>NW_024429194.1:73753047-74373047 GCF_017639785.1 Mesocricetus auratus | reverse complement strand
TTCAACAAGACAAGAGAGTCTTACTGTTAATTTCTGGATGGTAAGAGCAGTGCAATAAACTATGAGAGCTCTGTGGTCAACAACTCCCAAAGAAGTAACCTGTTCCTAGCACTCATTGGACTTTTAAACTTATTAGTTTTTGGTGTCTGCTGGGGGATATTGTTGCCCTGTTATGGAATAACTCCAATTTAACTGTGTGTGTGTGTATTTATGTGCACATGCATGCACACATGCTTCTACTGTAGTAGGTTTTCATAAGAATTTGTTGAAAGGTCTTTAGTATTATTTCTCCCTCCCCATACTTATTCCTCTGTCCCTCCATCCCATTTTAACAACTCTTTTTCCATTATTCCACTTTAACCTGTTGTACCAGTGTGTCCATGTGTCCCCCCCCCCTTTAGCAGCCATGACATTCTGCGGAAATGACTCAGCAACATGTGCTTGCCTGACCTTGCCCCTCCTCCTAGTAACTCGGAGGTCAGATACCTTACCCTATGCAATAAATTCCCTGCCTGACCTTGTGGTTCCCCAAGGTTCTTCTCACACCATCCTTCGTCATGATGGAGGGCCCGAGTTAATACACTTAACTGGTTAAGTAACAATAAAAGACTCTTTGTTTTTCATCATAATGGATCTCTTGGTGATTTGGGGGTTCAGAATTTGGGCACAACAAACTGCTATGGGAGGACTCATTTTTGGTAAAAACTTGTTTTACTTCATGAGGTTTGTATATTTGCAAGAGAACATAGGACCATGGAGTCAGGTCATTGGTATGTGTTTCTTGGTATGGAAATTTTGTCTTTCGGTTTTGAGTGAGTGTTCAGAGCTCTTTTGTCTATTATTTCAACCTATAGCTAATTGATTGACCAGTTGTATGGCACTTAAAGCTCAGTCTTTGGGCAATTTTATGTTAATTGGGGTATCAGGAATAGTCAGGGCTCAGATCAAGCTTCCAGGGGAGGAAGCAGAGGTCTGTAGAATTAGAAGATATGAATAGCCATTCTTTAGAAGTCTCTGGAAGGTGCCAGAAAGTTTCCTTAGCCAATGGGTGTTCATGGAATTGATGGTGTGAGTCTAGGATCCTTACTGGAAGAGGAGAGTTAAGGGCATAAACAGACAAGGCTAAGTGGACCTCAGATAACTTCCTGGTTAGGTGAGTTGCTGATTTGAGTTGAATGCCCCTCTCTCGTTAGAAATTGTCCTAAGGTCTTGGGGATGCATGGAGTTGGCAGCACAAATTTAGTGTCTGCCTAGAGAAGGACCAAGTGTGTGAAGTGAGGTGTATTGGATTGGAAACTCACAATGGCACATGGTACCAAACCCCATACATACTGTTTTATGTCTTTTCCTGTGCAACTACACCCCTGAAGATTGAATTGTAATTTAGGCACAGTAATAAATGTTATTGTGTCTTGTCTCTCTTCCTCCATAAATATGTGTTTTATATATGTGTGTATATTTATATGCATATTAGAAATACCTTGTTGTGGGCCTGGAGAGATGACTTAATGGTTAAGAGCAGTCACTGCCCTTCCAGAGGACTAGGGTTCATTTCCCAACACACACATAGTGGCTCACAACTGTCTGTAACTCTAGCTTCAAGGGAATCTGATGCCCTCTTCTGGCCTCCAGAAGCACCAGACATACATGTAGTGCATAGACATAGATGTATATAAATCATCTATACACATAAAACAAACAAAAAAACATGTTGTACTGTATCTTTTTTTATTTTTGGGGGGATTAAGGTGTGTTGAAATCGCAAAACTATAATTTGCATGGAAAATAAGGTCTTATGAGAAAAGTTGAAAACTGAATTCTTAGGGACTGTATATGATAGAAAATTGAATCTTTTGTTGTTTGTTTGCTTTAATTTTTTAAATTAGCATTCAGAATCTCAGTTTTTCTTGTGGCATTTTCTAATAAAATCTGAATTTTGTTGATTTCCCTCCTTTCTCCCTCACCCCTGTTCCCTCATATAAATGTCCATCCCATAATTTCCTTTCTACTGCTGACCGAACATTTTTTAATTTAACTTCTTTATTGATTCTTTGGGAGTTTCACATCATGCACCCCCATTCTGCTCACTCCCTGGTCCCCTCATATCACTCCCTCATCCTTGCCACACCCACACCCACACACAAAACAAAACAAAGTAAGCAATCACGCAAACAAAAACAAACAAAAAACCCCAAAACAAAAACCACAACAGAAAGTTCTCTTTCTTCCTCCTTCTTTCCAACACCTCTTCATTTCTTCCTGGTGGCATTGGAGGCTTTGGTGTGCCACATAGTATATCCCTTTGTCCCATCAGCTTTACTGACAAATGGTCATTGCAATGAGTCACTGGTCTGGTTCAAGGTCTCTGATTTCTTAGTTCTTGTGGTTGCTGCGAGTCCTGGAGATCTTACAGGTATCCATTCCACAGGACCAGTCCCTTCACCAACTCCAGCAGGTCCTAGGGTGGGAGGACCCAAGACCTGCTGTGGGCTTTTGTTGTAGCTAAACTGGCCAGTTTAGGCCCCTGGGGTCACCTGCCTAGGGCCAGGGGGTGGAGTTAGCTCTCCTACATGCATGCCCTCAGGGTTGGTTCACCCTGGCCTGTGATGTGTGGTAAGGGCCATTTCTCCAGAGTGCAGGGGCCAGCTCTCTTGCTTTAGTAGGGAGCTTTCCCAGGGCCAGTGAAGGGCAGGCGGCTCAACATAGCCCTCTGATTTCACCTCAAGTGGTTTCTAAGGCCTCCTAAGGTGACACAGGTCACAGACATCCACACAGGACTTCCCCTCCACCCCCCCATCCACGCCTTTTTTGTTGTTGTTGTTTTGTTTCGTTTTTCAAGACAGGGTTTCTCTATGTAACTGCCCGGGCTATCCTGGAACTTGCTCTGTAGACCAGTCTGGCCTTGAACTGAGATCTGCCTACCTTTGCCTCCTGAGTGCTGGGATTATAAACCTGGGCTACCACATCCGACTCCAACACCATTCTTTGCCCACCTGTCTCCACCGTAGTTTCTTTTCTAGAGAAACTTCAGTTTTAAAATGTGTTATTGGCAGGGCGTTGGTGGTACACGCCTTTAATCCCAGCACTAGGGATGCAGAGGCAGGTGGATCTCTGTGCGTTCGAGGCCAGCCTGGTCTACAGAGAGAGTTCCAGGACAGCCTCCAAAACAATACAGAGAAACCCTGTCTCAAAAAACCAAAAAAGAAAAAAAAATGTGTTATTAGTGGTTGTAGCTGTAGCTCATGGGTAGTGTACTTCCTCAGCATGTACAAAGTATCCCTCCAAGGAAAAGAAAAAATGTGTCATTTGTCTGCTTTGACATTCCTCCTACCCTAGCTGGGTGTGGTAGTGCATGCCTTTAATCCCATGGCGTGGGGAGCAGACGCAGGTGGATCTCTGAAATCGAGGTCAGTCCAGTCTACACAGAGAATTCCAGGGTGACCAGAACTGTTAAAAAAACAAAAACAAAAACAGATGGAAAAACAAAGCAAAAGAAGACATTCCTCTTACCCAAAGAAATATGGTAGCTTTTAACAAATTAAAGCTCCGTTGTACTGAAGACTTGTTCAAAATGATTTTGAGCATAGTACAGAATACACTTCCTGATGATAGGGCTGCTCCGTCAGCACTATTGCTTCTCCCAAGTCTGTGACATGTAAGAGTGCAAGTTCAGTGGGTTTCTCTGAATACAAAACAGCATAGACGTGTGGCACAGATAAGAGACAAACTTAACAGGAAATAGTCACTACATTGTATGTTGAATCTTGAATTAATAAGTAAAACTATGAAATCATAAAAATTATATTATGAAAATAATGAAAACAATAATTAATGATTTTGAACTTTTCCGTATAACAGTACTACATAGAAAATGAATAAAAGCATATCCAACAAGGAATGTCATCTCCTAAACCAGAGATATCACAATAGAGCCAGAGATGATCACAGGTGGCCAGTTCCTATGGTCTGCCCTGTACAATTGCTCACAATTTACCAGGTAAATCACATTTACAGACATCAATTTTTTCACCTGTCCTTTATGTGTGTCATTTTACTGGATTTCTTTTTGTTTTTTTGAGACAGGGTTTCTCTGTGTAGCTCTGGCTGTCCTGGAACTAGTTCTATAGAGCAGACTGGATTTGAACTCACAGAGATCTGCCTGCCTCTGCCTCTAGAATGCTGTGGACTAAAGACGTGCGCCACCATCTATCTCCCAGAGTCTTTTTACTTTTTAAAGAATTTTCCCCAGCCAGGCTTCATAGAGAAACTCTGTCTTGAAAAAAAGATTTTTCCCTCCATAATTGTAAGTTTTTAGAGATACTTTATATATACTTTTAAAACTTTAAAAAACTGTACTACATTGGGAAAACTAAAAGAAATGAATTGAGAATAATTTTCTCAATAGGTACCACTTGTCAAAGTTAAAAGAAGGTCAGATAAGCAATTTACATAGACCTATAATCCCTAGTGAAATGGAAGCAGTCATTAAACTTTCCTAACCCAAAAAAGCCCAGGGCTAGACGGATTTAGTGCAGTATTCTACCAGACTTTCAAAGAAGAGTTAATGCTAATACTCCTCAAATTAGCTCACAAAAAAGAAACAGAAGGAACCTTGAAATATCCTTTTTACTAGACCACAATTACCCTGATACCCAAACCACATAAAGATCCAACAAAGAAAGAGAATTACGAACCATTTTCCCTTAAAAATAGAGATGCACTACTTTTCAATAAAATACTCACAAATTGAATCTAGGAACACATCAAAAAGATCATTTACCATGATCAAGTAGACTTCATCTCAGAGATGCAGGGATGGTTCAGCACACAAAAATCAATAAACATAATCCACCATATAAACAACTGAAACACACACACACACACACACACACACACACACACCCCACACAATCATCTCATTAGATACAGAAAAGACTTATGACAAAATCCAACACCCCTTCAAGATAAAAGTTCTGGTAAGACTGCGGATACAAGGAACATACCTCAGTATAATAAATGCAGTTTGCAGCAAACCTATAGCCAACATCAAATTAGAGAAACTCAAAGCAATTCCACTAAAAGCAGGAGCATGACAAAGTTTTCCATTTTCTCCATACCTATTCTGTAGAGTACTTAGCCAAAGCTACAAGAGAACTGAAATATATATATATATATATATGTCTATATAGCTACATCATCCTATGTTCTAGTGACTTTAGTATAGGAAGGTACTCTGTACACTACCCAAAGAGAAACACCAACCCAGCCACAAACCCTTTGATCTACAATAGTGTCCTGACTGCAATGCATGCTAGGACAATGGTGGCACAAAGCTTATGGAAGTAACCAAATCTGATATGACTTAAGGTCCACTCCATGAGATGAAACCATACTTGATATTGCTTGGGTGACCAAGAACCAGAGACTAGATAGCCAGGAATCTAGAGTGTGGTCAGAAACAACAACAACAAAACAGTGTCATATTCCTGACGCTCAGGTATCAAAGCAAAAAAATATAAATAGCATGAAAAACCAAGAACACTCATCTCCTCCAAAATTTGCCAATCGCAAATTATTGACCCCAGATGAGAAAGACAGATGAAAATTCCAGACAGATAATTTGAAAGAATGACTATAAGTCTAGTCGGAGATATGAGTAAGAATATGAAAGAAAAGCTAAACAAAATAAGGAACACAATGGTAGAAAATGAGAAAACAAATACTGAATAAAAACTAGGGTGAAGTTGGGTGTGGTGGCACACGCCTTTAGTCCCAGCACTTGGAAGGCAGAGGCAGATGAATCTCTGTGCATTCAAGGCCAGCCTGGTCTACAGAGTGAGTTCTAGGACAGGCAGTGCTGCATAGAGAAACCCTGTCTTGAAAAACCAAAACCAGCCAACCAAACAAACAAACAAACAAAAAACTAAAACGACAACAAACAAACAAACAAACAATGTGAAATACTGAAGATAAAAAAAATACAATCAATATAATTAAAATCACAGTGGGAATTCTTACTAGGAAATAATATGAGCGAGTGAAAAAGTAGTGAGGAAAATGTCACATTTAGTTAGGAACATGGGTGATTTTTAAATGAAATAAATGAAGAATCTATGATCTCTGGACGCCATGGAAAGACTAAATCTAGAAATTATGGGCAAAGATGAAGGAGACTAACATCATACTAAAGGTGTAGAAACTATTTCCAATAAAAGCATGACTTGAAATTTCCAAAATGTACAGAAAAAGAGCCTCCATCCAGGTATAAGAAGCTCCTAGAACACCAACTAGGCAGGAGTAGAAATATATCACATCATATATTTAAAATGCTAAAAACACAGAACAAATTTGGTATTTTGAAAGTCTAGAAGCACCGAGTCACATACAAAGGCAATCCCTTAATGCCCATAATAGTCAGAGAGGGCTGTAGAGATGGCTCAGCACTTAAGAGCATTTCAGCCTCTTGCAAAGAACCTGAGTACCTTTCCTGTACCCACGTTTGATGGCTCACAAACACCTGTAACTCTAGCTCCAGGGGATCCGATGTCTTCTTCTCTCTTTAGGTACCCCCACTCATAACATCCCACTCACATGGCATACACTGATCATCTGAAATTGATGCATTTGTGTTGCAGTTATTTTTTTTCCTTTTAAATTCTGGCAACATCTTTCTTTGTCATTCTCCCAACATCCTTTCTGCCCTTTGAATTATAAAGAGTCTGGCATTATGGGTGGCTTTTTGAACTAATTTAATTGTAATTACCCACAATGCTCTAGACTTAATTATGTGCATACTCCCAGTCCATATTCTGATTTTGCACTTTTCCATCTAAGGTTGTCTAAACATTTTCAACTTAAAACTCGACATCAAAATTGCTTTGCTTCCTACCTCTAACAAAACCAAAACAAACTGGAGTTTAAAGACAAAAGCATCTATACATTTCTTACTGAATTTCAAGCATTCTGAAGTTTAACTCCTTGTTCAGTTGCTTCCTGAGGACTTGACAGACAACAGACATTTGAGCCTTTGTTCTTGGAGAGACCACTTTTATTCATTCCAGGAGCCATGAAGTTTCCCAGGCTCCGGGAAAAGGGGGTGTTTCCTAACCTTGAGTGACACCTGAATTCATACCATTCACAACAAAAGAAGAGTTTTTCAGTGTGTTCAGGCAGGAGATTAAGGAGGGCCTTTTCAGAGGCCAGCAGGAGGGCAGCTGCAGCCAGGCATTTCAGGGTAAGCCATGGACAGAGCTATGGATTCCTTGGTTGCCATCCGTCAGTATGAGCCATTGACAGAGTTATGGATTCCTTGCTTCCCATCAATGTAAGCCATCAGCAGAGCTGTGGATTCCTTCCTTGTTTGTCACTCCAAACCACACTGCAACCCTGTAACTGAATCGTCAGCCAGGTGTTTGTACTTTTTTGGTTGCTCTTGAAAAATAATCATTTGCCTTTGCATGGTTAACAGTGACATTTTGGACTGCTTAGAAATTCTGTGCTCTCTTTTCTTTTAAAAAGAATTTTCATGTGAAAATTAATTAACTAGAGGTATATGGCAATGAGACTTTCAAATGAAAATGTAGGGAACTGTGTATAGTTACACAAAACAAAGAACTAAATAATATAAAACACTTCAAGCTTCTTTGGGGGAAACCATTGTAGTATAGAAAGAGAAAGTTGAACTGAATACATTCCAATGCTTTGCATTTTTTCAATTTAAGTTGGCATAGCTAGAACTGCACTAAAAAGAGTGACGGTTGAGATATGCATGAGCAGATAGGTGGGAACCTCATCTTCGACTGCAACTGGAAAGTACAGCGTGTACTTCTCTCTGTGTGCTCAAAGGAGGAGTGTTGGCTAAGAGTTGTAAGATGCTGATGTTGGGTCATGGGTGCTGGTTGGACAGAACTGGGAATGCTGGCAGCAAACCACAGTTTCTCAAAGCCTTGAGGTAGAAACCAAGATCAGAATCTAAGCCATCTAACCCAAACTGGGTGATGATATCTGGGAAGACAAATCTGATTATGTCATGCCCTAACTTAAGTTTCCTTTATCGTCACTCACTAAAGTCCAACATCTTAAGAAAAGGTCTATGCCACTCTTTACATCTTCCATATGCATTACCTTACCTTATTAATCTCCCAGTCCCTAGGAAGACTGTATTCCGGCTAGTCCAGACTTGCCCCTGCCCTCCTCAGCCAATGTGCTTTTCTTTCTCTACACCTTTCCCGCGTGGCTTGGACTGCATGCTGTGCCCTTCTCAACCCAGCATCTTGTAAACCTTTACTGGTCAGTTCCAACCTCAGTGGCTCCTGTGATTATGCTAGTCTCCGAAAGATGCCATCCCCTCCTCTGTTACACTGCTGCGTGTTGTGACACGGTTCTCTGTGATAATAATGGCTTGTTCTCCTTCTGCTTGGAGTTATGCAAGTTCAAAGATCATACTTGTAATCTGTACTTGTATCTACTGTTGGCTTTGAGTCCAGGTTGCGATAGGTAAAATTCCAAAATGAAGTTGCAGTTTATGGTGGACTGTTAAGATTTTTTATTGAGTTTCAGTCTTATAAGGTTCATGATCATTTCTTTCAAGAGTGTAATATATAAATCGTTTTAAAATTATATTATGTTAGAAAAGATAAAATAAATAGTGTGGGTAAAATTCTGGAAAATGAAGGACATAAACAATAAGCAAACTATTAGTCTGTGATTTGAAGGTGATGGATGCTTAGAGGATGTAAAGATATAAACAATGAATCAATAAGAAGCATGCATATATGGAAATAGCAAGAGTAAATGCATAATCTCTCGGCCCTACCAAAAAAGATGGATTTAATAGAAAGTGTAGTGACATAGCGTTATTTACAAACAGAAAGAGAGATTTCAAGACTAATTCATAGTCATGACAGCCATGGACTGTGGTGACACACTGTGACTCTGTTGGTGTCCCACGTGCTCTCAGTCCAAGAAACACAGATAAAAGCTATAGTGGCTCATTAGGTTGACTAGCCTGCTCTGCTGAGTTGTGTCTGGGAATATGTGTGAGTTTCTTAACTCTGATTTTCTTCTTTTTTTTTTTTTTAAGTATACACACACACACACACACACACACACACGTTAATTTGGGTAGGGGTGGGGGTTCACACACGTGAACACCATGTGAAAGTCAGAGGACAACTTACAGGAGGCAGTTCTCATTTCATTGAACTCAGGCTGTCACACTTGGTAGCAAGTGCTTTTGCCCACTGAACCATCTCACCAGCCCAACTCTGGTGTTCAAAACCACATAAAGAGCCAAGAATCCTAATGCAGCCAAGCAGGGGAGGGGTATGAGCGTTTTGCACAAGGGATTCAAGCCATGTGGTACTCCTCCTACAACGTGGTTTAACTGTGGCAAACTGCTCCCTTTCTCTTCCCTGGCTCCACACCGTATGACTCAATACACCATAATTTGAGTATCTTAATTTTGTTGGTGCCAACCATGTTCTTGACCTCTGGATTAGCTCTCTTGATAGTATAATTGAGGAAACCATTGTGTCAGAGTATATCTTCATGTGATAAGTACAACTCTAAACTCTGTTGGATTCTTTGGGATCATATAGCTTAGATGAAGTAAACAAATGACAGGCCACGAAAATGATCTTCCAAATTAAGAAAAAAAGTAGATTCTTGGTAAATAATCATGAAATATTATTTCATGATTGAAGTTAAATATAATTGTCCTGTTAGTGAGAGCCCTCCTACAAATATTCAAGAGAAAGAGAGTAAAATGGAGTTGGTGATCTCGTAACTAACTCAGTTCCTAGAAGAGTGACTTCCTGGATTGCTTGAGTTTGCAGAGTGATGGTTTATTCTGTGGCACATAAAGCAAAAACAAAAACAAAACAACAACAAACTCTGGACATTATTTTGTAAGTTTAGCATTTACAAATGTGTGTGGTTTCCTCTAACCTGTTGGAGGGTTTTTTCTGTTGTTGTTTGTTTGTTTGTTTTTCCAGGCAGGGTTTCTCTGTGTAACAGTCCTAGTTGTCCTAGAATTTGCTTTGTAGACCAGGCTGACCTTGAACTCACAGATATCTGTCTGCCTCTGCCTCCGGAGTGCTGAGATTAAAGGCATGAGCTCCTGTTGGAGTCTTACAGTCTGCACAAAACAAAGAAACAAACAAACAAAAACTCACAATGTACCTTGTTGTGGATTTTATTTTTGTCCCTTCCAAATTTCATGCTGAAATTAGACATGAATGTGTCATTGTGACAACTTTAGAAGGAGCCTTTCTTTGTTAAATGTTTGGGCCAGTGGCTCTGTCTTCATGTTCTCATTGTAGGGGGACAGGTTCATTACAAAAGGGTGCATTTCTTTCTTGCAGTGCATTTGAGAGCCTCCCACTCCTTTTCTTGGCTCTTCTAACAGGTGAGGACTTCATCATGTTATGACATAAGAATGCCCACACCAGAAGCTGAATCTTGGTCTTATACTTTCCTTCCTCTATAAGTGTGGGAAATAAATTTTGAGTTGTTATACCAGTCACAAATGCTTTTGTCACACTTTCAAAAACAGAAGACAGGTTAGTTATGTGATTTTTTTTTGACATTCTTCTTACTAAAGGGCTATGGGAAAATTCAGAACTGAAAGGGTAGTTTTCTAAAGCACAGACTATGTAGAGGAGTCGGGTGATGCATATGAGAATGCCTCTAATTACTTATTTTATGTCTTAATAATGAAGTTGAAAGGAAGAATGTTGTTAGTCTTTGTTTCTTCTCATCTCAAATGTAATTAAAATAATTGTACGCTTTGGTTTTTGCTGAACGCTCTCGGTCTTAATCCTTTTGGTAAATGTGATATAATCACATCATTTATTTAATCTAAAGTACACAGAACCTTCGCTTTGCCACCACCATAATAGCTCTTTTCTTCTCTTTTCATTTCTCCTACTGTGCTGCCTTCCATTTTGATCGGTCCAGCCTGGACAAGCAGTAGTTGCTCCACCATAATGAGTAAGCCTTCAAATAAAAGCTTAGCTATGGGTTCTACTAGTTATTATTCTACTGAGCTCACCATGAACAAGATGCCTAAATCTTTATGCCCTTAGTTGGAAGCTTAGCTGCCTGGGCTTTCAGGTATATTAACATGCAAGTTTCCATGACAACATACCACTTTTATCTTTATGGCTCTGCTATCCAGAGCTCCATATCAAAATGTCTGTTTTTATTTAAAAACTGACATTTAAGGGCAGGAATTTTATTGAGAAAAAGTTTCCGGATGGGAACTGGCATAAAATGGACACCAATCCTTCTGCCTCATCCCCATGAGTGTTGAAACCACAAGTGTAAGCCACCATGCTCTTCTAACAACTGTTACTTTACAGTATTAAAAAAAAAAAAAAACAGCCGGGCGTTGGTGGCGCACACCTTTAATCCCAGCACTCGGGAGGCAGAGGCAGGCGGATCTCTGTGAGTTCGAGACCAGCCTGGACTACCAAGCGAGTTCCAGGACAGCCTCCAAAGCCACAGAGAAACCCTGTCTCGAAAAACCAAAACAAACAAACAAACAAACAAACAACAAAAAAAAACAAATCTGTAATTATAGGACTTGTCTCAATGGCTTCAACTTTGCCCTCTAATTAATCTATTTTAAGGGCTGAGGTTTGAGCAAACAATGAATATTTTCAAGGAAGTGAAGAACTTGAAAATTATGCTCAAAATAACTTTCCCAGTGCTGGAAAGATGGCTCAGCAGTTAAGAGCACTTGCAGAGAATCTGGGGTTTGAGTCCCAGCTCATAAGCTTGAGAGAGAGAAGAATCATGTAGAATAATATCTGAGCCTTGCCTCTTCACCTACATTAAAACTAACTGCAACTCAATCAAAGACCTTCCTATAAAACCTGACATTCTAAAACTGCTAGAAGAGAAGGTACATAATATACTTCAACATGTATCATAGGTAAGGACTTCCTAAATAGGGCTTGGTCAAAAAATAAGACCAACAAATGACAAATGAGTCTTCATGAAATTAAAACACTTCTGTATAGTGAAGAAAATAACCAAGACAATATCTTCAGGAGCTGTTCATCCAAAAGAAGATGATTATATAGAACACACCAAGAAGTCAAAACACAAAACAGAAAAAATAAACATGCCAATGCAAAGTGAACTATAAATCTGAATCATAAATACTTAAAAGAAGAAATATAAATAGGTGATAAACACTTAAGATGGTTGACATTATCATTAGCTAATGGAAAATGAACATTTTATATGCCCCAGGTGGGGTCTTAATCTTGTTTAGATAAATTGACATAGAGTCAAACTGTCTTCTGAATATGTACACTACTCCTTCAAACAATTACCCTCAGCTTTAATCAGGGAAACCTCTATCTAGTGAAGTGTAATGAATGTAGAGACTAATGGCTGCACAATGTGCTGGGAATAAGTAACAACTGAGTGCTCAACTCTACATAATTCATGTATTCCATTGCCTCTAAGGTTCAGGGAGCATTGTGGAAGAAAGATAGAGGAAAGGTCTGCAAAACTCCATTCTCTGATTAGAGCACAGTCATTGCCATGGTGAACTTGCAACAACTGCAGGTGACTGCACTAGATCTGGAGGGAACCTCAGTGCTGAGCTATTTACTAAGGATGTATTCAGGGAAATGTGGAGTCATTGAGTACGATTGTATATCCACTGGTGTCTTCTATCAGGCTCCAAAGGATAGTCTCGACTCAGGTGGCCCTGGTGACATTAAATAGGCTACAGAACCAAACCAGAAGTCATAAATCTGGTACAAGGTAGGTATGCAAAAGTCATGGATCTGGTTCAAAGATGGGTATGGAGGAAGGGGGTTGATAGTGGCCAGAAGGAGAGAAGGGAGGGTAGAGGGAAAGAGTAACCAGAACGACTTATACACATGCATGAAATTGTCAAAGAACTAACTTCATAAAAAAGTATTCAGTCAATAATGGAAAAAATGTACAATATTGTATCATAGATAGCATCATGAAAGTAATAGCTGTTTTATAATATATAATATATTTTATAATATATACTCTTGAGGCTCTTTGCTTATTTTTGTGTGACTCATAGTTGATACTTTTTCTTTTGTTTTTTTGAGAAAGGGTTTCTCTGTGTTGTCTTGGCTGCTCTGGAACGTTGTAGATCAGGCAGGCCTTGAACTCATAGAGATCCACCTGCCTTTGCCTCCTGAGTTCTTGGACTAATGGTGTGCATTACCATTACCCAGCTTACTTTTATGTTTTTAAATGGTTAAAATGATCTAAAGAAGAATACTATATCATGATTGGAAATTCGCATGTAATTGCTGGGTAATGGTGACACACAACTTTAATCCAGCATTTGGAAGGCCAGCCTGGTCTACAGACTGAGTTCTGGAACAGCCAGGGCTAAACACTGAAACCTTGTCTTAAAAAACAAAACAAAACAAAAAGCTCAAGAATTTACATGTAGTTAAAAATTATGCTCATAAATAAATTTTTATTGAAATCCACTTCTACTTTCAAAAAATGGGGATAGGCAGGGTTTTCTCTTCCCCACAGCATTTTTACAGTCTTGGAAATGTAAACTTTATGGATTACACATAAAGTACTTGCTTCCTTTGGAAGGGCAGAACATGGGCCTCCTTTTGCAGTCCCAGCATTCCACCTGGAGCACTAACCATAAATGAGCTAGAAACTGAAATAATGTCAAACTTTCACTGTTTACAGATGACATGATAGTTTACATAAGTGATCTGAAAAACTCTATCAGGGAAATCTACCAGCTGATAAACTCCTTCAGCAAAGTGGCAGGATACAAGATTAACTCAAAAAAGTCAGTAGCCTGACTATATACAAGTGATAAATGGGCTGAGAAAGAAATCAGAGAAACATCATCCTTCACAATAGCCATAAACAACATAAAATATCTTGGGAGTAACGCTGACCACTACAACATGGCAGAGCCCAGGTGAGGAAAAAACAAAGTGGCAGACAAGAAAAAAGCCTCTCTCTATAAATGGTGTCAGAAGTGGGATTGAATTTCCATGTAGAAGAACAAAAGCTCTGTTTTGCTAGCAACAGGCAGAGATTCGTGGCTTGCTTAAAGGAGTCTTCCTGACTCAGCATAAAAAAAAAAAACAACCCAGCAAGGTTCTTTTAAGAGCCTCTGCTAACAATTGAAAGGTGTGTACGTACAGCTGGAAGTGGCAGTGACCACATCTGTAAGCCGGCAGCTTTTGCTGGATGTCAGCATAGACTAAGACAGTGAGCTGGAATCATGCTTATGACCGACATCTTGGAAAAACTGCAGTTTAAACAGCCGCAGTTTTAACAGATAAGACACATGACCAGAAAAACATAAAGATTTACAGTTAAGTCAGACTTGGATGAAGAAAAACCTCTAAAGGTTTACAGTGTGTTAAAAATATACGTAAGATTGAGAGAGAAAAAGAAACGTCATAATGGTAAATAGAGAAGCCGGCTGTGGTGGAGCACGCCGGTAGGATTTGCTGCAGAGGCAGACGCAGACAGATTTCCAGAGAAACCCTGTCCCAGAGAAATAAATAAAGAAATAAAAATAAAAGACATAGAGTAATAATAATAGATGAATAAATAAGCCATGTAAAGATGAAAAAGTCTAGATACTGTATGCTATTGTGCTTTTCAGTTTTTTGATTGCTCAGGAAGGAACAATTGCTAAAGTACACTTGATTATAAATGCTGCTGAATTAATTCAACTTGTATCTTTTGAAAATGCCTTGACTTCAAAATTTAAGAATAAGTATATGTTACTTTGGAAAAGAGTTTTTGTTTATGTTTCTACAGAAAATGAAAAGCTGAGGATTCCTTCCAGGCTTCTGTGGTTTGATGAACCAAGATCCCCGGAAACAGTGGGCCAGGTGTTCCAACAATTGAAACATCTAAGATGATGCAGTCGTACAGACCCTGAAAATAAGGACTTATACAGGTTTCTGAGTTTTGTCATGATCCCCATAATATGAACTGTGCCCACTTCCAGCACGAAGCAGTTTGGAATGAGTGACGTCCAAATCCCCATATTGTTTAAAAATCTTTGTTTTCATTTGAATGGGGTTACTTAGAATTGGTTAATGATCATAACCAATCTCTTTTTAAAGGAAAAGGGGGATTATGGTATGGAAATGAGTACTTTGTATTGGTATGGTTTTTCATTTATTGATACAAATTCAAGGTCAATTTTTGTGATATGTGTATTTCTCCTCTTGATTAAGTATTGTGCTGTAAAGGGAAACCTTTTCCTTGAGAGAAGCCTTCCTGCCAGCCTGGTTCTAGAGCCGCATCAGTCCCAAATAAACACACAGGAGGCTATATTAATTATGAAGCTGTTGGCCTTGCTTGTTTCTTATTGGCTAGCTCTGACTTAAGTAATTACCCCATAATTGTTAATCTAAGTATTTCTCTTACCAGAGAACTTTCTGGGCTTTCTACCCCATGGCATTACATCTTGACTCTCTGTGTTTCTCCTTCCCAGAGTCCTCCTGGACTCCTAGTCCCACCTATCTTGATTCCCTATTGGCCAGCAGTGCTTTATTGACATATACACAGGACTTCCCCAACATTGTGCTTATACTGATCTTTTAAAATGTAATGCATAATTGAATACAGACTATAGATAGTTACTTATAATAGAACTTATAGTTAGGTAAGTTAGGTTTTCTAAATATATAGAGATGTATTTGAGATAGATAGTCTTAAAACCTTTCAAAGACCTTCAGAAAATGGCATTTACAATGGTTTATAGTTTTTCTTGACAATGGGAAATGTCTGCTCCTGGTAGCACCAATTACGTCTGAGAGGAAGATGGGCATCGAAGAAACTCGTTATGGAGTTTGCTTTCAACATGGCAAGATTAGCCATTTGGGCAAGAAACTGCTCTTGCCTAGACTGCTTGACTGTTGCTGTATAAACTGGACATGCAGGACCCACAGGAAAGTGACTGCTGAACTCAAACAGTTATACAGGGTTCCTGCTTCATGGAAGAGTCTTTGAAACTTTCTGCAGGACACAGAAAATTGAATGACAGACTGCCAATGCAAATGGACAGTTTGAGACTTCCTGCTTTGCTGAGAAACCTTCCAGATGCACTGTGGCCTATGGGATGAAGATGGATGCCCCAACGTTACAGAGGAACTTCAGGTGACTGTCCAGGCAGCAAGATGTCTCTGTCAATCCTAGTGTTTATATATTATCCTTCTGTGGTCTTTGATGGAGTTGAAGACAGATAGCTATAATTATAGTTTTCCTTAGTTATGATAAAAGATAAGCTACATATAGAACAACTTTGGACTCACAAGGATGAGATGGATGATATTTTCTTTAAATCTAGCTAAATGTTGATAGACAAAATATTTTAACTGTTCTTACTTGATAACTGTTCTGTTATATATAATTTGACTTTGTTAAAGTTAAGACCTTTCTTTTTGTTTAGACAGAAAAGAGGAGATGTTAGGGAAGTCCTGTGTATATGTCAATAAAGCACTGTTGGCCAATAGGGAAGCAACATAGGTGGGACTAGGAGTCCAGGAGGATTCTGGGTAGGAGAAACAATGGAAGTCAAGATATAACCGCCATAGGGACACGAAGCCTGGAAACTTCTCTGGTAAGAGAAAATACTTAGCTTAACAATTATGAGATAACTACCTAAGTCAGAGCTAGCCAGTAAGAAACAAGCAAGGCCAACAGCTTCATAATTAATACAGCATCTTGTGTGTTATTTGAGGACTACAATGCGGCAGAGCCCAGGCGACTGGTGGAGAAAAAACCAAAGCGGCAGACAAGAAAAAAGCATCTCTCTACACTAACCAAACAAGTGAAAGACCTGTATTGTAAGAACTTTGAGTCTTGGAAGAAAGAAATTAAAGAATATACCAGAAAATGGAAAGATCTCCCTTGCTTTTGGATAGGTAGGATCAACATAATAAAAATGGCAATCTTGTCAAAAGCAATCTACAGATTCAATGCAATCCCCATCAAAAATACCGGCACAATTCTTCACAGACCTTGAAAGAACAAAACTCAACTTTATATGGAAAAACAGTAAACCCTGGATAGCCAAAACAACCCTGTACAATAAAGTAATTTCCAGAGGCATCCCCATCCCAGACTTCAAATTCTATTATAGAGGTGTAGTCCTGTAAACAGCTTAGTATTGGCACAAAAATAGACAGGTAGACCAATGGAATAGAATTGAGCACCTTGATATCAACCCACACACCTATGAACACCTGATTTTTGACAAAGAAGCTAATATTATACAATGGAAAAAGAAAGCATCTTCAACAAATGGTACTGGCATAACTGGATGCTGACATGTAGAAGATCTATGTCTATCACTATGCACAAAACTTAAGTCCAAATGAATCAAAGACCTCAACATAAATCCAACCATACTGAACCTCTTAGAAGAGAAAGTGGGAGGTACCCTTGAAAGAATTGGTATAGGAGTCAACTTCCTAAACATAATACCAGTAGCACAGGCACTGAGATCAACAATTAATAAATGGGACTTCCTGAGACTGAGTAGCTTCTTCAAGACAAAGGACACAGTCAACAAGACAAAATGGTAGCCCACAGAATGGGAAAATGTGGGAACACCAGACCTTGAGCAGAGACCCACTTCCCCTTCCGCCTGGGAGTAGGCAGCTGTAAGACAATGTTTACTAAAAACATGTTTACTAAAAACAATACAATGCCCAGGGCAATAAGTTCCTGGAAAAGGCCTGTCCACGGAAACCACCCTGACCTCTACCTTGTCTAAAGACTAACCGCCTCTTCTGACACGCCCAGATCAGTTTTTGGTGTCAGAGCAGAACCAGCCAGGGTAGAGGAGAGAGCAGAAGCTTTTCTGGAGGGAGCCTTTCTTAGGAAGTTTTCTTGAACCTTTTTGGGGCCTGCTTAAAGTTTGCTTTACATCGTTGAACGAGTCTCTGTGTTGTCAATCCCCGACACCCTCCGCACGTTCTCCGACACAGGCTTCGTGGCAGACGCAACAGGAAAAGATCTTCACCAACCCCATATCTGACAGAGGACTGATTTCCAAAATATACAAAGACCTCAAGAAGCTAGTCACCAAAACACCAAACACCCCAATTAAAAGTGGGGTATAGAACTAAATAGAGAATTGTCAACAGAGGCTGAAAGACACTTAAGAAAGTGCTCAACATCCTTAGCCATCAGGGAAATGCAAATCAAAACAACTCTGAGATGCCATCTCATACCAACCAGAATGGCTAAAATCCAAAACACCAATGACAATCTATGCTGGAGAGAATGTGGAGAAAAGGAAATAGTCCTCCATTGCTGGTGGGAGTGCAAACTTGTATGGCCACTTTGAAAATCAGTATGGTGGTTTCTCAGGAAAATGGGAATCAGTGTACCTCAAGATCCAGGAATTCCACTCTTGGACATACACCCAAAGGTTGCAAATTCATATAACAAGGACATCTGTTCAACTATGCTCATAGCAGCATTGTTTGTAATAGCCAGAACCTGGAAGCAACCTATATGCCCCTCAACCGAAGAATGGATGGAGAAAATGCGGTACATTTATACAATGGAGTATTTCTCAGAGGGGGAAAAAAAACAATGAAATCTTGAAATTCACAGGCAAATGGATGGAATTGGAAGAAACCATTCTGAGTGAGGTAACCCATTCACAGAAAGACAAACATGTATGTACTCACTCATCGATGGATATTAGACATAGAGCAAAGGACTACTAGAATACAATCCATACCACCTGAGAAACTAGGAAACAAGGAAGACCCTAAGAGAGACATTCATGGTCCCTTGAAGAAGAAGAAATGGACAAGCACTCCTGAGCAAATTGGGAACATGGGGTGGGAGGATAGGAAAAAGAGAAGAGGAAGGGGGAAGGGAACAAGAGGGATCCAGAAGACTGAGTCAGGGGAGGAATAGAGGAGAGCAAGAAAAGATACCTTAACAGAGGGAGTCACTATAGGTTTAAAGAGAAATCTGGCATTGGGGAAATGTTCAGAAATCTACAAAGATGACCCCAACTAAGAATCTAGGCAGTAGTGGAGAGGTCACCTTTGATGCCATTCCCCTATAATGAGATTGATAACTACCTTAACTGCCATCCTAGAGCCTTCATCTAGTAGTTGATGGAAGCAAAAGCAGACACCCACAGCTAAACACTGAGCAGAGCTCCTGGAATCCAGTTGTAGAGAGGGAGGAGAGATGAGTAAAGGAGTCAAGACCTTGCTGGAGAATCCTAGAGGACCAGCTGACCTGTCCTAGTGAAAGCACAGGGACCCTGGTTGTAAAGCTAGAGAAACAGCATTGGACTGAAGAAAGCCCTCTGAATGTGGGTGCCAGTTAGGAGGCCTGGATACTCTATGGGTCCTCTAACAGTGGAACCAGTATTTATCCCTAGTGCACAAATGGACTTGGGAGACCATTCCCTGTGGAGGGATACTCTCTCATAGATACACAAGGGAGGGCCTAGGCCCTGCCCCAAATAATGTGACAGACTTTAATGATCCCCCATGGAAGGCCTCACTCTTCTTGGGGAGTGGATGGGGGGTAGGATGGAGGGTTGGTGGGGGCCATGGGAGGATGGAAGGGAGAGGGAACTGGGATTGGTTTATAAATACATCCTGGCCACCATGAATGTTCTGTTCCTTCATGCCCTTCTCATATGGAATGAACCCTTTGCAACCACAACCAATATAAATCTTTATCCTTTTAAGCTACTTTAGTTGGCTGACTACCTCTAAGAGCAGAGTAACTAATTGGAATGGGTTTGTGAGTTAGATTTAACACTGTTTCCACCCAAAGGCCAGATGGATGACCCCTTCAGTTAAATATTTCAATAGTCGAAAGTTTCTACTCAGAGTGAAAAAGAACAGATTTCAATAAAAAATTTTCAACCACTAAATTGAATGTATACAGCATACATATCATTGCTATCACAGATGTGTGGACACACAAACATATACACATATGAAATACATGAGTCAGACAAATTTTAAAACAAGACCAAGTTTACCTTTGTAAGTTATGAAGGTATACTTACTATGTTTATATGCTTTTTTTCTTGATCTGAATTGGTCTTCAATAATTTAAAGTATTTACTCTTCTGGAATAAGCTTGGCTGCTTTTAATATGTATTTTTAAGAGAAAATAAACAGAAAAATAGACCAATGATATCTGCTATTATATGTTACCTTGAATATCACTTTGATGAGTATTTTATTATAGACAGTCAGAAACTGTAACTTATTTTGCTGCAGTCTTGACATAAAAAGGATCATTTGATCCCAAGCTAACACAGTATATGATCATTAGTTGGGATGTTTTGAATAGCTCACTCTAATATATGAATGTCAGTTTACAGTATTTGCATGCATATATATTTATTAATAAATATGTAGAATTCCTGTGACCTTTCTTTATGGTAAAATCAAGTTTTGAATATACCACTATCATTTCCCCTGGTCATTAACAATATTGAGGTGAGAAAAAAAATTGATCAAGTTGAAACAGCATTCTGTGTAGCTGGAGGTTTCCCTGTGCGGTGCCCGTCAGTCCTGCAGCCACTTATAAAATAATCACTCAGAGGCTTAATATTTATTGTAACTGTTTGGCCAATGGCTAGCTCCTACATTTAAATGAACCCATTTCTATTAATCTGTATATTGACGTGTGGCCAAGGCGTTACCTCGTTTTCTATGTGTCTTGCTTTCTCAGTGGCTGCTGGTGTCTTCCTTACTCCACCCTTCTTCTCCCTGTCATCTCTGCTTGGATTTCCCACTTGGCTCTATTCTACCTGGCTATTGGCCAAGTCAACTTCTTTATTAGCCAATGCCTGTAAAAACATATTCACATCCCACGTCCCACATCAGCAGTCCGGTTGCACAAGTTCTCATTTAATGCTCTCCAAATGTGGCCATTAACAAAGAGGATAGTTTTCTAGCCAAGCATCCCGGTTCACAAGCAAACACTTCCATGCAGGAGCATCACATCACATCATTCTCTTCTGGTTACACTGTTTCCTATTCTGGAAACAACAGTTTAGCCATTAACTGCTGAGGTGGATCTGTCTGCCCTTTGCAGGAGGAACTGACCAGCTTAGTGAAAACGGTCCTCATGTATCTCAATGAAACTGAAGCTTGGATTGGAAGATGTGTCAGATACCTAAACGTAAAACATTTAAGGCTATTTTACTAGAAATTAAAAGCGTTTATTTTATATGCTTTAATACACACCTCCCCCCAGTTTTTGGAAGGCAAAAGAAGGCATTTGTTTTACAACAGACCACCAATAGGCTTTCTCTCATCCATCTGTCTTACAGAGGGCTCCACATTCCTTCCCCCTGTGTTGTCATCAGCCTAGCAGTGTCATCTGTTTGTGGTGGTTCTCAAAAAAATGAGGCATTGCTGATTTGACAACAGATTTCATGCTGTCAGATCCAACCTAAGAAGAATGGATGGGCTTGGCAGTTGTGCAAGATTTTGGCAACTTGGTGAATTCTTCCTGATGGCCCTTGTGGGTGAGTATGCAATCCTTGGGGTTCCTTGAAAGCTCGTCTTACCTTCCATTAATGACATGCATGCAGCAGCAGCAGCAGCTTCCTCAACCATCATGGTTGAAAGCTTGACCAGGTCTGAGCCTCCTTTAGACTCTGCTAAGGTTGAGAAATGACCTTTTCTTTTTCATCCTATATCACCAGACCAACAAAACTTAGCCTTTGAATTTAAATTTCCATTTATACTATTAATCTTATGAAATACCTTCTTTTCATAGTTATAGGAAATTTAATCACAGGAAAGGATGGAAACATGCAAAAATAACAGTTTAGCCAGGTTGAATTGTCTATTTGACCTGCAATTAATTTTCTCTAAATTTAATATCACTCCATTATTTACAGTAACTGCATTCTCTTATTCCACACTGTAACATGCCTTTGGAGAGCTTTCCCCCTGACCACCTGTTTGTAGCTGGAGTTGCTAGTTTCATTACTGAACCAAATCCAGTGCCACTGATTGGTCACAGCCAGTGACTCCTGGAGACTTTTCTAATCCAAGTAGGGTGGGAACTATGGAGGAGGAGACAGCTGTGTACTAGAGGTATTTATTGGTTAGAAATTACGATTATTATATAAGTCTATCTTAAATCCCCCTTACATAACAAGTGCATTTGGAAATCTGTTCCCGTGTTTGCCTTTTATGATAATCAAGGATTTAACTCTTCTAGTCAAGATGATTTATACTTTTGATACTAGATTGCAACTTCCAGAGTTTGACGACTGTTACATGACAGAAATTCTTGGATTTCAGTTTACTCTCACACTTGCCCAAGGAGGAACTCACCGATGTTGCAAAATAGCAATTGTTCTGGCCACATTGATTCTGAAAAGAAGTCATTCCTAATGAGTAATTGGTAATGAGGAGATCAGTGGGGCCACAGGCTCTCACTGGGGGTGGGGTGGGGGGAGGGTCAGTGCTCTCACTGGGGGGCATTTCTAATGAGTAGAGTGGTGAAGGCACAAGCCTTTGCTGGTTTGTGTCTCAGGACCACCCACTGAGAAGTGGGCAAAGGCAGGAAGGCTCTTAGCCACTGTTTAAAGAGGCTGCACCTGTCACACAGCTGTGGTGACCGGCTTACCGGAAGCATGGCTTGCAGAGAGTGGGCTCATCAATTACTTTCTCCCAGGAGGTGTAAATGCTCTGCTGCTTCAAGAATGCCTCTGCAGAGTGTTAAGGCCAGCAATGTGTTTAATGGGCTTCTCCGTGATTCTACTGTGTCTTTTATCTTCCTTACCCTGTGAGGAGAATGAACAAGTGATTTCTAAAGACAGAGAAACCTAGTCAAATCTTTAAAAAAATTAAAAACCCCAACAAATCAAAACGAAAGTAAAAAACATGATATACAGTGTAGCAAAATTTGCCCATGGGTGCGATAATGACATTAATGTTATCAAGATTACCAGCTGCTTCCTGATGGGATTTAAGACCCACTCTAGCTGGGTGGTGGTGGCGGCAGCGCATGCCTTTAATCCCAGCATTGGGAGGCAGAGGCAGGCAGATCTCAGTGAGTTCAAGGCCAGCCTGGTCTGCAAAGTGAGTTCCAGGACAGCCAGGACTGTTACTGTTACACAGAGAAACCAAAAGGTAAAAGAAGAAAAGAAGAAAAAAAGACCCACTCTATAGTATGTATGGCTAGTACCTTATCTGGTCAATAATTCATGGCTGGGCAGCTCACAGGCCTCATGGGTGAACGCATTACCATTAGTTTTCAGTGTCCTCTAAATTTGCATCTCTATATCCATGTATTAATGCCTCTCTCAGTTCTCACCAGAGAAGTTTCTTCATGTAGTGGATAGTGGTTGATTCAGCAACTCATAACTGGTTAAAGCAGAGAGAATAAATGTCTGTGGAGTGCTCAGCCCCAAGTGGGACATCTATACCACACATTGTTCCCTTAAGGCTCAACGACCATGGAGGAAGAAGGGGCAGGAAGGACTGGAGCAAAACAGCATCTTCTGGACATGACAGGATTGATGCACTTAATGAACAGCAGTTGTGGTTGCCTGTACAAGACCTTCATAAGAGTAAGCCAGTCATCATCCCAGCAAGGATAGGAGAGGACTTCACAAGTTCCCTCCTAGCTGAGGAACTGATGGCAGCTGATGGCTTCTGGGGGCTGGAAAGCCAATTCTCTTAAGGGTGTGGCCAGTAGGAGTCAACCATGCTCCAATGGATGATTCCACCACACCCATGAGTATATGGGCAGCATAAATTAGACTCTGTGGGTTTTATATATAATAATAATAAAAAGACATGAAGTTGGGCAGGGTTGGGGAGGTGGGGTGTGGATATAAGAGGAGTTAAGGGGAGCAGTAAGAGTGTAGTTACAATAAAAATACATTGTACACATATGAACGTCTCAAAGACAACAAAAATATATTTTAAAAACACAGCGTGTCTCCACCAAAGTATTATTTAGCAATGAAAACAAATGCGCTTCAGGTATACACAAGCATGAGCACAATGTATAACCATAAAGTTAAGTAAAAAAATTAAATACAAAACTATTAGGTATGTTGATTTATTTAAAGTTCAGGAAAAGAAATATGCCCATAGATATTTTTTAAAAGACAACAATTAAGAATCAAAGAAGTGATTATTATGAAATAGTAACAGTCATTGAATCCAGGTGAAGCAAGGTGCAGACTGGAGAGATATATGGGAAAGTGACTCTTGATTTGATAGCAAGATTTCATCTCCAAACTTGTATGGAAGGAACATGAGTGTTCGCCTCCATCCTGCACTATTCTTAAACAAGTTCTGTTTTTCAGTAAATATAAGCTAAAATCCAATTATATATCTCTCTTAGGGCCCTCTTTGTTCCCCAACTTCTCTGGCGGTATGGACTGAAGACTGGTTATCCTTTGCTCTATCTCTAATATCCACTTGAGTGAATACATACCATGTTTGCCTTTCCATGTCTGGGTTACTACACTCAGGATGGTTTCTTCTAGGGTTACCATTCTCAGGAATCAGAGCTTTTTATTTTATTTTTCATTCCCTGGGGGTTTGCATAAAATGAATGACACATTTTTTTATTCCATAATTGCTGCAACGTTTTAAATATCTTTGCTGAATGTGCTGTCATTTTCCTTATGGTGTCATATCAAGTGAGAGATTAATGGGAGTGTCTGCATATTTTGTTGATACTGGCAACTTATAGGAGCATGTATTAAAGACAAGTTAGGACAAATATTCCCCTGGCAGCTCTACTTTCAGACTAGGTTCCCAAATTCCACTGGAAAACACTTGAACTGGTAGAAGAACTCTTTTGTGCTGCTGTGTATTGGAGGAGTCAGGGGTTTATCATCAGACACCTGTGCAGTTTGAAGGTCAACTTGCACTCTGTATTTCCCTGAACCTGTGGTTAACATATCTAAGGAAGTGAACCTGCCCAGAGCAGACCCACTAAGAACAAGAGCATAGGTACCTTTCTGACTGATGCACTTCTGGCTCAATGCTCTGAGCCTAGACATCACTTAAACAGATGATGAAGATTAAACTGTTTGAGGTCTTGTATTGCCCTTGCATTCAACTGTTTACGTGAAGACTTGGTTACTAGGTTGAGAAAAAAAAATTGCAATTAAACATATTAAAGTAAATGCATCCATTGCAGATACTGCACAGTTCTAACTCCAACAGAAGTAACTACAATGAATTCTGTTGTGGATCATTCCAGATGTTATCTGTGTTTGTGCACCCACACATGTTTTCCCCTCCCGTATGATGACATCATCTATATTGCTCTTCCCAAACCCTTCTTTTTAATTTAGTAGACAATTTTCCAAAACAGTAATAAAGATGAATGTACACGTCTACCATATTTTGTAAGGGTTGTATTATGCAAGTGGATATTTAGTCCTGGTACTCGGCAGAGGAATTTAGATTTTCCATCACACCCATGCATCGTCCTCCCTTAATATATTCTCTGTCTACCTTCCTGTAGCTACCTGATTTCTTGCCTATAAATCACTTGTCTTTGAGCATTGATTACACACTAGAATCGCTTGAAAGTTTTTACAGAATTCCACTGCATGGGCAAGTTTGGATGACTTCAGCTAAGTTTTTCAGGTAGGACACAGGCTTCAATATATTTTGCTGTTTGCTTTTGAGATATGCCCTTTGCTGAAGCATAGAACCCTCCTTTTGGGTACTGGGATTGCAAGTGTGTGTTATTCACCCTGTCATCAGCTACACCACCCAGGGGAGCACATCTGAACAGCAATAGTTAGGAACAAAAGTTTAAACAGGATTTCTAGTCGTTTTAATGTTACGGATACCTTGGCGTCTACTGCGTGGTGGAGCAATGATTATCAGGCTTACGAGGCAGAAGATTCGCTCTCTGTCCACTGCCCTTTCTTCTCTGCCTCCCCCTCCTCTTCTCACCTTCGCTCTCAACAATTGCTCTTTATTTTAATTTTCCTGCGTGTATTGAGTATCCACCCCCCTGTGTAATTAGCACAAATAATCAGCAAGATAGGACCTGTGGTACTAAGCCACACCTAGGTTGTGTTGTGAGTAACCCAGGGAAGTGGTGGCAACCCCACATTTGCACGCTCCTTGTCACAATGCCCTCCATATATAAGAATTTCATAATAAGTAAATCCAATATATGAAACATGTGAATGCTTCCTCGTGGTTAGTGTGTGACCTGAAAGTTACCTCTCTCTATCTATTGAAGTGATGAATAGCTAACACACTTGACTTGACATGCCTGGGATGGGGTGTTCACTACGACTCAGGATGATTTTATTTTTTGAAAATTAATAACAAAAAATTTGTTCTGCCCTATTAATAACTGAGCAGGGGAAAACAAAGGCTTTATTCAGCTGTAACCTGTAAACTCAAAGGAATTATGCCTACTTCTGCTGCAGTTAAAGCAAAACAATTGATAATATGACTATGGGCCATAAAACTACAGAAAAACATGATGTCGGTCATTCATTAATTCTGATATTGGCATGAAAGGAAAAAACACAAAACAAAGAAGGGATTAAAGAAAGTAACCCCTGCCAGGCAGTGGTGGTGCACGCCTTTAATTTCAGCACTCGGGAGGCAGAGGCAGGCAGATCTCTGTGAGTTCGAGACCAGCCTGGTCTACAGAGCGAGTCCTAGGACAGGCTTCAAAGCTACACAGAGAAATCTTGTCTAGAAAAGCCAAAAAAGGAAAAAGAAACAACTGCTGTACATACAGCAGAGGTTCCCAGTGAGCTATGAGGTGGTTGGGAAAGACCCTATCATGGGCTTCCTTGGATCATACCCCTGTCTTCATTATACTTGGGCCTCCTGGAAGTACACCCCTGCCGTGCCACTATGTGTTCTGTTGAACATCCTACAGCTGTTTCCAACTGTAAGACCAAGTTCCATTTCCTTTTTTTGAAGACAGTGTCAGATTATTTAATAGCATATAATGTCACATAGAATTGTCAAGCTTTTCAGTATTCAAATCACCAGTACCAACCAGCCTTTTGTGTACATGCACGTGTGAGACCCAGAGAATGTAAAAAGACAAAGTTATATCCCACAAAATTCCTAACTACAGCAAAGGAATTAGGGGCCAGAAGAATAATTTGCTAAAATTTACTACTTACTGACAAACCAGAAAATAATTTGAGTCCATTTAAGTATACTTTTGTAGTCTTGATTATTTTTTCAGTAGAGTTTGCTTTATAAACCCTTTTGAGAAGGCTGGTGATCCCTGAATTTTTACATACAAGCATTTACTTGAATTTTAAAAAGTTCTCTTTGGCATTTGTCCTTATACCCACAAGTATAAGTGTAGTCCCAACCCTATATCAAGGATGCTTATGGTGATATGTTGTTTATGATCTAATAAAGGATCAGAATGCAAAGCTAGCCACAACCATAGAAGCTGGGCAGTGGTGACACACACCTTTAATCCCAGGACTCAGGAGACAGAGGCAGATGGATCTCTGTGAGTTCAAGGCCACTCAGGGCTACACGAGAGTGAATTAGTCTAAAAGAGAAACAGAGTTTATGCCTTTAATCCCAGCACTAGAGAGGTGTATAATGAAGAAGTAAAGGATCTCATGGGAGATTCAGTTTCCAGTCACAGGGAAGACAGGCTCTCCATGTCAGCCTTGTTAGAGGTAAGAGCTACTGGCTGACTGCTTTGCTTTTCTGATCTCCAGCTTGAACCCCAATATCTGTCTCTTTATTATTTGTGTTACAGATGCTTCTGTCGAAAAATACTGAGACCATCACAGAACACCACAACCAATCAAAATGTAAAGTTGTAGAGCCCAGCCCCAATAGTTACGTCTACAAAACACTCCACTGCCCAAGGCTCAGATCAGAGAACATTGTGGAAGAGAAACCAGAGAGATTATAAAAGCCAGAGGATCAGGGAAATTGCATCTCCCACATTCATAATGTCTCACCAACATAACTGCCTAAACATGTACTGAACAAATATGACACAGACAGACATACCAAAGTAGATATGGAAAGATCATGAGGATTCAACCCTACACAAAGAACTAGAGGCAACTAAGGAATGCTGAGAGTGGGAGAGATGTTTCCCAGAGGGAAAAGCACACCAAATGGTTATCCAGTACCAAATGACAAGCCCTGACAGCATCAACTGAGTAACATATAGAATATATATGCATAGACATGTACATATATGCATGGAATACAATTAATGGAAAGAAAAAACAGGTCATGAACTTGAAAGAGTAATGAGGGATTTGGTGGGAGGAAAGGGAAGGGAGAAATGATGTAATTTTATCATAATCTCAAAAATAGAACAACTTTTTAAAAATTCTGTTTTGTACTGTGTTTCTTCCCAACCTTCACTGATACCAGACTTTTTCTTTCTTTCTTTCTTTCTTTCTTTCTTTCTTTCTTTCTTTCTTTCTTTCTTTCTTTCTTTCTTTCTTTCTTTCTTATCTGGGTTTTGATGGCACAATCAGCACAAAGTAATCTGTTCTTATCTAATTGCAACACTGTTTCTTATCAGTTTTCGACTATTGCATCATCCTTTGATTGGTGATTGGGCACTGTCAGTCTTTCCATTTGAAGCTGTGTGCCTTAAAGGATGGCAGCCTAACTGAAGGGTAGGCTTACCCACTTATCTGAAGCAGCCAACTCTTAACCTTATGCAGTTTTCCTTAGTTTATGTAGGTGGCACCTGGAATAAACCAAATTGGTCTAAACCTATTTTAATTACTTTCTTAACAATCTGGTATTGGTTTCATTAATAACTTTTGTCTCACATCAAATAAATCACCTTTTCTCTTTCCTGTTTACTTCCATGATAAATGGATTTATATGCCACTTCCAGGCAAGGCATACTTGTTTTTAGCACTTAGCTCCATGGCATACTGCTAACTCTGCTTACACATGAGACGAGCATGTCTTAAATGTAGCTCTAAAATACAATTCCAGAATCTCCCAGCAGGCCCTACAAGTCAGTCAGCCCCTCCTGTTCCTGCTTTTCAAGCTGCTCCTCCAATCCCACCTGACCTGAACATAGGAAACCACACATTGCGAATATATATGTCTTCATTTTGCCTAACTTCTAAGTTCAAACATAGATGAGAAAGATTGGATGCCTGCTTCAGGCTGATGAAAAAGATTGGATGCCTGTTTCAGGCTGCCAGCTCCTTAAGAGCCATAGCTTTGAAATACTTAACTTTGATTTTTTTTTTCAAGACAGGGTTTCTCTGTATTGTTTTGCAGGCTGTCCTGGAACTCACTTTGTAGACCAGGCTGATTTCGAACTCACAGAGATCCATCTGCCTCTGCCTCCCCAGTGCTGGGATTAAAGGTGTGTGCCACCAACACCTGGCTTTACTTTGATTTTTGCTGCTGCTGAGAGCCAGCATTTTGGAGGTCAAGAACTGGAGAGAGGTGTGGAATCGGCGACTGGTCACACAATAGGCTTTCTTCTCTAAGGGAGCAAAACTTAATTCTCTGGGGCTGGTCTCCACTCTCTGTCTCTGTCTCTCTGTCTGTCTCTGTCTGTCTGTCTGTCTGTCTGTCTGTCTGTCTCTCTCTCTCTCTCTCTCTCTCTCTCACACACACACACACACACACACACACACACACACACACACACATCTCCAGCATGTCAGGGTCTAACTTAGGATGCTGCTGCTGAGAACCAGCTCTGCACAAGTGAGGAACTGAAGAGAAAGTGCGAGTCATCGAACTGAGGTTTACTTTTCTTTTTGCTGGTTGTTCTGCTCTATTATTTCTCTCTTCTGTCCTTCTATCCTGATGCTTCCTGTTTTCATCTCCCAGTTGTTCTCTTTTTACATCTTTCCCAATGTTTCCCTTTTGTCTCTTCCCTGACGGATTCCTTGTACATCTTTCCTTATTATTTTCTTCCCATAAAGGAAATATACCCCAGCAAAATCTTTCAAGCATTATAAAAATTATAGTGTATTTACCTTCTATTTTTCTTCAAGTAAATAATTATATTGAATACAAGTAAAAATCAGCATGTTCCTAAATATCCTTATATGTTTAAACATTTTATGTATCACAGGTGAAAAACAAATGATTCCCAAGGGCCCACATATATTCATATCTAGGCAACTTGCTATAGATTAACAAAGTGTAAAAAAAGTACTTTTCTCAGCCAGTTCCACTACTAGCAGGCTGTTGTTTGTGGTTACAAAGAAAAGTTCAATCATCTTATTATTTATCTCAAAAGGTAATCTTATAAAAATATCAAAAGAGCTACAAATATGAATTTTTCTATAAAAATCAGTCATTTCTACTTTAAGTTCTCATAATGCACACCCATTCATCAACAATTTTTTATTAAGTCCAATAGTGAAGAGACTACCCTAAGTGCCCATCCCTGATAATGAGTTGGACGACAACCTTATATGCCATCCTAGATCCTTTATCCAGGGACTGATGGAAGCAGAGGCAGACACCCATAGCTAAACACTGAACTGAAACCATGGAAACCAATGACAGAAAAGAAGGAGTGCTGAGCAAAGGGGTAAAGAATGGGCTGGTGAAACCAACAAAAACAGTTGACCTGAACAAGGGGGAGCTCTTGGACCCCAGACCGACAGCTGGGATGACAACATGGGACTGATCCAGACACCCTGAATGTGGTGTCAGTGAAGAGGCCTGGACACTCTATGGGGCCCTGGGCAGTAGATCAGTGTTTATTCCTGGCACACAAATGGACTTTGTGTGTCCATTAACACAAAGAGGGATGCTCTCTCAACCTGGGCTTTTGGGGGAGGGCATAGGCCCTGCCCTGAACGAAATGACAGACTCTGGAGATCCTCTGTGGGGAAAGGAGGGGAGATGGGTGGGAGGATAGGGTTGTTGGTGGGAGGAGGGAAGGGAGAGGGAGAGGGAGCTGGGATTGACATGTGATGCAAGCTTGTTTCTAGTTAAAAAATGTAATTAAAAAAGAAAAGAAATATTAAATCATATCAGGAAGCTGAGGGCAGAAATGGGTACAAAGAATTAATCATCACCTTTGGTCACCAACCCGTCTTTAGCAAGATGGCGCGTCAGCTGGTAATAGCCAAGTTGCCTTTGTTCTTTTTCCTTGACCTCAACAAGTCACTTGCTTAACTAACAAAAGTGTGCCTCTCTAAACTTTGAATTGTTCTCCAAGATTTTCTACATCAAAACCATTAACAAAAACATTCTAACCTAACTTTACTAACAATTCTACATCTTTAAGTTCTTTCTAATGGGGTGGATGAGTCATTAATCTGCTTAAGCAGCCATGCTTAGAAAAAATCAGTCACTGTTATTGTGAATACTGGTGACACTGCCCTTTGAGGGACTAGACATCCACTTAGAGTCTTCATACAACTCATAGATAATGATGGATGTGGTGACCGTGAGAGCAATAAGCATAGCTATGCTCAATAACAGCACCAGGTCCTCAGGACACATAGTCCTTTACGCTCTGTCTCTCCAAAGCTCATCCACTGCACTTAAGCTAACAACTGAGCTGTGTTCACTGAGTTCCAAATCTGACTGCTGTTCCTCTCACATGACCCCTGACAGATTTTCCTGCGACGAACAGCCTGCCTCGAGATGGATATTCTGTACTTATGAATCATTGAATGAATAGGTAAATAAATGAATGAATATGTTCTAAGTCTCTCCCGCACAGAGATAATCCCAGTCATTCAATGTGTTCAGTAAACCTGCTTTTTGCTTCTGTGATATTTTCCTGACTGTCTGTCCCCAATTATAGCTATCTTTATTATGTCTCAAGAAAAACCATTCCTTTCCCAGCATGGAAATTGGTGTGTGTGTGGTGTGTGTGTGTGTGTGTGTGTGTGTGTGTGTGTGTGTGTGTGTGTGTGTGTCAAGGTATTGGTTGTCATGTGCCAACAGACTATTAGGTGTTTATTGAGAATTAGGATCAGACTACCTCTTTGACCATTTCAAGGGCAGATGCCTTGTCACAGATAGGAGGCTAGACTGGAGCTCAGGAAGCAATGGAACCGGAATCACAGAAGGCAGCATCCCAATTAGTACCTAGGTAAATGTGGCTCAGGAGGTGGCTCAACTCTTCCCAGTCCCGTCCCCCTCTGCATGTACTCTGTGTGCAGGGCTGATTCCTAGGCAGCTATAGTCTCTTCCCCAGCTTAGCTCTGGCGCTTTGCAAAGGCTTTGTGGCTTCTCATGTTTTCCTTTCCCTTTGTGAGAATGAATGGCCCCTGACATTCAGTTATTACTCATGTTTCAGGTGTCAGCAAATGTATTGTTTGTCCTGAAACCTGAAGTCTACTCAAGGTGGTTGAGTTGCAGCAGGGAGATCTGCACACTGCCTGCACACACTTAAGAACAGTATCCAAGGCAAAGTGTCTTAAATATACAAAGGCTTCACCTCTGCTTCCAGAATGCAGCCCAAGGTAACACTCAGAAGTGTGCTTACATTAATCTCGAGTTATTCATGATATTAAAAGACTGTAAACAGCATTAAGGTTAAGACAGAGATTGCTTAAGTCTGTGATGAACTGCTTTTGACTACAAGTCCAGTTTAACAGGCTTTAGCATTATTATTTCTATTACCAAGTATCTTAGCTGACTTGTGTTGTTATAACAAGAACACTGTAGGCCCAGTATTCATAAAGAAACTCATTTCTTATAGCTCTGAAGGCTGGCAAATCCAAGGTTGACAGACCCAGAGCTGAGGACAGACTTGCTGAATCATAGCATGGTGGAAGGTTGAGGGACCAGAACGGGAGACAAAACAAGGGGTCGGGGTACTAGAATTGCTTTTAATGCAGGCTGCTTTTTGTAAGTGGTCAAGTCATACGATAATGACATATCTGTTCACTAAGTCAGAACCCTCAGAAGCTAATCAGCTTTACCAGGCCCACTCCCAACATACCTTGCAAATCTTATAAATGATGATTAATCTGTTCCCAAGTATAATTTTTTGGTTGAATTTTGTATGAGTAATAAAAAAGGAAGTTGGGATTCTAATTACATCACAAACACTTGTTTTTGCATATTTATGATCTGATCCTCTGTAGACTGAGTTTCTGTTGTGCCTGGTCCTGCTGCTCTTAGCCCCAAGTAAACACACAGAGACTTATATTAATTAGAAACTGCTTGGCTGATGGCTCAGGCTTCTTATTGGCTAGCTCTCTCTTAAGTATTAAGCCATAACTATTAATCTATGTATTTCTACATGGCCTTATCTTAATGGAGTAGGCTCTATCATGTTACTCCTTCATTGGCTACATGGCATTTCTCTCATGACCTCTCTCTCTGCATCCTTTCCCAAGAATTCTCCTTTTTTCATAGCCCCACCTATGCTTCCTGCCTGGCTACTGGCCATCAGTGGTTTATTTATCAACCAATAAGAGAAGCATATTTATAAAAGGACATTCCCCATTAATCCCCCACCCATTCAACCTTCCATTGTAGGCTGTGTGTCTTACTCACATATCATGGATGTTCTGTTGCCATTTTTACACAAAGTCATGAGTTTGTATTGATGTGTAATGCTATACCAGCCAGAGCAGAGATTATTGTAATGGCAATTATTCCTATGATGGCAACTATAAATCACTCAATAAAACATTTTGTCCTTTTTAGTAACCTATAAAAGTCTTGTATCATTACACCAGCAGTAAGTCCTTCTTCCCATGACCTGATCAGATTTACTAGACTTTAATAGGATAGCAGAATGTAGGGATTTGTTTAAAGGAATAGTATTATTAATGCACATATATAATTTGCAATCTAAACAATGAACTCTATTCAGCATAAGCCTAATGTAGGGATACCTATAGTTAAGACATAGGATAATTCATACAATAAGTAATGTGAAAGGGATTATTTAAGTAAAATGTATAATTACTGGGATGGGCGTGTATAAAGTTTCCAGACCATGTCTGTATAAGATTTAATACTGCTGGAATATTCCAAATATGCCATTGTTCAGGTCTCAGTTTATTAGTAGAGCAAAACCTAGGCATAGGGAGAGCTAGATGTACATCATACAAAACCATTAACCCTGTGGGTTGAGAGTGGAAATGTGATGTAGTCATATGAATTAAGAGACCTTATCAGCCTTCTTTCTGTCGCTCAAACACACTTACTTTATTTATTTATCTATTTATCTATTTATTTATTTATGTTTCTATTTATCTATCCGTCCATATTGTTGGTGTGATTATAAACATGGTGTGACTATAAAAATACCATAGAACCAACTGATTATAATTACACCATTGACTATTATCCACACAACAGTTAGAAACAAATCTTCCATGAAGACCTCAATCAATTAACATATTATTACCATGCTGAATGATTTTTCCTTTTTCATTTCAGCATCTGAACCAAAGAACAGGGAGATAGGTATAATTTTCATAAGAAATAACGGCACAATCAGGATCAAAACTACATCTAGTAGTATTGGCTACATTATTATATCAATCAGAAAGTCTAGAGAATAGCTTGAAAAGAGACCCATATGATTAGTAGTTCTGGCATCTGCTAAAACATAAGCTCATATGTGCCTTCTACTAGGAATATGAATTCAGTGATGTCACATGCACATGGGAAGTGATTTATATTCCAAGCAGTCCCTTCTTCTGGTGGATGCATGAATCCCAAGGTCAAGGGCTAAACACGGGGTCACTGGTGAAGATAACAGGAGCTAGATCCATCCAATCTATGTGCTGAAGTAAAAGAGAATGGGGAACATATGACCAATACACGGGTTTGGAGACACTCACCACATAGGCACAAGTCAAAGCATCTAGCAACTGCCACAAGGAGAGTCTCAGGTGACCTAGGGCTCTGCATGTTTAGTAGAATATTTTCTACTAAATAAATAACAAATCCACAAATGTTTCAATGGATTGATATGCAATGGCAGATACATCCCCCTTTCCAATTTTCTGTTTGAGAAGTAAAAGTAGGGCAAGTTAATGCACCAGCTTGCTTATTTCCTTCTGCAATAAAATCAGGGAGGTCAGAGTGTGTTCAAGTGTGAGTCTATTGCTGGAAGTAATCCTATAATATAAGTAGAGTGTTAAATGATATTTAAGGGTTTATGAACTACCCAAAATAGATGAACCAGAATAGTCAGTTCTACATGTTGGGCTAAGGAAAAAGTAGTATTAATATATTGATGAATATCTGGAACATGAATGCTTCTTTTACTATTAGATGAGCCATCAATAAAATAAGTATCTGCCTGTGCAATGGGAGAAGGTTGGACGATTTTCATAATCACAAATTCAGTTCACATAAAAATTCCTATAGCTTACCAGTTGGATAATGATTTTCTATCCTTCCATGGTAATCTGCAAATGAAACTAAAAAAATCCATAGAGTTCTGCAATGCTTTTGATAACTGATTGATAGTTAAGGTTAATATAATATATCCAGAATCAAATCCACATGCTTGTTGATCCCAGGGCCTCACCTGATTTACTAACTGAGTAAGAAAAGTAAGTTAAGCAGTCAGTATTTTATGACCCTTATGGTGTATATAAATCCATTCCAATGGTCTGTCCTCTTGTGCTGTAAGACCTGTAGAAGACAATTTAGTGGGGAAAATAAGAAGGTTTACAGGCAGCAAAGGATCCACTCAGTACACAAGTGTTTCTTTTAGCCTGGATTCAAATGGCTGTAGTTCATCTCTTTCCTCTGGAGAAAATATGAGAGGACTGTCCACTGCTGCATCTCCTTCTAGAGTTAGTGCATACTTATGGGAAGATTTTGATATTGCCGAAATTGCATTGGAAATACCAAGCACAGGAGGCCAGGGAGGAATTGGGAAATCAATCCCATTTCCCTCTTGTGCCTAGCTTGCCTGGGTTGGAAACTTAGTGTTTTTATAAGCTCTCCTAAATCCTCACCACGAAGTGAAGAGAATTCAAGAGTAGATTGATTATCAAATTCCCCACCCCATGCTGGCAAAAGAAGAAATGAGCCACCCTAAAATTTGTATGGAGCCAAAAGAGTCCCTCACAGCCAAAGCAATATTGAGAGAAAGAAATTGAACTAGAGAAATTGCCCTTCTAGACTTCAAGATATATTATATAGAATTTTAAAGCTATAGTAGTAAAAACTATTTGACACAAACACAGACATGTAGACCAGAGAAACAAAATAGAAGACCCACACATGAGTACTTGAAAGTACAGCCGTCTGGTATCTAGCAAATTGGCAATAACATTTACTGGAGAAAAGACAGCTTCTTCAGCACCCAGTATTGGGAAACCTAGATGTTCAAGTGCAAATTAATGAAATTAGACCCATACCTATCATCCTGTACAAACATTAGATTCCACTGGATAAAAAATACTCAGTTTGAAATATGAAACACCAAAACTGCTAGAAGAAAAAAAAAGTTGGTCTACCCCACTGCAAGATATAGGTGTAGAAAAAGCTTTCGGAGCAGGACTCTATTAGAATCAAGGTTGTCACTTGGCACCTGGGACCCTTCAAAAGTAATGAGCCCCTATACAGTTAAGGAAACAATCAACCAAAAGAAGAAAAAACCCACAGGGAGGGAGAGACTGTCTGCCAACTATACATCTGACAGAGGACTTACATCCAGAATGTACAGAAAACGTAAAGGAGAATTGAGGAAACAGAGGACCTAGTTAAAGAATGGGCTAGGGTCCCAGACAGAGAGTTCACAATAAAAGAAACAAAGATGGCTAAGAGATACCTCATCCTTAGTAATTAGGGAAACGCAAATTTAAATAACATTGAAATTTCATCTCACTCTAGTCAGAACGGCTAAAATGAACAAAACAATTGACAACAAATGCTGAGGAGGTTGTGGAGAAAAACTGGAACCATCGCTCTCTGTTGGTGGGAGTGTAAATTGGTACAGTCATTCTGGAAATCAGTATAGAGAATCCTCAAAAGCCCAAACTAAATCAAGCATATGACCCAGCTACACCCCTGCTTGGCATACGCCCAAAGGACTGAACATCTTACTGCATAGGTACTTTCTCAGCCATATTGATTGTTGCTTTCTTCATCATAGCCAGGAAATGGAAACCACCTAAGTGTCTTTCAGCAAACGAGTGGATAATGAAAATGTGGTACATATACACAATACAACACTCTTCAGCTATAAAGAAAGACGAGACCATGAAATGTGCAGGTAAATGAATGGACCTAGAAAAGATTGTATTGAGTAAGGTAACTTAGACACAGGAAGACAAACATCACATATTCTCCCCAGTCTGTGGTTCCTAGCTGCAAATCCTCAGATGTGAATATACCACATAGAGTGGCCACAAAAAACAGGAAAGTATAGAGGAAGGTGCTAATGGGAGAGGAATAACAGGGTACAGATGAAGTAAAGTGGGAAATGGGGTTGCCAACAGGGGGGAGGGAGGGAGGTCAGTACACAGAAAGCAGGCCAAGGGACAAATAACAAGGTTGTTTGATAAAGTCTTAAAGGATCTTAATATCTTATATCTATCTGTCTGTCTGTCTATCTATCCATCTGTCTGTCTATCTAGATATGTGTGTCTTGAAAGAAATTAAACCAGTAGGTCTGACAATGCTCCCCATAAACCCACACGCTAACAAAAACCCCAGTATCTCCTTTCTAACAGTTGGTCAGCGTAGTTCAAGTGACTCATAAAACAATACAGATTATTGATGCCGCCCTTGGTTACCTCTCAATCAAGGGTTGACCTCTATTGATGAAGACACAGCACACTTAGTACACAGGACATGGATGGTTCAAATACGATCTGACCAACAGCCTTTCTCCTGCAGTCTAGCTTCTATGGTAACAGAAAACACTATGCAAACTGCCAAGTGAGGGGAGCAATTAAATGATCCTGCCCTGCTGCAACTGTGAGCCACAGTAACGAGCAGCAAGGAAGATAAGCGCAAAAGTGCTATTGAAGGCGCTCACAAGTCAATGGTAACCACCAGCTGTCTGATTGGACTGAAGGCCCACTCGAGAGGAGGGAAACCATGCCTGGTACTGGAAGTCTGGCCAGTTTCCAGGCGCTGGTGAAGTCATGGGCCCTAGAATACATCTTAGCATCTAAAAATGAAAATCCATTTTCAAGGTTCTGTGACTACTTTCTTTCTGTGGTAGGGGGCATTTAAAAATTGCTTTCAACAAATTGCTTGGAAACATTTACCAAACTTATAAAATCTGAGTTAGTAGGGAGCCATAAAGGAAAAGCAGACATTGAAAGACCAGTAGCAAGTGTGATGAAATAAAAGCCGCTCAGGTCAAGCGTGAGTCAAGCCCCCTGAAGTTAGGCACACTGGGGACTGAATCTGAAGGCCACTGTTTGATCTGTGTTTTAGTTTCTTTTTTTTTTTTTTTTTTTTTTTTGCTCTTCAGCATTATTTTTTATTGTTAGTGGATAAAACATATACCACACAGGACTTCAAGCAACAAATGAAAACGACTTTGCACACTACATGTAATAACTCATCGGCTAAGGCAATGACTAGGAAGCAAGGCATGGATAGGGCAGTTTTCTATAACTGACTCACCAAGTCCAACTTCACAGAGGAGGACCTAGAAATGTCATATGTACTTGTTACAAATTCCATGGCCACTGCGGTTGATGGACTAGTTTTGACAGATGCTGGAATGTAATAGAGTTTGCACAGCCCTGCTGACTTGTGGTGTGAAGGAAAGTTCAACTCCATTCTGTACATCCAAAGTAAAACTATAATGAGAAAAGGGCTGTGAGTGAATGAACTCACATCTTTCCACACCTGTGTAGCTAGCCCAGCTGTGGGAATGCCTTCCAGCTATAGGCAAAGCTAGTACGCTAGTTTAATCTATCATTTAAAAATAAGCATATATAGGACAGGCAGTTTAGAGATAAGGACCTTGACTCATGTCCTCATTTATAAGCAAAAATGCCCGTGGTTCTGTCGTGACCGGAGGACAGAAATACCAGTGCGTTTGAAGCTCTGATCACTGTCTTGATTGCTAACCGATTTTACCTCCTCAGACTGGGGCAGGTGAGAATAGGAGGGTGAAACAGATAAAACAAGGCAGGGACCTCAAAGCAGGAGACTTGAGCATGTTCTTGTTGGAGCCCAGGAATGCCAGGAGAGGGCTCTGGTCCTTGTATCTTTCTTGTGTACTAAAGAGGCAGGCCTACCTAGAGGCTAGTGTAACTGAGACCAAGAAAAGGTACCTGGACTCATCATGGCTGCATTGTCAGAATGGCCAACTCATCCTATTACAATATGTTGCTGCAGTTTCTGCCACAAATCTTTCAGCATCCCCCAGAGTAGCACTCAGGGCTGTCCTGTTTGCTGGGAGTCTTCCTGCTATAAGGGAACTCTGCTCACTAGCCTGCCTCTCAAGATAATAACACCTGTGAATTGATAATACACTGCTCAGTTGTGGGATAATCTTTTTGTACATTGTGAAGAAGTGTCTTTGCCAAGGTGCCATTTGATTGGTTTAATAAAGAGCTGCCAATAACTAGGCAGGAAGAGGTTAGGTGGTACTTCTGGATAGAGAGACTTCTAGGAACAGGAAAAATACCAGAGGACACGGAGAGGAAACAGGAAGTCAAGATGGAAGAGAAGTAAAAAGCCATGAGGCAAATGTGATTAATACAAATGGGTTAATTTAAGTTATAAGAGCTATTGTGATAAGCCTAAGCTATAGGCCAGACTTTCATAATTGATAAGAAGTCCCTGTGTCTTTTTTGTGTGTGTGTGTGTGAGCTGTTGACACAAAAATCCATCTACACTGCTTGCTAAAACTTAAAGAAAAAAAAGCATATTAGCAAATATTAACATTTCCTGTAAGACCTATAGATAACAAAAGGCAAGTGGCCAAGTTTATGTTACTCTGTAAAGAATATCTTGGAGGCTGGAGAGATGAGTAAGAGAACTTGCTGCATGAGCATCAGGACTCATATTTGGATTCCTGCACCCTTTACGAAAGAAAAACTGGTGAGACCTAACCTCACACTTGCAATCTCAGCACCAGGAGTGGATTCAGAGACAGGAGGGTCACTGAGGCTTGTTGGCTGCCAGCCCAGTTCCAGATTCAACAAAAGACCCCAAGGGAATAAGTGGATAGTAATAGACTAAGATACAGGACATGATCCTCTGTTGTCTGTGTACACATTTGCAAACGTCACACATACTGCCCCTCCCACCCGTCCCCCACACACACTAAATAAATAAATAATCTAAATTCTGAAGACAGCACTATGCCATGGACTGGGATGAGACCTCAAGAAGAGCTACAGCTGTGTTTACTTCCCAGTTCCTACTAGTAGGTCTCTACTCTACAAGCGGGCTACCACCATCACTGAGGAACGACTTCTCTAAGCCAAGCTGGACCTGTGACTACTTGAACAAACTGTGGCTTCATGAAATTAGGTTTTGCAAATCTGAGCCAATTTCCTAAAATCCACACAGTGGATTAATTGTAGTTTTGTTTTGTTTTTTTCAATTTGTACTCTATGGACTCAATGTCATCGTATCTTCTCAGAGACATTCTAGCCAAAAGCATTACCTACATTCAAGTTTCCATTCAGAGTAGCATGTTTCCTGGTATGACATAGCTTGAAAACAGTCACTTCTAGGATACTGACAAAAGAACATAAATCATTTTCCCTCAGCAGCATTTTTTAAAGGGATGTCGACGATGCAACCTTCTTTACCCCAATACAATTTGTCAAAAGCTTTGTAAATGTGGTTTCATGTTTTAAGTTTTGAGAACACTCATTTTATTTAGTTTGGTTTCTGAAATCAAAAATAAGAGGGGAACAAAAGAAAACATTTCAATAATTATCCAAGTGTTTTGTAGACACTAATTGCTGAAGTTTGGCCCTAAATTCCAATGTTCTATTCATGAAGTGATAATGCAACTTCAGGATCGATATTTTCACTGTTTGAGGTAATTTGAGCATAATTTAGTATGACCTTTATGATTAATCCAAAATTAAGTGTGCAGGAAAACTTGCTGAGTTGGCATCCTATGAGAAATCTTAATATATTAAATATTCTGTTTTCACACACAATTATTCATTGGGTTTACAATTGTTTCCCAATAAGAAATAGAAAAGCACTACCATATTTAGCACAAATATCATATTGCAAAGTTTTTTTCATGAAGAACAATAGGAAGTTTTATATGAAATCTTCAGAGACAGTGAAAAATTAAACATTTCATTTCTCTGATGGCTATGATGTATTTTTTTTTCTGAGATGGGGTTTCTCTGTAGCTTTGGAGCCTGTCTTGGAATTCGATCTAGACCAGGATGGCCTTGAACTCACAGAGATCTGCCTGTCTCTGTCTCCTGAGTGCTGGGATTAAAGGCATATGCTACCACAGCCTGGCTGCTATCATGTATTTATTAATCACTTGTATATGTCTTCTTTTAAGAATTCTTTTCTCAAATCTATTCTCCATTTCTACTAGTTACTTGTTTTCTTGATGTTATGTTTCCATTCTTTACATATTCTAAATATTAATCCTCTGATGGATGTGTAGCTTGATGTTATATTTCAGTTCTTTGTATATTCTAGGTATTTACCTTCTGATGGGATTAATTCTGCAAAGATTTTCCTCTCTGTGGACTGCTTTTTCAGTTAATTAACTATTTCCTTTGCTGTAGAGAAAGTGTTTAATTTCATGAGGTCCCAACTGAAATCCTATTTAGGAAGTCTTTCCTTACATCTATAAGTTGTAGTGTGATTCCTGATTTTTCCTCTAGCAATTTACTGAGGTTGTCCCCTCCCCTATTCAGAGTTGATTTTTTTTGCAGGGTGAGAGATAAATGCCTAGTTTTATTCTTCTACGTGTAGACACCCAGATTTCCTAACACTGTTGAAGGTGCTCTCCTTTCTCCTATGAGGATTTTTGACATTTTTGTAAAGACTCAGTTGGTCATATTTGCATGGGTTTGAATGTGAGTCTTCTACTCTGTACTGTTGATCTACATGTCTGTACTGTTGATCTCCATGTCTGTTTTGTACTACGACCATACTCTTTGTGATGATTAGCTTTGGCTATAAGTTTGAGGGTAGAGGAGATAAGCAGACAGGGAGGGAAGGGGCTTAACAAAACAAATGCAATCTGAAAAAGCCATGTGGAAATCTTGTAACCAAATTAAAAAGTAGTGTATCACTTAAAAATAATTTGAAGGGAAGTACTATGCATGGTTGGAAAAGTCTACTCCCAGAAGTCATGGGTTATTAAATAACCTCATTTATGTCATGCATGCTGGCTAGTTTTATGTCAACTCGACAAAAGTTGGAGTCATCTGAGAGGAAGAAACCTCAGTCGAGAACATGCCTTCATAAGATCTGGTTGTAAGCAAGCCTGTAGAGCAATTTCTTAATCAGTGATTGATAGGGAAGGGCCCTGTCCATTGTGAGTGGTACCACAGGCTGAGAAAGCTATGAGGAGCAAGCTATGAGGAGCAAGCTAGTCAGCAGCACTTCCTCTATGGCCTCTGTATAACCTCCTGCCTGCAGGTTCCCTCCCTGTTTGATTTCCTGCCTTGGTTTCCCTCAATGGACTATGACTCGGGATATGTAAGCCAGATACACCCTTTTCCTCCCAAGTTGCTTTAGGTCTTAGTGTTTCATCACAGCAATACTAACCCTAACTAAGGCATGTGTGACACTTTGTAAGTTATTGGTCATGTTGTGCCCAAATTCTGAACCCCAACATCACCAAGAGGCCCATTTCGATGCAAAAGCAAAGAGTCTTTTATTGTAGATGTTTAATGAGCTAACCCCATTAGCTCGGGCCCTTCACCCTGCCACCATGGCGAATGGCTGGAGAAAAGACCCCAAGTAACCTTGAAGCAGGGAACTTAAAGGGCAGCGTAAGGGGAGTGTCTAGGGGCATGAAATAGTATCAGCACCGGTGCGCTTCCAGGTTTGGGTGACCCGCCCTGTGTTGGTCAACTGGTTGATATAGCCCATAGACCCTCCCAGGGAGGTTGCTATGTTCTGCACGTCACTGTTGTGCACTGTCCGTAAAGCACACCCAGAGCTATAAAGCACAGCCCTGCCAGCTAACTTCTGATTGGTTCCTTGCCATGAGGAGGGCATCTGACCTTAGTGACCAGGACAGGAGTGGCAAGGTCATGCAAGCACATGTTAGCCTGTAATGGCTGCTAAAATGGGGGACTGGTCACTACAGTCACATGCATACTCCCAGGGTTCCCCTTAAAATATAGCCTCTCACTAATTTTCTTGGTTTCCCACCAGAAGCAGATGATAAGACTCTACTGTGGAAGATGGCACAAAACAAGTTAGAACTGATCTGGAAGCCACCTCCCTCCAGGTAAACGTTCATAGTGCTGGAGAATGCTATGCAGACTGCTGGAGAGACACAATATCATCAGTGGTCCTGTTCAACTGAGAATCCTGCAAACTTCAACGCAAATCTGCCAGGAAACTTGTGCTCATTTGGGCAACAGTGTTATTACTCTTACGTGGATTGCCAGCTGTAATAGTTAAATTTCTACTGTTGTGATAAACACTATGACCAAAAACAACTTAGGGAGGAAATGGTTTATTTGGCTTAAAGCGTATAGGGGAAGTCAAGGCAGGAACTCCAGGCAAGAACCTAGAGGCATCAACTGAAGCAGAGACTGTGGAGGAATACTGCTCACCTGTTTACTTCCCAGGCTTGCCCAGTTTGCTTTCTTATATACATCAGGGTCACTTTCCCAGGGGTGGCCCCACCCACAATGCATGGGGTCCTCCCATATCAATCACTAATCAAGAAAATCCCTACAGGCTTGCCAGGCCTGTCTTGTAGAGGCATTTTCTCTACTGAGGGTCTCTTCTCCCAGATGACTCTAGCTTGGGTCAAGTTGAAAACAAAACAAAACAATAAAAACCCAAAGAGAAAAAAAAAAAAAAAAAAAAAAAAAAGAACCTGACTAGACACCAAATTGTTCTTGGATTGGATTTTAGGCCAAAAACTCGTCATCAGGGGAGATCACAGGCCCTGGTGGGAAACTTCATATTGTTATTTAGCTAAATTGACAATATCAAGTTGCCATCTATTTATTTTCTTATGTATTTTGAGACAGGGTTTCTCTGTATAGCCCTAGCTATACTGAAACTCACGCTGTCGACAAGGCTGACTTTGAACTTAGGGATTCTGCCTCTACCTGCAAAGTGCTTCGATTAAAGGCCTGTGACACTACGCCCAGCTGTCAAGCTGCTTGTTATATCCATAGACCAATGCTTACCCTCACCCTGGAATTCGAGAAGCTTCTCCTTCCAGTCAATGGTGGTAATGCAGGAACTTGTGGTTGCACAAGGTCCTAAGAATAAATGACAGATGACTGTATGGCCCTGAGGAAAACGTGTTTGCATGTATGCCATCCCCTGTAAGGCTTAGGGAACATTGCAAAAGAAAGGCAGGAAGAAGGTAAAAGCAGGAAGATAGGGATAAAGGCTATGGCACGCCATCTTTTGGACAAGGCACAGCCATTATTGCAAGCATCACAACATCTGTGGCACAGTGGAGGATGGGCGCATGGGTCCCACCCTCCACTCCTCAACTCTTTGTAACTGATAGACTCAGGGAGCAGGGAAATCATTGATGACTGTGTACCCATTGATGACCTTATCAGTTCCCAACGGACATTTCCAATCCAATGGCTTCACAGATGGCCCTAGTTAATCTAAATCTGTCACAGAGCAAAACCAAAAGTCATAAACCTGCGAAAGGGCCTGGTAGAGATGAGGTTAGTTGATAGGAGAGAGAGAGACAGACAGAGACAGACAGAGACAGAGACAGAGTGAGAGAGAAGGGTGTCGGGAGAAAGTAATTATAATGCCATATATATTATATATATGGAATTAAAATTAATCAATACAATTTTAAAATAAACAGAAATGACCAGAAAAAATAAAATGATTTCTCCATTTAATTACATAGGATAAGGTGTACACTCAAAAGTAATTGCATAGTATGCTTTAATTATCCTCTACAGTTTCTAATTAGATATTCTAAACATCTTCCCTAAGAGGATGGGTGAGTAATAGCCTCCTTGCCTTACTTGCCTCTGAGGAAATAAAATGCAGAGTGACACCGGGACACACCCAGGGTCTTCTAATGAGTCATGGTAAACTGAGATTAGAAACCACAGATCTGATTATGAAAATTCTACAACCTGGGACTCTTCTTCCCATATTTTTTTATGCTAGAACTTTTTTTTGTGGTTTATAGTTATTATTTCTAGCTAAATGATTTTTACTAAGATTGTGTCACCTCGTTGTATTTATAGCTCACTTCACTTGCTCTGATCTAACACCTTAGCTGCAGGCATTCTAAGTGGAATGATTTGTGTAAATCTTTATGAGCATCAAGATCACCATATCATACTCTCCTGTTTGTTCCCAAGTCAAAAGTCATAGCTGAAAAGTCGGGGACAATTTAAAATTCCTGAAGAATTTGGCAAGTTGGCAGTGTAAAAACACTAAGACTCTGCCTCTACCTAGTGGAACTTTGCACTGGCTGAATCTGTCAGTTGTAAATATTTGGAACTTTGGAGTCTATTGGAGGCTCACAACTTAGAGAAGGAGATGCAGAAGGCAAATCCGTTAATTTTAGTAATTTCAGCTTTTAGTACAGTAGCTGTCTATCTCTTGTCCCTAACTCTATCATGGGCATTCAGTTTTTGGGGTCCCAGGTAGGCTTAGACCACATATTTCAAATTCTGATGAGCTTTCCCTGGGTTTCTGATTGCTGTTTCTCATCACAGAAGTGTAGACAAAGAGATAAGTGACTACTATTATTATAAAGCTCCTTTTATTGTCAGAAGCTCTTTTGCTCTGGCTCAATTGACATCTAGGACATAAGGGGCTGTGTTCATTCTCTTACACTTAATTTTCCTCTTTTTTCATGGTGGCTTGAAAGAAAATGACCCCCAAAGGAAATGGCACTATTAGGAGGTGTGACCTTGTTGTAGTAAATGTGGTCTTGTTGGAGGAAGTGTGTCACTGTGGAGGTGTGCTTCCAGGTCTTATATGCTCAAGATACCGCCCAGCGTCTCAGTCTACTTTCTGTTGCTTTCTGACCAAGATGTAGGCTGCACCATGTCTGACTGCATACCTCTAAATAGCCTTCACTTGCCCGCTTCTGTGCTGGATTTAACATCCTGTGGCTAACAGCTAATAAATCTTTTAGGATATATTAACCTAATAAAACTATAACTCCTCACCAAAGGGACAAGAGTGCTGCCATGTAGCCTTAAATAGAGCTCCTTCTGTTTTGTGACCTGATATACCCACCAATATATTTGATAAGTGTCTTGGCTTATGACTTACTTTGGTGACTGTAAGAAATTCACAAAATCACTACGTAATTGGAACATATCATTTGCAGTAACCTAGATCTGTGTTCCCAGGCCATGGTCACTCATATCTGTCTCCAGAATAAACTGTCTCTTATTTCTTTGGAGATGAAAGTTGTGTTTTTGTGTTGAGGATAAATGAGCATCCTTCTGAAAACAACAATATGGGGGTAAGGAAAAAAGAAGAGTTTTGATATAATACAGTATAAAACATATATGTTTATATATATACATACACACACATATATATTATAAAACATATATATATATATATAGTATAAAAACGAGAAACAACTCATATCAACAACCTGACTTCTGCTCAATAAACTTTAAAACAAAATAACAATGTAAACTAGTGCACATTCAAATCACAAAAGCTTAGAATGTTTTTCTAAAGACTTAATTAATTAATATTTCTAATACAATGCACTTTCAATGTTTTTTCCTTTCCCTAACTCCTCCCAGCTCATTAGCTAACCAACTTCATATTCTCTCTCTGCAAACAAAAAACAAATGACAAGCTAAACAGAGAAACCCTGGAGAGAGAGAGAAAGAGAGAGAGAGACAGAGAGAGAGACAGAGAGAGTCAGAGAGAGATAGAGAGACAGAGAGACACAGAGACAGAGAGACACAGAGAGAAACACAGAGAGAGAAGTTAGGACATAAGGAGGACCTTAAGAGAGACATACATGGTCCCCTGGAGGAGGGGAAAAGGACAAAATCTCCTGAGCAAATTGGGAACATGGAGGGGGAGGGGAGAGGGAGTTAGGAGAAAGAGAAGGGTCAAGAAGAGGAAGGGAGAGGAGGACATGAGGGAGCAGGAAGATTGAGTCAGGGGAAGAATAGAGGAGAGCAAGAAAAGAAATACCATGAGAGGGAGCCATTACAGGTTTGAAGAGAAGTTTGGCACACCTTATGGGAATAACAAACCACTATTTTATTGGATTTCAGGCCCACTCCAAGAGATGGACTCCATTATGTGATACTGTTGCTGTGGGTAGGAACTTCTACATTGTAACAATGGAAGGTGAGGTAAGCTAAAAGTGTGTTCTCAGGACATGATTATTCAAATTTGCTTCAGAATAAAGTGCCTCTTATCCCCTTTGAGTTGATAGCTGTGTTTTTCCATGGATACATTTTAGATCTTACAATAAAATGAAGTAAAATAAACTGTTGTTAAGCCTTCAAGAAACCTGGGACAAATGGCTAACTTAGGTGCCTATCAAAGCAGATGCTGGCCAGCTCTCCCAGCCTCACTCAGTACCTGTGGCTCCCCCCAGTATTTCACACTGCCCCCTACCCTAAACCTCTCCCTCCAGGGACTGGACTTCCCTTCCCTTCCCCCAGCTCCTCAGCCATTTTGGTTATGTATGCTTTCTTGGCTCCTGGCTGGCTCTGCTCCTGGATCTCTCTAGGTCTACTTGCTGTCCTCTCTCTCTCCTCTCTCACTCTCCCCTAGCCCCCTTTTTCCTCTCTTGAGGAGAAGGGTTCTATTGTAGGTATAAGGAAGAACATAGCCAGAGGCATCTGGAAGGGTCCAAACTGAACCAGGCCAGCAGACTGAACTGGGCCTTGAGGGGATTAGAGGGTGGGAGAGGAAGAGAAGATGGGAGCAAAGAGAGTCCATAGGAATCAAGGGAACCGAGCAAATGTGTAGCCGAAATGGCTGAGTTACACAGGAAGGAGAAGCTGGGGGAAGGAAGAGTAGCCCAGCCCCTGAGTTACACGGGAAAGAGAAGCTGGGGAAAGGAAGAGTAGCCCAGCCCCTGGGCTGCAGAGGTTGAGGAGATGGAGAGGAGTGAGGAGTGCTGGGGAGGAACCACGGGTTCTGAGTGAGACTTGTCCTAGGATTCTTTGAGAACTAACAGGTAAAGAGTGAAGCTAGGAAGGCCTCAAGCAACACTGCAAAATAAGCTTTCAAGAAAAAAATAACCTATTGACAAAGAGGAAGGCTGGAAACACATGTAATACATAGAGCACAAGGTGGAAAACCTGCATTATGCCAATGACCTAGACTCCATGATACTAGAATATGATGATAGCCCGATCCTTTCTACAGCGTTCCTGTGGAGACTCCATGATACTAGAATACGATAGCCCGATCCTTTCTACAGCGTTCCTGTGGAGCTTCTATGCTGTCGCCTACTGTTGCCTTCTTTCCCCTCCTCAGAAATATATTACTATTTCTTCTGTTTTTTTCTTGTTTTGTTTCTGTCTCCATGTTCATGTGTGTGCACGCACATGTGTATGGAAGCCAGAGATTGATGCCAGGTGTTTTCGTCTGTCACTGTCCATCTTACTATCTTTGTAACAGGAACTCATTGAACCAGTAGCTCAACGATTCTGTTAGAATGGCTGGCCAGCAGGTCCCAAGAATCTTCCTGTAGCCACCTCCCCAGGTCTGGGTTTACAGATGTGCCTTGCCATGCTTGGTTCCTAACATGGGCGCTGGGGATCTGGGCTCAGATCCTTGTTGTACAACACTTTAGGGACTGTTCTATCTCTCCAGAATTGGAAGTCTACCTCTACTGTGATTCTTCCATAACTTCATGTTCCTGCTTAATTCTTTATTTTGCGATGTGAGAACCTGGAACCCTTTTGAGGGTTGGTCCACTAAACCCTGATGTCCACTGACATTATCAGAGCCCTATGCTTTTGCTGTGGAACAATTTTTGTACACTGTAAATATATATTATTCTCATAGATTAATAAAAGAGCTCACTAGCCAATAACTGGACAGGTAGATTTTTGCAAAGAAAAGCAGGATATGAACATGCCGTATTGAGATAAGGAACTGAGCCACATGGTAGAACATGGATAAAATATGCGTTAATTTAAGATGTAAAAACTAGTTAGTAGGAAGCTTTAACTACCAGAAGAGCATTTATAATTAATATTAAGTCTTTGTGTGGTTATTTGGGAGCAGCTGGTGGGACAGAGCTGACTGGTGGTCCCAATGAAAAACTCTGCCTACGTGCTCTGGCCTGACACTATGTCCTTTCCAGGCTCTACAGGACTTCCAGCAGCTCTAGAGGTATAGTCTAGAAATTGCTTTTGAAAATAGTGTTGACTCCCCACAAGAAACAGTAAGACCACCCAGGCAGAACAGATCGCCCCCAAGGCGAAGACATTTATTTTGCAGGCTATTCCCTGGAGCAGATCACCTTGTAGAAACAAGACTAATGAATATAGCAACTTCTTATTGAAGCTGGCATAATGATGGGTGTGCCTACATCTTGACCAGGACTGATTAATTATACTTATTCTTGTCCCAGTTCTTCTATTTATATCTAGCTCTTATCAGTACTCCCACCCCACTCCAACACACACACACACACACACACACACACACATATACACACACACACAGATAGAAAGAGAAACAGAGAGAGACAGAGAGAGAAAGAGAGAGAGGGAGAGAGAACAAGACTAACCTGGAATTTCTAGACCCTTTGTCTGTTCCTCTTTCAATTGTGGGTGAATAAATCTCCTTTCTCTCCTTGTCACCAGGTGAGTGGCTAAATTTACTGTAGGGGTTGCCAGGGGCCTAGGCTTGCATCCTAAAAGCTCCAGTAAAGGCACTGCTGTTATGCATTTCTTTATATGATTACATCGCCTGGAAACACTGCTGTTGGTTTGCAGTGTGGAAGCAGAACTGAGTGTATTTCTTCAGGCATGACAAACACACCAAGGCACCCTACCTCTCCTCCGCAACACCTAGCATTGGGAGGCATTTTAATATGTGCTTCATGCCCTCTTGTTATTTCAAATTTTACTTCCTTGATTGACAGGCTGAATAGTTTCACACATGACTGAGTATTATAAATCTTCATGTTTTCTTTTATTATCCGGTTTATTTGCATGAGTTCTTATATCTTCCTGACAGCTAACATGACTCAAACACTTTTTAATTTAATGAGGTTACTATTAAAAGAACAACAGAATAGAAGCTACCGACAAACATGTGGAGAAATGTAGAAATGGCACAGCCACTATGAGAAACAGTATGAAGGTTCTTCAAAAAAATTAAAAATAAAGTATTGTGGAGTCCAGCAATTCTACCTCTGGGTAATAGGAAGCGGAGTCTCAGGAAGGTAATTAAGCACTCATGTTGATAGCATCACTATTTAGAAAAGCTAAAATGTGGAAGAGACCATTAGTAAATGAGTAAGCAGAATGTAGTATATGCCTAGAATTCATAATATTCACCATTTAAGAGAAAATGATTCAACATGGAAGCTTCAGTGTAAGTGAATCTCTAGTGCACTGTGTTAAATGAAAGAGCCAGCACAAAAGACAAAGATTTTTCCACCCTGAAACAGTCACCTAAACCAGTGAAAGCAAGGAAGTGAGGGCTCATGGAAAGGCTGGGAGACCTTGTGACACATGGAGGGGTAGGAGGAAAGGAGCCCTTACAACCATTGCTGGCTTTGTTTTTCTGCATTGATGCCTTTCTTATGAAGAGCGAGCATCTCATTAAAACCTTTCCAAGATTACTACAGAATTGTACCGTCAGTTCGACTTTACACCCTACCTAATCCTTTAAGAAACAAGAAGAAAAATGTGTTGCTTAACAACAAGTTTCTTTAGGAGGAGTATGAAATAGAAGAAGGCTTTTTTTATTTGTTTGTTTGTTGGTTTTTTGTTGTTGTTTTACAATATAGGGTTTCTTTCTGTAACAGTCCCGGCTGTTCTGGAATTCACTCTTTAGACCAGGCTGGGCTCAGACTCACTGAGATCCACCTGCCTCTGTCTCCCTAGTGCTGGGGTTAAAGTTGCATGCCACCACCAGCTGGCACAAGGAGGCTTTTGTAATGAATAGTGTTAATAAGATCTATCCAAGTTACAATATTAAAAAAAAATAACCCTAGATTTGGTGACATTCCCTGTAAAACTCCTAGTCTCTCAATGGTTCTAAGCAAATCCAAAGTAAAGTGGTTATTGTGTGATGGGGGAAGTCCTGTGAATATGTCAATAAAGCACTGTTGGCCAATAGGGAAGCAAGATAGGTGGGACTAGGAGTCCAGGAGGACTCTGGGAAGGAGAAACACAGGGAGTCAAGATATAACTGCCATGGGGATAAGAAGCCCAGAAACTTCTCCGGTAAGAGAAATACTTAGATTAACAATTAAGGGATAAATACTTAAGTCAGAGCTAGCCAGTAAGAAACAAGCAAGGCCAACAGCTTCATAATTAATACAGTGTCTTGTGTGTTATTTGGGGACTACAATGCGGCAGAGCCCAGGAGACTGGCGGGGGATAAACCAAAGCGGCTAGCAAGGAAAAGCCTCCCTTCACAATTGTGTTTATGTTTAAGTAGACTTTTTTTTAAAACACCGGAAAAGAATAGTTTATTTGAGTATGGCAGAAAGATTAATACCAGGAAGCATAGAAGCAGTTGGGTGCTGCTGACCAGTGTTGAATGGTACATAATCAAGGCAGGGGTTTGTAGAATGGGGCTCATGGGGTCTAGGGGACCTTCGGGCTATACTTTGCCTTCCTTCTTTGATTGGATTATTGAGAAGACTCCCTGTTAATTGTTGGGTAAGCAATCATCTTTGTGAGCACCTTGGTTTTTGGAGGACATGGATCCTGAGGAGTCTGAGCGTGAAATACTGCCTGTGCCTTCTTAGTCTTTCTCACAAGTCAGCACGACTCTCACATTCCCCAACAGTGGCTATGTCATTCAGATTGAAAACCTCTGGATCACACAGTCCTAGAGATGATTAAGAAGCATCACTCCATAAAACTCTGATTGCTTGATTAACTCTGATTGTTAACATGTATGGGAGAATATACCTCTGTTAGTTGGATTAACAGGTATTCCAGGAATACTTGGGGGAAAGAAGCAAGAGTAGAAAGAAGACACCAGGGTACAGTGAAATTCAGAAGGGCAAGAAATTCTGTGGAGAGGGAGAACGTTGAGTGTGGCCCTAGGAGAGTGTGACTTGCTACAAAGATGACATCTTAGAAATGAAGAAGTCAGGGAATAAAAGGACCCTGTCCAGTGAGTGAGAAGACTCACCATGGTGGGTGGACTTGAGATGAATGGAAGGCGCAGGTAATGGAACTTCCCAGAAGGAGTCTGAGTAACAGAGATGCAGGGGTAAACCGATTTTCTAAATCATTCAGATGCCGTCACAGAACAACAAAAATAAACAAAACAAACTAACCTGACACTTGAAAATGTGTTCCGTGTCCCCAAGACAAAGTCAAAAGCAGTTTGATGCTTTGGTGGTGGGTGTGGTGATCTGTTTGCTTCTAATCCCAGTTACTGCAGAAGTTGAGTCTGGGTGGAGATCACTTGAGCACAGGGGTTCTGGGTTAGCATGAGCAATTCAAGAGAAACTCCATCGCAGTAACAGTAACAATGACCACAACAACTGGATACTTTATTAGTTACTTTTCTGTTGATATGGCAAAAGTAAGTTTAAATAAAACTTACATAAGCAATAATTTTATTTTGGCTACGATTCCATCATTGCAGAAAGGCATAGCAACAAGGGATAAACACTGCAACAAGAACAAGAAGCTCACATCAGCAACCAAGAGCAGGAAAGAGAGACTGAACTCAAAACTGGGAAAAGCTATGAACTTTCAAAGCCTACCTTCAGTGACACACTCCCTCCAGGAAGGTAACATCTCCTAACACTTTCCAACAGCACCGCTAACTGGGGACCAACTGTTCAAATGTTTGAGCATGTGAGGGACATTTCTCATTTAAACCACCCATGCACCAGCAGCACAAAGCGAGCAGCACTAATGCATTCCTGTGAAGCATGATAAATAAAATACCCAGAGATTGATATTGGGTCAAGCTTCAAGCTGAAGATATATATATATATATATATATATATATACATATATATATATATATATCCATACAAATATATTTCCCTTTCCATTCCATATTCATTTTCTTTTTTTAAATATAATTTTATTTAAATTAGAAACAATCTTATTTTACATATCAATCCCAGTTCCCTTTCCCCCCATTCTCCCATGGCCCCCCATCCCATCCCCCATCCGCTCCCCAGGCAGGGTAAGGCCTTTCATGAGGGATTATCAAAACCCTGTGTATCTAGGCTAAGAGAGTATTCCTCCATGGGAAATGGGCTCTCGAAGTCTGATCGTGCACTAGGGATGCATCCACTGCCAGAGGCCCCATAGGCTGCCCAGTGCTTCTAACTGACACCACTTTCAGAGGGCCTGAGTTGGTCCCATGCTGGCTCCCCAGCTGTCAGACTGGGGTCGATGAGTTCTCACTTGCTCAGGTCAGCTGTTTCTGTGGATTTTCCCAGCGTGGTCTTTACCCCTTTGTTGGTCATTCCTCCCTCCCTGAAACTGAATTCCAGGAGTTTAGCTCAGTGGTTGGCTGTGGATCTTGGCTTTTGCTTCCATCAGATGGTGAATGAAGGCTCTAGGATGGCATTTAAGGTAGTCACCATTCTCATTATAGGGGAAGGGCATTTAAGGTAGCCTCTCCACTATTGCTTAGGTTCCTAGTTGGGGTCATCGTTGTGAATCTCTGTACAGTTCCCTAGTGCCAGATGTCTCTTTAAACCTATAGTGGCTCCCTCTATTGATGTGTCTCTTTTCTTGCTCTCCTCTATTCCTCTCCCCACTCAATCTTCCTGATCCCTTATGTTCTCCTCCCTCCTCTTCTCCCCTCCTCTTTCTCCTCCCTCTCCCCCATGCTTTCCATTTGTCCAGGGACTCTTGTTCCTTTCTGTTTCACTGAGGTACCGTGTATGTATATTTATTAGGAGCTAATTCAACTATTTCTTTTTAATTTTTTTATTTGGGTGAGATTTTATTTTTATTTATGCATGTAGGTGTTTTGCCTGCATATAGTTCTTTTTTTTTTTTTGGTGTGTGTGTTTTTTATATTTATATTAGAAACAAGCTTGTTTTACATGTCAATTCCAGTTTCCTCTCCCTCCCCTCCTCCCATACCTTCCCACTGACCCCCTGTCCCAATCCCTTTAGGCTCCCCAGGGAAGGTGAGGCTATCCATGGGGGGGTCTCCAAAGACTGTCACATCATTTGGAGCAGGGTTTAGGCCCTCCCCAATGTGTCTAGGCTGAGAGAGTATCCCTCTATGTGGTGTGGGCTCCCAAAGTCCACTCGTGTACTAGGGATAAGATACTGATCCACTACCAGAGGCCCCACAGATTAACCAGACCTCCAACTGACATCCTCTTTCAGGGGGTCTGGAACAGTCCTATGCTGGTTTCCCAGCTATCAGTCTGGAGTCCATGAGATCCTCCTTGCTCAGGTCAGCTGTTTCTGTGGGTTTCTCCAGACTGGTCTTGACTCCTTTGCTCGTCACTCCTCCCTCTCCTGCATGTGGTTCTTTGAACTACTATTTGCATGTAGTGCTTAGGAAGGCTGGAGGGTATTAGATTCCCTGGAAGTTACAGACAGTTGTGTGGGTGATGGGAATTGAACCTAGGTCCTTCAGAAAGAGTAGTCAGTGTTTGTAACTGACTGTACTGTCTGTCCAGCCTCCTCAAATATTTCTTAAATATGACTTGGTGGGTATTGATCAGTATTGGAGTATAAAGGCCCTGGTTTCAATCGCCATCACTGTCAAAAATACTACTTTAAACAAATAATAATTTCTAGTTCTTAAACCAAGTGCTATTCATTCAGCATTTAGAACTCTAAGACATGGCGGGCACCTGTCTTGTTTGCCTGACTGAGATATGCCAATTAAAGCTATTCAGTATTTCTAACTGTTGCCTGGAACCAGTGTAGTGTTTTACTAAACGCAACCCATCCCTAGCCTTTGGCTATAGATACACTATTACATGTACTGAAATAAAGACAAGCGCATCCGGCCACCGTGAAGAAACAAAGCTGCCTTTCTAAAGTAGAAACGGCGGAGAACCGCTTCATCCGGGTGCAGTTCTTTGAAGAACCCGGAGAACAGAAATCACTCCTTTGGCGGAAATTGTAGTATGTCCGAGTTTTCTTTCCACCTCCGCCCACTTAAACTGACGCACTGCGCTAGAAGCTGTAAATCTGGAGTCATTAGTGAACTCCACCCCTGACTTCCAGTTCCACAGGAACAGAAGTAGGTGGATAGGTGTGCGGCAGGGTGGTGGCCCTGTCACATCCATCATGCCCCTGCTAGTCCAGTTGTTGAGCCAACAAGGGGTTGCAGCCCTGGAGATGCAAGACCAGCTTCCTTCCAGCTTATCTTTAGTGTTCTCAACCTCGCTTGTTGCATAATGTACAAGGGCCTTAACTTCCTTAACTTTGAAATGCAACGCTAACACTACAGTTACCAATCTACTGTTTGGAATGCTACTTTGTCCTCCTAGTCCCCATTCTTTTGCTTGTAAAAATAAGTCTCCACAGAATTTTTGTAAGAGTAATTAAGAAAATAAACAAAACCAGGCAGTGGTAGTGCACGCCTTTAGTCCCAGTACTGGGGACACAGATGCGGGCTGATCTCTGTGAGTTCGAGGTCAGCCTAGTCTACAGAGTGAGTTCCAGGACAGCCAGAGCTGTTACAAAGAGACACTTTGTCTCAAAGAACAATGACAAAAAAAAAAAAAAAAAAAAAGAGAGGAAGGAAGGAAGGAAGGGAGAAAGAAATAAAGAAATAAAAGGAAATAAATAAGCAGTAAGTCTGTTCAGGAAGCATTGATCTACTGATACAACCTGTTTTATTGTGTCCCCGATTCAAGTTGTCTGACCTTGGCTTCTCTTTGAGTTTTCCTCTTAGTACAGAAATAACTTTCTGTCTGTCTATCTGTCCTACCCAGCCATTTGCTTCTGCAGTCCATTCACACTGAGCACGTTAGGAACCAGAAACCTGAGTGCAACCAATTGTGTGAAACTATATAATCTACCTCTTAATGGGACATTTAGACATTTAGATGATCTACAAATTCACAATTAAAAAAATAAAATTTATCTATAGTTAAAAATCAACCTCAGGTCTCTTATAATTCCTGTGGTTGTTTAAAAACACACAAAAAAATCTCATTTGTGAACTATTTTTTAATTATTCATTTTATTTTCTGTATATATGTTTTGCCTGCATATATGTCTGTTTACCACATGTCTCAATGGATCCCTTTCCTGAATTTAATACTGATACTCAATGAGAATGCAAACACCTCTATACGTACTTCTGTGGTGCTGACAGCAGCCAACAGAGTTTGTCAGTTCCTCTGCAGCTAGTTACAGATGTTTGTGAGCCACCATATGGGTGCTGGGAATCAAACCTGGGTCCTCTATAAGAGCAACAAGCACTCTTAAGTGATGAGCCATTCTTTAGAGCCTTGTAAACTATTTCTTTTTTTCTATTTTTTTATTTAGGTTAGAAATAATCTTGTTTCACATGTCAATCCCAGCTCCCTCTCCCTCCCCTCTTCTCCCACCCTCCCTGCCAGGAACTATTTCTTTAAATATGTGTTGGAGCAGTAATTCTCAACCTTGGGGTCAAATGACCCTGTCAAAGGGATCACCTAAGACCTTAGGAAAACACAGATATTTACATTATGATTCACAATAGTAGTAAAATTACAGTTATGAAGAAGCAATGAAAATAATTTTATGGTTGGGGATCACCACACCATGAGGAACTGTATTGAAGGGTAGCTGCATTAGGAAGGTTGAGAACCATTGTGTCAGAAGAAATATTTTCCTTTCACAGCAACAAAGCTGGCTTGTTGATCGAATCTGTTTTGTTTCAGGCAGGGTATTTATTTGGTGAATACAGGCTTAGAACTAGTGACCTTTGTCTTTTGCCTCCTGGGTGCTGAGAATACAGGCATACAAGACCTCATATGGATGGTAGTGGGCCACCATGTGGTTGCTGGGAATTGAACTCAGGACCTCTGGAAGACCAACTAGTGTTCTTAACCCCTGAGCCATCTCTCCAGCTGAGAGTTTTGAGGGTTCTGTACCTGCTCCAGAGCTTGCCCCAAATAAGACGGTTATACCCTGGCTGTTGTCAGAGAGCAGTGCAGAAGAGAAGCAGGATGTATGTCAGCCAGAATACAAGGTGAAGGGCTGCAGAGTGCCGTTCCAGAGAGTCCTTACACGTGCTGTTGCTACTAACTCACCACAACTGCCGTTGCCTGCACTGGACACACACAAGGACAGGCTTTACCAATGATGAGCTGTGGAAACTGAGGGGGACAGAGGGCCTTATCCTTTACCTCTAAACTATTGGCTTTTTTTTCCCCGACTACTAGAATTTTATTTTTTACTTCCTTAAACCATTTTTTTCTTTTTCCAGAAAATTATAACATAGTCACCTCCTTCAACTTCCCTCATTACCATCTTCGCGCTCTGCTGGGTTTGTTTTTGCCAGCTTGCCACAAGCATGGACACATCCGGGAAAGGAGGTTTTCAATGAGACAATGACTATGTCAGTTTGACCTAAGGTCCAGCCTGTAGGGCATTTGTAATGATTGACATGGGAGAGCTCATTGGCTGGAGTCGGTGGTATGCCTGGGCCCTTGGTCTTGGATGGCATAAGAAGCAGGCTGAGAAAGGGATTGGGAGCAAGCCAGTAAGCAGCTCCCTTCCATGGTCTCTGCTTCAGTTCCTGCCTCCAGCTTCCTGCCTTCAGTTCCTGCCCTGACTACCTTCTATAATAGACTGTGAAATGGAACTGTTGTAAAACGAAATAATCCTTTTCTCCCCAAGTTATTGTCATGGTCTTTATCACGGCAGTACAAATCCTAAGTAGGATACATACCCTCCCACCCAACTTTGAGGTTAATATTTTTTATTTTCCTTCTTTCTCTATCAAGTCCAGTTTGTGTTACCCAAATATTCTCAGGCATAGGCTTGTCCTGGTCAACCTATCAGGGTTCACACTGTTCAAGAGAACTGACTTTCTTTCTCAGTAGCTGTCATACACTATCAGCTCCGTAGTTAATGTGGGACCTCATGTTCATCTTCCCACTTCTATTCTGGGATTATATCTGGTGGATTTTTCACAGGTCCTGTGTATGCCATCAGGATCACTACTAGTTCATCTGTGTGTCTGCCCTATTGTATCTGGACATCACTCTTTCATTGACGCCATTGGTCACTTCAAGCTCTTGTAATGCTGCCCTCTTCCACAAAGACTCCAGAATTCTTCAGGGAGGGATGTGGTCTAGATGTCCCATAGTCTTGTCCTCTATGCACATTGACTAGTTGGGAGTCTCTATGTTAATTGCCATCATCTGGAAGGGAAACTTCTCTGATGATTATTGAAAGGTGTCCTGATGTATATGTGTAGCAATAAGTAATTAGGAGTCATTTAAATATTATGTCCATTTAGCAGACTAATTGTATTGGGTTCTCCCCTAGGGCCTATAACCTATCTAACCAAAGTTCTTGACCTTGTTAATAGTGCCAGGTATGAATTCCATCTCGTGGTGTGGGCAATAGATCTGATCAGGAAGTGGTTGGGTAAGCCCATAAATTTGTGCCATTACTACACCAGTAAGCATATCTTGTTAGGCCAGTCATTATTAAAGCTTACATGGTTCACATCTGGGTGAGATTTGCGGTTGCTTTTTTCTTTCAACGATATGAATATTACACTTCAGCACAATGAACATAAGTCAGTAGAGATGAAGTTTCCAGGTAATAACCAGCTTGATTGCTCCATGTTCGGTGACTCAAGTTTGTGGTGTTTTCAACAGTAAGGGCTTACTGTCAAGTTCTGGAGAGTAGCCAAGAGTATTGACAATAGCTTAGAATACTTAAAGGAGGTATATGTGACCCCACTGGGCAACAACTCAAAAATAAGTAACCTATTCCTGGTATTGGGGTTTTCTTTTCTAGAATGGGGTATCTAGTTGGGGTTTTCTTCCCTTCTCATTGAAAGATAATTATATTAACTCTCTCTCTCTCTCTCTATATATATATATACACACACATGTATATATAGTCTACCACTATGCAACATTTCGTATATACATATATATGTATATATATATTAGTATTAATTATTCCTATCCTTATTCACTTCTATGTCCTGCTCTCCAATTCCCCCACCAAAACTGAACCATTGTCATTCCGTTGTTTTCCTCAACCCTTATACCTCTGTATTCTATCTCCCCTCTCTTGAAGGACCTTTCCCAATAACCCCTTGCTAAATTCCTGACCTTTGTGGCATTCCAAATGTAGCACATATCCATGAAGATATAAAGCAGATATCCAGAGTTGAGAGAATGTTCAGCATTTGTCTTTCTGGTATAAGTTATCTCACTCAGGATTACTATTTATAGCTCCATCTATTTACATGCAAATTTCCTGTCTCTGTCTTTTTCTTTTTTTTTCAAGACAGGGTTTCTCTGTGTAGCTTTTTAGACCAGGCTGGTCTTGAACTCACAGAGATCTGCCTGCTCTGCCTCCTGAGTGCTGGGATGAAAGGCATGTGCCACCACTTTTCGGCCAATTTCACATTTCTTAATAGTTGAATAATAGTCTATTGTGTAAATACACGACCTTTTTATTTTCCATTCACCAGTTGATGAACACACAGTCTGTTTACATTTCTTAACTATTGTACATAAAGCAGCAATGAACATAGGAGTGTATCTCTGTAGTAGGTTATACATCCTTTTGGGAATAGCTGAATTAATTAATACATCTATTTTCAATTATTTTAGGTGGCTCTACGGTGATTTTCATAGGTGTACTGGATTGTACCCTCACCAGCAACAAATGAGTGTTTTCTCTTGTCCAATATCCAAGTTGGCATCTGTTGTCATTTGTTTCTTTCATCTTGGCCTTTATGAATGGGGTAAAATTAAGTCTCCAACTAATTTCAATTTTCATTTCCATTATGGCTAAGGATGTTGAACATTTTTCAAGATATTTCACAGCTATCTGTATTTCATCTTTTGAGAACTTTTTGTTTAGATCCATGCCTCATTTTTCAATTTGGTTGTTTCTTTTCTTGATGTTCAATTTTTTAAGTTCTTTGTGTAGTTTAGAAAATTAACCTCTACCATATGTATAGCTGGTAAAGATTTTCCTCATTCTATGGGCTGCTTCTTCACTTGAATGATATTATCCTTGGATATAAAGAAGATTTTTTAGCTCTATGTGGTTCAATTTATTAATTATTGGTCTTAATTCTCTTTACTATCAGTTTTCTGTTCAGAAAGCCCTTTTGCTGTGTCTATAAATTCAAGTATATCCCTTACTTTCTTCTCTATCAGATTTAGGTTATCAAGTCTTATGTTAAGGTCCTTGAAGCATTTGGAGTTGAGTTTTATAGAGTGCAATAGACATGGATCTATTTTTATTCTCCACATGCAGTTGTCCAGTTTGACCATCATCATTTGTTGAAGATGCTGTCTCTTTTTTGATGTGTATTTCTGACTTCATAAAAAATCTGGTGTTGTATGGAGTTGTATCTGGAACCTCAATTCTATTTAGTTGGTCAATGTGTCTGTTTTTATTCTAATGCTGTGCTTTTCTTAATTACTATACCTCTGTAATACAACTTGAAATCTGGAATTGTGAGTCCTCCAGAATTTCTTTTATTATTCATGGGTGTTTCAAATGAAATGTAAGATCATTTTTTACATTTCTATGAAGAGTTGTGTTAGAATTTGATTGGGATTGCATTGACTCTGTAGATTTCTTTTGATAGGATTACCGTTTTCATGATGTTAATCTATCCAATCTATGAACAAGGGAGTTATTTTCATCTTCTGATGTCTTCTTCAAATTTTTGTTTCAAAATATTTATTTATTTAATATGTAGTCAGTGTTCTTCCTGCTTGTATGCTTGCAGGTTAGAAGAGGATACCAGATCTTATTATAGATGGCTGTGAGCCACCATGTGATTGCTGGGACTTCTGGAAGAGCAGTCAGTGCTCTTAACCACTGAGCTTTCAATTTCTTTCTTCATCATTGTCTTAAAGATTTTATTACATAATTCTTTCACTTCCTTAGTAATATGTATCCACTATGTATGTTTTTAAAACTATTGTAAGTGGGATTGTTCTTCTGATTTCTTTATTGCTCTGTTTATCATTTGTGTATAGGAAGGCTACTTAATTTTGTGTGTTAATTTTGTATCCTGCTTCTTGGTTGAATGCATTTATCAGCCATAAGAGTTTTCTGGTGCAGTAGAGGCTCCTTTATGTACAAAATAGTATCATCTGTATATGTAGATATTTTATTTCTTCTTTCCATATTGTCATGTCCTTTATTTTCTTCACATATCTTGTTTCTCTAGCCAAGACTTCAAGAATTATACTGAACAGGAATACTAAGAGTGAGCATCCTTGTCTTGTTCCATATTTTACTGGAAATTCTTTAAGGTTTTCTCTATTGAAAATGATTGGATTAGTTACTTTTCAGTTGCCCCGATGAAACAACATAACTAAGACAGCTCATAGAAGAAATAGTTTAGTGCAGTCTTAAGTTTCAAAGAGGAGTTCATTATAATTATCATAAGTATCATGGAAGCAGGCAGGTAGGCATAGTGCTAGAGCAATAGCTGAGAGCTTACATCTTGGTCCACAATCATGAGGCATGCATGCACGCACGCACGCACACACACACACACTCACATACAATCTCATCAAGAAATGATTCATTATTGCATAGAATAAAACAGTTCAAAATGATGATTTTTAAAAAATTCTGTTCAGTTCATGTGGTAGTCTTTTCTCTCCCACCTTTTCAACTTGCTTCAAATCCAATCCACTTGAGTTTTTAGCAACTTCTCCTGTGGTCTTGGTTTTGACCATTATTCTCAATTGGTTGCCAGCTTCTGATGGTCATGACTTTTCTCCTCATCTTCAAGCCTCTTGTCTCTTTTGAGATTTCTTGAACTGGCCACTGCAAGTTCCTTAACCAAATGCATTTCTGAGTATGCCACTTGCCTTCACTGTTTATGACTCTTCTTCTACTCAGATAAGACAAATTGTTCAAGTTTGTAGTTTGTCTAATATTTCCATAATATAAAGTAATTATAAAGTTGAGGGAGGAGATGCTCTTTTTTCCATCTGTATAGTCACTGATACTCTGTTCTTGTTCCAGTAAGTAACCTCCCACCCATGCTTGGACAAGAAACTTTAATTAAACTTGGGACCACAAACAAAAAGATGACGTGACCATAGCAGGGAGGCTTGTTGAGAAAAGGGGTTTTACTGGGAGAGAGATGAAGATAAGAGGAGAAAATGGGGATGAAAGCAACTATTCATTAAATAAATATTTGAAATCATTGGTCACTAATTTTTTTTAAGAATTTAAAACAAATGGCAAGTAATAAGTATTTAGCAAAAAGAAAGCAAGAAACGTACATTAAAATGACGTATAACATAACCGCATGTTTCAAAAATGTATTTCAATATCAAATGGCAAAAACTGAAATTACTTTTGGGCCATCCTACTAGCTGATCTGCGAGCTTCCAGGAATTTTCTCTCCTCAGGGAGATTAGAGCAGACTGTAATAAAGAAAAGAGAATTCCAGCTGCAGTATATGTTAGGAATACGTAGAGTTATAAAAATGAAACTGGAGAAGAGATAGACAAAGCTTCCCTGTGGGATTGGAACACACAACTGACTAGCTGAAGAAAGAATGAGTAAGCTCAGCCAGTGGCAGAAGGGCACGGTGGGGCCACCGTAGAAGACTGCAGGGTGACTGAGAAGGAAGGGGCTGTCCCCACCTCAAGCAGGGAAGGGTCCAGAACAGAACAGGGAGTGAGGGAAGGAACTCAGATGCTGTAAAGCCCCGCAGGCCATCTTAGAGATTTCAGGTTTTCCTAGGAGTTGTGGTAAACTGAGGAAGTCCACAGGCTTAGTTCTGCAGTGGGAAATGCCACTCTGGTTTCTGTGACCATGGAAATGTATGCCCATACACAGTGTGTGACACGTCTAACGGTCTTCATAATATAGTTCACTATTCTTTTTTTAGTTCCTCCAGTTTTTTAAATTTGTCCTCCAATGTAATGTTTTTATTAGTTATTTGGGAGCTTCATATAATGCACCCTGATCACACCCACTTCCCATTATTCCCAGGTCCACCCTCCCATCCTTATGTCCTTACTCCCTCCCACCAACACAAATAAACAAGTGCAATTTATGTTCATACACTCACTGAAGGGTGGTCAGACTCCCAGTAGCCAGTCCCTTAAAGAAAACTGAGTCCTTCTTGTAAACAGAAGTTTTCTCTTTGAGAGAAGCCTTCCCGCCAGCTTGGTTCTAGAGCCGCATCAGTCCCAAATAAGCACACAGGAGGCTATATTAATTATGAAGCTGTTGGCCTTGATTGTTTCTTCCTGGCTAGCTCTGACTTAAGTAATTACCCCATAATTGTTAATCTATGTATTTCTCTTACCGGAGAATAGTTCCGGGATTCCTACCCCATGGTGGTTACATCTTGAACTCTCTTGTGTTTCTCCTTCCCAGAGTCCTCCTGGACTCCTAGTCCCTCCTATCTAGATTTCCTATAGGCCAGACAGTGCTTTATTGACAAATAACAGGCAAATAACAGGACTTCCCCAACATCTCCTCTTTTCTGTTTAAACAAAAAGAAAGGTCTTAACTTTAACATAGTCAAATCATATATAACAGAACAGTTATCAAGTAAGAATACAGTTACAATATTTTGTCTATCAACATTCAGCAAGATTTAAAGAAAATATCATCCATCCCATCCTTGTGAGTCTAAAGTTCTATATGTAGCTTATCTTTTTTCATTACTAAGGAAAACTATAATTATAACTATCTGTCTTCAACTCCATCAAAGACCACAGAAGGATAATATATAAACACTAGGATTGACAGAGACATCTTGCTACCTGGACAGTCACCCAAAGTTCCTTTGTAACGTTGGGGCATCCATCTTCAGCCCATAGGCCACAATGTATACAGAAGATTTCTCAGCAAAGCAGGAAATTTCAAAACTGTCTATCTGCATTGACAGTCTGTCAGTCATTTTTCTTTGTCCTGCAGAAAGTCTCGTAGACTCTTCCATGAAGCAGGAACCCTGTAAGACTGAGTTCAGCAGTCACTTTCCTGTGGGTCCTGCTTGTCCAGAATATACAACAATAGTCAAGCAGTACAGGCAAGAGCAGTGTCTTGCCCAAATGGCTAATCTTGCCATGTTGAAAGCAAACTCCATAACGAGTTTCTTTGATGCCCATCTTCCTCTCAGACGTAATTGGTGCTGCCAGGAGCAGACATTTCTCATTGTCAAGAAAAACCCTAAACCATTTTAAATGCCATTTTCTGAAGGTCTTTCTGAGGTTTGAAGACTGTTTATCTATCTCAAATATATTTCTGTATATCTAGAAAACCTAACTTACCTAACTATAAGTTTTGACTATTATAAGTAAATATCTATAGTCTGTATTCAATTATGCATTATGTTTTAAAAGATCAGTATAAGCACAATACTTAATCAAGAGGAGAAATATAAGCATCACAAAATTGACCTTGAATTTGTATCAATAAATGAAAAACAATACCCATACCATAATTCCCTTTTTTACCATTAAAAAAGATTAGCTGTGATCACTAGCCAATTATTAACAATCCCATTTAAATGAAAACAAAAATTTATAAACAAGATGGGAATTAGGACGTTGCTCATTCCAAACTGCTTCATGCTGGAAGGGGGCGCTGTTCATACCATGGGGATCATGACAAAACTCAGAAACCTGTATAAGTCCTTATTTTCGTGGTCTGTAAGACTGCATCATCTTAGCTGTTTCAATTGTTGGAACATCTGGTCCACTGCTTCCGGGGGTCTTGGCTCATCAAACCACAGAAGCCTGGAAGGAATCCTCAGCTTTTCATTTTCTGTAGAAACATAAATAAAATCTCCTTTCCCAAGTAACATATCCTTATTCTTAAATTTTGAAGTTAAGGCATTTTCAAAAGATAGAAGTTGGATTAATTTAGCAGCATTTATAATCAAGTGTACTTTAGCAGCAGTTGTTCCTTCCTTAGCAATGAAAAAACTGAAAAACACAATAGCGTACTGTATCCAGACTCTCTGCGTATTTTCCATCTTTACGTGGCTTATTTATTTATCTATTATTACTTTATTTCTTTTACTTTTATTTATTTTTTTCTGAGACAGGGTTTCTCTTTGGAAATCAGCCTGTCTCTGCCTCTGAAGTAAATCCTACCGGCGTGCGCCACCACAACGCCGGCTTTTATATTTACTACTTTGTCGTTTTATTTTCTCTCTCAACCTTACGTATATTTTTAAACACACTGTAAACCTTTAGAAGTTTTGTTCATCCAAGTCTGACTTTACTGTAAATCTTTATGTTTTTCTAGCCACGTGTCTTATCTGTAAAACCGCGGCTGTTTTAAACTGCCGGTTTTTCCGTCAAGATGGCGGGCATAAGCGTGACTCCAGCTTACCACCTCAGTCCATGCTGACATCCAGCAAAAGCTGCCACTTCTAGCTGTATGTACACACCTTTTAATCGTTAGCAGAGTCTCTTAAAAGAACCTTGTTGGGTTTTTTTTTTTTCCTTTTTTCTTTTTCTTTTTATGCCGAGTCAGGAAGACTCCAGTAAGCGAGCCGCGGGAATCTCGGCTTGTGGCTAGCAAAACAGAGCACACCTGAGAAAAATGCTGCTACCAAAAATCTATTCTTCTCTCCGTTCTTCTGTTTCTAAAATTCCTTTAAAGCTTTTGTTATTTTGCGTGGAAATTCAATCCCGCTTCTGACAACCATTATGTTAAGAGAAGCTTTTTCCTTGCTAGCTGCTTTGGTTTATCCCCCCCGCCAGCCGCCTGGGCTCTGCCATGTTGTAGTCCCCAAATAAACACCTAAGACGCTGTATTAATTATGAAGCTGTAGGCCTTGATTGTTTCTTCCTGGCTAGCTCTGACTTAAGTAATTACCCCATAATTATTAATCTATGTATTTCTCTTACCGGAGAATAGTTCCGGGCTTCCTACCCCATGGCGGTTACATCTCGAACTCTCTTGTGTTTCTCCTTCCCAGAGTTCTCCTGGACTCCTAGTCCCTCCTATCTAGATTCCCTATAGGCCAGACAGTGCTTTATTGACAAATAACAGGCAAATAACAGGACTTCCCCAACACCTTCTCTACCCACAAACTCCACCACTGCCCACCAGAAACCATCAGCTGTGAAGAGCTATACCTCAGCACCTTTATCACAGCTTTTAAGGACTCTTTAGTAGCTTCTTGTCTGGACTGTTTTCCTTTTTAATGGGGGGGGTGTTGTCACAGATGCCTTCAATGTCTCTCATTCTCAGTAATGAGACTGTAGTCATCCATACTACCGCTAAAGATGTCTCCCTGCCCATAGCAACCGGCAGCATGGATTGTGGATGGCAACCCAGTTTCCTGTGGCAGCATGGAGAAGAGTTAGCAGAAAATGAATGGTTCTTCAGTTTGGATATCTTGTTGTTGCTCAGAGTCGGGGTGGCTGAACAGAGAGTCTTGGGGCAGGACCTGTATAAGCTCTGGGCTGCTGTACACCGCCTTGTCCTCGGCACAGGCCACCCTGACAGTCCAACCATCTTGTTTGAAGCCCTTGGTGGCCCCATGTTCTCCTCCCCCAAGAAGGAAGAACAGTGAACAGCACTAACAGTGGCTGTGGCAGCAGTAGCAGCAGTGGCTCCATGTCCCCAGCTGGGCCGTGGCACCATCCTAGCAGGCGGTGACAAGGCGAGGTGGGCCCAGTGGTGGCCTGAGTGTCTCTGCGGCCTGAGGACCAGCTCTACTTGGCAACGACCTTGTCTGCTGAGGATGAGCTCCCATACCTGTTGCCCACACCGTGCCTCTAGTTCTGCTTCTTTTGGACACCCTTGCTGCTCCGTCTTCCATCTTTTTTTCTGCCATCTAGTTCACTATTCTCTCTCTCTCTCTCTCTCTCTCTCTCTCTCTCTCTCTCTCTCTCTCTCTCAGTTTTCAACCCATGTTTAATCTCACACAACATTTAAAAAATCTGTTAAAAATAGGCGAATGGAGTTATTGAAGAGGGCTCAATGTGTCACTGGAGGGAACAAATGTTCTTTTAACTTGACAGCGAATCTGGAAAGGAATGGATGTATTCAAAAGCTATGACTAGGAGGCAAGAGAAGCAGGGTCTTTTTGGTGAATGAGACACCAGGGATAACCCCTAGGAGCAACTGGTGTATGTAGGGAAAGAGGTAGTTCTCTGAAATGGCACCGTGTGGAAGGAGTGATGGTTGAGGTGAGGTGATAGCGGAAACGAAGGGTCTGCCAATGGCCAGCCATGAGAAGAGAAGAAAGGGCACATCTGCTGCACTTGTTCACGGAGCAGGGAATGTGTGAGACACTGGTTGCAGAGAAAGGAAGAACAAAAGAGCAAGAGAAATATAGTGGGATTGCCCTGTGGTGCTGAGAGTTCCTTCCAGATGAATCATCCTGAGTTTGTAGTAGCCCAAGGAGAACTTTTCCAGAGGTGCTCAACTGCTCCTGTGCGAGCATAAAGAAAAGCAATGATCCGGAACATGGGTGCTTGGAATTTTGCCAGGTGGGTTTGCTCAATAGCATGTTTTGCTAATCTTTTTTGTACACTGTGAAGAATCTAAACCAGAGGCAAAGAGAAGCTAATTCAGGAGAATGCTCAGCCTGAAGTTATAAGAGGTTAGGACCAACTGAGCAGTCCAATCAGCTGTGGCCCAAGGCTGTGTTTCTAATGTGCTCAACTGTTAGTTAAGTCTATTTCTGCTTTAATTTCTTATCATTGGGAGCTCGCCACCATTACTTGTTGTTTGGATGGTATTAAACTTTATGTGAACATTAAGAAAGCAGACATCTGTCCGTGCCTCTAACTTCCCCTACTCACAAACACTTCTTAGATGGTCAGTGTGGGATCCATAAAAATAGCAAGATATAGAGATTCCCAGACCTTGTCCTCATGACATAAGGCATGAGGATCACTTAATGAAGCAGAAAGAAGAATGTACACTTTGGAATTTCGGGGCCTGGGGAAGAGAAAGAATGCAAGTGGAACTAAGTTACTCAAATAGAATAGTTAATATACTATTTTCTGTTGAACCAGGGAATTAGAAGGATATTTTTACCAGGGCCACATTAATGTTCTCTGCATTGCTGCATTTTTAGTATATGTGTGGCTGATGTGAGGAAAACCATTTGTGGTACTTTTATAAGAGCATCATATTGAAAATATCAAAAGTATTGGACTAATTCTTAGTACAGAGAGAAGGAAAAAAACCACCAAGAGCCTCCGTTTTCTGTTGACAAAAAGGAAACAAGTGAATATTACAGTTCTAGTTACTGGGAGTTTGACACAGGGTGTGAAGGGAGAATGGATTTTATTTCTCACTAGTGATATTATTCAGCCTTACCTTGGTCTTCATGTTTTTCTCATATACCTTATTGCCACATTTCAACTCATTCATTCACTCATCAGTTCATAATGCTCTTGAACAAGCACTTTTTAATTGCCTCCTGCCTGCCATGTGTTTTCCTATGTACGATGAGTATTGTGATTGATAAGAGTTTGTGTATCATCCAAGAAGAGAAAGTGATAGGCAGACAAAAGAATTCAGTATAAATTGAAATTTAATGCATGCTTTGAACTAATAGAGAAATTATTTAGGCAACTATTTGGGAAATGTTATGCACAGTTTTCCACTTTTTTTTTTTTAAAAAGACACAATCTTATCCTACAGTCAGGGACCTACTATGTAGCCCAGGATGTCCTCAAACTTATGGGGAATCCTCCTGCCTCTGCCTCATAAATGATGGAATCAGGTATGAGGCACCACCACACAATGTGTAACTAAAGCATACATGGTCACAAACCTAAGAGTTACAATACAGAAATAAGGTACTTTATACCACTAAAGCAGCTTGTAGCTCCTCTGATAATCAATGAGTTTTCATGGTGATTAAAGAATTTATCATCTTCTATTGGTGTGAAAAGACACCATGACCAAGGTAACTTATAAAACAAAGCATTTAATGGTGGCAGGCAGGCAGGTCGGAGCAGCTGCCAAGAACTCACGTCTTATTTGAAGATGGAGGCAGAGGGAGGGTGAGACTGGGTTTGGTCTTGTAAGCTTTTTGAAACCTCAAAGTCCACCCCCTCTCCCATGAGATACCTCCTCCATCAAGGCCACACCTCCTAGTCCTTCCTAAATATTCCACCAATTGGAAACCAAACACTCAAACGTAAGAGCCTATGGGCACCATTCTCATCCAAACCACCACATGTGTTGAGCTCAAGTACCGGCACATGTGCTCACAGTCACATTCTTGCTTAGCTTCATACTGACTTTTACCCTAAGATGTCTTTTTTTCCTCATTCACTTTCATCCATGCAGCTCAAGTCCCTAAGAGGACAATGGCTTCTGAAGTTCTTTGCTTTAAACTGTGAGATCTCTTTGCACTGGGTAATCAGAAATGTCACCAGATCTGAAGAGGACACATGTTTTTAATTCTAAAAATGTACATCCCTGTGAAAACTTTCATGAGGCGATACTCAAGGTTCGCGTACAAACTCTCAGCCACTGCATTTGGTTCAGCAGCACTGTGCTGGCTGTGTGGAATCACTCTATGCTCAAGCCAGGGGCACATTTGCTCACACAGCAATTATGTCAACGGTATCTCTTTAAATAAATAATTTAATAATGGTTACCACGTTTTTCACATCTCTAAACACGTAACTTCCTCTGGGTTTCAGTTCTACCGTACAACAAGCTTTGGGGGAACACACAGGCAAAAACTATTTCAAATATGGAAGTAAGTTACATCTTTCACAAGCACACATTTTTACTCAAATAAAAACCAACACATTTGTCTATACCTTTTTATTTTTGACACACCAAAATTCGGAGCAACAGTTAAATTACCATCAAAGGAAAAGCATTCCTGGGTAAAGAGGGATAATTTGGGTTGGTTTTCAAGTTAGATCATCACCTTTGGATTCAAGAGCATTGTAGAGACTATCCTGTCTATGAGAGTGCACGCAGCTTCAGACTCATGCTTGGCATGCCAGAGCGTGCTGCAGAGAGCTGCAGATAGAACGTTACATTTATACGGAAGGCAGCTTGTGAGTTAACCCCCCAAATAATTGAGCCTTTTCTGAGGGCAAGAACATTTGACACTTGAAGTTATACTTCATTTTCCTTATTCATTCTTTGTTCTATTCAAAGAAGAAGATGGCTCAGGGATCTCCACGTTTTCACAAGTGTGCCTGTTAGAATATCAGCTCTGCTCTCCCACTTTGGAAAGAGTGTTGTGGTACCTAACACAAGTTCTCATCAGAGTTCTCCCTCCAAGACAGGCTATTTGGTCTCAGAAAAAGTAGTTCAGAAAAATCAGTAACTTTTTTTTTAAAAAAACTATTTGGTCTCAGAAAAAGCAATTCAGAAAATCAGTAGATAGCAGGTCTTAAATGGAAAATTATAGTTTCAAATGTGAACTTTTAATTTTCCTCTGGTGCCTTTAAAAGCTAATGCAATGTATTTGTTTCAAACATTACCCCTTTAGTATTATAACTTGGCTAACTGCTAACATGGTTTAAAGATAAGGGAATTGTTTTAAAATACAAGTGTCACTTTCCAGTTCCATAGTTTCTCTAGGCAGAATCTTTAGTTCTTGCCTCACATTTTTAGTAGGAAGTAGTAGTAATAGATAAAAGAAAAATTACTGATTATGAACTTCATATTATTACTTCATGTAAGGTGGTTGCATTTACTGATAATTCAAATTGCCCAGATTTTGTGGAATTGAGCACGTGGAAATGCTGCAATTTCTTACAGCAATCATTGTGGATGTCTTCCAGGTAGTCTAGCTCCAAATAGTCTATGATAGATGAGCATCTGCTAAGATGATGTCTAAATATGCAAACAAAAGCCTAAGCCACTATAACTGGTCCTCTTAGTTTTTGATACATCATCATGCCTGAGAGAGGATGAGATTAAAGTATCAGTTATGCTCGGTACTCCCGTGCACACAAACTGATGAGATCTATTTCCTAAGACGGACTCGCATAGATTGTGTCTCATCATATTCAGCAATACGAAACTTACCTGAAGTACGACGTACTGCCCTTCTGAGTGCTGCTGCAGACACCCCCGCATCAAGGAGACATATATAGCTGCAGTGTGCTGACTGCCTTGGTTCGTTTAAAGTCAAACACCAATGACAATTCCATTTCCTACTCAATTTCCATTTCTTGCAAACACTAACTAAATAATATTATTAGCAATGCCAATTTTCAATATCTTTACTATCTTTCAGATTTATTTATTTTTTAATGCTATGTATGTGAGTATCTTGCCTGAATATATGTATGAGCACTACATGCATGCAAGGTCCTTGGAGGCTAGAAGAGGGCATCAGATCCCCCGGAACTGGAATTAGACATAGTTTTGGAGCCACCATGTGGGTGCTGGCAATAAATTTAAGGTTCCCTAGGAGAGAAGCAAGTGTCATTTCTCCATGCCCTCAATTGTATCTACTTATCTACTTTAACTTTTCCCTTATCCCTGCTCTGCCTACAATTCTATTACTGGCCACCTGCCTGGCCCATCTCATTTTTTGTTGACATCATAGCCCAGTTAAATTGAGGGGACAATAGTGGTTACAGCACTGAATCAGAGAGTCATGAACTTCATTTGACCTCTACATTGTCTTCCAAAATAAGTCACACGATTAAATAATTTGGAGTGTCTGTTTTCTCCGAAACAAATGAGCAAAAACTAGATGCCTCAAAAGACTGCTTCAAAGGCAGAGTAAAGTGAAATGAATGTGGGAATAACTATGAACTCTAGGATCCACATTTAGCACAATAACCAAGTTTTAAAAATGCTTCTTTGGGCACCAAACAAGCAGTATTCCTGCCTAAAAGGTGAAGCAGATAGCTCTGTGGAGTCAAGCACAGCCAGGATGAGCATGGTTGGGATCCTCCTCTTCTGTGTGGCCAAACCTCTTTTTAAAAGTAAAAGGGTTTTTAATAAATACAAACAATTCTTATTAAAGTTAATTGTTTGTGTCTGTATTAAGCTGCTCAAAGTCTGAAAATTTTATATACAGTAGTTTATACTTACTTGCCTAGCCACGCCTGTTTTCCACTACTGTCATTAAAATGCATTTGTTTCTCATATTGATTTTTTTAAATCAAACTGTCATTTTGCACACAGATTTAGCTGGCCGCCGGCAATGCTGATTATGGATTTCAGGTGTTGCACCTCCCGTCCATGGTGAGTGGGCGGAAACAGCGCTCGGAGTTCTAATTCTGCACACCTGGCGTCAAGCCAGGTGCTGTTCTCATTGCTTTGCCTTGGGGCTTTCTCCCACATGAAGAACCCCAGACCACATGCATTCACATCGAGGGTCCTGCTTTATAGGTGAGTTGGCCTTTGATTGGGCATTAGTGGAAGTCAAGATTGGTCTCAACTAATGATTTCACCTTTTCTCTTTTGAAAGGTTATCTTATACAAAACACTTTTTGCTGGCCTGCTTTCTCTGCACTTAACACACTGCATGCAGTGAAGAGAGTCTCCAGGGCTTTACCTAAAAGTTACCTTAAAGCACAGCGAGATCAATTTTAGGGTGTGTCCTCTTCATTTTGGTTTGTTTTCAGCACCGAGTCTTCTCCCAAAATTTGACACAGTTCGTTGAGTCTCTGCTGCATTTTGGGAATTCCAGCTAGTTGAGACTCTAGCTTCTGTTTCTCTTCACTTAGTGTTAAGCGGGTAGCAGTGTCCAACTGTTCAAAGCGCCAACCTCCTTCGCCATCAAATTGTAATAAATGAGTGTGGTATTTCCTGCATAATTAAAATTAAGTACTATTAGCCATAATCTTGAAAAGTCATTTTTAGTTACAGAATTTTCTAAATTGTGTTCAAGGACAAGTTTTCGTAAAGGTGAATATTTGCATTTGAATTTTAGTGTTAGCTCAGAAAACATTGTAATTTTTAAAGTTCAAAGTCTTTCATAGCTAGTAAAGTTTTCTTGATGTTACTGAATTTATTCCTTATTTGGAGTACATATAATTTACAACGGAAGACTATTCTTGTATTAATTTACCCCCCCCATAACCCAGTATATCTTCTGAATAAAAAAGTGTTCTTAGAATGGAAGTAAGGAAAAGGAAACTGAGGAAAGACTGTAAAATTTAAAAGATCATACAGAGAAAAACTAAAGAAAGTCAGGGAAACACAAAGGCAACTTGTTTAATGTGACACCATCCTCTGGGATGAATTCCACATAAATATGACCTTCTCAGTGATAATCACTTATAATCATTTTTACATGTCTGCCCCAGGAATCTTTTAGAGACATTCTCTGTTGCCACAAAAATGCATTCTTCTTTCATGGCTCAGTTACATGGGAATTGCAGAGAGACACAGAGATTTATACCGAAAGATGCGAGGTAATCCATCTCCTAAGAGAGGTCGACACCACTAACATAGGATTTGTTGGGTGGGTGAAGTGAGTATGGCTGGCAGAGCTATTCCTTTGGCAAGCCACCTGTACTAGGTCACGTAGCATAACTGACTCTCGAGCCTTCAGTTTCTATGTCTTCCTTCAGTTTTTCATCTTACAACTATTTCATCAAGTAATCAGTTTCTATCTTATGTGTGGATGTTAGCTGTTAAGTACTCAATAAACAGGCTGCAATCCTTATAAATCACAGAGATTGGGTGTGGAGTAAGGGATTAGTAGGGAGGGAAGGAACTCCCAAGGAAGGAGAAACAGAATAGATAGTTATGGATGGATAGAAGGGCTGGAATGAGAGGATTAAATGGAGAGGGAATGGAGGAGGGGGTAAAGTAAGTAATATGGGAGGGACAGGTAAAACTAAAGGCCCTTTGAGGGGGTATGGAAAGCTATTACAGTAGAAATGTCTTTAAATATATACATATATATGAAAGACACCTAAATGGAATCACCTAGTAACGAGAGAGACAAAGCTCTGCCATTGAATGGAGCCTCCAGTGCCTAGAATGGAATACAGGTAATTGCATTGTTGGCCAAAGGGGCCCCATGGAAACCCACGACAATTCAGGCCACACAAATTGGTTGTTCTCCACAGACTGATGGTAAGGCCCTGTTGTTGAAAACAACATTTGCATAACTCATTAACCACAGAAAGTCAAGCTGGTGTCTACCTGGATCCTTCACCACTGCTGACTAATGTTCATGGGAGTGGAAGGTACTCAGCCCACTTTCAGAGGGCAAATGGAATGCCATCCTAGCTATAAACCCTGCGGTCTACAATGGTGACCTGCTGTATGTTATCCAGAGGCAATAGTGGCACAAAAGTTGTGGAAGAAACCAACCACTGTCTGATAGGTTTTAAGACCCACTCCATTATGTGGAACCTATTTCCAGTGCTGCTTGGATGGCCCAGAACCCTAGGACTAGTTAGGCCATGGTGGAGGGGAAAACCAGATACTACTGTTTCGCTAAAGGAACTGCAATAAAATCACTCCTAGTAGCATTCTGCTATATATTCATAGATCAATGTCTTGCAAGCTTCCTCCTATAGTAGATTGGAACAAATACAGGGACTTATTGCTGGACAATGTGTGGAGAGTAAGAGAACTTGGAACACACAATCCTGTATGTGATGTCTCCATCAGCCCTCCCCCGCCTCCCCCAGGACTCAGGAACCCCCGTAGAAAAGGGAGACTGAGAAATTTTGAAAGCCAGAGAAGAGAGAGAACTCTGAGGAAACAAGGCCTTGTAGATACAATGGGACTGATGCACATGTGAACTCAGAGACTGTCAGCATGCACAGGGCCTGCTAAGGAGGCCTAAGCCAGATGGGGCTCCAATGCTGAGAGGAGTGGACACAAGCCCCCCACCCCCACCCCTGCTCTAGCCCAGAAGCTATTTCTAATTGACAACCACCTGCAAAGAAAACAATGCCCTTCCCCAAGGGAGTCTCCCTGGGGATACAAACCACACTTTAGGGCAGGCCCCATGTACAGCAGTAGATGGCAAACACAGACCAAACTCAAGGATTTTTGTCTAATAATGATTTGTGTGGTGTGCAGCATTTTAAAAAAATTTACAGGTCTTTCGTTTATATATTATTGCTTCCCATTTTGTAATTTTATGGGATTTCTGAATGAACAAAAGTGTGTGTCTTACATCTGTATGTGTGTCTTATGCTTTTGCTTTGGCTCTTGTTTTTCTTTTTGTCTGTTAGTTTGGTTGTTCTTGTCTGTTTTCTAATGAAAGAGAGAAAGGGTGTGCATTGGGTGGGTAGGGAAGATGGGAGAATGTGGGAGGAGTTGGGGGAGGGGCAACTGTGATCAGAATATTGTGCATGGAAACATTCATTTTTAATAATAAAAAATCAAGTCCAAAATATTGACCTTTCAACATATAAGACCACATAAAAATTAAATTGAAAACAATGAACTTATATTTCAAGAAGAAAAATGCAAAAATTAAAAAAACCCACAAACCTATCATTAAAATAGGAAGTGTAGGGACAGTCAAATGGTGAAATGGCTCAATGGGTTAAAGGTACTTGTTGAGAGACCATCCCCCTTAAGTAGATAACACTACAAAAGCAGAGTTTCTGATTTCTGACTTCTCCCTTGATTCTTCAACATTGTAACAACACTGTTATAACAAGTCACTAGTACATTCAAGGACTAAGGGAGATTTAATGCTTGTTCCTACCAGGCTCATTCTTAACACTTCCCCCCTGAATTTTAAAGGAAATGTTGAAAGAATTGTGTAGCCACACACTACTCCATAATCTTTCACAGTACACTCTAGTATTATAAATACTTTTAGTTCAGATCAACCACCATATTCTCTTGTAACTTTTCAAAACGACTAGAAGGATGTCAATTTCCACATAACACATTAAAGTTACATTAGACTAGGAGCTATAGTATTAGGGGGAAACATCAGAGAAATACAGATAGAAAATAAATGAAATACCTTACACTCTACAGAGAAAATTTTGCTAAAGTTATTCTTTAAGAAAAACAGACAGAGCATCCATCCCAGAGTAGGATCCTAGAAGCACTTACCACAGAGAAGGCCTGTGTGTTATGGACAGCAAGGAAATCCCAGCCCCTAGAGCAGCCTGAAATATCTTTCCTTCAACATCAATGCTCACGGCACTGGTACATTCATCCAGCAATGCATACTTGGGTCTGAAAAAAATTACAAATAGATGAGTGAATTTGTTCTGGAACTGTGTCTTTCATTGGGTAGCAGACATATTCTGGCAGCTTCAGAAGGGCTAGGGAGAATGTGACATTGGTCACAGTGTCAGTGATAAAGCAAAAGGCAGATCTGTATTCTATCTGTCTGTCTGTCTGTCTGTCTCATTTTGTTTTCCTATTTGGCCAGGAACCCAACAGAGCTTAGTCAATGATACTAATGTCAACATGAACACTGTCATTTGATGTTTTCATTCTAGTTTTGAAAATTCATTTCAAAGTTTTCCAGGAGAGTTTCATCATGAAATTATTTTTACTTATCTATGTTTAATTTTGATTATTTTGATATTATAATAACATCATTTCCCCCTTCTCTTTTTCCTTTCAAGCCCTCCCATGTACCCCACCCTGTTCTCTTTCAAATTCATGGCCTCTAACATCAAATCAGTAGAAATTTCTCATTTCACACAAGCAATTACTCAGTATTGTAAATTATTATCTAACATGTGTTTGCTCATTAATAGGATTCTTTTACCCATTCTGGAGATGGTGGTGAAGGCTGATAGATACAGGGGTTAAAGGTATTCCTAGTGCCCCACAGGTCTGTGAAACTGTTTAATGATCACTGCACTATCCCCAAGACAACAGTGGAGTTGCTTATTACATATCAAATATTGTTTCTCTCTGTTTTTATTTAAACAGAAAGTGTTAAGCAAACTATACAAGAGAAAATTTAGGTAAAATTTTCTTTTTGTATGAAGCTCCTTTTGCCTTCTGTTCATTGTACTTTGTCTTGCTTTTGAGAGTGCTTTGAACTGAAGAAGGCATGCTATTTTGAAACAGAAAGAAGTATGTTTTATATTCTGTTGTTATAGTAACCCCTAGTCTAAGGAATGCAAGATGAATCATATACTTGTGTTCTTGGCAGGGGTTGGCTTTGTGTGTGTGTGTGTGTGTGTGTGTGTGTGTATGTGTATGTGTGTGTGTTTAAATATAACAAACAACACAACTCAGATTGGGCACTTACAGAACTAGTACTCACAGTATTAAATGATGTCATCGCTTAGGTTTTTGTTTCTTTTTTTACCCCCTTGCTGTATTGCTAATAGCATAGTGTATGTGAAGGAGCAAGGCCATCCCCCAAGACAGGGCTTTTCTGGTCATTCTTTAAATATTAAAATTATAAGACTCTCATAAAGTATATTCTATTGTAATACTTAGGATAATTTCTCTGTTATCGCCAGCTCAAGTCTTCCTATCAGAGCTCAGTATGTGTTGTAATCTTATTGTCATAACCTTATTGCTGACCCCGTGAGGATGGGAAGAAGCAAGTCCTCAACGTTACACTTTTCCTTCACTGTGTTTAATTTTCTCATTTAACTGATCCTTTGCAAAAGTGATGCCTTTACATTTTCCTCAGTCTCATGGAATTGACTTGATTTTTTTTTTACTCATTATTACATTAGACCTACACTATTTCACAACCACAAATACCAATCATTCCAAATTACAGGTCCTTTGAAATACCGGGTTATCTTATTAACACAGAGAAATGGAAATCTGGTCACATTTGCAGTCTACCACATCACCCTTCACAGGCTGGGAATATGAGCATATCACTGAGTATTTATGGACAAAACCCAAGGCAATTCACAGAGATGGGCTGACAGCTGGTCATAAATGTCAAGCTGTCATTTGCTGTTTAATCTCACTGTAGAGAACAGCAATTCAAAGTCCAGCATGAAACGTCCAGAGTTGGTAAAATTCGGCTCTTAAAAAAAGTACTCTCTTCTCAGACTAACAATGTAAATGTATTTATTATATGTAATACATATATTAAGACAATCACTTTCCTTACTAAAAATCACAGCTATACCTAAACACACGCATAGTGTATGATTTCATTTATGTGAGGTTGTAAAGCATATCAACCAGAACAGATATGGGTATATGTAGAACACGACCAACAAGGGGATTAAGAGCCATTTCCAGGGTAATAAAAGCATTCTCTATCTTGGTTGAGCTGTTGATTATATAATGTACCTACATTTACAAAAATTATTGAATTATATACTTATATAGTTAATATTCACATTTTTCAATAACGATAATGAACTCAGATCAGATTTCCTGCATGTCAGATATTTACGTTGCGACCCATACAGTAGCAAAAGTGCAGCGATGAAGTAGCGATGAAACAATATTATGCTTTGGGCTCACCACAACATGAAGAGCTATATTAAAGAGTCAAAGCATTAAGATGGTTAAGAAACACTGGTCTATGGGCTGGTGAAAGCCACAGAAACAGCTGACCTGAACAAGGGGGAGCTCATGGACCCCAGACTGATGGCTGAGAGGCCAACATGGAACTGATCCAGACCCCCTAAATTTGGGTGTCAGTGAGGAGGTCTGGGCAATCTATGAGGCCTCAGGTAATAGGTAAGTATTCATCCCTGACATATGAATGGACTTTGGGAGCCCATTCCACATGGAGGGATGCTCTCTCAGCTGGACACATGTGGGAAGGCCTAGGCCCTGCCTTGGATGATATGACAGACTTTGGATATCCTGGGAATAGAGTGGAGATTGGGTGGGAAGTTGGGGGTGTTGGTGGAGGAGGAGAGGGAGAGGGAGCTGGGATTGACATGTGAAGCAAGCTTGTTTCTAATTTAAATAATAAAAAAAGAAAAAAACATGGGTTGGAGAGATGGCTCAGAGGTTAGGAACACTGGTTTCTCTTTCAGAGGACCTGGGTTCAATTCCCAGCACCCACGTGACATCTCACAACTGTCTGTAATTCCAGTTATAGAGGACCTGACATCTCCATAGAGGCATTTGTGCCGGCAAAACACCAATGCACATAAAAATAAATAAACTAAAAAAAAAAAAAAAAAGAAAGAAACACAGGCCTAGAGGATCCAACTCAGGTTGCCATTTGTAGAAGGCAGCTTTAACCACTGAGCCATCTCTCCAGTCTCCCAGTCCCATTTAACCTAAGATGGGAGTACTGAATCCTGCTGAATACTTTTGATATGTTGGTAATGGATCATAGTTTCCTGAACACAGTGCACTTACTTATGATAAAACATCCGTGCCATACCCATTCTCTGCTTTTCTCCTCCAGATAGGACATCTTTCCAGTCCGTAACAGCATTCCACCCTAAAATGTAAACAAACAAGCAAACAATCAAATAAATAAATACATATATACATACAGTCTCTAGATACTTTGTTGATTTGCTACTACTTCTAATCTGGACTAGTGATTCCTGGTCTGTTTTAATTGAAAACAGGAAGAACTTTGTAATAATTCCTTACACTCAGAGACAACTTGAAAGAGTTGTAAACTCTGGCACTCAGTAAAATCCATTTGTTACTCAGTCTGTTCAAAGGGTTGATGGACGTATGTTGATTTTTAAGGGTAGTGGGAGAAAATTGCATAAGGCAGTTGCCAAGCCCTAAAACACTGTGTGCGGTGCTAAGTTAAGCAGTTTCCACATGCCTGGCATTTTATGTAAGTCTTTTCACTATTCTACAGCTTCTAAGATAGCTGGTTTTCTTTGCATTTTACAAGTGGGTAATGCAAATTCATGGAGCAATGGACATATCTAAGTTTATAGTTACCTATTAAAGCTAGGGCCTATATTTAGGTTTATTTAATGTTTTACAGTCTATGCCGTCTGTTAAAACATCTTAATTACTGATAGCTTGACATCAATTTACAATGCAGGCTTCTACTTTTAAGGTTAAGGGATATACAAGAAAACTATTTTTCATATCTTATGAAAATAATACCAGAAAAATTTAAATAAATCCGAAATTTCAGAATGTCATATATTATGGCCGTGCTTTGGGAAATTTGCACACACATACTAGACACACATCTGGGAGTGTAATTATAAGAGTCTTATTTTGCAAGTTAACACATTTGTAATATTTGAATTTTTAATGACTATCTTGCGTAATGAATTGGGACGGACTATGTAAGAGCAAAGCCAAGTTCTACTTTCAATTTTCAGAGAAGAAAAAGACTGCCCAACCTTGACAGATACTGAAGGCAACATTTCCACATCATCAGTGTTTAGGGTTTAATTACCCCCTTGGAGAATGGCCACACTGAAGGCACCCATCACCCTCCCTCAGCCGCCTGACATCGTTATTAAAATTTCTAAATAAACTTGATCATAGGTCATAAGGAAGAAGTAGAGCCCTCATCTCTGGGTGCCCGAAGAAACAAATTACCAGATCAATTCTTACTTCTTTTGCTAATCAAAAGGAAGAATGTGGATTCATCTTTTAGTATGCAAAAGGTCAGAATCTTTGACAGAATAATGTGTGTTATTGTTAAATCAGAATTCATCTTTTCTTAAAAAATGTTTTACTCTTTTAGGAATTATTATAAAGTTTACTACAAGTTTCAGAAAGTGTAAACTTATACCACGCACAGTGAAACTTGCCTATAGTCCCAGTACACGAACAAGGACAAGAGGGCCAGCAGCTGGGGGCCAGCCTGCACTATGCTCTGATGCTCTCAGAAAAAAGCCTGAAGTTGTAAATAAGAAACTAAACCACATGGGAAGATAATAATTAGAGAAAGCAAGGGTGGAAAGACTATTCTAAGAATATATCATAAAGTGTTCGCGATTACAAAACTTGGAAATACAATAGAAGTAACATATAAAATAATGCAGGGTGGGGAGTAATCTAGGAGGAGTTGGGAGGTAGAGAAATGAGAGAGAAGAAAATGTAACACTGGGGCCAGAGAGATGACTCTGTGGTTAGGGGCATGCACTGCTCTTGCAGAGGACCCGAGTTTGAATCCTAGCACCCATGTCAAGTGGCTCACAAGGCTCACAACCACCTCGGCTCCGAGGGATCCAACACTCCCTTCTGGCTCCGCAGGCACCTGTATTCATGTACCCTTACCTCACAATGTACACACACAAAAGTAGGAAGGAATCTTTGAAAAACAACCAACAGAGTAGCATCTAGAGTGCAAGACTTTATATTATTTCCCATTGACAACATCAAGTCTGTGTCTTCAGAGGGATCACTGTTCATTTTCTTGAGTAAACTTCTAGAAATTATTTAAAAATAGACCCTCATAAGATCATATTACAAAAACCCTCAATATTCTAGCTCTAGGAAGAACTGTTGAAATAATACTTTTACATGACTAAACCTTATGGCACGTATGAAATGCAAGTGATGGCTTGAGGAAGAGATTTAGATTGCAGCGCTGTGAAGGAATGCTCTGGTGAGAATGACTTGTTCCCTGAGCTGAGAAACAAGGCTTGAGAGAAAAGATTTTCAGTCAAAGGGAAAGGTAATTTTAACATATTTTATTAAATTGTACCTTTTGTTCTACTGAATCCAGAGGGCTCCATCAACATCCTTGGCAACAACAGCCATAATGCCTGGTACTCACTCACAGAGACTAAGACAGCTAAGAAGAAAATCATTTCCCTGCTTCCTGAAGATGTATAAACTTCTCATTTATTTCTGTTTGTCTCCATTTTACTCTTTTCTACCCTGGAACCTGTTTATGGGGATGAAGTGTAGGTCTTGCCTCCATTCTTTGCTAAGCAAAGAATTAGCTAATCTAAATAATTCCAATGGGAAGTTGTACACTAGTCAGTGGAAGTATTTTCCTGTATTGCTTAGGAGTTCTCAACCTGTGGGCCATGACCCATTGGGGCTGTCTATTAGACATCCTGCATATCAGATATTTATATTACAATTCATAGCAGTAGCAAAATTACAGGTTATGAAGTAGCAATGGAAATAATTTTATGGTTGGGGGGGTCACCACATATGGAACTTTATTAGACAGTCACAGCATTAGGAAGGTTGAGAACCACTGTCCTTAGATGCTCTATGTTTAGAAGTTAAATAAAGCTAGTTTCTTAGGAAAGACATATTAGTGTACAATTGAATAATAGTTCTTATGTCTAAAAAACTAAGGGACAGTGTGCTGTATGCTGTATGACAACATAACACAGGCCATGCCTAGTGTGGACCATTGTCTTCTAAAGTTAAATCTGGTTCGAATTCTGTTCTTCCAGCTGTTATGGGAATTAATGCAAAGTAACTGCCCTGAATTTAATCTGTGCAATGGAGATAGCAATGCATCAGTGAACTTCCATCATCGTTAAGTGGAACAAGATGTACTTGCTTGAACATGGTATGTTCAATGCAGCATATAATAAACCAAAAATGTTCCTGTTATATTATTAAGATCCAGAGACTCCTTTTCTTTTATTTATGGGAAAAAAGACCAAACATGTGTCCAAGGCAAGGGGGTATAAAACTCTAGGTTTGGAACTTAAAAATAGTTCTAGAACTTCCTGACTTCTGGAAAATACTAGAATATTTTGTGTTTATTTTAAATTTCTATTTAAATCATGGAATTCCCAACTTAATTAGTTTGCCAATAATATGTAAAATTTATACTGCCAAAGTATTTTGAAACTGGGAAGGAATTGACCACCTGACAATGAAGGAAAAATCTGTTTTCCTCAGGTAGTAGTCATCATAAATAGAAATAGATTTTTATCTGTTTTGCCTGCTTCATTTACGTTTTGGAGGGATTAGGTTGTTATTCATGTTTGCTCGTTATACATGTGCCACCACAGTAATATTACACATATAGTTTTATTTGGTTTTCACAGACACCTTGAAAAAAGAAAAAAAATTGTATAACCATTTTACCATTGAAGACAGAGAGCAATGCTAACTAGGATTTGATTCTTTTACTCTAAGTCCAAAGTCCATTTTCTCAAGGACATACTGTGATGGGGAATGTTCTCTGCATATATGTTTTTCTTATTAGTTAGTGAATAAAACTCTGATTGATTAGCCAGACAGGAAGTGACATATATGGGCAGAAACTTGCCATTAGCTAACCATAGAGGTCTGGAGGTCTGGCCTGACAGACAGGAAGTGATATAGATGGGCAGAATCAGTATATAAGTAGGGACAAACAGGAAATAGCTCTCTCTCTTCTCTGTGGAGATGCTTAGCAGACACCATGTGAGACCACAAAGGAGAGGTCTGGACCCTTTCCCGGTGAGATAAGACCACGTGGAAATACTTAGATTAATAGAAATGGGTTAATAATTAAGACAGTCAATAAGAAGCCCAAGTCACCAGCCAACAGTTTCATAATTATTTTAGTGTCTGTGTGTTTATTTGGGGCTCTCGGGTGGCAGGACCCTGCTGGGCCAGAAAACTCATGCTTATCATGCTTACAATACTGGCTCTTTCTTCAGAATAACGTAATTAGGTTGGGATAAAAGAGCATCAAATCCATGCATGCACAATGCAGCATAGAATTCTGGCTTGCTTATTAAGTAATTTTTTGGCAATTAAATCACAGGACTTATCAAAATAGTTGAAAGAATAACTTTTAAGAAATAGTTGAGCCGGGCGGTGGTGGTGCATGCCTTTAAGCCTTTAATCCCAGCACTCAGGAGACAGAGGCAGGCAGATCTCTGTGAGTTCGAGGCCGGGCTGGACCGATAGCCTCCAAAACAATACAGAGAAACCCTGTCTCGTAAAACCAAAAAAAAAAAAATAGTTGAATAGAAAGCTCATATGTATACATATTCCCACTCTTTCATATATGTCTTATTCTAAAGAAATCTACAAAGAAGTTTTACATACTATTTAATCTCTTATTTCTTGCCTATTATTTGTGGGACTGAAAACAACAACAACAACAAAAAAAGTTGTGTGAGATCCACTTTCCAAAATTATATTTACTGTAAGTTGAGAGAGTTCAGCAAGCAAATAATTGACTACTTTACATACATCTAGAATGACTGTGACCTAAGGAATACTTATACATTTAAATATCAAGGTCTTTGAGTGCTAAATGTGATATTATGGTGACTGGTAAAAGTGTAGGGTGCCATATTAATCACAAGACAGGCAAAACCAGGATATCTATAATGAAAAAAGAAGAAATCTCTACTTACATGTTTATGGTCTGATAAATATCATAAATTCGGAAATTGCAAACTTCATACATACTAGGACAATCATCGCTATTGTCACCTTGACTAGCATTAGAGTCACCCATTGTGTAGCACACCTATGTGTCTCAGTGAGAGCACTTCCAGAGGGGACTGACTGATACAGAAGACCTGGTATGCAACTCAGGAAGGACAAAGGGGAGGAGCGGAAAGCCAGAAGCTTTCCCAGGTGAGGGGACCAAGTGACACTTCCACCAAATGACACCCTGGAAACCTTCAGCACAAGAGGACAGCCATCCCATAGGCTGTTTCTCTTGGGTATTTAGTAACTAGTACCAAACCTAAGTTTGTTTATTTAATTGATTTTTTTTCAGACTAAGGTTTGACGTAACCCAGGTTAGTTCCAAACTTGGTGCCTAGGGGAGGGTGACTTTGAGCTCTTAATCCTCCATGCCCCAGGCATTGAGATTACCGGTGCACACCATCACCCTCCCAAACCAGCTTTGTAAATAAAGTTAAAGCACACTTAAAAAAAAAAACACGACATTCTCTACCTCCTTCTCTTTGCACTATGTGGTAGAGGTGGACACTGTGCAGAATGCCTTCTAGGTCTTGGTCAGTATAACCTTTTTCATGCATGTCATCCACTGAATCGGGATAAATGACTTGATCACGTAGACTTCCAAGAGACATGTATGGCCTATAAAATACCAAGCACACGTGAGTCCTGGTGCAAAGGTGTGTTAGCTTACCCATGATGACGTCCTGCTGGCTGGAGCACTGCAGACTTTAAAGCCTCAATTTATAGGATTATATTATGTGTCTTGGAGAGACTTCAAAGTAATACCTGGCTTATGAAAAAAATACTGAGATACACATACAGAAAAGTTTTTTTTATAAGAAACCATTTGATATTTTCTGCAACAAAAATATATTTTGCTAGTTTACTATTTGGTGCTTACTCTTGTTTGCAAATCTGGAGCTCACTAAAACCCAAGTGTCTGGGTAGACCAGTGAAGCTATTTTTCTTAGTTAAATCATTTGAAGTGGGAAGACCCACTTTCAATCCCAATCTTTTGATTCCACCTTTAACCTGGGCCACACCTTCTGGTGACAGCCTTAATATAGGACACGGAAGCATTCTCTCTTTGCCTACTTGATGTCACTTTTCACTAGCAAGTTCACTCCTTCACTGTTATTAGAGCCTCTTTGGGAGTCTGTCATATACTGAAGACCAGAAGAGACATCCAGGCTTGGAGATTGAACAACAGCTGGATTCTTGGACTTTCCATTGGTAGACAGCCATTGTTGGACTAGCTGGACCTCAGCCTGGGAGCCACTCTAATAAATCCTCGTTATATATTTTTCTTAATTAAATCAACATTTATCTCTCTGTCTATCTATTCTCATTTTGTCAGTTCTATTCATCTAGAAAACTCTTACCAATACAACCATATTTGATAAAGATTGTTTCTGTACATCTAAAATTATTCACATTAAACTAAAACTTGGAGTGTTGACAGAAATGTAGACAACCAAACACTATTATTAATAAGAAAATGTAAATTACTATGACATTGGTTTTCTTGTTTATCAGATTAGCAAAAAAAAAAAATTCAACAGCTTGATAATTCAGTCAGCTGACAGGCCCATGGGAAAAAACAGAAGTTCTCATACAATGGTGAAAATTCAACCTCCTTGGGGGAAATCTGGCAAGTTGACATGTCGTTTGCCTTTTGACCTACTTCTGGGAATTTTCTTAGAGGATATTCTCCTAAAAATGCTGAAAAGGAAAACTTGACTAAGCTTACCCATTACAGGGCCATTACAATATTGAGGGCCAAGTTAAAGGAGCAGGCAGAGAGAATCCTTGAATCAACTCTGTGTACCTACAATGAGATCCTCTATGTGTACCTACTAGAGAGGCCAGGCAGATACAATGAAGTAATACAGTGAGTTCTGTGCTCATCATTCATCTGAAAAGGAAAATGTGAAAGCGTACACCAGATCAGTATGTCACAGCAGCTCTGCCATGCTTACTGATAGATGACTTGTCCTTGCCGATGGCATCCTGCTGAGGGAAGGTTAGTGGCATACCTGGCCTGTATCCACTAGGTGTCAGCAGCATCTGCTCAAACATGATTTTAAAAATTGTCTAGAAGTCTCCACAATGGGATTAATGCTCCTTGGTCACAAAGCTATCCCCAGTTGAGAAACACCAGTAGATAGTGTGTCACCTTCTATGAAAAGAAAATGAGGGATGACATAAATAACCATTTGGTTACACCTAGAGAAGGAAACAGGAAAAGCAAGCCAGAAACCTGTGAAAAGGTCACCCAAGGAGGTGAAATGAATAGAGTAGAGAACACACCCTCTCTAAACATATTTTCTTTCTTCTTCCCTTCTCTTTCTCTCTGAGACAGGGTCTTGCTAAGTAGCCATGACTGTCCTAGAAGACTGTTTTTGTAGACCAGGCTGGCTTTAACTCACAGAGATCTACCTGCCTCTACCTCCCAGTGCTAGGAATAAAGGTGAGCACTGCATCTTTTCTATGCAAGCTTTGATTTTATAATCATGTTAAAATGTTGCTGTTTGATGAAGAAAATTAATTAAACAGTTCACTGAAATTAACTGAAAAGCAAGGAACTGTTTATAACTATCAAAAAGATAAGCCGGGCGGTGGTGGCACACGCCTTTAATCCCAGCACTCGGGAGGCAGAGGCAGGTGGATCTCTGTGAGTTCGAGGCCAGGCTGGACTGACAGCCTCCAAAACAATACAGAGAAACCCTGTCTCGTAAAAAACCAAACCAAAAAAAAAAAAAAAAAAAAAAAAAAAAAAGATAACATGACCACATAAGAAAGGAGGAAAAGGCTAGGGATGGAATGAATTAAGTAACATTGGCCGCATAGCTTGAATTAATTCTAAAAATGATTAAAAACAGTTTCCTAACTATACTCTCATCTGTAATATCTGACGGCCAGCCTTTCAAACGGTCAGGTCAAGTAGGCAATAGGGTGGATTTCTCTTTGTTTTCAACAGCAAGTGCTCTTACCCACAGCATCATCGCCCCAGCCTTCCCCTTCAGCTTTTCACACACAGTGTAACTGATGATGTCTTGGCTGGTCTGACGTAAACTACGAGAGAATGGCTCTCCGTGGGTTTAAACGACCAGTATTTCGGTGACTTGTAACAGCAGCAGTGGAAACTAACACAGGCAGGGACTCTGCAAGCCACGCACAATTGGAGTGGCTCTGTGACGACCACCAGGCCATCCTAGCCAAGGGCCTGTCTTGTCCAGACAGCAAGGGCTGGGTGCTGTGACCCTGCAGCTAAAAGCTCCGGCTGCTTTTGCAGAGGACCCACATTCGGTTCCCAGCACCCACATGGCAGCTCACAACTGTCTGTCAGTTCCAGTGGGTCCAGTACCTTCTTCTGATTCCCATGGGTACCAGGCATTCATTTGGTGCATGGAAGTACATGCATGCTAAACACTCATAGACATTTAAAAAATATTTTAAAAAATCACAGCAATTCTGTGTGTTTACCTGAGGAGTAAGGCTCCAAATACAAAACATGTTTTGCAGACTAAAGGTCCACTTGTTTTTTCACAGTATTTACAAACTGTTTCTTTGAGGGGCTCATAGTCCATAATTGTTTTGTAATGTAATTGTTTTGTTTTTTACTGTTAATGGAAATAAAAATGTTCGTGTTTCAACTACACACATACATAAAAGATCTTAAATACAAGAATCACTCAAGTATCTTGGTTTAACTTGGCATGTGATTCAGATTTCATATCAGCCTTTAGTGTCTATAATTCAGTTTTTTTTTTTAACACATCCACAAATTCAGGTGGCCATCACCCCCTTCTTGAGAATACTTTTCTTGGCTTCTATCTTCAGGAGCCCCACGGTCAGGACCAATCACTATCATCTGGCTGCTCTTTGTAACCAGTGTGTTTCCTGTCCCCATTAATTTGCCTATTCTGAACATTCCAAATACACAGACTCATGCAATACATACTCTTTTGTGATTGACTTCTCCCAATTGTTAAAATGTTCTCAGGTCTAAGTGTGTTTTAGAATGTGCCATATTCATCTTTTTAGAGCTGAATACTGTTATGATGCTGTATTGTAGCTATAAGCCACATTTGGTTCACTCAGTCATCTCCTGAAGGATGTCTCACTGTGCCCTACTTTGGGGCATTATACATATTGAGTATAAACCAGTAAATGGAACTGTCGAGGCAAAGAACAGTCCATGTTCATTTGCTTGCATATGTCACCTTAAGCAATCATCTGCGGAACTATCTTAAATTCACATCTACAAATTGTAACAGTGGCACTGGTGTAAAGCAGCTGTCACAAAGGTGCTTAGTAACCATCCCGAACCTGAGGTAAAGGAATGTTTAGGGACTTTAAATTCATGCCAGCCCCGTCTTCACACACATCAGTAGGTGCAGATCTCCTTCCACCTTAGTGTAAAGCATAGATGCTAATGCAAAAGTGGTCCCATTACACAGCACGGTCCAGAATGCAATGATAAAAAGATACCTATGCATCCTGTCCATGAGTGCCTCTAAAGGCCTTGCCGTATACCCTGACAAAGAGCTAGTATTTGATGAAGTGGTCATTTCCACCCATGTTTCAGTATACAACACTTTATGCTATACAGTATACAGCAATGGTTGTGTTAACGGGCTTTAGAGAGGTGGTTTTGGGAGAGACTCCTTTCTCACTATTGCAGTACCGTCACTCAACTCCGAGCTTGATCTTATTTGTTTGTGAAGTCACTTACTTTATTCAATTTATCTCGAGTGCAGAATGAAGCAGCTAAACGAAGCAATGTTGTGAGATTGTTTACCATAACATAGGCACAAGGGAAGGTACTCCAGTGATCACCATTTAAATGAGAAGTTCATTTCCCTTGCAGTCTCAAAGTGAAAATAAAACATAAAGGAGTGTGGAGTTGTAGCTCATTGGTGGAGCAATTGCCTGTCGTGCGGCAATGAAACCCAGCAATGAAAAAACATCTTGTAAAAAAGACGACAATTCAAAATAATTCCCACTCATTGGATAATTGCTTGCAGGTTTTTTAACAAGGTACTTCAAGTTTTATGTAGAAGTTTTTCTTTGGTAGCATGTAGTTCACTGGTGTAGTTTACAGAGCTTCTGAGGACTCACAATACCGAGGGTTGGCTGATGCCTTCATTGTTAGAAAAGCAGGACAAATGTAACTTCATTATACTTCTGATTTCTATAGACTTTTCAAACTCAGCTAATTTCCCCTGGTTTACAGAGAGGAATTTATCTTAAGAGGGCCTTTCACTGATGAAGCAAAATAATTGTAGCTTTGTAATGCTTCACTTCCTACTCAGTTTTCAAGATACTAATAGAGACAATCTGAAATACATATGCCTGGAGTAAAATTTGCTCCTCCTGGGAAAGAATTTAGCAACAAACTGTAATTGTTTTTCTGTGAAACCTTACATCTGCACTTATTTAAAAAATGATTAACTGTCATAGTAAAAGTATATGAGATCAAATCTTCCCCAATAATTATATTTTTATAGTTATTAGTTATGAAAAACATCTTAGATATTTTAAAATTTTGCTTTAGGCTCTTATTTTCTTGTGCTAACATTGAGCTATTTGATAGTTCTTTTTGATATAATTTATTTTTTGTTAGATTTTTTTCTGGTTTTTGGTTATTCTATATTTGAGACAAAGGAGGAAAGAAGAGGAGAGCATGGAAAATCATAATCTTTATCTTTGTGCTCAGAGTCAAAAAATGTTTTAAGCTGTATAGCTTAACTGGACAATACTGATAAAAATTCAAAGCATTCTTAACTCTAAGGCAGGGAGTGTAAAGTTGTTAATATGCCATTTCTCCAGCTGTGTGGCCAAACAGTAAGAAGGCGGGGCAATCCATGACTACTCACTGTCAATCACTGAAAAATACACAGGTTGAACCAATCATGTTATCAGGCTTTCTTATGCACAGCAAGCTCAAGATTTGAGTTCTGAATGCATAATATCATTCCTAATATTCTTATTTTTTTTTTAGCAAACAGAGAGATACTCAAAAGAGATATTTGCTATTATGAAAATTACACCATCCAACTTTTTGCATCTAGTACTCATAAAGCAAGGAATTAGCCTCAAGAACTCTACTGAGCTTTTGTCACTACTTCAGCAATTTCCTTAAAAAAAAAACAACAACTGTTAATTAAGACATTTATCCATCACAAAGAGGATTAGGCAACAAACCCAGTGCAAGTAACAAAACAGACAGATGGTTCCTAGTGTAAGATGCTGGGCAGATTTGCCAATAGAAAGGAAATCTGTCAGTCATTCTGTACTGGGGCACAGCTCATTGGCAGAGTGTGCGCTCAGCATACATGGAGCCATGGATTCAACACAAGCACCAGCCACCCCAGGGGGGTTGGTTAATTAAGCACCAGCCACCCCAGGGGGGGTTAGGGTTAATTAAGCACAATCCTTTCTATCTTTTACATTGTTTTTAGTTTTCATTTCTTGAGATGGTTTTCCCATGTAGCCCTGGCTGGCCTAGAAATCATTCTGTAGGCCAGGCTGGCCTTGAACTCAGAGATCCGCTTACCTCTGCCTCCTGAGTGCTGGGACTAAAGGCGTGCGCCACCGCCACCACCACCGCCACCACCACTTGGCTTAATACATTCTTTATGAGTGCAATTTTTCTCTCATTTCCCCAATGTCTTATTTCTCAGAGTCAAAGATGAACAGAATTTGTACACATTTATGCAAATATCGATAGATAACTGTAGGGGGTCTAATCTGTCTCTGATTGTTTGATATAGTATAAGGGCATACAGTTTTGAGTGGCAAGCTCTTCGTTAGCACGTCCCTCCTGAGATATTTCTTTCAAAGAAGAATAGTGAGACAGGAATATTTAAAATGTAATGCCATGCTGGGTTGTGCTCAACTGTAGGCAATTGCTCAGAAGCCAGTGTGACATACACAAACATCATGGGGGTGTTAACTAAAGCAGCATAAAGGGATGCGAAGTGACCATCCTGTCATTCTTCCTTCCCTCCTTCCTTTCCTATGGGCTCTCCCAAATCCCATACCTCAATGTCTCATTTTGATGGCTGATAGTGCATTGAGTAGCAAGAAAAATAAATTAAATACTCACAAAGTTGGCTTTGGGGACTGTGACTGCTGTAGACAAAAATTCACAAAGGGTTGAGTGAGTAAGAGGCCACAAATTAGTCAAGAAATGAAAGCAAGAGCAAAGGGTCATAAGCCTGTCTTTGGAGGCTTGGGAAGAAGAGAAAACACACCAAGAGTTGGCAAAATAATTCAGGAGATACATCCAAGTGGAAGATGCTTCTATAGAGTCAGGAAAGCTGGTCCAGCATGGGATGATGGGCATCAGTCATCTGATTATGGTGTGCAGTCATACGGTGCAGGACACTGGGTCAGGGTTGGAAAGTGCCAGAATAGGTTTCAGGTACTACTTGAGCAAAGCCCCAGCATCTCGCCATTCACCATTCCACAGAAGGAAAGTGGCTAAAGTCCTTTACAGATGAAACACTCTGTACTAAATCATACAGATGCTCCAGTTCTTATACTCTGTCATTGATGAAGACAGGGTGAGGGAAAATGGTTTGGACTCGGTTTATACAGAACAGCCTTGTCATCTTGTACTAAGGCCCCGTTCTCCAAAGATCTGGCTCTTATTATTAGCATTGCTAAAGCATTAGAAGACACCAACTGGGAGAATGCTGGGGTGATTTCACAATTTCTCAGGAATTCATGTTTCCCAATTTACAAAGCGAGCCAGAGTAGCATTTTTGTTTGGGTCTCTGTGTGTGAAGGCTTGGTCAAAAGCAAGTGCGTGCTATTCCCCGAGTAGTTTTCTTTTGTTCACTACATGACATAAGAAACCCACTGTCACAAAACCTACTCCATTTTCACCAACAAAAGTAGCATTTTTTTTGCATTTTTTTACTGCATAAAGAGATTCATCCTCTAAGAAGAAATACTTCAATCACAGTGATTAACTGTAGAATCTGCTTAATGACTTAGAATCCATATTTAGGTATGAATTTTGTGTTGATTTTTCTCCCAAACTAGTTGTTAGCTTACATTCCATTGCTAGTGAGTACTGAAAAAAATTAATCATAGCTGTCAGGTATGTGATGATTAAGTCCATTTGCTGACACATATTTTAAAAGAGGTCATACTATTATTTTCTTTTACATAATAAAATCTTCTGTGATCTTTCCAAAACTTGAAAAAAATCACTGGCTTTTAGAATACAAGAAATAAATGCTACAATTAGACTTCCTTAGTTTACATTTGTGTTTTAAGTAAAGATTAAACAAAAGTGGAAGGAACATGACTGTACAAAAAATTTAAGTGTAAATATGATTCCCTATGCCTCTACATACATATAACTAAGGTTAACTAACTTAAAACAATACTCATTTATAAATTAAAATATAGACCACATTTGCTTATTTTTCTCTTTAACTAGGTTGGAGTTGACAGTTTTTCTCAGGCAAAAATATATTTCATAAGAAAAAATTTCCTAATGATTTCTGTTTATTGTAAAACATTGTGGTTAGTTCACTCTGAGGGTAAAGGTTAATTTAGTCACTTTCATAAACTTGTCCATTGCTGGGAAACTATTTTCACTATATCAAATGTATACTCAGGATGTGTTTCCTCCATACAATACAATACATGAAATATCTAATGGGTAAAATGTAAACTTTATTTATACACTTTCATTTTCATCAAAAATTCGTTTCTTGATAGACCACGTTTCTCATGGCTCTATGCCTTATGACTTAAGTACAACATTTAAATAATGCTACTTACTACATTCGTTTATAAAACTTAAACTGAGGCAGTAAAGCTGAGGTTCCCCAAAGGACAGAAAAGCAAATGTTTATGATGTCACAGGTCATTTGATAAGTTTTAAAGTCGGGTACCAACAGCATTGCTCGTATTTAATGTTTTCAGCTAACACATTTGTTTACCTTCCTATACACCAGACAGCATCCTGCTGTTACCACCCTGAGTCTTATTTGAAAGAAAATAAATTTACAGGCCCTAATTGCTGCTTATGGCCTAAAACTCAGACCAAATGTCAGGATTTACCAGCAAAGAAGAGGAGACTAAAGTGTGTGATACTGCTTGGCCTCAATGTGACATGCACATGTGCTCCAGCCCTACACTTCTATCCTAGATGCTCTGTCACAAGCCTCAGTGAAGTCCTCTGTTCCAGAGGGAGCACCGTGTCATGCCTGCTTAACCCACGTGACAACAGAGGGAATGCTTATAATGCAATGTCTATTGAACTTGGGTGATACTTGAAGAAATCACGGGGCCACAGAAGCTTTTCTTTCTTTATAGCTGATTTTCTCTCTCCCATAATAAAAACTTCAAATTCCCAAGTATACAACTTTGAGTTTAGATACTTCTGGTTTGTTATGAAGGTGGATGATTAAAAATTTGGGCAAAAATTGGTATTTTCCATGTTTATCTTATTCTTAAAATAATTTTTAAATAAGGTAATATCTATCTATCATAATCACAATAAAGATTTTAAGGAGACTCTTAGGCCTGAATGGAGAATTTTAGGACACATGAGTATATGTAGCATGATGGAAAGACCTGAACAGAACCCAAGCACTATATTTTTATCTGTAAGAAGATAATCTGACATCAAATTATTCTTCGGATCCATTTATTCTTTGCTAAGACATCTGAAGCCTTTGAATATTCTTAGAATCGTGTCAAGCATGAAAACTACAAGAAATGGCACTGATCCAGAATCTATTATAGTCAAAACAGTAAAAAAACTCTGTGGACAAGTGAACTCATTCCTATTTACTCAGTAGCTTCTCCCAGTGAAAATATCCTTGAATGAGCATAAACCAAAGAGCCCGAGGGATGAACACAATCCAGGAGCCAAAGCAACCATCTTCATTTGCTATGAAGAATGTCTTACCTCTGCGGAATATAGAACATGTGCTGGGGAGGTGGTTTATAGAGGACGCCTTCATACACAGGCCATAGCCCACTTAAGATCCTGAAGAGAGAGCTTTTCCCACAGCCGTTGGGACCAGTAATCAAAAGGTGCATCCCTTCTTCTACCTAAAGTCAGAAATAAAATCAATATTTAGTAATTATTTCATTTGGTAGCATTTAAAGGTGATTTAAAAAATTCAATCACACGACAGTCTTGGATGGTAAAGAAAGCAAAGAAAATGTATCAGGATTAGAACATGAAGGTTGGCTTTGACTAGTCTCTGAAGCCAAAAGTATCATAAAATCACTAATTGCAATGGATCTTCTTGGAATGAACACTGGCTTTTCAACACTTCAATTGAGATACTGTGATCAGATCTACTCACATGTAGAGAAATGAGCTACACAGGGAGGAGGAGGATCCATAAAGCCTAGATTAAAAATAGATTCAATTTTATTTTATTTATATTACTATTTTATTAAATTTATATAAACCCAAATGCCACTGAAAACTGAATACTCTAGAAAGCACAGTTATCCAAGGAGCCAGCTGGGTCCTTAATTGTACTTTAGTGTCTGAATGCTACAAAAGCATATAATCAAGAGGGAAATGTCTTAAAAGGGCCAATTTCTATCAGTTTTTAGAAATTTAACACTTGAAAAAAAGCTGGAAAACCTTTTCATATTGATATTTCCTTAGCACAATTTCCCAGGAAATACTGAGTAAATACTCACATTTTGGGTTTTTGGTGTTTTTTTGTTTTGTTTTGTTTTGTTAAGTCAAAATTTTAAGTTTGAAGACCAACAAAAGGATGAAAATCAATTTTCTTAAAAAGTGTGTATTTCCCAATCAATACTGAAGCATGACTTTTTATCCTATTCTAGGGAGACTAGAATTGAAATACAACTTCCAGAGGCAAATATAATAACAAATGTAACGACATACATCTTCATAGTATCCTAACAGTCTGTAAGAGTCTTCCACTGGGTTATTAATTACTTTCTACAGGAGACTGAACTCTGGGTTTTTCTTCAGGGTGTGATGGCTAACAGTGGCATAGTTAGAACACAGCAATATTCAGACCTTGCCACCTGTTTATTTGGAAATTAGAGGAACAAGAACCAATGTTACATTACCTATACTGACAAAGCAAAAAGAAACACAGAGCCATTTAAAAATTCCAGATTGCTTTCACTTCTTTGTTTTCCAGGGTGAGGTTTGAACTCAAGACCTTTTCATGTCAGGCAAGCACCCTACCCACTTAGTTTTATCCCTGACTAAATTTGTTAAAGTATTAATATATAATAAAACATTCCATATTTGCAATGAGTAGCTAATTGGTGCTTATGTCATATCCTAATAATAAAACCATCCTATAGGTTTATAATGGAACAATAAATCCTGTACAAACAATTTCTTTCCAATTTATTAACAAGATTATGTTCAGTGTATTGCATCATCTCTCTTCAACACTTAGTGACTTTCGTCAATTGCAAATATATCTCTGATAATTAAGCCTAGGCTAGGATTTATTTCAAAACCATTATTACGATGTTCATAATTTGATTATGAAGTCTGATCATGCCTTTGTTTAAACATAGTTCAACTGCCTTCATTTTAGTTGGTATGGTTTGAATATGAAATACCTCCCATAGGATCATGTGCTGATCACTGAGTCTCCAACTTTTGGAAGGCAGTGGAAAGCCTTGGACATGATTCCTACCTGGAGGAAGAAGGTCATTGGGACCATGTGTCCTTGGACTCTTCCTTGGCCTAATCCTTTTTTCATTCCCTTTCTTTGCTTGCTATCTAGCTTGCAGTAAAGACTCCTTTGCTATACATTCCTGGCAGATGTTCAGCTATTTCTCAGGCCCAAAGCAGTGAGACAGCTCAACCCCAAAGAAATCCCCTGAAACCAGGAACCAACTAAATATTTCCTCTTTTTAAGTTGTCAGTGTACTGACAGGATGAATCAAGTATCTAAAACAGTATGTTTGCTATTTTACACTTAGTCTAAAATGTATGTTTAAACTTCACAATGTTGTGAAACCAGGGCCATGGACCTACAACATGCTTTTGTACTTTAGTTTTGTAATTAGTATATGGAACATTAAATCAATTATTTTCAACAGAATTAAAAACTAAAGTTGAGCCGGGCGGTGGTGGCGCACGCCTTTAATCCCAGCACTCGGGAGGCAGAGGCAGGCGGATCTCTGTGAGTTCGAGGCCAGGCTGGACCGATAGCCTCTGAAACAATACAGAGAAACCCTGTCTAGTAAAAACCAAAAAAAAAAAAAAAAAAAAAAACTAAAGTTGAATGCATGAATCTTCTGATTATTTAAAGTCGAAATTAAGGTTGTAAAATGTGCCTTAGTAAACTGAATTTGATAATTACCTTTGGGAAAATGTATTATTTTTAGAAAGTATAAAAAAGACTTACAGATTTCTTAACAACTTTTACAAAAAGTTAAAATTCATTTCCAGGTATTAATTTCTGATATTTCCTCTTGCTCCCCAAAGCTACCCTGAATGGCTCTTGGTGTTCTGAAATTTGATTTTCAACCTGGCACTAAGGCAGTGGAAATGAGAGTTCTCTTTTCTCCCTGCTTTGGGAGGAAGTGACTGCTTCTGCAACTGAGCCTCTGTGCGTACCTTTTTGATTTCCCCCTTTGCATACGCTCCTCTCCAAGTATTTAACATAAGGTACATGGATTCTGAGTTGTTTTCTATTAGTGTGAGGCCCAACAATCAGAAGGTTCTTGGATATCATCTTACTTTGAAGTTTAGCCTGGAAGCCACCACTTCTCCTGCTGGTGTAATTATGGGCACGTTTTCACATATGATTCCGTGGTCCACATCAATAACTGTTCCTGTAATCAAGGAATAGTTTATGTTACAAGGGCTATCACAAGCTGCTGCTGCTAATAAACTTGCAGAATGATACAACAGAATGAACAAATTCAATTTTAAAGATAATTCACATAGGAAAAATAAATATACGTGAAGTCAATTAAATATCTATATTTTTAATTTAGAAAATATTTCAGAGAAAATCATCTTATAATCAAATATCATTATCTTTATCCTCACAGACATAAACTCTGTCTGATATAACCTAGCTACATAATTTAGAGTCACTCTGTTCCCCTATTTCCTACAACACCAAAAATACACTGTCCCAAGAAAGGAATTAAGAAGAGATACATTTTAATACAAACATTTAGAAACGCAGAACAGTGGGGATGTAGCACAGCATAGAAACGCCGAATAATGAAGAACAATATGGCACTAGCACTGATTCTATTTATTAGTTCAAGTTATAAGAGCAACTCTTTGAGCCATATGTGCTGCCTCTAAACACAATGTGAGCACATTTTCCTGAATAGAAATGTCATATTTTCTTCTTACATCATGATTTGTAGTACTAATCAGAGATTGCTGTTTAAATGATGTTTGTCATTTGAATTCTAGCTTCTTGTAACTATTAAAACCTGATTCCTAGAGAAGAAACCTTTAGTTCTTTTTATAAAGTGACACTCAGCTATAGGGGAAATGTGAAAACACCTGAAGTAGTTACCTTTAATGGCCAGGGTGTCACTGAGGGGTAGTTCCATGTCATCTCCTCTTTTGCCATGCTTTTCAGGCTCCTGAGTGACATTTCTCTTATAAATACCTCTTTTCACTTCATCAAAGACCCAGAACATATTGTATACTCTAGCAGTATAGCCTGCTAGTTCAGTGATCTATAATCAAGATGTAAAGAATGAATTAATATGGCCATGACAGATACCTTTAAAATTATAATATATGTATATATAAATATATATAATTATATAAATAATGTATAATTTATATATATAAACCTTTTTATTTATTGCTAAAGATTCTACTTGATTATATATGACAGAAAAAAGACTGTATCTGATTACTGAAGCAAACAATAGTAAAGCTTATTAGGGACAACAAAGGAAGATATTGGTGTAGATGTCATTGGAGTTGTAAAACAAAAATATTGATTTACCTCAGTGCTCAAAAGGAAATTAGAACCTTTCATAATTAATGGGTCATAAGGGTCTTTTAGTCACATTTCTGTTTTGCCCACTTAAATTAAACAATGTTTCTTTATATTTGTTTTTGAGTCAGAATCTCACTGGCCAGCAGCTCTGGCTGGCCTCATACTTACAGAGATCTGCCTCCTAAGTACTGGTATTAAAAGCATGTATTACAATCATCATCACTCTTCTTTCTCTGTTTAAAATATGTCATTAATCTGCATATGTACCTTAGTGGTGGAACCCTTGTCTAATGTACATGAATCCCTGGGTTCACGCCTCCATAAATATATATATATGTATTAAAAATTCAAATCAAATATAATGACATTGACTCTAACTCTATTTATTAGTTAAAAGCAAGCAGCTCATTCAGTCATTTTTGTATTATCTCCAAACATACTCCAAAGCAGCTTCCCTAAATATAAGCAGGATCAATAGGAAGGTGTGTTTATGCACATGTGAATATGAATATGTTAAACAGGAGAAAAGTACTTTTTGCCTTATTTATAAATGAATGCCTCTAAGCCAAATACTGTCAGAGTTCCTGTGTGAGCAAAGGAGTATCTGTGCTAGAGGTCTACATTGTGAAAGTGAGCCCAGTGGGAAGCTTCGGGACCTTCATCATATAAACCCCACAACCCAGCTTCTTGTCAATGCAAATATGGCTTCAATGGTCAAGGAAAAGTATAAAGGCATGGTATTTTTTTTTCTAGAAAAGATTATGAAGTAAGGTGAAATATATTTCTGCTCTAGTCCACAAAGCTCCATAGAAAGAGACTTTGCTCTTGTTCTGCCAGCTGTCCATCTAGGGTAAGCTCCTGCTGTTTCTCTATTATACCAGAACAGCTTGCTATCAGGGGACTGTGAAAGGTGACTTGTCTTATCCGTATCGTTTGTCTCAGCAAAGGAACTGGGAAACCGACACCAATAAGCATGCATGTCACAAAAGATGTCTCGTAACCAACCGTCCTCATATGTAGATTAACACACGGATGCTGGCAGATGGCTGAGAGCTTTGTGTGTAAAATTTAAGCTGTAATGAATAGGTGTTAGTGTCACAGGCCTTCTACTGGAGAGAGAGGGCTTGTAAATTGGCCATTTATTGATGTAGGCTAATGTTATAGCTATATAACGAATAACTTTGAAAATGTATCTGGAAGGAAGTCTTGAGCTCTCAAGCAGAGACAGAGAGATGATTTAGCAAAATACAGATTTAAAAGAATTTTTTGTGTCCTAGTTAGGATTCCTACTGCTGTGGTTAAACACCATGACCAAAAGCGACTTGCGGAAGAGAGGGTTTATTTCACCTTACAGCTGCTAGGTCACACTCTGTCACTGAGGGAAGTCAGGGCAGGAACTTGAGGCAGGAAGCTGCAGGAAGGGACCGAAGCAGTGACTGGACCCATGGAGGAGGGCTGCTTACAGGCTTGCTCCCCTGGCATGCTAAACTCACTTTCTTATCAACTCAGGACCCCCTACTCAAAGTGGCAGGTGGCACTACTCACCCGCAGTGGCAGAGGCCTTCCCACAACTGCTACAACACCCCCACAGACCCGCTTACAGCCCAGTCTTACTGGAGACATTGTTTCAATTAAGTTTCCATCTTTCCAGATATGTACTATTCAGCTTTGTATCAGGTTGGCATAAACCAAGCAGCTAATTGGGCAAATATAAGTATCAGCATAGGAAAAAAACCTTAAAATAACAGAAATATTTAGAAAAAATAAAAGAGGAGGAAACAATGGGAAAGTAGACTGGGATGGACACTGGAATGGGAAGGGAATGTCTATAAAAACTAAGAGTATGCCAGAAGGTACGTGCTTTGGATCACCACTGCTTTGTTGTGGAATGAAGAATCCTGGGTAGAAGGGGCCTTTGCTCCTCTGCAGCTCGTGAAGAAGGCATGATTACTCCTGTCATCTCCCAGTGGCACAATGTACTTTTATGAAACAAAGTCAATGATGACAAAAGAAGTCATTTTTATCACTGGATATAATCTAGAATGGTTAAATGTGATGAGCCTTCTGTGACTTAGCACATTTTAATATAAGATGGGCATTTTTGGTCATATTTATTTATTGCCTTTTTCACCCCTCAAGACAGGGTTTTGTTGTGTAGCCCTGGCTGTCCTGAAACTCACTCTATAGATCAGGCTGGCAAGAACTCCCAGGCGATCCGCCTGCCTCTGCATCTCAAGTGCTGGGATTAAAGTCATGCGCCACCACGTTTGGCATCATTTAATTTCAATAGTAAAAATCTTACTGCTTAATAGTAAAGTGAACTACATGAAACAAAAGCTATCCCCCAACCTAGGTCTCCAGATTGTTAAAATTACTGTTTGGATTTTTAAAAGTTGAGTAGTTTTGATAAGTGATACTGGACTATTGGTTTTATTATGGAAAAAATCCAAATCAATAAATCAGTTCTATAAGAAACTCAGAACCTTTGAAGCTGTGTCAAACACTGCACTTTAATTAAATTAGGAGATAAGTTTGCAATGGTACTTGAGCCTTATGATCTACAAGATTAATTGATAGAGTCTTAGAAATGTCTGAATTGAATAGTCTTTTTAATCATAACCCAGTGGTACCTACAGGTCTTTTTGTTGTTGTTGTTTTGCCTGTTGTTTTTGAAAAATTCTTATTAGTCACATACCTAAGTATTGGGATGAATGCTAGGAGTACAAAGGCGAGCATGACAGTCCCCAAGATGAGACTGCTCAGAGTTAGGTACAAGGGGCAGAACCATATTGTAGCAAAGTGGTAGAGACAGAGAAGACCACCCAGGGGATTCAGAGACCACTAGTAGAAGTGGAATCACCAGGTTTTATTATTCCTGGTGAGACTTCATCAACGAAGGATGAGCAAAGTTTGCAAGCTGTGAAGATGTATTATTAGCTAATGACTATCGGGCATGGAAAAGCCTAAGTGTCCCACATGATGAATTTCTAACCCCCTGTAAAATCCTTGCTGTCATCACCCCAGTTTACAAGGGAACAGGGATCCAGACAGATGAGAGGCTTGAGATCATGTGATTTGTAAATGATGAAGTCTGAATGTAAATTAGGCAGGGCCACACAAGAGCGATTCTTTTTTGTTCTCCTCATTTAAAAGCAAGTAAAATCATGCTTGTAAACAGAAATAACTGAACACCTCACTTCAGAGTTGCCATCCTTGACCTCAATTATACACTTGGCAGTTTTGAGGAGAGAGAGAGGAAAAAAAACTTTCTAAAATGCTATGTATACTTTATAATTCACACTTTGCTTTATTTTTCAGATGCTTTCATGTTTTAAGCAAATTTGTAATAAATTCAAATACCTCTTTGTATGAAGACATAATTCTTTCAATAGCATCAGCTCCAGAGGCCAATAAATTTCTGGCAGTAGTAAAGGCTTCTGTCCGATCGCTAACCATAGCCTGCTTTGGGCCATCCTCCAGATCTAAGAGAAATATCATAGAATGATTGAGTTTTTTCCAAGTAACTGTCTTATTCCATATCAGTTAAATTATGGATAAAATAACAATATTGTATCACTACCAGCAATTACCCAGAACTATATTTAATTATTATATATTATTAAATATAATAAATCCTATAAAATAAGTTTTATTAGAAGTTCCCTTTTGCATTATTCATTTAGAACAAGAGTTAGCAAAACTAAACCTATAGGCAGGAGGCTATTTCCATTTAGCTTCCTTTAGACCTTTCCTGTATCCAAATTTCTGCTACTATTACAACTGTAACAAACTCTCCTGATATTCTTGATAAAAGGACTAACTTGATGGAGCTGGGACAATGACACAGGATAGTGCCATCTGTGCAAGAATGAGGACCTGAGTTTGGATTCCTGGTACCAACACTTTAAATAGAAACCTGGGCAAGGTGTCACTCTAGTATTGGAGGAGCTGGAGGATTTATGGAGATCACTGGCCAACCAGCATGAATCAAAGAGTTCTATCCAGGCTATAAAAAACAAGAAGAATAAAGGGAGGGAGGGGCTGCTGTTGAGATGGTTCAGTGGGCAGTCACTTGCTGCCAAGACAAATACCTGAGTTTGATCCCTACAACCTACGTGATAGGAGAACCAACTCCCAAAAGTTGTCTTCTGACCTACACATACATAATGTATTGCATCTGTACCTGCACTCATACATAAACACAGGCACACACAGAGTAATAAATATATACATGTATGATATTTTTAAATAATAAAAAAATATTTTGGCTGGGTGGTGGTGGTGCATGCCTTTAAACCCAGCACTTGGGAGGCAGAGGCAGGCGGATTTCTGTGAGTTCAAGGCCAGCCTGATCTATAGAGCAAGTGGCAGAGCAGGCTCCAAAACTACACAGAAAAACGCTATATTGGAAAAAATATTTTAAAGTTAAAGGTAAACAAACATAAACATAAAGATGAAGAGTTATCTCAATAGGTGCCTGACATTGACTTTTGATCTTCACACACATGTACACATAGACTCACATGTACACACACACCCAAATGCAAACATGCACCCACATGCATACATACACCCATATGCACACATACACCCACATGCATACATGCGCATGCCCATGCAAATGTACACATTACCACATACCCATCTAATTCAACCTACTAACTAGACTACAAAAATTAATTATGGTATGGTTCCTATCACAGGAATTTGAACTAGTCTGGCCTTCATAATTTTGATATTTTCCTCCTTTCTTAAACATTTTTATCCTATAGTTCAGCTGAATCACTAACATACTCTTCTCTGTCAGTCCTTGGGAATTTACACACTTGATTTCTTCTCACTATGTAGTTCAAAGTGACTTAGTCTTCACATTGTGACCCTCCAGCCTCAGCTGCCTGAGTTCTAGGACTATAGTTGTGCAGTAGCACATGCTTGGCTGGAGATATTTAGAAAATCTATTTAAATGCATATTGAGATGTAGATAACCAATAGAAAAATCCTATGCAATTTGCAACCAGCTACCAAAACAGTGAATTTGCCTGTGAGCTAAAACTAAGAAAAGGTTCAGACTTTGACCATCTGGCTGACCATCTCGGCTAATCACTGGATTTTTATGAATGTGGGTTAAAAGGGGTTTGACCTTTCACTGGCTACCTCTGTTAAGAACAAGAACAGCAAAACCATTTGCACAGATGGACAGTGGTTGGTGCAGAATTATAGGTCCGGTGTTGCTTTGGCAGATGATGCCTTCTGGGCTTTTATGCTTTTAGCAACAAAGTAAATATTTTTCATAGTGTATAACTTTTAAACTGCCATGTTCTTCAACAGGTACCATGGAAACAGTGCCAGCAATGATAAGCCTGTATGGACAGTCACTGTCTGACCTCTCTGACAAGGCCAGATTCCTTAATGTCGGAGGTATAAATCCATGACCTAAAATGCTCACCTATTTTATTTCTCAGCTCAGCACCTTTGATTCATCAGTGAAGAGCAAAATCACCACTAACAAGTTTTCCTCTGTGATGTGTTTTTGCCTTAATACAAAGGGAGGGATGCATAGCCTTAGAATGATAAATGAAATAAAAAAACATAGCCTCAAAATAATACATAGCCTTAAAATAGTAAAGAAAAATGATAAAATAACCAAAGACTCGAACGTTTCCATTTCAGTGATTGGCCCATCATCACTGTCAGTTTACAGAGCCAGTTTCAGGGTGGTGACTGCGCAGGAGCAAAGACAGTGTGCCAGGAGTTACACAGTGTCTCCCATCCCCAGAGCTCCAGCTAACTACATATTTGAATTTAGGCAAGCCAGGATCTCTAGCCTAGAGGCTCTAAGGCCCTCTTCTGAGTGGGACAACAGTATGATCTACAAGTAATGTTTTAAACATAAGTACCCAGTCCATACTCTGAATGCTCACTTGATGTTGTTAAAGGGTAGCCAAGCAGATCTACAGCAGAGCTGCTGTTTATCATTTTCTCCCTCCAACAAAAATTCTACAGATTCTTTCTCCTCAACAGTCATACTTCTGATTTTCTAGGCACTTTCAGATCCTTGCTTTTTTAAAACAGCAGGAATGATATCAGCAAATGTCCAGGAATTATTTTCTATTTGCAGGAACCATACTAAATTTTGCATTAACTCTTAGGACAATCCTGCTAACTTTCCCTATTTTGGATATGAGGGACTTGAACCACGGAAAAGTGGAATGGGTTTCTCAGGGTCACTTGTAAGTAGAAGAGCTTGCCTTTAAGCTCAAGCACTCCAGAGCCCAGGCTGGGAGCATAACAATGCTGACAAGAACTGGTGCCTAACTTTTTACTACTTACAAAGGAGTATTTTAAAGCACACCGGTACATTATAATTTCACAGCAACTCTGAATGCTGTGTATTATTATCCACATGGTTAAAAAGACTAAGGCCTATAAATTTAGGTAGTCTTCCCAAGGCTTAGTTAACTATTACATCAGGCCCAGGATTACCCACTTCCCTTTCCCCATCCCCACCCCATACCCATTTCCCCCCTCTATATTACTCATTCTCTTCTCTATTCATACCTTTAAAGTTTTGGTTTAAATTTTAATTATGTATATGTGTGGAGACAGGTGGGTATGTGCACGTGAGGACAGATGCTGCCCATGCAGGCCATAAAAGGATGCCAGATACCCTGGAACTAGACTTACAAGCACCATGAGCTACTCAATAGGGATTCGAATTCTAGTTCCCTGTAAGGGCAGCAAGTGCTCTTAACCACTGGACCATTTCTTAAGTCATTGTTTCACTCACTTTTTTACCTTCTTATGCCTTAAAACATACAGTACCATGTGATTATTTTATCTATCACATGAGAGATAATTAAGTGATTAGGAGATTACATATATATATATATATACATATATTTTTTTCTTTCTACATAGCCCTAGTTGTCTTGGAACTTGATTTTTAGGCCCACCCAGAAAGTCCTGGAACTCACAGAAATACACCTGCTTCTGAACCAGAGTGCTTGTATTAAAGGCTTACACCACCACAGCCAGCCTTAAGTTAAGATTTAAGACTCTATTAGAGAATATGACATATAATTTCTAGACCTGAAACCTGAAGGTGATAACAGTAACTGAAAAAAATATTTTCACTGAATGAAACAATACTTTCACTTGTTAAGTCACCAGAGGTCAATTATATTTGGTAGCGTGGGCACACAGTATGCTAGAACAACCTTAAATTCTACAGACTTTGAAACATTCGTTTCTATCCTGTGAGGATCTTCCATTGCCAACTTCTGCAAGATAGTCTTTGGAATGAGCTTTTGTGATACTTTGTTTCACTTATGTTTCCAACAAAGAATGTCCCTTTCAGCTAGTACTGCCAAATTTGTAGGATTTATTTTTAGACATCTCATTACCTCTTGGTAAGTAAGCTAGTTAGTTTCGTGGCATACATGTTTACTTCTTAGTAGCCTCAGTGGGGTTAATTTGTCACCATTAATAGGTGCATTTTTTTTCTATCCTATGTGGATTACACTAGGGTTTTCTAATAAGACCAAACATTGCTAATAGCATTGTATTATAATCTTCTTGTTGGAACTATCTCTAATGTACATTCAACATGAAACTTGTTGATGAATGTTATTAGTTTAATAGATAACTTTTTAATTTATATTTTTCCATATTTCATAGCAATGCCAGTCTTGAGAGTGTACACTTTTTCCTTGTCTTCCTTATCACTGTAAACACTCTTTGGGAAAAGTAGTTATTTCTTCATGAAAGGATTATGTCTTGAATACTATTACTAAGAATACCTTTTATAATAGAAATTTAAAATTATTGCTTGGTAAATTTGAACACATGAAAGCAATAAAAATCAATGTCCACAGCTCCGATTTGGCAGTTTACTTGTGGAGTATATTCATTATGTAGTTAGTGCTGATCACAAGGGAGGACTGACAAGTCACAGTTCACTGAAATGGACATATTTAGCTTGATAATGAGTCAAATTTGACAATTTTTAAATCAAAATTTACAATACTTTGTAAATCATTTACAATATTTCATCTGTTGCAAATGCCACAGTCATTACACCGAGTTCTTTAGGGAATAAAAAGTATGTATTGATTATGTTTTTCCTTTGGACTTCCATTTCTGCTTGGCTAAATCCTTGAATATGAATCTATAGAAGTTGAACTCTAACCGTAACCCCTTCATTCCTAACAGTAAAGATCTAAGCTTTCATACATGGAGAGCATTGCAACATTGCCCGTCCTGCCCTTATCTTTCTTAGTTATAACAAAGAAGAAATGTTGATTTAAAAAAAACTGTGAGACAAAGATAGCACAGAAGTAGGTAACTGCAGCTTTATATGCACCCCCCCCATCCAAACATCACCAAATCATGGCCATGGGGAAGTGTCTGTATTACTACAACTAGAGAGCCCATTCCATGACACTTGCATGCACATGAAACAACATTTCTGGCTATCCAATGTAGCCAAACAACTTTCAAATCACAAATCAGGACAAATTCAGTTATAGGAATTTTATCTGCTTAATCTATAGGATGTTAAGACAAAACATGAGGTGTGTTTATGCCATACTCTTTCTGAAGATATTAGTTCACTGTGTGATAAATACAAACTGAAAAGTCATGGGGCAGCATAATTAAAACTATTCCATTTTGACTTCCAGAAACACTATTGTCAGGAACCTCTTTGGCAAGGTCCTTTGAGCAGCCTGTTGCTTCTTTCATACTGATGGTCTCATTATTGAACACTGAAAACTGCCACTGATTCATAGTACAAATAAAGACAGACAATGGCTGTCTACACAGTACAAACGGAACGTGCAAGTGCACCCTAAAGAGAAACAACGTTAAGCATATATTTAAGATTAAGTGTGAATGTTATTACCACCATCAGCAAAGCCTGTTGCAGTGATAATAGGTATAGCCACCATAATTAGTCCACAGCTGCTCCACACATATTTCATCAAGAACTGTTCTATCATGATGTACCACAAGCGCTTGGATAAAATAAGGTTCATCTGATAAGCTAAAGCCTTGTAACTTTTCTGCAGTTGCTTCATTTCTACCTAAAAAAGGAAAAAGATAAGAATCAATAAACTACAGAAATGAATTCTGCAATTACTGAAAGGTTCTCATTAATGATATAGGTATATTGTTTTGCTTTATTTAGCATAGCCATTGTTATATAACCAATTAATGTAACTAGATATTAGAATTAGTCATAATATAGTTTATCCTACACTTATATATTTTTTAAAAAATCATGCTATCCAGTAAATATATTGTTTGAAACACACATGAATAGGATAGGGGTATAGTTAAGTGTTAGAACACTTGCCTATTGCTGATATACATGAGGCCTTGGGTCCAATTCTTAACAGTTCTGTGTGTGTGTGTGTGTGTGTGTGTGTGTGTGAGAGAGAGAGAGAGAGAGAGAGAGAGAGAGAGAGAGAGAGAGAGAATGTGAAAGACTTATGTACATACAGACAGACACAGGGAGGCAGACAGACAGAAAGTGAACAGAAACAGAGAGACTCATAATTGCAATTTTAAATTTTAAGATGATAAAATGAAATAATATTCTATTAAAATATGGGTAAGTAATATTAAATCCACATCATCCTAGAGAACAGGAACAGTAACTAAAAACAAACAAAATACATATAATTGGACTACTTTTGAATTGACCCAATTTCCCAGATTTTGTCTTTTAAGCAAGGAATCCATTAATTTACATTAAGTTTAATGATTCAAATATAGCTAATCAGTACAGATAACACAACACACAAGGTCAATTCCAAGTGGGACTAGAGGTCCTAAACAATGATAATTCTTGTTGCTTTAAGAGGTACATCACTCTGCTTGGTAAGTAAAATATATCTTTAAGTACTACATTACCAAACCATTGACATTAAGGTTTCATAAGTGCTACCTCCAAATTTATCATATTCAATATCCTGAAGCAACTATAACATACCTGGGGTAATTGTATTGAAGATTCATAACATTTAAAAATACCACCCTAGTGTTTCTATCTACTCCCATCTCCTCTAATATCAGTGTTTACTTCTCTACCAGGCAAAATTTAATTATCTCTGTCAAAAGTATGAGCTCATCATGAACTAAAAGTAAAGGACATTCTATTTCACTAGACACCCCTCTGCATTTCTTAAGTTTTAGGACACTTTCTCCTTGATCAGTCTTGCAGTATTTTCCAAGCTGTTTTCTCCTTGAAAGCAGCTTCCCTCTCTTGAACACAACAAATAGCACCCTCACACCTCCATCTGAATCCAAAGAGGTTTACTCTTACTAGTTCCCAAATATGCATTTCCCTACATGTACAGAACCACTCACCAAGTTAATATTTAGGTTATAAGGAAATGCCTTTGAGTTCATTTCATTTGTGTTTGAGTAACTGAGTCCCTGTAGACTCCTTTAAAGAGTATGAAATTTTATTCTCATGAAATCTCATAAAGCTCTTTAAGTCTCAAACAGTTGGTGATTTAAAGGGCCAATGACATACAGAAAGTGGGCCTGTCAATAAGACAACAACAGATGGTATCTAGCATTGCAGTGGCTGCTTGAACCGTCTCGCATTTCACCCATTGCTTTAATGTCTGCCTTACCTTATGTCCTCTGTAGAAGGCAATTTCTTCCACATTGGCTATGATTCTGGAGTGAACATACCGCAGATAGCCTTTCCTATGAGCTTCCTCGGCCACCAGTGTACCAAATTTGGGAGAGCAAGCTTTCAGCACTTTAGCAGTGGCATATACCACAAGTCCGGCTAACAGGGTGGGCCCTATTGGGCTTGCTCCTCTGGATGTAGCAGTCCGGATGAGAGTATAGGAAGTTAGGATTACATCTAGAATAGGTTTGGTAAGGTTGGAATACAAGTGAGCCACAGATTGTGAGAACATCATAATGTCTTCAGTGAGGGACTGGTCCGGGTTGGCCAGCCTCCCATCCATATTTATCACCTTATAATAAGTCTGATTTGCAAAGTAGGTTTCATAGGCATGGTCTACTAAGCGAGTTCTGAAGGCCAAAGCCAGTTTGCACTCCAGGTACCTGATAGCACTGTTGACAAAGGTGGCAGGGATGGCAACCATAAGCCACTTGACTAATTTGATGATGAAACTCCGAGGCTTCTTTTCCACGATGCTCTTCACGATTTTCCCATCCAGACCAGCCACATAGATAGAAAGAAATGTTCTTGAGATTAGAGCCACCGAGTGGAGGCAGAGCCACGCCGTTTCAGTGGTCACAAGTTTTGGAAAGAGTATTTTCCGAAGTTCTAGTAGCTGTTTGAAAAATTCTGCATTCAGTCCGGGCGCAGCCTTTTTGCAGCCGATTTCTGTGCAATGCAGTATTTTTCTTTTCTCTGCAGGCGGGTAAGCGGCAGCTTCTTCCTTCCTGTGGCCAGACTGCTTTAAACGCTTGCCAATGATGGGATAGAGGGTTTTCAGAGCATATGCCGCAGCCACCAGGCAGGCAGCCCTCTTAGCAGCACCGGATCTGGTCCATTTCACCCGATAGGCTGCTGCATTTAGCATATGTATCATTTTCCCAGCCACACTAATGAGTTTCTTTAAAAAGAATTCGTTTTAAAAGCTCATGCTCCACGAAAAGCCTAGCAAACGTTTCAGAAAACCCCACCGCCTCCCATGCTCTGCAGACTGTCTGTCTCCTCTACTCTTATTTTGTTCTTCAGTGACGGATGCAGCAAAACTCAAACTCCACGGCATCTACTGGGGGCAAGCCTCTCACCAGTCAGAGCTGGCCAGGCTCCTCCCCCGGGCTCCTCATTGGCTGCGAGGGCGGTGAGACCCTGGAGTCCTCGCCTCTTCCCTTTGAATCTTAAAAATGAAGACAGAGCCCAAACGAATTTTATCCTTAAACAGGGGTTCAGAGAGTTAAATGTCTATTTCTGGAGAGGTCGAATCAGGTCAACTGCCGGAGACCAAACCTTGCCTTTGAGCTACTGAGCATGCTCAGCGTCACTTAGAAACCCTCAGAAGTTTCAGAATATACATCCAGTCTCTAAGATTTCCTTCCACAAGGGGAAAGGACAAGCGGATAGCAAGATTTGCAGGAGCTTTAAAGAGCCGGGAGAGAAAGAACCAGAGGAGGGTGGAGCCATAAGAGGGTTAACGGAACCGGCCCAGGGAGAGGAGTCAGACAACAGAGTGATAAGCGCTAGAACCACAAAACAAAAGTAGCAAAGGCAAATCCTTGAGAATGTTTTGTTCTGAAGCTGTGTCTCCCTCCCGCCTCTCCGAGTGCCCTTGTTTCCGTTTTCTCAGATATTCCCAGAACCTATTCGATTGTGACTGAGGGTGTTCCTGGTAAATAAACCGGAGGCAAATTGATTACAGAAGAGTTCCCCGCTACACTCAGAGTCCTTCTCCCTCACTCTACCCTGCATTAACTTGTCTTGATAATAAAAGTCTTCTCGCTCCACGATGGTCATGTTTAGCCATGTTGACCTGACACACATTTGTTTACAAAGAGACTTTAAAAATTCCCTAGTGGAAAAAGAGAGGGGGAGAAGAGGAGGGGAGAGGAGGACATGGGGGAGCAGGAAGGTTGAGTCAGGGGAAGAACAGGACAGAACAGGATGAGAGATAACATAATAGAGGGAGTCGTTATACTGAGAGATTTGGCAATAGGGAAATGCCCAGAGATCTACAAGGATGACACTAATTAACAATCTAAGTAATAGTGGAGAGGCTACCTTAAATGTTCTTATCTGATATTGAGATTCAAGACTACTTTATCCAGTAGCTGATGGAAGCAGAGGCAGACACCCCCAGCTAAACATTGAACTGAACTCCTGGAAACCAGTTGCAGAGAGGGAGGAGTGATGAGCAAAGGGGTCAAGACCCTGGCTGGTGAAACCCACAAAACAGCTGACCTGAACAAGGGGGATCTCATGGACCCCAGACTGATGGCTGAGAGGTCAGCATGGGACTGATCCAGACCCCCTAAATTTGGGTGTCAGTGAAGAGGCCTCAGCAATCTATGGGGCCTTGAGTAGTAGATCAGTATTTATCTGTGGCATACAAATGGACTTTGGGAGCCCATTCCATATTGAGGGTTGCTCTCTCAGCCTGGACACACTGGGCCTAAGCCCTGCTCCAGATGATATTGTTGTTAAAATGTTTAGGTTTATCCAGTAAGGAGACACAAACTCAACGATCCCACGTGGAGTTTATTGGTGGACAGGGAGGGAAAGGGGGGGGAGAGGTAACCAACCCGTGCAGAGAGAGAGATAAGATATGAGAGAGACAGAGACAGACAGAGACAGAGAGAGATGAGAGTAAGAGTGCAAGAGAGTAAGAGAGCATAAGCAGGCAGGGGTCAGTCCTTTAAAGGGGTCCTTTGCACCTGCGTGGTTCTCACAGAACTCTGGGCTGGCCAGAGTGTTGCCTGAGTGCATCCTGCCAGGTAACAGGGCAGGCCAGCGTAATGCCTGAATCTTTCAGATATGACAGACTTTGGATATCCCCCCATGGAGGTCCTCACCACCCCCTGGGAGCCGAGTGGGGATTGGGTAGGGGATTGGGAGTATGGGGTGGGGAGGAGGAGAGGAGGGGAGGGTGAGGGAGCTGGGATTCACATGTGAAGCAAGATTGTTACTAATTTAAATTAAAAAAAGGTAAAAAATTTCCCTGTGTTTTTATTTGGAGGTAATGTTGCCCTATAATAAGAATTTAATCAGCTGGGAATTGACCTGGGATTAGACGATGGCAAAGGCTTTTTAGGATGCATTTCAAGACTTTTTCCCCCCAAGTTTTTCTTTAGGCTTAGAGGCTTCTTTTTACAAACAGTTTTGCTTTTTGATAAAAATCAAGAATGTTTAGAAATTACTCACAATTCCAGTGAAATAGTCAATAGTCAAGCAAAACTTTTCATGTTTAAAATATGAAGGTCATTTTTAACGGCAAAGCAAATGTGGTTTTGCATGATAGACCCTCTTTTCTACCCCTTTCTCCTGTGTTCCCAACAACTGGCTTGCACTTCTACTTATCCAGAAGGAGTGTACATATGAGCTAGAACACAGCATGGAAAATCAGAATGGCCAATTTTAACCTGCTGCATCCTATATGATCATTAAGCTAAGACTCCTTTCATACAGAAGTCTACAAACCTCAGTGCTAGAATATGTGCCCCAATTCTGAGTGATCTCCATTGTTCAGCTAGTCACGAGCCAAAGAATTCTAAGAATGCTTCTTTAAACAGTATTCATTTAAGCTCTTTACTACACGTATATTAATTCTAAGAATTACTATACAAAGATCATTTGGTTATGTCCAACTAAACAGATTTACCAATGCATGTGTGAGAATCGGTGGTGAGGGTATGTTTCCTAGAAATAACAGGGAAGTTTGCTCAAGATCCGCTAGCTGTACATCTGCTTCAGTGGGATCTGAACAAATGCAGCACCAACAGACCTGCTAATGCGGAGGTAGAACTCTCAAGGGGGCCCTACCCGTAGGCAAAGAGTGACAGGCAACTCCGCAGAGCCAAGAGGGGGAGAAATAGTCTTCCCCAGGGATGAGCTCCTTAACTGGTTATCCAATACTAAGTGCTCAGCCCTGAAATCATATACATTCAAGCAACACTAACCAGACACAGCAGGCTTTATTTATATATTTATGCAGGTGTGTGTAAGTAACAATAATAATGAAAGAAAAAGAAGCTATGAATTTGAGAGGTAGTTGGGGGCCACAGGAGGGGTTGGAAGGAAGAAAAATTTGATGAGGAAGTAATTATATTTTACCTTAAAAAATTAAAAAAAGACTTTCTGGGCTGTTGTATGTCTTTGTGACAAAGTGCTTGCTTAGCATGCTTGAGGCTTTGAGACTGTCGTGTGAGTCTGGGGGAAGGGGTTGATTTTCTAAGACCACACGTGAAGATCACTGAGTGGTAGTAGATATTGAAAAAATACTTTATTTCTTGGATCATTCTATTGGTATGTGGAAAATAAGCCTGATTCACATGCAAAAACATGGAATCATTTATGTCACATTTCCTGGTAGCTAAAGATAGATGGGTTAACATCCATTGGACAGGACAGGGGCCAGTTTATACCCAACTGGAGGTAGAGGCAAGGTGTTCATTCAGGCTGGATGCCAAGGTTCTCAGGCACCTGACAGTGAAGGAAGTAGCTTGCATCACTGACAAACAAGAAGCAGCCATTTCAGAAAAGGGGCAGCAAGCAGGAAATCTAGGTTGAAAGATCACTAAAGATGCAAATACTACAGCACTTAGCTGTAATAGGATGGTGTGTGGTCTGAATAAGAATGGCCCCCATGGGCTCATGTATTTAAATGCTTGGTCACCAGGAAGTGCCACTGCTAGGAGGTATGGTCATGTTGGGTGAAGTGTGTCACTGGGGGTGAGTTTTGAGGTTTCAAATGCTCAAACCAGGCCCAGCCCCCCCATCTCTCTTTCTGTCTCTCTCTTCCTGTCCCCTTGGATCTGGATGTAGAACTCTCAGTTATGTCTCCAGCACCATGTCTGCCTGTGGGTCACTATTCTTCCCACCATTGTGATAATGGAGTGAACGTCTGAAACTACAAGCCAATGCCAAGGAAATGTTTTCCTTTGTAAGAGTTGCCATGGTCATGGTGTCTCTTCCCTGCCATAGAAACCCTGACTAAGACAGCAGGCCAGATAATGAATATTTGGGGGTACAGTGGGTTAGTAGAAGCAGCCTTTGAATTCCAGAGGTAAGAGACTTGTGAGAAGAATTAGGTAATCAAGATAAGAAAATTGGCATGAGAATTGTGGTATAAGGGAGGCTGAAGGTCAGTAATTAGAATAATGAAAAAGGTCAGTGTGTGATTTGACTTGAGTGTGAGCCAGTTTAGCACGGACTTTGATAATTTAAACCCCACTGTTATCCTCCATCCTGTACTGCTCCAAATCGGGGATGGTGGGTCCTGAGATTTAAGACTAGGCTCAGGACTTCAGATAGGGCAAAGGAAGGATTGTGAGATAAAAAATGTACCACACAACATCCCAGCCAACAATGGACCACACATATGTGAAAATGAAGAACGGAAAATTTCCCTATTGTCTATTGACATTGTAGCCATAAATGTCATAACACAAAGCATTGCTTGTGTATTCAAATCTATGATGCGGCAAAGTGACTGACTGTACTCTTGAATATAATATAACATAAATGCCATATGTTGGTTTATTATGATAATGTTACTGGTTCACGTATCTATTATACTGTTTTAATTGTTGTTTTGCAGGGTACCCTAACTATTTAAAATGGCTTATTGTTAAACAGTATGTTGTGTTGTACCACCGGCACTTCCATACTTCTCATGTTAATTGTATCTCTTAGTTACTTGCTTCAAGACTACATGCAAAATAACTTATCCATTCAACTAGTTTTGTGCTAGTCTACTTCATGTTTGACCTATGATAAAACCATCTAAAATGAATGCTCAAAATTTATTCTTGTTGTTAAACAGTGCATGGTTACATTTTTTTAAAAAGAAGGCATCAAGATTGCTTGTAGTGGGTTGCTTTTGCTTTTTGCTTTTTGACTCTTTGGGGGGACCTACTACCCAGGTCCCAAATGAACACACACACACACACACACACACACACACACACACACACACACACAGAGAGAGAGAGAGAGAGAGAGAGAGAGAGAGAGAGAGAGAGAGAGAGAGAGAGAGAGAGTCTTATTCTTACTTATAAATGCTCCACCTTAGTTTGGCTTGCTTCTAGATTAATTTAAATTATCTTAACATAAATTATCACCATCTACCTTTTGCCTCTGGGCTTTTCCCTTTTCTTACTTTCATTTTTACTCTGTGACTGGCTGGGTGGCTGACCCCAGGCATTCCCCTCTCCTTGTTCTTGATCCTTGGATCTTTTCTTCCCAGATCTCTCTGCCTGCCAACCTTGCCTATCCTTTCTCCTGCCTCCTTATTGGCCATTCAGCTCCTTATTAGACCAATTAGGTGTTTTAGACAGGCAAAGTTACACAGCTTCACAGAGCTAAACAAATGCAACATAAAAGAATGCAACAGGACTTTGCACCATTAAAGCAAAGAGAAAGCTAATTTTACTTTGAATTCCAAACTAGGAGAGAAAAAGGAAGTGAAAAAAATCACTTGTTATTATAGTAAGCATTATTAAATTTCCACTAAAACTTCTGAGATTTATGTAATTCTATATGGGAAATATGAACATTTTCTCAAGGGGATAAATAATCAGAGAAAAATATTTGACATTCATTTTTAAAATTTATAAATGCAGGGGGCTGAAGACATGGCTAAGTAGTTAAGAGCATTTGTTGCTCTAGCAGAGGACCCAGGTTCCTAGCACCCATGTGGTGATTCACAATTGTATGTAACTCCTCCCAGGGAATCCCATGCCTTCTTATGGCCCATGAGAGTATTTAGGCATGAAAGCAGTATACATACACAAGTACAGGTAAAACACACATTCACAGAAAGGAAATATAGTTAAACTATATTTAACTATAAAAATATAGTTAAATTTTTTTTCTAAATACAGTAATTAAATCACTCTTCTCTAAAAAGTGTGATCATCTCCTGGATCAAGAGCAGAATTATATATATATATATATATATATATATATATATATATATAGTGTGTGTGTGCAATGTTTCATAAAGTATGAAACATTTAATGAAGAGAACTGTGTACAGATACAGATAAATATATACAGTTTGTTTATGTTTTCATTATATATCAGCAGGAAATTTTTAGAAATAAAAGATAAATTATTTACATTTTTAGAATGAGAGGTTTTTTTCACAAAAATAATAAATCATATTTTATTTGTACAACATTGTTTTCTTGAATTGCCTTCAAACCCAAATGATTACCTAATTGGTATTTTGGCCCTTGAATAGTGGTGTTTAAACGCTATGTATCAGTTATGCTAGCCTTACTTATTGAAGGCATAAACAACATTGATGATAACATCTTAAGTCAACATGTCAACTATGTACATGTTCATATGGAGATACTGTTTTTTGTAAAGGAAAACCTGGCAATATTTTGTCAAAGCCTGTGTCTCAATGTTCATCTGTAGACTGGTTCACACTCCCACTGCACCCTTGTGACTGGGAACAAAAGAGGGACTCTAGTCAGGGAGAAGAAATAATTTATCTAGTTTCTCAGTCCTTCACTCTCCTCAGCAAACAAGCAAACTTTCAGTGTACCTTCAAACAAAAGCAATAAATAAATAAATAAATAAATAAATAAATAAATGTATTAGCTATAAAGGTCCCCCTTTTAGCTACTCAACAAAGTTTTAGAACACAAGTAGGAGACACAGGTCTATTGTTTCTGCCTTGACTGCACAGTTAACTAAAAATCAACAGGCATTCCATGATTTTTCCGAAGTGTTGAATTAATAGTTTTGATTCAACTACATATACAATATGGTTTTTGTTACAAAAATTAGGATTAATGTTATTAAGGAAGATGCATTTACTCTAGGTACCATTTCTTAACTTGGATAAGTATTCTATTTTTATGCTTTTTCTGGAAAAAAAATCATGACAATTTGAAAAAAATTACTTTGTGCATTTATTCGGGACAAGAAACTTCTCATTTTTAACCCCAACATGATGATTTGGAAGAGAAATGTTTTGTGAAGACTACAACAACCACACAGAAATGAACAGGAAAAAAAAATCCAATTTTTATTTGGGATTTTGTTACAGTTGCTTAGAAAGGAATGTAAAGTCTTAGGACTTTCACAGTCAATCAAAGCTCCATAAAGCTGTTTGAGCGACTCACAAACCGTACACAACAGTTAAGTTTGTCATGCGTGATGTTTCTTCTCAACAATGTGTTCTAAATATTAAAATTGTACTGCAAATTCATGTCAAGAATTTGGGTATGGCATGACAAGTTGGAATGGCAATGTCACCTCCACATCCAGATATTTGTATATATCCAGATATCCAAGTCCGGCCCGTGAGCTGATGGCCCAGCACAGAGACGGATGGAAAACTCGGTGTCCATGGGCGCCCAGCCGGAAGCGCACGGAGAGGGACCTGGTCCACACCGGAAGGAGGGCGCTCTTGCGCAGTGGCTGTTGGGAGAAGCCCAGACTGCTGTCTGGCTGCGTGGCTCTCTGCGTGCGAACTTAAGAGTGCGAGCTGCGAGGGCCCAGCACGGGAAGCCATAGAGAGATGAACTGGGTCGGGGGCTCACGGTAAGGTGTGCGCTCGGGTTGAGACCCAGCCCTGTGACCCTGGAGTACAGCCTTGGTGGTCATGGAGTACCGCCATCTTCCTAGGCCCCAGGGCAAGTTCTCAGGCTTCCCTGGAAGATGCCAGGATGGAGGCCTCAGCACTGTCCAGGATCCTAAACAACTGTTTCCCACTTTCCATCCACGGGGTTCTCTGAGGGACCGCAGTGGGCAGGGTACGGTTCCTGTTGTATTTCCACCCCTGGTCATGGGATACAGTCTACTCATAAATTTCAAAACAACCCTACACCCAGTTGGACTTACACAGGGCAAGGCAGCAGATTTACCATATTTCAAAATTATAATTTTAAAAATATTTATTATTATTAGTTTTGTTGTGTTTTGTTTTGTTTTTGTCTCACTATTGAGGCTAGGCTGGCCTGGAACTCAATAATCCTATTGCTTCAGCTTCAAAAGAGCTGGGTTTACAGGCATGTGTTACCATACCCAACTCATAGCTTGGTTTTTAAAAGACAAACACAGTGAAAACTTACCTTGAATAAAGAGGATTTATAATTTGTTCTTATAAATCAGCATTAATAGCATAAAAATTCATTATTAATTCACAATTTATTTTTATGTAATTCATTATTTGATATGTATGTATACATGATATATATTTGATATATGTATATACATTATGTATATGATATATATGTATATATATATATCACAGATTCCAGGATAGCAAGATATCAATATAAAACATTGAGGAGTTTTATAAGGGGAGGATGACTAGTAATTTTAATAGGAGCACCTCTGTTGAATATGTTAGCATTGTATTTTAGAAATGTACATGTTTTAAAATGGATGTGATGACCCATGCCACTAATTCCCTGTAAAGTGGCCATGGTGAGAGGGTCTCCACTAGTTCCAGGCCCAAAATACCACCTCAAAAAGCAAAACAGGGCCCATGAGATGGCCCAGCATGTAAAGAGGTTTGTCATACAAGCCTAATGACCTGAGTTTAACCACTGGAAACCCACATGATAAAAGGAGAGAAATAAGTAAGGAAAAGTTGTCCTGTGAGCTTCACACACAGGATGTGTGTTGTGTGACAAAACTTTTCCTGGTGAGACACAACACACAGGCCTACTTACCTCAGATAGGGAGCCCAAGACAGACCACAGCACAGATAACACCAAAATCCTGCTTGGTAAACCAATGAATTTTATTGACGTTTCATTCAAGAATATGGGTGAGGGGTTACTTACAGGCGCAGAACTGACTCAAAGCCGAATCACCAAAACACACCCCAGTATCCATGACCTCTCACAACAACTGGGATCAACCTAGAGCATGCCGCACAGCCTGCAGGGAGCTCAACAGGTTGGTGAGTGTCCTTTCCAAGTGTCCAGTTCTAATTCTCTTCCAGTCAGCTGGTCTGGTCTAAGATACTTGGTTTCAGCTTGTCTTATTTACTGGTGAATATGGTCAGCTTCAGGGGTTTCCAGGAGCTATTTCAAGTTGTTTACCTTCTGGTTTGAAGAGGTTCTGAAGCTGGATAGTATGTTTCAATTTGGGATGGATAGTGTGTTTCAATCTTGGATAGATTGGATAGATAGTATGTTTCAGTCTTTGATGGATAGTATATTTCAATTTTGGAAGAAACTGCTATACAACAGTATGGCAGCTGCATGCTTACACTGTACCCACAGTTTTGCAGCTGAAAGGTCTTCACAATTTCTCTTGTTTAAAACAAACTTGACATTTAACCTTTAAGAATTCCTTTGTTATGGAATTCTATCAGTCCCACATAAAATGTCTTTTATGAGGGAAAGAGCTTGAGCTAGGCAAGTAAGCCTTTCTCCTTAAATTGCTTTGTTGGATTTAGTGCTTTAGCTTTTGGTGTTTTTTACCAGATGTAATAATTCATTTCAGATGAAATCTCAAGTGTAAATTGATCAAGCCACACATCAAATTCATGTGCCTGGACAGTAGTTCCAAATTCCTGTAGTTGAAACTTAATAATCCACAGCAATGCCATAATTTTTATATTTGAAATTAAAGATAATTACATCATTTTCCCCTTTTACTCCCCCAGGCCCCTCCCCAGCTCTCTCTCAAATTCATGGCCTCTATTTCTTTAATTGTTCATACATACACACACACACACACACACACACACACACACACTTAACTGATGAAGGGATAATGAAAATATAAGACATGACATTTCAGGTAAATGGCTAGAACTAGAAAAGATAGTATTGAAGAAGTAACCAGAATCTAAAAGACACATGTTCTCTTTCATACATGATTCCTAGCTCCAAACTTCAGATGTGAGTATGCCTGGAGCAACTGCAGAAACCAGGAAGTAAGAAAGGACCATGAGGCAAGAGGAGCCATAGAGAGGGAAATAGCAGAGTACAGGTGGTTTGAAGAGAGTAAAACAAAGGGGAAGAAATAAAGAAGGGGAGAGGAGGGTAAAATAGCAGTAAAGATGTTATCAACCCAACAATTCATATAATACACATAAGTCTGTGTATAATACACAAATATGGTTTAAATGAAAAAATATTTCTGGGCTGGCAATGCTCCCTCAGAGAGCGATAGAACATCTAACAAAAAGGCCCAACACCCTGGCCTGAGATGCCTCCACTTTGAGTTGTTGGTCAGAGGAGCCCAAAAGACTCCCCAAACATTGTAGACTATTGATGCTGCTTTGGTTCCTTCTCAGAGGTGGAAGGTAAGTCCCCATTTCTGAAGACAGTATGCATTTGGATGCTGGGCCAGAAGGACACAAGCTGGATCTGTCCTGAAAGCCTTTTTCTTGAGGACTAGCTTTCATGATACCAGAAGGTGCTATGTCAGCTTCCAAAAGAGAGAAGCGGCATTTCACTTTTGAGCAGTATCTAGATGAAGCTTGGGCAGAAATCAATCTTCAAAATAAATCTAGATGTTGTTAGGACTCAGCTGTCCACTCGAGTAGTTACGCTGATCTCACATACTTTTTGTTGTTTAAGCCAGTCCTACGTTCTATGAAGAGCAGAGCAATAACTTAAGAGAACTCCATTGATCTTTTAAAAAGGATTGCACTTTGGCCCTAGAGATTTTAATAACCTTTTTATCATCATGTATATCATATCCAAGTCTCATCATTTACCTTATATAACCTACTCAGAACTTTTGTGACCTTCTTGGGCTTTCAAGCTTTGTCTTTATCTTTCTCATTATAAAAATTCCAACCATATTACCTCAGGACAAAGTCTTACTATATACAATTCTTTGTTTACTAAAAATTTCTTCTTCTAATATTTACTTCTCTTCCTTGCTGGTTCCCTTTTACTTTATTGTCTTTCTTAATACCACAAGGCATAGTGAATAACAAATTTACTAACTTATTTGTAGACTCACTATTGAGCCCAGTGACATTAGGCTGAACCTAGAACATTTGTCCTTGATGTATAAATTTGTTTATATGAATCTTACCACTTGCTGTGTTGTGCATTTGAATCAGATATTGACAAGAGACAGAAAAGTTATTTTCCCACTGCATAGTGCTATCAGGGAGGAAGATTTTATTTTGAAGGGCCACCATTGGATACCTTAAATTTTATAAGGTCATGAGTATATGGTAGTAAGCACCCATGGTCATGGAGAATCATGCTGACTGACCAATCTGCCTTGAGTTTAAGTTCTTAACTTAAATGCTCCCTTGATAGACTTAGGGGTGGCCAATGGCTTAAAATTCTGTACCTACAATCAGTATGTACCTGTAAATGGAAGCAGGCAACCTGAAAAATTAACATGTGCCCCATTTCCTACAAAAGACAATACTAAGAATGATATTTCCTTTTAGAGGTCACTTTTTTTAATCACCCAGTTTAAACTTAGGCAAGAATGCAGAAAAATATAAAGTATATTATTGCAAGGTCTGTGGGTCAAATGAGTGATGGATGGTTATCCATCTGTAGGACCAAAAGGAGATGTTAAAATGTCTCCTGGTGTCTTCTTTATCACCCCCCCACATCAGTACATTCCCCTATAAACCCACTATTTCTCCTCTTCCCATTAGTGAGTGTTAGAGAGGTCAGTCAGAGTAGCCATACTCACTGACATGACCCTGAAATCTGTGTTGTCTCCCCTCTTAGTGAACATGAAGGTAGATGAAGTTTTTCAGGCAGAGCCATCCTTACTCCCTATGACATTGATGAGCTCCTGCTATGTTTTTCCAGGCTAACTTAAACAATTCATTAGTTAAAAAAAAAAGGAAGTGTGGAATACATCTGAGACACAAATTATCAGACCTGGCAATTAACAGTAGCATGCACTTGTCAATTTCAGAGTTCCTTTGGTTGATGAGAACCAAGGACCACATGCTCCCTTCATCTCTGAAGAAACCTTAGCAAGAATTAAGGTTTCTGATCAGAGAGGGTCAGGACCCACAAGCTGCCTTGATTGGTAGGGGTCAAGCTTTACTTTTTTTTTCATTAAAACCCACAGTTGTCTCTCAGATATATAAATTTCTTTTCTGTAAAGCTCTAGAATGACTGGAAGGAAATTAAAAAAGAAAGCTGTTTCTTCTGGCCACATGGTATTGATAGCACATGGCTGCAGGGCCCAAGACATTATGTAAAGTGACACCTCAAAACCAAGAGAATTCACCAAGGAAGTTTGACATTACTTCCATAGTCTGATAACCATAATGCATTGATCTTATCACATAAGCAGTAGGGACACTCAGAAAACATTATATGAGAGTAGCCACAGCTTGGTAAAAAGAGACATGAGTTAGGTTAGTGTGGATAGAGCAGTTGACAGAAGTAGACATGGGCATGAGAAAGTAAGTTGTCTAGGTCTGAAGTAACAGGGAGTGAAAAAGGAGCCAGGAATTTCATGCCCTCCACTCTTGGAGGGGAATTCCAAAAGACTTCCTATCAGCTATCACTGGAAACATCCAAAGATGCTGCCTGGATATTGTGTTGCTCTCCCTTTAGATTCCAGGTATAAGATGCTGGGACAGTTGCCCATCAAACAACTGGAAGGGACAGGGAAGTTCATTCAGCTTGCATTCATTCTGCTGCTGCATTGAAAGCATATGAAGGAGCTGAGAAGGAGAAAGAGTTCTACGGTATCGATATGCCTCATGGCCCATGGACTGAGTGAGACCAGAGGATCTGTGCCCCTCTCCACATTAGCTTAACAGCTGATCAGTCAAATCAAATCCACCAAGTCCCTGAGAAATGAGGTTGTAAAACCAGTTAACCCTGATTTAAAGCTTTAGCAGCTGCGTGTAGCACTTCCAACCAGCAAAAAAGTGTGGGGACCCTGGGATCAGGCACCTAGTTCTATGCACAGCACATACTTAGTGCTCTCAGTTTTGGTCAGGGGTCTATGTGCCCAACCTTGATGAACTGTGTTTTGCTTCCTCTCTCCAAATAAAAGCAGATGTTTGTCTGTTTCCAAGGGAATGGTGATAGCAAGGGAAAGATGTAATCTTGGTGCTCATGAAGAGAAGAGAGGAAATTAGACTTAGTGTTATTTATATCTTGCCATGTGATTATATCTTATGATTATATTTCATCAATGGTTATAGATACATTGAAAAATACCCAAGAAAAAAGGTATCATATGTGCACACCATATCCTGACCTTATCCTCAAGGAGAGCCCAGTACTTGAGAAAAATAGATGCCTTTTTTTTCTTTCCAGAAGACTATATCAAGGTAAAGGATTAATATACTCTATACATAGACAAAACTAAGGGCAATACCCAGAAAGTGAATTCCCAAGACATCTTAGCCACAGAGCCAACCATGGCAGTTCTGAACAACCAGAAGGGGTAGCTGTTTACAGGTGGCAGTGTTCCCTTAGCTTCTAGCAGGATAGAGACTTAATGTGAGTAGACATAGTCAGGGGTGTCCCCAATGTGATTTGGGGTCCTTCTTTAACTAGTAGTGATTCTGAAGCCAGAGCTCTGAGATGTGCATGTCAGCTCTGTGCCACAGAGTGTGTTTTTAGTCAGGTGCCCTATGGCTGTGGATGTTTCTGAGTAAGAACTTCCAAGGTCATACTTCATTCAGTGACATATAATTGGTTTGGTTTGTCTAGTTGGACCAAGTCCAAGGCTGTAGCACATATACAATTCCATTTTTAGTTGGGTAAATGAAGATGTTTGTTTGGAAGTGTCTCACTTAGTTATTTTTCTATTTCTGTGATGAAACAAGATGACCAACAGAGAGAAACCCTGTCTCGAAAAACCAAAAACCAAAAACAAGACAAAACAAAAAACAAAAACAAAAAACAAGATGGTCAAGGCACTTTTACAAAAGAAAGTGTTTAATAATTGTAGAGAGTTCGAGTCAATGATGGTGAAGGAAAAGCATGGTAGCAGAACAGTTGAGAACTCACATCTTTATCCACAAGCAGAAGGCTAAAAGAGAATACTAGGGATGAGTCTTTTCAAACTTCAAAGCCTACCCCAGTGACATACCTCTCTAACAAGGCCACACCTCTTAATCTGTTCTAGCCAGCTCCACTAACTGGGGACCAACTATTCAAAATAGGAGACTATGGTGTTATTCTCATTCGGACTACCACAGAGTCCAAATTAGAGTTCTTTCTTCCCCTTCTAGGGCTTCATCTAATATTGGTTTCCCATATCCTAAGATCCCTAAGTGACAGTAGCTGGTCAGGCTTAGGAAGGCTCTAAGTCTTCTTGGGGAGGGAAAGCTGTAAAGATACCTAAACATAATTGGGAGACAGTTTGCTCCTGCAGAGTAAGGACAAGATCCAGTTATGTCATCTATTGGGGCAAAAATTAAGACTATTTCCTGGAGACTCAATATCCTTGTTCAGTCAATAAATCAAGGGTGATGACTGATGACATTTGGTGATGTCTGTATGGTAAACAAATAATGCTGTAAACATGTGAAATAGCTTCCCCTGTGAGAAACACCTCCTTTAGATCTTCGTTAAAACCTGTCCAGACAGGCAAGGACTGCCTCAGAAACCCTGGAGCAGCCTAGTCCAGGTTACTCATTTGCTGTCCCCTGTGGCAAAGGGCTATTTAAAACCAAATAGATATTGAGAGCCGGTTAGTAATAAAAAGGGTACCTGTTAGTTTAGTATTGAAAAACCACTGGATTCCTGGGATATCTTTCCTTTATGCTCTAACCCATCTCATTCTCCATTGTTCTTTTTGTCCTTTCTTTTGGGGGCCTTTGTGTCAGTTCCTTTTGAAACTAACCTCTCCCTAGCAAGATTATGCCCAGTTTAGCATTTGTCTTGGGACTTTTAAAAATTGCCAATCTGTTCAGTGGATCTTGCCTCATTTCTCTTCTTTTGGGTACCATGTATATCTTTTAGGTTCTTTCCTGTTTCCCAGACTCTCTGTCAGTGGACGTGCAGACTGGCACTCTCCTGATCCATGTTTAAAATCCATATATGAGTGAGTACATACCATGTTTGTCTTTTTGCGACTGGGTTACCTCACTCAGGATGGTTTCTTCCAGTGCTATCCATTTACCTGCGAATTTCAAGATTCCATTGTTTTTTTTTTTTTCTGAGTAATAATCCATTGTGTAAATGTACCACATTTTCTCTATCCAGTGTTCAGTTGAGGGGCATCTAGGTTGCTTCCAGGTTCTGGCTATTACAAATAATGCTGCTATGAACATAGTAGAGCAGATGCCCTTGTTGTATGAATTTGCCTCCTTTGGATATAAATTGCTTTGATTTTTTTTTTTTTTGAGAGAGGTCTTACATTGTAGCTCAGGCTGGCCTGAAAATCATAGTAATTGTCTTGCGTATCTCCTATGAACTGCGATAATAGGTAAGGGCCACCATGCTTAGCTGTGGTTTCTATTTTTAAACTAAATATTGATTACTAGTGATAATTACATGTGATGATCTCAGTTATATTAAACAGCTAGATATAAAAAAATCCCTGCTGTCTTTGTGATCGTGTATGAGTCATATGCAGAAAGATCTCATTTTAATGTCCAAGGGTAATGTTCTTTTTTTCTGATATTCTCTACAAGGAAAGTAGCATGTCTCTTTAAAAAACAGAATGGAGGGCATGTGTTAACAAAGGGAAGTGTGGTAGAATATTATTTTAAGGTGTGTGGCTTGTTTATTTTGCATTTGTTTAACTCAGTGAAGCTGTGATTCTTTGCTTGTCTAAAACACCTGATGGTCTAATAAAGAGCTGAATGGCCAATAGCAAGGCAGGAGGAAGGATAGGCGGGGTGGGCAGGCAGAGAGACTAAACAGAAGGAAAACAGGAGGGAGAAAAGGAACAGCAAGAAAACAAGGAGATGAGAATATCATGGCCAGCCACCCCGCTACCGCCATGAAGTAAAAAGGAAAGTAAGATGTACAGAAGTAAGAAAGATAAAAGCCCAGAGGGAAAAGGTAGATAGGTTAATTTAAGAAAAGCTGGCTAGAAACAAGCCAAGCTAAGGCTGATTACTCATAACTAAGAATAAGCCTCCATGTGTGATTTATTTGTGATCTGGGTGGTGGGCCCCTCAAAAGGGCTGAAAAGCCAAGAGTAAAAAACAACAAACAGGGAAGTGCACTAGGATGTGAGCAAGTTAAGACAACTAACATGTGGGGTCGTGTCGGAGAAATACTTACTGTCTGCGCTGCATACTTGAGGACACGCCTATCAAGCTTTACTATTACACACTGAGGTTCTGATGTTGCACAGCCCTTCTACTTAAGATGGGGCAATAGGAAGTGTGGGCATTTTTAGATATGAGAGAATGAACTATTTGGAGAAAATAATACACACTAAATAGTCCTGCCAGCATTGGTAAGGATGTAAATGCTACAATGGTTGTTGTCAGCACTAATTTTTGAAAACTTGTTTATCTTTGCAGTTTGTATTCAAGTGTAAGCTGTAAACTGAGCATATTTTCCCTGTGTGCTATCATCCCTTTGCTTGGCCCGTTCTCCTCCTTCTTTGTTCTTAAGGTCATTTTACTCCTACTTCCAAATCATGTACATGCATACATGGTTTTGTGTATCATACAAAACCTAGGAAGCACAAAATGAAAGGAAATATACAATACTTATCTTTCCAAGCCTGGCTAATTGACTTACTGTAACAATTTCAATTTGTATCCATTTTTCACCAGATGACACATCTACATCTTCTTTGTGGATGAAAAATGTCACATTTAAAAAATTCATTTCTATTGTTAGACACCCAGGTTGATTCTGCCACTCAGCTGTTGTGAATAGTGTTGTAATAGAGATTGATAGATACAAATCATCTCTGCCTCACACTGATGTGGAAGCCTGTGACTGAATACCAGGCAGCAGTGTGGATGGATCATATGGTAGGTCTCTACTTTTTGTTTGTTTCACTCTTATTAAATTTATCATGTGTGCCAATTGAAAATGCTGATATGGACCCACACACCTATGAACACCTGATTTTTGACAAAGAAGTTAAAATTACACAATGGAAAATAGAAAGCATCTTCAACAAATGGCGCCAGCATAACTGGATGCTGGCATATAGAAGACTGCAGTACATCCATATCTATCGTCATGCACAAAACTTGAGTCCAAATGGATCAAAGACCTCAACATAAATCCAGCCATACTGAACCTCTCAGAAGAGAAAGTAGGAGGTATCCTCGAACAAATTGATTCAGGAGACTGTTTCCTGCACATCACACCAGTATTACAGACATTGAGATCGACATTAAATGGAACCTTCTGAAACTGAGAAGCTTCTGTAAGGCAAAGGACCCTGTCAACAAGAAAAAAAACAGCTGCCCACAGAATGGGAAAAGATCTTTACCTAGCCCACATCTGACAGAGGACTGATTTCTAAAATATACAAAGAACTCAAGAAGCTTGTCACCAAAACACCAAATAATCTAATTAAAAAGCGGAGTACAGAACTAAATAGAGAATTCTCAATAGAGGAGTCTAAAATGGCTGATAGACAAACTGCTCAACATCCTTAGCCATCAGGGAAATATAAATCGAAACAACTCTGAGATACCATCTTATTCCTGTCAGAATGGCTAAAAAAAAAAAAAAAACACCAATGACAGTTTATGCTGGAGAAGATGTGGAGAAAGGGGAACACTCCTCTACTGGTGGTGGGAGTACAAACTCATACAGCCACTTTGGAAATCAGTATGACAGTTCCTCAGGAAAATGGGAATCAATCTACCACAAGATCCAGCAATTCCACTCTTAGGCATATACCCAAAGGATGAACATTCATATAACAAGGATATCTATTCAACTATGTTCATAGCAGCATTATTTGTAATAGCCAGAACCTGAAAGCAGCCTACATGCCCCTCAACTGAAGAATGGATAAAGAAAATGTGGTATATTTGCACAGTGGAGTACTACTCAGTGGAAAAAAACAATGGAATCTTGAAATTTGCAGGCAAATGGATGGCACTAGAAGAAACCATCCTGAGTGAGGAAACCCAGACACAGAAAGACAAACATGGTATGTACTCACTCATATATGGATATTAGACATAGAGCAAAGGATTACCAGCCTACAATCCACACCTCCAGAGAAGCAAGGAAACAGGGAGGACCATAAGAGAGACATACATGGTCCCTCAGTGAAGTGGAAAAGACAAGAGCCCCTGAACAAATTGGGGGCATGGGGGAGAAGGAGGGGAAGGGGGAGGGAGGAGGGAGGTAAAAGAAAGAGGAGGGGAGAAGAGGAGGGGGGAGGAGAACATGACGGATCAGGAAGATTGAGTCAGGAGATAAATAGAGGAACATGAAAAGAGACATATCAATAGAGGGAGCCATTATATGTTTGTCTGGCCAAACGCAAAAGCAACCAATGAAAATAAATATGAAGTTCAGGATAGTTAGGCGGTACCTAACCACTTTCTGGATCTGTTTCACAGAAAGCTGCATGGACTTCTGAGAAAGATATTATATTCTTCAGTGTTTTCATGGAAGGGTCTGTAGATGTCTGTTAGGACCATTTGATCCACAATGTCATTTCACTCATATTTCTCCGGTTTTTGTTTGTTTTCTTTTTGGTGGTTGTAGTTGTTGGCATGACCTGTTTATTGGTGACCCACTACCATTGTGTCAGAGTCAATCTATGACTTCATTTCTAATGTTATTGTATAAAATTGGGTGTACCCATCTTGGTACATAATATACTCAGATTTTTAATATTCTCTTGACCAGTTACTCCTTTGATAGTATGACATGACAAGTTTTAGTCTGAAGTCCATTTTGCCAGCAATTAGCACAGTGACATTTGCTCATTTCCTAATTCCAGTTACTTGGAATATCTTTTCCATTTTTAACACCATGGCAGTGTCAGTTTTTGATGATAAGGTGTATTTATTGGAGACACAAGGAGATGATTCTGTTTTTTCAGTACAATTAGCTTGTCTGCATTTTTTGAATTGGGAATTAATATATTAAGTTATTAAAAGTTGTATTTTCTGTGGTTTTGTTAGTTTACTGTTTAATTTAATCTAGGAATAAATTCATATTTCTTCTAATTTAATGATTATGTGAATATCTTGAAACAAACTTCCATATTAGGATGTCACATATTCTAAAATCCTTTCCAGTGTGGACTTGGGTAGTTTGTGTTTATGAGTATAGCCTATAGTTGTAAAATAGTGTTTCTGTGTTAAAATACTGAAATGGAGTCTGAGAAATTAAATAGGTTCTACATTCCAACTTTCTCAGATTTCTGTTGCGTTGGTTTTTATAGTTTTTTTTCACCCTTAGTGCCTGCCTTTTGTAGTTCATGCATTTCAAAGCCTTTTCTGGCTTATTATGTGATGACATAAAGACACAGTATTCTAACATTTACCATTGCTATTCCTGACACATCGGGATGACCTGATTTAGTTTTGTGGAAGTCAATGTAAGTACTTTTTCTAGGCTAGATGCTCCCTTGAATCTTAATAAGTCCATTAGCTAGTAATGTTACCTTTTGATGTTTCGGTGTACCACAATTTTTGAAGTGTTATTTTTCAGGTACTAGTTAAGGCACTTAATATACTTTATGTTTTCCAACTTTAATTGTACTTGTAAAATTTAGAAGATCTTAACATTCTGAAACAGTTTGTTTTGCCTGCCATCAGGCCCTTCAGAAAGTAAGCTCAACTGAAAATCAAACAGCAAAACCAAACTAAAGGAACAATTTTAGACTGATGATGTAAGACATTGTGTTATGTTCACAGTATTTAATTACTAATATAGTTTTGGTATCTGTCTACTGAAATGTAGCTTTTACAACTTTGTGTCTTTTAAAATATGTCATTAGCAAATGTTTTGTGTCTTTAATTTTAAGAAGAATGTCTCTTGAATTATTATTATTTTTCGCTTTTTCTTGTTAGAGTAAAAAGCGGAAGAAATTCTCATATGAATATCTGAAGTTAGCATGTTTTCCTCCTCACCTATCCTTATTTCTCTCTCCCCTTCTTTTCCTTCTATCCCTTAACTAATTTTATTTTGAAATTATAATTACAGTACATCTTTCTTCCCTTTCTTTCTTTGAAACCCTCCCATATTGCATTCATATATGTATGTGTGTATATACATTCTTAAATATTACCTACTCAGTCTGTATAATATTACCTACATGTATGTTTTCTGTGCTGACCGTTTGGCACTGGACAACCAATTGGTGTGCTGTTCCCCAAGGGGAACTGTTTCTCCCACTCCTGCCTTAACTGCCTGGAGCTCTCTATGTGGCTGAGACTTCCTGGGTGTTTTCCATCCCTTTGGCAGGTCCATTGGTGTCTTCCTCGTGGAGCTTATGTTTGGGCAGTCATGTTAGAAAGACTTTATGACCATGACTTCTGACATTACTCAGAGACAGGACTTTGCAGCACACTCCCTGATACTCTGCCTTTACAGTTTTTCTGCCCCTTCCGCAGCAATGTTCCCTGCGCCTTAGTGGCAGGTATATCCATTGGGACTGACTGGGCTCCACTACTCTTCATATTGGTTGGTTGTAGTTTCCTGTGATGATCTCTGTATGCTACAAAGAAGAGTTTCCTTAATGAGGGTTGAGGATTACACCTAAGCTGTGGGTACAAGGACACATGTTAAGATTCTTGTTAGGGATTATGCTCATCTAGTAAGGTAGTGGTTATAGATTCTCTTCCAGTAACTGTGACTTCACTAGCAAGTTAGCTAGGTTTCCAGCACAAGGCATGGTATTCCTCTAGTTTAGAATGCCTTAAGTCCAACTAGAGAGCTATTGGTTACTGCCAAGGTATGTGTGCCACTTACGCACCCATCGTGCTATGCTGGCCATTGATGGGGTTCATGGGTATCATAGCTAGGTATGACTTGTGCTTGCTTCCCTTCTTTGGAGGTTTGCATAGTACCTTCTGGTACTGTGAAATTAGTCTGGAGGGAAGAGGCATTCGGCTTAGTTCTAGCTCAGTGGTCCCTGAGCCCTGTTTCAGAAGCAAATAGTGTGTTCAGCAATATGGACTTACGGAGGGCAACCAAGGATAGCAGCAATAGGCTGTATGCTTTGGGAGTCTCTTGGACAGTCCTGGTCCACAACTCAGAAGAAGGTTTCTTGTCGCTGGCATTTGGGTTTTTGTTAGGTGGTTCTTTGGCTCTTGGGGGGTAGTATTTGTTAGTATTTAGGCATCTGTATTGGCCTGTCCTTGGGGTTCTGACAGGATACATCCTCAATTGCAGCCACTAAGAGTACCACCTGTGCACATTCACTATGCTCCCTTTTAAAAGGGCCTGCCCACCTCCCATGTTTCTCTTTCTCTCTCTGCTTCAATACCCATCTCTCTGTCTCTCCTCCTCTTTCTCTCCCTCCCTTCTTCCCTCCTTCCCTCCCTCCTTTTCTCCCTCCCTCCCTCTTTCTCTTCTCTCTCTCTGTCTTTTTCTTCCCTTCTTCCCTCCCTCCCTTTCTCCCTCCCTCCCTCTTTCTCTTCTCTCTCTCTGTCTTTTTCTTCTCTTCTGCTGCTCCTGTCCCCAGAGGCTGGTCTCCCCTCTCCCCTCCTCCCTTTCCCATTCATTTTCCCCCAATAAAAAAGCCCCCACCAAAGCTCTGTCTTTCTCTTTCATACTGCTTTTAAAAATTAAAACAGTATTGTCAGCCCGGATGAGAAAAGTTCATTATAACTGTCTACATATTTATGCATAGAATTACCTGTGTTACACAGTTTTCTTCTCTTTCTTCTTTTTAAAAAGGCAGTTAAAAGTATGATTCCTTGTGCCTTTGTTAGACTTCCTTTTGTTATTTTACCTTCTCTTTACTACTTGTGTGTTTACTTCTCTGTCCACCCACTAGACAATGCTCTCTTCCCTTATCTTCTATCAGATCGCTTGTACCCTGCCATTCTCCCTCCCTGTCCACAAAGAGCCCATCTTTTGCATTTCCATCTATTTATCTGCAAAAGCTCATGATTTCATTATATATATATATTGTAATATATTTCATTTATTATACTGAATAGTATTCCACAGTGTATATATACCACATTAATTATCCATTTGTTGTTTGAAGGACATTTAAGTTGTTTCCATTTCCTGGCTATTGTGAATAGAGTAGCAATGAACATGGATGAACACATATCTGGAGAGTAGGATATGAAGTCCTTTGGACTTATGCTATGGAGTGGTATACCTGGTTCACATGTAGATTTAGTTTTAGTTTTCTGAGAAAACTCTATATGGATTTCTATAGAGGCTACACCTGTTTGCAATCCCACCAATAATGAATGAGGGTTCCCTTCCCCCCACATATACCAGTATTTTTTGTCAGTTATTTTGTTGAGTTTTACCATTCTGACTGGGATAAGATGAAATCTCAAAGTTGTGTTTTCCTAATTGCTGGAAACAATGAACATTTTTGAGATATTTCTTAACCATTCTTTTTTCTTCTTTTGAGAACTCTCTAAAGACCATATATTTATATTCCCTTGTTCTTTGAATATGTTATGACACACTGATTTCTATTTAAGTATGTATCTGTAATGGCAGCTAATGTTGTTTAGGTAAGTTGCCATTAAATAAGAGATTATTATCATCTATTTATTTAAAAATCAAATTTCCAGCTGGGCGGTGGTGGCACACACCTTTAATCCCAGTACTTGGGAGGCAGAGGCAGGCGGATCTCTGTGAGTTCGAGGCCAGGCTAGACCGACAGCCTCCAAAACAATACAGAGAAACCCTGTCTCAAAAAACCAAAAAAAAAAAAATCAAATTTCCAGAATAGCATAGTAGTTACTGTTAAAAAGATGAGTCAATTCCTATTCCCAGCCTACCTCCAATCCTCTGGTAATTTGAATCTCAAGGTAAAAGTTAGAAAATCTGATAGAAGTTATTTTTAAATGTATATAAATTTAATATGAAACTATATTTGAAAATGTTAAAAACTTTTGAATATGAAAATGTGGTATGAAAAGTAGAATATGAAGAATAGTGTGTCTGTGCACACACGTATCAATTCTTGAGCTGAAAGAACAAAAAGCTGAACATTACCTGGGCCCTGCTATGGAAGTTACAGACTAAAGTCAGTCTGACCTTGGCTTTAGGCCATGTCTCAACTCCTTTTTGTCAGAGAAAGTTTCACATGTCCCCAGTTATATTGGCACACAAAATAGGTAAGTCAGACATTTGCTGATAATAAATCATAAAAATTATTTGAAAACAATTATTTTACCATTTATTAAAGATGAAGACAGATTTACATACTAGTGATGCAGAAGTGTTGATTAATTCTTACTTAAAGAATATCTTGCCTTCATTAATACCATAGGATGCAGAATATTTCAAGCATTTTTGAGAGTTATTTGATAATTTGAGTTCATAATTTTCCATGCTAAGACTGCTACTTCACATAAATAGGTAGTACAAAATTGCAGAAGAATGCTTTTGGCAATTTGTAAATTGTTGGAAATTCTGTCCTAATGCCAATTTAAAATTCTTTGAGGGATTCTTTTAATGAGAGTAATCAGAGACTCAAATATCAATTTCTATGTATTATTGTGTTTACATACACTCATGGTACCTGCATGCTTATGCCAGGGAGCACTAGTGGAGGTCAGAGAACAATTTACAGGAATTAATTCTCTCCTTTCACTGTACCAGTTCCACAGATCCAACTCAGGTCACCATGTTTGACAGCAAGGACTGTTACCTACATTTTTGAAATAAAATATTCTAAAAATATAATTGAATAAATATGGGTTAGTCAGGGTTCTCTAGAGCAGTGGTTCTCAACCTGTGGGTTGCAACCCCTTGGCAAACCTCTGTCTCTAAAAATATTTACATTACAATTTGAAACAGTAGCAAAATTACAGTAATGAAACAGAAACAGAAATAATTTTATGGCTGGGGTTACTGCGTTAAAGGGTCACAGCATTAGGAAGGTTGAGAACCACTGCTCTGAAGGATCCCCTGCACTCCAGACAAAACCATTCTAACTTTCCTTGTAGAAAAGCAGTCCAGTTTCCCCTGGTTATCATAGTAATCGGGACCATTCACCCCTCCTAACACTGTTACTCCTTTCTTGTTTGCTTAAGGACCTTAGAATCTCAAAGTTCCCAGGGGGAAGTCTATGCTTACAGTTCAATGGAAGGTTTGTTGTGTTTTGGTAGGAGCGTTCCCCAGTCTGGAACCAAAATTTCTAGTCCAGAAGAACTCAAGGTTGCAGGAAAAGGACGGACACGATTTCCCAAGTGGGTCACTAGGGTGGTAGTGGAACATTTCCTTTTTCCATCCCTTGATTCCTGCACCTGTGTGTCCTGGCTATGGGAGAAACTGTACCATATATTAGACACTGTTTTAGAGCATAGACCATCTTCTAAAGAACCCTGCCCTAGCTCTCCATCCTGTTGCCACTGAATTGGCACTGTAACTGTATCTTCACAGGCTCATTCCATCTTTCTATCAGGTCAGCTGCTTCAAGATGATGAGGAATATGGTAAGATCAGTGGATTCTATAATCATAGGGCTACTGTCTCACTTTCTCTGACTATGAAATGAGTTCTTTGGATAGAAGACTGTACTGCATAGTATACCATGACAGTGAATAAGGCATTCTGTAAGTCCCCAGATGTTAGTTTTGGCAGAAGTATTACATACAGGAAAGGCAAATCCATGAACAGAATAATGAGTATCTACTCCCGTAAGGAGAAAGTATTGTTCTTCTCATTGAGGAAGTGGTTCAATGGAGTCAACCTGCTACCAGGTTGCTGGCTAGTCACCCTGAAGAATGGTGCCATATCTGGGGCTCCAGGTTGATCTTTGCTGTTGGAATATCTGGAATTCAGCAGCAGCTGTAGCCAGGTCAATCTTGGTGAGTGACAGTCCATTTTGTCAAGTTCATGCATAATCTCCATCTTTGCCACCATGGCTTCTTTGTTCAATGGTCCATTGGGCAATGACAGGGATGGCTGGGGACAAAAGCTGACTGTCCATAGAACATGTCATCCTATCTACTTGATTACTGAACTCCTCTTCTGCTGGAGTCACCTTCGATGAGCATTTTCATAGGCACAGCTAGCTTCACATTCTTCACCCATCTGTAGAGATCTATACTTCTTCCCCAGATGGCTTTTTCACCAATTTTTCAAACATAGTTTTTCCAAGTCCTAACCATCTAGCTAATCCATTGGCTACAGGTAATGAAACATGAACAGTTGAACACTTTGAGACAGATGTAAAACCATGTGTTCTTCCCAAAGGTCTGCCTACTGTGAAGATCTTCCTTCATGGTATTTTTCAAAGTTGTCCCAGGACAGACTTCAGTGCTGTAGCTGTCAATTTCTATGTTTTTCCTATATAATATGTAGAACCATCAGTAAACCAGGCCCTGCTCTTCTCTTCCCTTGCAGCTGATCATAGGGTGTACCTATGTACATTGTAACAGGAGTAGAAACCACAGGCATTTGGACAACTTCTTCATATAACTTGCTTGTGCCTTCAGGACCTGCTCAGGCCCAATGATGTATATACCACTTCCATTTAATAATGGATTGTTACTGTGCACATCCAATTATGTGGCTTGGTGGGTCAGATAATACCTAGCTTATAACAGGCATCTCAGGTTGCATGGTAACTTGGTAACCCATTGTCAAATGTTCAGTTTCCACTAAGGCCCAAAAGCAGGCCAAGAGCTGTCTTTCAAAGGGAGACTAGCTGTCTGTAGATGATGGTAGAGTCTTGCTCCAGAATCTCAAAGTTCCATGATTTACCTATAGGGGCCTGCCAACAGCTCCAGACAGCATTCCTATCTTCTGCTGATATCTCAAGTGCCATTAGGTTTGCTGGATCATATGGTCCAGGGGGTAGAGCAGCCCACAGAGCAGCCTGGATCTGTTAAAGAGCCTTCTCCTGTTCCAGGCCCCACTCAAAGCTAGCAGCTTTCTGAGACATTTGGTATATGGATTAGAGTAACACACCCAAGTCAGGTATGTGCTGTCTTCAGAATGCAAACAGGTCCACTAACAGTTGTTCTTCTTTCTTGGTGGTGGGAGGGGCCAGGTACAATAACTTATCCTTTACTTTAGAAGGAATATCTCTGCATGTTCCTCACCACTGGACTCCTAAGGTAGAAGGCCCTTGAATTTTGGTTGGATTTATTTCCCACCCTCTGATGTGCATATGTATTACCATTGAGTTCAGAGTGGTTGTTGCCTCCGGTTCATTTGGTCTAATCAACATGATGTTATCAATAGAGTGGATCAAAGTAAAATTTTGTGGAAGAGACAGATGATCAAGATCCTTTCTAACTAAGTTATGGCACAGGGCTGGAGAGTTAATATATCCTCAACATAAATTGTAAAGGTATACTGCTGGCCTGGCCAACTGAAAAATTGCTTCTGGCAGTACTTAAAAATTGCTTCTTATAGACAGGTACTGAGAAAAAGACATTTGATAGATCAATAGCTACATTCCACATACAGGAAATGTGGTAGCCAGCTCAAGTAAGAACACCACACTTGGTATAGCAGCTGCAAGTAGAGTCACTACTTGATTAAATTTTTGATGATAAACTGTCATTCTCTATTATTCATCCTTCTTCTGTACTGGCCAGATAGAAGAGTTAAGAGGAAGTGTAGTGGAACCCATGACTGCATTTTTCAAGTCCTTGTTGGTGGTATTAATTTCTGCAGTTCCTCCTGGGATGTGATATCATCTTTTATTCACTATTTTCCTTGATAGAAGAAAGTCCAATGGCTTCCATTTGCCATTTTCAACTATAACTTTCACCCCATAAAGTCAGGGAACCAATGTGAGAATTCTGCCAACTTCTAAGTATGTCTATCCCAGTTATGCATTCTGGAACTGGGGAAAAAGCTATAGGATGAATTTGAGGACCCCTGGACCCACTGTAAGTTGGACTTCATCCAAAACTCTTGAGAATCTGTGGTTTCTCTCAGCTTCAATAGGATCTTCTGACATACCTTAATGTCCTTACTATTTCTGACACCATCTGAGGCTGGGACTTGAATTTTCTAATCCCCTAGGTGATGGTATGAAAAGGCGTGGGATCTGTTGGATGTGATTAAATTGTAAGAGCAGAACCTTAATTATGATTACTGCTCTTACAAAAGATGTTCCAGAGAACTAGCCCATCCCTTCACTATGTGAACAGATATGGAAAGTCTTCATCTGTGAACCAGAAGATGGCCACTTTGACTATAATCTGAACAGCTGCCAGAACGGAGAGAAATTCTGTTGTTAGAGTTTAGGCAGAAAAGTATATTCTTTTTCCTGATCATCACAGCCAACACAGACCTGTACCTATAAGCAGATTGTGAGGGGAGAAGTGTAACATATTTATTTTACTCAGTTTCATATGACTCAGGAAGCTTAGAAATTAAGACCAAAATCCAAGGGAACAGCATTTATTCCTATCCAGGTTTGATAAAGAATTGACACCCATGAAGATAAGTGGACACAAAAAATACTACTTAATAACAGAGAGTAGAAACCCATGAGGCCTATTACTTGAGATTCTTCTTAGACTCTCTATGTAGCATCTTTTCCTGTCAGGTATGAGGCAAGACCCCCTTCTAAATTTACTGTGAATTCCACAGTCTATATCAAACAAGAGAGATCAGAAAATTTCTTTGATATCCAGCTCTTAGATAAAACTTTATTTCTAGACTTTGTGACTGGTGGTGCAGAAGTAGGCTCTACTTTCTATGATCTACTGTGTGGAAGAGATGCAGTAGTAGGAAGGTAATCAGGAGAAGGTCAGAGAAAGACTTTGCTTCTGAGGATCACTCTCCTCACAGTACTTTTCATTCCAAGGGGTATAGTATTTTGTGCACCAATCTCTACTATCCAGCTGTGGTATTTTATTACAGCAACTTAAACTGACATTGAATAGGGAGTATTTCCTTCTTCTGCCCTCTGCAATGCCAAGGATCAAAGTCAGGGCTGTGTGGGTGCTGGGTAGGTGTTCTACCAGTGAGCTAAAGTTTCAGACCTGATGTTTTAAGAGTCACACTCCTGCCATTTTGCTCATAGTAACATCTCTGTAGGATAAGTGACCTCAAACTCCTGGGCTTCCTGCCTCAGTATCCCAGCAACTGGAAGTTTCGGGTGTGTGCCATGATGCCCAGTGCTGAGATAATTGGCATATTAATGCAATTGGAGTTGCTCTAGCAGTTCCTTAGAACCTGAAGAAATTTATGTCTTCTGTCTGTTCTGGAGTAATATCACCAGAATGTTGAAATGTAAAGAAAAGCAAAGGAAATGGAGTTGTTGACCAAGACTGCTGTGATCAGATGAGAATGGTTTAGTAATATGGTATTTCTAATGTATTCATTTCTTTTTGCTTATCTCAGATTTATTTTGTCTAAGTTATTAATTACTGTAATAGTTTTTATTGAATTTTGGACTTCCTAAGAAATTTATGTGAAATATTACTATATATGCTTTAAAAACATTTTTATATTTTCAGAAAATAAGATGATAGGTAAATTTGAGATTTTAGTTCTAGATTTTTAACAGAAATTGTGATCATATTAGAAATGGTCTATTTCTTTAATAATTATATGTTTTTTTTCTGTTTATTGCTTTAGGACCAGGGTTCTGATAAAGCAGGAAAGAAGAAAACAGAAGGTAAGGATGTTGTCATTTGAGTGATTCTAGCCCTATAACAGCAAATATAGCATTAAACTCCTGAATCTCACCTTATCATTAATTAGCTCTCCTCTTGGCCAGGCATAGTGGCCCACTCCTCTAATAGTAGTTAAGAATAGGAATATTGCTGTATGTTCAAGTCCGGCCAGGGCAACATAGTAGATTCCAGGTCATCCAGACCACCGTAGGAAGCCCTAAGAGACACAGTCTCAAAGCAGACTTCCCGCTCTCCTCTGGCTCTTAAGCTTTCTGTCTCCCCTTCTGCTATGATCTCTAGGAGTTAGATGTAGGAATTTTGTTGCAGATGTATCAGTTGAGGCTGGACTCCACATGGGTACTTGTTTTCTGCATTTTGACTGTGACTGATTGTAATGGTTTCTGTCTGTTACAAGGAGATATTTTTTGATGAAGGGCCTTTATCTAATATTAAATTTGTTTGTAATTGACAATATTCTGAGATGTATTGCCTTAATATCCTGAAAACCTAAGTAACTACTTGAATATGTGACTTCTTGCATTTTCTTGTCATTTTGACCTTTTTCTGTTTGAACAACTCATTTGTACATAATCTTATGCCACTGTGTTATAAAATACTTAACAGAAGATGTTTTGAAGATAATCTGTTACAGTGTCAGGGGCATAATAGCAGATAAAAAACAAAACCAATGAATGTCTTAAAACATAGTTAAAACACTTCAAGATAGAGGTATAGGCGAGGACATTTTGACAAGGACTCCATGTCATGAAGTAAATGCCTTCTGCATAGAATGGGAAGCGACATCCAAGTGAAGAGAGAGCCTGCAGAGTGGGAGAAAACCTTGTCCACTGTATATCTAGTGCAAGATAAATATCTGTGCATGTAAAGACCTGCAAGGAATAAACACCAGACAACAAGTCACACAATCAATAAATGCAATAATGAACTGGATAAATAGTTTTCAATAGAAATATATCGTCAATAGACTCTTGAAAAAATGCTCAGCATTTTTAACAATCAGGAAAATGTAAATCAAAAGCACTTTGGATTCCATTTCAGCTGGGTCACAAGACAGATATCTGTAATACCAGCTGGTTTACTCAGAAGGTTTGCTCAGGATTGCCATGAATTCTAAGCCTGGGCTGGGATGAATAATGAGTTCTAGGCTAGTCTAAGATACAGAGTGAGACCCTGTCTCAAAACCAACAAAAATCCATTTATCTCATCCCAGTGAGAAGGACTCACAGGATATAGGGCTTGCCAGGATACAGGGAAAAATATCCCTCAGTTAGTCAATGGGAGTTCAGTCACTATGGAACTCAGTGGGAAGACTACTCAAAACACTAAAACTAGAACTATCACAAGCCCAACAGTATCATTTTTGGGTATTTATTGAAATGACTCAAGTTAATGCAGGGCTTCTCAATCTTTCTAATGGTGTGACCCTTTAATACAGTCCCTCATGTTGTGGTGACCCCCAACTTTAAAATTAATTTTGTTGCTACTTCATAGCTGCAGTTTTGCTACTGTTAGGAGTCATAATGTAAATATCTGTTTTCCAATGGTCTTAGATGACCCCTGTATGCCTAAAGGGGTTACAACCCACATGTTGAGAACCACTGAGTTAATGTATCATAAAGACACTTGCACTGCCATGTTTATAGATATGCTCACTATTTATGATAGCTCAAAATGGGACCAGCCTGCATACACAGTCCTCAGAAATATGGATAAAGAACATACACACATGGGATTTTATTCAGCTATAAAGAAAAATGAAATCATGGCATTTACAGGGAAGTGGGTGGAACTAGAAAATTGGGTGAAATATGCCAGACTAGGAAAGACAATACTGCATGTTTCTTTCATGTACTGAACCTGTAAGAGTGAGGAGTGGCATGGGAAGTGGGACATGGAGAAGAAGGCGTGAAGGGAACAACTGAGGAAGTTAAAATGACATATATACATGAAAATGCATTACTTTGATAAAGACGGCTGGAGATATGGTTCAGTGTTTCAGAGCATGCACTTCCCATGTCGAGGACCTGAGTTTGGTCTGGGAACCCATATCAGATGACTCACAACAGCCTGCTTGTAACTCCAGCTCCAGTAGCTCCAACAACAACCTTATGGACTCCACAGATACACTCACATACACACTCCCACACAATTAAAACTAAAATAAATATTTTAAAAATTAAAATGTCTTTGAATTTAGTAAGTTAATGATGTAACTAAAACATGAAGAATAATCATAGTTCAGAAATCCAGGAGGGAAATATGAGCTGGATATATGTATGTGTAAGTCTTTTTTATAGACAACATTAAGCAGTTGTGGTACAGTAAGTTAAATTGGCATTGGTTGCAGATTTGTTCTCACATAGCTTTTGTTTTCCTCCTAGTTGGTTGTATAATTTTATTATTATTATTGATGTATGTATATTTGCATCGTGTGTGCACGCACATACATATGTGAATGGGGATACTCATGTATCACAGCATGCCTGTGGAGGTCTTCAAAAGAAGACTTGGTTATCTTCTATTAAAGGTCAGGGCATTGAACTCAGGTCAGCAGGCTTTTATCTCTGTGCTGTTTCACAGTCCTGCTCTTGATTTTTCAATGGGCACTTTGCTGTGTTTTTAGAAGCTTTAAAAATATTATAGGAAAAGTTTTTTCACCTGTCAGTTTAAAGTCTTCAGGCAAACTGCAAGTTATCACATGGATTTCAGTTTCCATGTAAATGTTGTGTCATGTGTAAAAACATGAAGTCAGTGGCATAGTGACTTCATCACATTTATTGCTTATGATTCCACCTTGAACTATTAGGTTGGGAAATTAATATTTTTTTTTTGGTTTTTCAAGACAGGGTTTCTGTGTATTGTTTTAGATGCTGTCCTGGAACTCGCTCTGTAGACCAGGCTGGTCTTGAACTCACAGAAATCCGCCTGCCTCTGCCTCCTGAGTGCTGGGATTAAAGGCGTGCGCCACCAATGCCCAGCTCGGGAAATTAATATTTTAATTCTTAACCATTTCAGGAATACTTTGAAAAGAACAAGTTAAAATCAAAAAAGGAGTTGCTAGGAGTTTTTTCACCTGTCAAGAACCCTACTGTCAGTTTAGACCTTCTTAATCTGTATATGGTAAATCAGATATCTTCTAAGAAGAAAACACCTGGTAAGTCTTTCTAAGGCATTTGTTTTTTACCTTGATGTGGTAATTCATAATAATGTCTAGCTGTCTAATTGCTTAGAAATTCCAGAACTCAAAGCATATGGAAAACTTATTTTAAAACTTTGGTTGCCTTTTTAAATTATAAGTTTAATCAATATTTGAATTAAGATCTTTTGTTATTTTATCTATTTACTTTTCAGTGGTGTGTGTGTTGTATAAGATCAACTTGCTTGATATCATTAATTGGTCATGGAGTTATTATAATTATGGAATTATTACTTCTAGGCAAATAGTCACAAGTTTACCTTGAGAGAAGAAAATAATGAATGTTACTATATCATATAAGAAATTAGTACAGAAGGAATAATTGAGAGATTTTTTTTTCTTAGTGACATCATTTCTGTCTTGTAAGTAGAATTTCTTATGCACTTCTGGGATGGTAACTTTAAGAGTCTTATACTTCCAAAAGAAGTTTATTTTGTCTCACAGTTTGGCTTTTCAATCAAAAAAATGCTTTCTCTCTCTTCAAGAATCTTGGGCCTATTATTTACATTTAAAAACAAGCATAAAATTAAGAATTAAAAAAACAAGATAGCTTGGTGTGACAAAAGATTGTTTTAAGGCGTGTGACTTTTGTTTACGCTGCATTTGTTTAACTCTGTGAAGCTGTGGTTCTTTGCCTGTCTAAAACACCTGATGGTCTAATAAAGAGCTGAATGGTCAATAGCAAGGCAGGAGCAAGGATAGGCAGGGCTGGCAGACAGGAGAAATAGGAGAAATAAGGAAAAGGAGAGGAGGAAGAGAAGAGGGAGGAGAATGTCAGCGGTCAGTCACCCAGCCATCCAGCTACACAGCAATCCATGAAGTAAGAGTAAGATTTACAGAAGTAATAGAACAGGAAAGCCCAGAGGCAAAAGGTAGGTGGGATAACAGATGTTAAGAAAAGCTGGCTAGAAACAAGCCAAGATAAGGCCAGACATTCATAACTAAGAATAAGCCTCCATGTGTGATTTATCTGGGAGCTGGGTGGTGGGCTCCTCAAAAGAGAAAAAAAAAACTTACTACAGTTTGGGGCCAGAGTTGGCGCAGAAGCAAAGCCAGCAGAATCGCCCCGGTTCCCAGCACATACATGACAGATCACAACTGTGCAAATCTAGTTCCAGGGCATCCTACGTCCTCCTCTGGGCTCTGCAGTCTCCAATCATGCACAGGTACACATGCATGTGTGCAAATAAACTATACACAAAGTGAAAATAAACCTTTAAAAAAGATAGTTTGTCTGGGAGAGGTAAAAGTTGGTAAGTATATTAGTACCTACCCATTTGCTTAGCATTTTTCTCTCTATGAGTAAGTAGACATTTATGTTTTAGAAGGAGTAAATATATTAACCATGAATTTTTAGAATAAAACATCTTTCTTTACTGATATATTTATGCATATATACATACACATACACACACACATATTTATATGTTCTTTTGTGGAAAATGGAGTTTTCTTCATCTCTCACTACAAGCATGGTTGAGACCCAAATAATAAAGATTAGCAATATTTGACAATTTGTGTAATATGAGGGCCTTCATCAGGAAATAAGCATCTAAAGAAATGGTTAATCCTATGCATTTTTAGTGCTGTGTCAAGAAGCCATGAACAGCTGTAGAGATGCATGACAAAATTAAAGAGTGGGACTTGGAGGTGGGACTCAGGTGAGAATTCATCCGGATCTGTCCAGGCTCTTCTCTGGGATCCTGTATGTCAAGAGTGATGCTGATCAGGGAGAGAGACTGCACAGGCAGAGTCCTGGGTTTAATCCCCATGCTGCAGTGGGGACAAGACCTTAGATCTGCCCTTCAGATCTAAGAAGGGCATCTCTCACAGAAAGCGTCTATTGCCTGCTTTAAGGAAATGCTTCTGAGTTCTGTGACCTACTTTGAGAAGGAGAAAAGCTGAGAGTGCCCTTCCTATGTCTTCAGTTTTTTAAAATACCAGTGTACCACATCTGGAATGTATCATGAATCGCATCACTTTCTTTCTGTGTCATTCATTCAATGTGTGTTTATTGAGTACAATTATTGCACATGGGAAATAGAAGCAGGATTTCATTAGTCATGACTTTGTGGTAGCTAAAGGCAGAAGTTCCAAAGATGGGACAGTACTGCACCATGTCTCAGGTATACCTCGATCGGGGACTTAAGTTCCACTAGGATTCTTTCTCTGTTAAATGGCAGACCTTGTTCTCTCAGATTGTCTTCATTATGAACATTTCAGAGCTGGTCTTAAGAAACCACTATTTCTAATGCCCAGAAAGGCTATGGGTTCTTTTATTCCAAAATTTTGTGTTCCCCTAGAAGTCGCCTTCTGGTACTGCCAGACTCCAGCAATTGGACAGTTGCACTGAGTCAGAGAAACAGAAAAAAGTCTGATTCATTTATCTTTGCCCAAATGTCTACCTCTGAACCAGGGGTTCTGTCCAAAGGGAGGTGGTTGAACAGAAAGTGGGAAGATTCCCACTAGAACTTTGTAGGTGGGCTGAGTATTGAGCAAATAAAACTTGACCTCAATTGCATAAAAAGATACAAGGCTCCTTCATCTAAAGCTGTGATTCTCAACCTTCCTAGAGCTGCAGCCCCTAATGCTGCGATTTAATACAGTTCCTCATGTTGAGACTCCAATCATTAAATTATTTCATTGCTACATTGTAACCGTAATTTTTCTGCTTTTATGAACTGTAATGTAAATATCTGTGTTTCCAAATGTCTTAGACAACTGTGAAAGAGCTGTTTGATACCCAAAGGGGTCATGACTCACAGGTTAAGAAAGTTTAAAGTCTATTGCAGGAGATAGAGTTAATCAAGTGTAATAAAATGTGAAAAGTGCTAAAATAGAGAAAACACACAGTACTATGAGAATATATAACACAGTATGTGATAAGGTCTAGTAACTGAGAAAGAAGAAATTATGTTGAACTAGCAGAGTCTCTTTGTTAATTACGTAGAAGCAGGAGAAAAAAATTAAATTCCATTAGTAGTCATTAGCAGTCAGTTTCTGTAATAACATGTAAAGAACATGTTTTAGAAGAACATTTTCATATGTACAATCAATTGAATAATGATACAGCAAAAATGATTTTCAACTATTTTAAAGTTATTATTTAACATTTTTTATTATAGAAACCACGAAAAGACCAACTCATGTGGATATGAATAGAGATTTGAAAATTCCACTAAGAAAGCATGATTTAGAACTTCCAATGTCACCTCACTGTGTACCTTCTAAACTGTGCATTGATGACATGGAAAAGAAGTAAGTGTTAGCTAAGACAGTGACTAACTGACAGAAGTTAGCACTGTCAGCTTGCTGATTTGCTGGGAACCTGAGAAGGACCTTACCTTCCAGCTCCCATTTTTGTTTGTCTAATGATACTATAAAACCATTAGGACATATGCCAGTGGTGTTAGAGTTTGTGTACCTGCTTTGACTTCCCATATTAGAAAATGCCTATCTGAGTTTAATATAATGTTTTCCCCTAAAACTTCATTGTATTATGAGCCTGTAGTGATTTACCAGAATTTTCTATGTTGGGTGCTTGTGTAGATGCTGTGAAATTTAAATATCCGTAAGATAAATTTTATGGCTGCTTGAACTTTTAACTTTAAATTTTTGTTTTCTTTAGTGTACCCTATCAAAGACTATGTAGCAAGGAAGAAACTGGTCCAGTTCAGGTGAGTTTTAAAGGAAATTATGTTACTTTAGCAATTGCTTTATTCCCAAAGACACTCTCACTTTTAAAATAGTAGGTAAAATTAGTTATCCTTTAAGTTTTTACAGTTTCTGAATGATTGTTTTTGCAGTTTTCAAATGTAGGAAACTTACTCCTAAGGAATACTCTGATTATGAAGTTTCCTTGGAGTGACAGTAATGTGGCCAGCCCCGTGTGCTTAATGCTTGATTATTCTTGTAATCAGAGTTACAAAGCACAATTTACAGAGACATTGTTTTTTAGTGTCTGTTTATTTGTGTGAGCATGTGCTCATTGGTGGTAGGTAGAAATATGTGTGTGTGTACAAGGAGGCCAGAGGTCACGTACTCTCCAATGTTCTTTTTTGAGACAAGGTCTCTCTGCCACAAGAGCTGGTTGATTCAGGCATACCGACTGGCCAGCAAGTCTGACTAGTGACCCAGGAGTTGGCCTGTTTCTTCCCTCTGCATCACTGGGATTGCAAGTGTGCACTGACACACCTGGCTTTTTCCTGTAGGTGTGGGGGAGTCAAACTTGATCCTTATGCTTGCATAGCAAGCGGTTCACTGATGAACCATCTCCACACGTTCCATTCAGGTAATCTTTTATGAGGTTCACACATTCACTGACCAGTTCATCTTTTCAAATGCAATGAGAACATTATTTATAGCAAATTCTGATGTTAAGAACTCATATTTACCACAAAGTGATATTTCAAAGTATAACGATTTGTTTTCTCTTTTAGAAAATTTATTTATTTACTATGTATACAGTGATCTGTCTGCATGTATACTTGCAGGTCAGAAGAGGGCACCAGATCTCACTCATTACAGATGGTTGTGAGCCAAGCAAGGCATGGTTGCTGGGAATTGACTCAGGACCTCTGGAAGAGCAGTCAGGGCTCTTAATCTCTGAACCATCTCACCAGCCAAGTGTAATTTTTTTTGCAAACAAAATCATAATGAATTAGAAAATGCACAGGTTGATTAAAGTTTGAAATTCTATTTACTGTTCAATGCCATATTAATTACTCTTTTTTACTTTGAATTGTCAGGTTTAAATTAGATCAGAAAGGCAGAGGAAACTGATGTGGGTAATAAAACACCTTGGGCATCCTGTCATCTGATCCATGGGTTAAAGAAACTAGATTTTATGTCTTAGAAAGTGACATTCAGGGCCCTAGGAGCTGTTCCCACCCACTTGGCAGTCCTCAGCAGGGTCTGTTTCAGGCATGCCTTTGCTCTCTGCAGTGTCTGGAAACGAAAAACCCTTCAGACATGTTGTTTGACACACAGGATGGGAGATGATGACAAATAGCTGGAAGGGATAACAGTGCACCCCCTATCTATAAGCTCGTTGAACTGGGTTGATCCCTGTGAAAAGGGAATGAAGATCCAAAGTGTCCTTTCAGGGGACTGCAGAGCCTGGCTTCCCATGAAGCGCTCCTGCTGTAGGTCGGGTGGCCCTGCTGGTCCAATCCAGCCCTGGGAAGGGCACTTGCCCTGTCTCAGTACTGAGCCAGCTTTGCTCCAACTCCTGGTGGCAGCTTCACAGACATTCCTGAACAAAACCTTTTCACAGTCACCTTCTTCTGTAGAAAGCCAGACTGGGGCTCCCTGTCCCAGCGGGCACAGGCCAGCATGACAGTGTGCGAAAGCCAGAATGACATCAGCTGATAAGTCCCTGTTCTAGATTCCTTGAAAGTAATTGACATGATCTTTGAGAGAGGTTCATTTCTCATTTAGGCAGAGAATATCTCTAAGTCATTATAATCTTAGCTTCAAAACAGCTAATAAACTAGAAAAATGAGACTCAAAAAAAGAAAAAAGAAGGTGACATTCAGAAAAGGAGAGAGGAAGGTCCAAAGGGAACGCAGAGGGGAAGAGCTCATAGACCTCCATGATGCCTATGAATTACCAACAGCAAGTGTGCCTTTCCTTAGGACTTCATCATTTGTAGTCACACCCCTTTTCTGCTAATTTTTATTGTGTTATTTTGACTTCTAGTTTCTGTACCTTTAGTGATCTTACCTTTTTTCCCCTATAGTCATCACAAGACATGAGCTCATACAGAATGTTCAACAAAACAGAAAACTGCAGTTATATTCTGCCATCTTTTCCAGCAGAATTACCTTCTAACAGACATATTCCAAACCAAAACTCCACCCCAAGGATAGCACTAAATCCTCAGAAATTTACATCTGAAAAAAACCAAAATGATCAGGTACATTGGGATTATTGCTTCTTTGATGTCTTATCTTCATAAAAGATTTTCCTTTCATAAATTTGACAAACATGGGTTTCAAATTGCTAAATATGGTGATGAATGGATAGTATTTCATCCTATGCCTCATTTTTATTCCCCATTGTAACCTCCCATTCAGGTCTCTCCCTGTCTCTCTTTAACTATGCATTCTGCTTTCCTTTCCTTGGGTGATCCTCCTCTCCCTGTGGTCTCTTACTTTACACCTAACCTCTGTGGTTATATGGATTATAGCATGCCTATCAAAGTCTTAAAAGCTGACATCCACATAATAAATGAAGGCATACAAAATTTTCTTTTTGTGTTTGAGTTTTTCTACCTCTATTCATTAACCTGTGATTTATGATTTCATGTTTTAGGTAGATGAATAGTGTTCCATTGTGTAAATGTACCACATTTTCTTTATCCATTCATCAGCTGATAGATATCTAGGCTGTTGATAACTATTATCAGTAGCACAGCAATGAACATGGATGAGCAAGTATCCATGTGGTAGGACATAGAGCCCTTTGTGTATGTGCCCAAGAGTGGTATAGCTGGGTCTTGTGGTAGATCTATTCCCAACTTTCTGAGGAACCACCACACTGTCTGCACAAGTTTGCATTTTCCACCAGCAGCAGATAAATATTCCATTTCCCTGACACCCTTACCAGTATGAATCGTTAATTTGTATTATTAATCTGGCCATTCTTACTAGTATAGGTTGTTTTAACTTTCATTTCCTTGACAACTAAAGATGTTGAACATTTCTTTAAGTGTTTCTCATCTTTTGCAAACTCCCCTTTTTAATTGGGATATAGTTTTTCTTGATGTTCAGTTTTTTTAATTCTTCATTCATTTTAGATATTAACTATCAGATGAGTAATTAGTAAAGCTCCTTCCCTATTCTGTAGCCTGCCATTTCCCCCCAGGAAATGGTGTCCTTTGTCACACAGAAGCTTCTCAAATTCTTCAGGTCCCATTTATTAATCGTTCTTAGTGCCTGTGCTTTCAGTGTCCTCTTCAGAAATTGCTTTCCTGTGTCAACGAGTTCAAGACTATTCCCCACTTTCTCTTCTATCAGATCCATTGTTATCTGTCCTTATGTTGAGGACCTTGATCCATTTAGAGCTGGTTTTGTGAAGGGTGATAAATATGGATCTATTTCCATTCTTCTAAATGCAGCCATCCAGATTGACCAGCACAATTTGTTGAAGATGCTGTCTTTTCTCCACCATGTTTTTTAAAAATTTTTTTGTAAAGCAAAACAAAAGGAAACCAAACACAGGTACCTATAGGTGTGGGGAGTCTGTTTGAGTCTTGAACTCGATTTCATTGATCAACATGTGTATTTTTATGCCAATACCATGCTGTTGTACAGCTGAAATGAGGGATGGTGATACTTCCAGCAGTTCTTTTATTAATTGTGTGTGTGTGTGTGTGTGTGTGTGTGTATGTACTTGTGTGTGTGTGCTTGTGTGTGTGTGCTTGTGTGTGTGTATGTGTGTGTGACTCTGTGTCTGTGAATGTTTTCAAATGAAACTGAAAATTGTCCTTTCAAGTTCTGGGAAGAATTGTGTTGGTTACTTTTGATAGGATGGCCATTTTCACTATATTATCCTACTTATTAATGAGCATGGGAGATCTATTCCTCTTTTGATTGTCTTTAATTTCTTTCTTCAATGTCTTGATGTTTTTATTATACTAGCCTTTCACTGGCTTGGTTAGAGTTATCCCAAAACATGTTTTTTTTTTTTTGAGGATATTGTAAAAGGTAGTTTTTCCCTCATTTCTTTCTCTGTCATTTGTATGTAGGAAGACTACTGATCATTGTGAGTTAATTTTGTATCTTGCTACTTTACTGAAAGTGTTTATCAGCTGTAGGAATTCTCTGTTGGAGTCTTAAGGGCTTTCATGTATGAAATCATGTCTTTCTCTGCAATTAAAGATTCTTAGATATCTTCTTATTTGTATCCACTTGATCTCCAATAGTTGTCTTATTGCACTAACTAAGACTTCAAGTATTATATTGAATAGGTGTGGGGAGAGTGGAGATCCTTGTTTTGTTCCTGATTTTAGTGGAAATGCTTTGAGTTTCTCTCTGTTTAGGTTGATAATAGTTGTGGGCTTGCTGTAAATTGCCTTTATTTTGTTGAGGTATGTCTTTGTATTCCTAGTCTCTCAAGGACTTTTGTTTTGTGTACTCTTCCCACGCAATAGACTTTTATCATGAAAGGGTTTTTGATTTTGTCAACAGCCTTTTATGCATCTAATGAGATGTTTTGTGTGGTTTTTGTCTGTCAGTCTGTTTATGTGGTAGATTGCTTTTATCCATGTGCATTTGTCAAACCATCCCTGAATTTCTGGGATGAAGCCAAAGTGATCACAGTAGACAATCTCGTTGACGTGTCCATAAATTCCATTGCAAGCGTTTCATTGAGAATCTTCACATCTATGCTCATAAGATATTTGGGTCTATAATTTTCAATTTTTGCTAGGTCTTTTTGTGGTTTTGGTGTCAGTATAATAGTTGCCTTGCAAAAAGCATTAGGAACTGATCCTTAAGTATATATCTTGTGTAATAATTTGAGGAGTATTGGCATTAATTCTTCTATGAAAGTCTGTCATAATTTCGCACTGAATGAATCCATCTGGCCCTGGGTAGTTTTTGGTTGAAAGATTTTCAATTACTGTTTCTTTTACACTGGGGCTTATATGTCTATATAAAATGATGATCTGATCTTGACTTAACTTTTTTGTATTAAATATATCAAGGGATTTATCAATTTACTTACTTTTAGCTTTTTCAATTTGATGGAATACAGACTTTTAAAGTATGTCCTTATGATTCTCTGGATTTCCTTGGTGTTTTTCCTTTATCTCTATTTTTATTAATTTAATCTTTTCTCTCCATTTTTTAATGTGCTTAGGGGTTTACCAATTTTACTGATTTTTCTCAATGAAACAACTTACCATTTCATTGACTCTTGGTATTGTTTGTTCTGTTTCTCTTATTGATTTCAGCCTTGAGTTTGATTATTTCTTGACATCTACTCCTTTTTAGTGCTATTTCTTCTGTATAGTCTAAAGCTCAGGTGTGCTGTTAAGTTGCTAACATGGTATCTCTCCATTTTTTTAAACTTAGGCACTTAGTGCTATTAGAACTGCTTTCAATGTGTGTCCTATAAGCTTGGGGATGTTGTGTTTTCATTTTCATTTAATTCTAAAAAGTTTTTTATTTATTTCTTAATTTTTATCTTGACCCATTTTTCATTCAGTAATAAGTGTCTCAATTTCCATGAATTTGCATACTTCTGTTTTTCTAGTGCCTTTTGTACAGATGGATTTGTAGATAGTAGATACTACTTAACATTGTTTTTATTGCATTTTTATTTTGGAATAAAATATTTAAGAATGGTTTTCTTTCTTCATCTATTGTGATTGGAAGTTTTACCTAGAATGCTGCACTGGGCTGATCTCTCTGGTCCTTAGTGTTTGTAGAACAGCCAGGTTCTTCTGGCTTTAGAATCTCATCTTGGCTGTTAATGTTTTTTTTTTGTTTGTTTGTTTGTTTTTTGTACTGGTGTCGGGAAGATAGAGTAAGGACAACTGCGGTTATCCAAGGTATTGTTACACAGTTGTGTTTTAGAGGGATGTATGACTGTTTTGTTCTGTGATTTCTGTTGCCCTCTCTTGATCTTAGGAGAGTGCTTCTGCCGAGAGGAATAGAGATGGGTTAGGAGAAAAGCCTGAGTGGGAATTTGGGAAGAAGTGAGGGGACCCTGTCCAAGATGGTGTCTCCAGACAGTTGAAGGTGTGGTGGTGAAAGGGGATCTGGAGAGCAGGTTGTGGTGAAGAAATGTAGAGAGACAGAGGTGAAGGAGCTAGGGTGACTCTGGGTCTGAACCAGGAGTTGCAGTCTCCAGTGAATGAAGCTGAGGAGGGAGGAGGGGTACCTGTAAGTGCTTAGTTACAGGGCTGAGGGGAGTGGAAAGGTCATATAGGAGGGCAGGAGAGACGGTATGAATTGCCTCTCTGAGTCACTGCCAAGTGTGGCCACTGAGGTCACAGGTAGAAAGTGTTCTTTGGTATTGGACGCAGACACAAAGGAATGGGGATGGGCTAGCAGAGGGCTCTGAGAGGGTCCTCAAGTTGGTGAAAGCTGGGTCCTCACAAGGTTTGCCAGAAACCCTAGGAAATGGAGGTAGAGTGGGAGGAGAGGCACCTGAAAGCAGCTGCTACAAGGCTGGGAATGAGACTGGAGAGATTGTAATGCGAGACCAGACAGAGAGTCCAAATCCCCTACCTGAGTCCCAGCCAGGCTGGCCACCAGAGGTCCCAGGTAGAGAGTGTTTCTTGGTGTTGTCAACTGACAGAGGAACGAGAAGGAGGGCTGAGAGAATCTATAGTTTATAACTTAGAGACAAAACCTTGTTGATACAGCTTAAACCCCATATTCTATGAATTACTTTGTAAAGTAGAAAATAAAACATTATAGAATATTTACCTAAATATTTATCTTCATATATATATACACATATGTAATAGCCATACATTAGTTAGTAATTATGTGTAGATAGGTAAATACAATTAAAAGTGTAAATATGTACATATTGTTTTGTCATTTTCTTCCTTTTTTCAGTTCAGTAATGGAACATTTTCTGATTCCTTATTTTCCAAATTAAATAAACATCAAGATATTTTCAGTTCATCTCAAAAAGCAGCAGAGTTTGGAGCCTCATATGAGAGAATGAACAGGTGAGTGGGGTGCGGAAGGAAAGATGATAGAGAGCGCTGAACTCTAAACTGCTACTTGGATCTTAAAAGGACAGAAATATTTTTAGTTGAAGATGTAAGCAATATTCTAGAAAAAAGGCATTATAGTGAAACACATCCTTTAGTTAGTTTAACTTTGTCCTTTTAAATACTAACATACCATGCATACTAGCAGTTTCAGGGGGCTAGTTCTATGTGTGAGTACTGTGTGGACATATCAAGTTCAGCCTGTCAGCTCTTACTCATTGCAGTCCACATCTTTGCATCTTTATCTGCATGTGAGAAAGTGTATTTGTCCTTGTCCTTCTGAGTTTGCCATGTAACATAATGCTCTCTAGTTTTAGTCATTCTTTTTATAATACTATTATATGAACATATCCTGTAATTTTAGACTATTTATCTGTTGATGGGCATGCAGACTAAGTCCATGTCTTAGTTGTTGTGAATAGTTCATATATATGCAGCTACATTGTGGGTGTGCTGGTTTCATTTCTTTGGAGAGATACCAAGGAGAAAATGAGTTAGATCGTTTGGTACATTTGCATTTTTTGAGGGACCTTCATGCTGTTATTTATAGTAGTGATTCTATTTTTAGTTTGTATTTCCATACATCATGTGTAATAATTCCTGCTCATCTCTGGGTCAACATTTGTTTATTTTTTGTGTTTTGTTTTTTAAAAGTAGCCATTTTAATTGGTATCGTGACTTTACTTTGAATTTCCCTGAGGGCTAATCATGCTGAGTATTTGTTCTCAAATAGTTTAGTTATATTTCTGTTTTTGAGAAACATCTATTTAAATCATTTGCTCATTTGAAAAGTTTTTTAAAAATATTTTATCCAATGTGTTTGAATGTTGTGTCTGCATATATGTCTGTGGACTGTATCTGTGCCTGGTATCTAAGGAGGCCAGAAGAGGCTGTTGAATCACCTGGGACTAGAGTTATAGACAGTTGGGAGCTACCACGTGGTTACTAGAAATCAAATTTAGGTCCTCTGGAAGAGCAGCTATTGTCTTAACTGCTGCGACATTTCTCCAGCCCAGATTTTCTCATTTTAAAATTTGATTATTTGGGCTTTAGGGAGGGTTCTAACAGATTTATAATTGGAAAATTGTTCCACACGTTCTATAGGCTTTCTCTTCACCCTCTCGATGGTTTAGTTTCTACAAACCATTTGCCAATATTGACAGTGTTTCCTGTGCTTTGTGGCAATGTTCACAAAACCATTGCCAGTATCCTGGAGTACTCCACTAATCTGTTCTTTGCTCCACTGGGAGTTGATTTTTGTAGAAGCTGAGAAATAGCAGTGGAGTTTTAATCTGTATGTGAATATCTCATTTCCCAGAAACATTTGTTGAAGAGGTACCCCAAATTTGATGGTGCCACCTTACCGATTTTCTTAACGTAGAAGAATTTTTGTTTATTATATTAGACTTTGACTGTAGGATAGCACTTCTATGGTTCTTACTTTCTCTTCCTTTTCCTTACTGTATTACATGTCTTATGGTAATAACTGTTTTTGTTTTATACATCTCTTAGTAATTCATCTTTTATAATGCTGAAAATCAGTTATAAAATATGATTTCAACATACAGTGTGTTTTATAACTTATGTTCTATGTTATTCTCCCATTTGTAATGATAGAAAACTTTTCTGGCTTTAATGGTGTGTGTGTTATTACAATGGATTATGTCTTTAGTATTAAGCACTAATTAAATGCTCATTGAGAAATCACAGGGAATCATGATCTATGAACATATGGCTCAAAATATGAATTTCTCTCTGTTTAATTCTAACAGTTCTTTCCCTATCCCCAACCCATGACCTTGTGCCTAGAACATAGTATTTCTATTTAAATATTTGATAGGTAGTTAAAATCAAATTAGAAATCAGAATTTTTAACGCTGAAGAAATGACTCAGAGCACATACTGCTTTCACAAGTGTCCTGGTTCGGTCCTAGCACCCACATCAAGCAGCAAAAACCACCTGTAACTCCAGCTTTAAGAGATTTGACACTGTTGGTTTCTGTAGACACCTACACTCAGCTGCACTTACCATATCCAATATACATAAGTAAATACACATAATTAAAAATAAAGTGAATATTAAACATTTCTTGCTAGCAGTCTTGTGTTTCCTCCCTTTATTTTTATACTTGAATTCCCTGAAATAGTCCAATCTCAAGTGAGTTTATAGTCATCAGTGGTAAAACAAAAGGTACTTTTGTTGTAAACATTTTGTGTCAGCTTTGCTTGTTAGTACAAGTTAGACTTAAACCAGAGTTTCCATTTTTGCTTATGAAAAGAATTTATAGGTTACCCAGTTCACCTAATTCGTTTTCATGTGTGTTACCTTATCTTTTAAATAAATTACATCTTTTCTTCATTGAGAACTTTGTTAAATGTTTCAATTGTTAAATTGGAAAACATCTTTGATAATGATTTTTATAACCCTTAAAATATTTTTTATGTAAGATAACTCCCTTGCCCCAGTCTTCTGGATCTCTTTCTGTTTGCCTAAACAGCAGCAGCATACAGTGGTACACTAGGTTATTTGCTAGACTGTACTGTAGAAGTCAGACTACTGAGTATAGTTTTGTTTTCTAGTATAACAAATAAAACTATTCACTAAATTTCACATTGAAATACAGAACCATGTATAAATTATTTTCATGCCTATTATTAGAAGAATATATTGGATAGATTTCCCTCTAAAACATTATTATCTGCTTAAATATTAAATTTAAAATGCAATTTTGGAAATGCTAGCCACTCTTCAGTATCTATCTTCTTCAAAGTTTTCAATTGAAGCTAGTGTTTGTAAATGAAAATGATCAACCCTTTCCTGCTAAATATGTTTCTATTTATTCCAAAGTTCAGAAACTGGTGATTTCCTTACTAAAAGACCTGTGATTCTGGGTGAAGATTGTGGAAGCCTGTGTGAAAGAAGACAGCCAGACTTTGCTATGGAAAAAACATCAGTGCAACAGATTTGGGGGAGTAATGGGAAAGCTTTCTCTAATTTTCTTGAAGATGTGGTCCAGCCAACTCAGAGACATCTGTCATCCAATCATGACTCAGATGTGTTTGTTAGTCACAACATGATCAATTTATTAAGCAGAGATCAGCCAGGGAGAATGCCAACCTTACATAAGTGTGGCTATGGTAGTTTGAGCGACACCTGTGTAGTTTCTTCTGATGAAAGCCATTCCACTGGTGGGTTCGTCAAAGGGAATTTTCCAGTTCCACAGGCAACTTTTCATAATCCTCCACTTAATACAAGTTATTTAGGAACATGTCAGTCAAAGAAGCCCCCTTACCAGAAGGAGTACAGCAATAGAGAAATACATGAATTTAGAAGATCTTTTGAGACAGATTGTCACCCAACTAGCCGTGGAAGAAAAGGTTGGTATTGCACACTCAGTTTCTCTATATGTAAATATATATTACCGTATTTCATTTATTTATACACACACACACACAGCTGGCCCTCTGCATCCCAGTGTTCTATATTTTTAGATTCAGCTAATTATATAGACTAAATCTAAGATGCCTTTGCTGAACATGTACAGACTTTTTTCTTACCATTATTCCCTAACCAGTAGAGTATATATGCTATTTCTTAACATCCTCAGAGTTACCAGGATGGCTTGTTGCTGACCTGAGTTTAATCCTGGATCCCCTGGTGGAAGAAGAGAAACAGCTCCTGAATGTTGTCCTCTGACCTCCACCCACATACTGCATATTTGAACACACATGTGCACACAGATAGATATTTCCACAAAGATCATGATGCTGGTCGGGCATTGGTGGCACACGTCTTTAATCCCAGCACTCAGGAGGCAGAGGCAGGCAGATCTCTGTGAGTTTGAGGCCAGCCTGGTCTACAGAGCAAGTTCTAGGATAGCCTCCAAAGCCACAGAGAAATCCAGTCTCAAAAACAAAAACAAAACCCATGATGCTAAGTTTAATATAGCATATGATTTTACTTTTGAAGGAAAAATTGAAAGTGATGACCAAGAGAAAGCACTGCAGAGAAATACCTGGGAATACCCCGTGTACTCTACGTAAGTTTTGACTTACATGTAGGAATGTATTCAAATGAACAAATAGAACATGGCAATGAAAATGTTTTTGTGATGATAAGCAAACTGGTCTCAAAGAAGCCTTGCCTTTAAAAAAAAAGTAATAGTAACCTTTTAAGCCTACGGTTTTCACATTTTCCAGTCTCAAAGACCTTATTTGACCATTTAGTGTTGAATATCCACCATATATCTTCTAAATATCAATTTATTGGTTAACAGAAATAGAAGTATCACATGGGGAGAATGCTTACTAGCACAAACAGCGTGTTGTCTCACTCTGCAGTCCCCACAGGAATGTTGCTTGTTTAGTATAGAATCAACAAGGAATATGAGAATTCAGTGAGGCAGTATAAGCAGTATGAGCAAGAATGTCCCCATTATGTGACAGTTGGTGTTCCACATCCTTGCATGCTAGCATTCACCTCCCACAGGCCCCTGTGTGACAGAATAGCTATGTTGAGGGTTGTGTCCCCTGTATCTCCTCATTGTTATGCTTTTGGTTACGTTCTGTCATTTCTTTTTTTTTTTCTTTTGGTTTTTTGAGACAGGGTGTCTCTGTATTGTTTTGGAGGCTGTCCTGGCACTCACTCTGTAGCCCAGGCTGGCCTCGAACTCTCAGAGATTCGCCTGCCTCTGCCTCCCGAGTGCTGGGATTAAAGGCGTGTGCCACCAACACCCAGCGGATTTGTTATTTCTTAAAACATGGTTTATTCCTTTGAGTTTTGAAGTGGCCTTGCTGGCTTTTCTACAAAATTATCCACAATTATAGATAATGAAAGGGAATGTTATTTAGCTCATAGTTACTGAGTAGTCCTGTTTTCTTAGTAATAATCATAATTTAACCAGATTTTTATGATTTGCAATTTACTTATTCATATTTTTTGTGGAAGTGATTTCTTATGGAAATCTTTAAGGTAACTATCAATAAAAGAATTCATACATGCCATTTTATGGAGTTGGCATTCATTAATTAAAATTTAGGCACATAATACATTTCTAAAATCGAGAAAGGAAATTCTTTGTTCTTCAATTATCTGAACGTTTATGAGTAAAACATTTTGTTTGGCTTTGAGTTTTAAAGTCAGCTTTTAAAAAAGTGACTTAGGATGCATGGCACTATGTTGCAAAAGAACAAAAAAAATAAAGAGGGAAAGGAAACAAGACCTGATTCTCAAGATTGAGTGCAAATTTAAATTACCTGGAGGGATTATGCCACAATATTAATGTTTCAGGGCTGGGGATTTGGCTCAGTGTGATTTGGTGCACAAGCATCAGGACCTGAGTTTAATTCTAGCACTACATACAAGAGCTAGGTGTATTGGTGCACATTGCTAATCCCAACACTGGGAAGTAGGAGACAGGAGGATTCCTGGGGCCTGTTGACAGTTAGCTTTCTCTACTGATCAAACCCCAGACACCCATGAGAGACCCTGTCTCATAAAACAAGGTTGATGCCTCCTGAGGAACAACACCTGAGGTCGAACTCTGGCATTCACATGTACACACACATGGTTGTGCGCACACACATATGCACATGCAAAGAAAATATAGATGTTTAACCTACATATTAAAATGCATGAGCAGTTTGCTATAGTACTTGTCAATTCATATTTTTAAGAAGCTTCTCATATAATTCTGATTTGAAATCAAAATTTAGGATAATAACTGTCAGAGGAAATAGGCCTTAACACTTTTTTTTTAAATAATCCCTAGGGGTGATATTCGTTTGAAAGAATTACATCATAAGCAGTCATGTGATTTTGACCGTAATGAGGTAAAGTTCATTGTCACATTGTCTTTTTAATTAGTCAGTCTGTGGTGTTATATTTTAGCAATTAGTTTATATTAATGTAAGAGTATCTTTTATTTGTAAATTTATTTTTATTTAGACTCATATTCTCTTATACTAGAAAAGTTATGGCTTAGAGTTAGAAAATAATAATGTTCTTCATTTGAGACAAGTTACTCTAGACATATTTAAAATAGTTCTTACTGCACTGTAAGACTTTGCTGAAAAAATGCTTTGACTTTCTCTGTTCTCTTGGTGAGTCGAATTGAGTCAGGAACTGAACCACTGGCACATAATTAGACACTCTTGTATATAATTTTTCTTTAATAAGTACGCTGGCTAGTTTTACATCAACCTGACATAAGCTAGAGTCATCTGAAAGGAGGGGAAACCTTAATTGAGAAAGTGTCTCCATAAGACCCAGCTATAGAGTATTTTCTTAAGTAGTGATTGACGGGGTGGGCCCAGCCCATTGTGGGTGGTGCCTGGACTGATGGTCTTGAGTTCTATAAGAAAGCAAGCTGGGCAAACCATGATGAACAAGCCAGTAAGCAGCACTCCTCCATGGCCTCTGTCTGCATCAGCCCCTGTCTCCAGATTCCTGCCCTGACTGAGTTCCTGCCCTGTGTTTTGTTTGTTTGTTTGTTTGTTTGTTTGTTTGCTAATGAACAGTGATGTACAAGCATAAGCCAAAAAACCCCTTTCCTGCTCAAACTGCTTTGGTCATGGTGTTTCATCACAGCAATAGAAACCCTGACAAAGGTAATAAGTGTGTGTCGAGTGATATAAATTCATGCGATAGACAGTGTCTTCTGTACACTAAGCACAGGTGTAAAGTCTTAGAGATTACATTCTGTTATACACTGTATGTGTAAAAGAATATATAATCTGCCTTTAAAACCCTTCTGAAGCTATGTAGACAGTAATGCAATGCGTGTAGATAAGTGGCTGCTATTTAATTTTTACAAAGGTCACCAGTAGCCTAGTGAAAGTGGCTTTAAAGTTTCATGGGTTTTAATAGCAAGACATTACATGGGATGCAGTTTCTGAGCATAGCTTTAAATGAAGAGTTTGCTGTATGCATAGACTGTCTAGAGCAATGGTTCTCAACCTGTAGGTCACAACCCCCTTTGGGATTGCATATCAGATATTTATATTATGATTCACAACAGTAGCAAAATTAAAGTTGTAATAACAAAGTAATTTTATGATTGGGGGTTCACTACAATGTGAGGAACTGTGTCAAAGGGTTGCACCTTCAGGAAGATTGAGAACCACTGGTCTAGAGGTGTAGTAACACAGAAAGTGAGATGTTAGAGAGTTGTTTGTTAGTTTGGATTACAAAGTTCAAGAATCTAGTTTAATTCCAGTTATTGTCCCACTCCTAACAGATTACAAGGAGTGCTGGAGTGGCAAAATATTAATTATGGGCAAAATGAAGAGCCAGGTCACAAATGAACTTGTATGATGTTTAGTACTTGAATCACCTGTCACCAAAGAGAGGCCCACTAAAAACTATAGCAGAAGCATTAGATGACATTAGAATAGTATAGATTGACTTTGGCAACAGTCACATTTGGTTAACAGAAACATTCAAGGCCACATGTCCTAGTTAGCTTTAATTGTCAACTTGAGGAAGCCCAGAACCATCTGAGAGAAGCTTCCACCGTGGAACTGCTTGGATTACATTATCCTGTGGATAGATCTCTGAGGCTGTCTTGATTATTAATTGATGCAGGAGGGCCACACATAACCCAGCATATGTGTAAAATCAGAGGATAGCTTTGTGGATTGGCTTTCTCTTCCTACTTTCATGTGTGTCCCAGAGATTGAACTTAGGTCATTAGGCTTGTGCAATGTGTTTTTTTCCTCTGAGTCATTTTGTTGGTACCAATAATGAGTTCTTAAAGTTGGGCAGTGGTAATAAGGATGGGAAGATGATTTATATTGAGAATTTAAAAGAACTTTATGATTTGTGATTAGTAAAGGACAAGGAAGAAATTGAGAAAGCGTACAGCTAATGGTTTAGGTAAATGGGAAGCAAAATGGCCCCATTCACCAAAGTTGAAAATATAGGACATGTCAGAAAAGGCCAACTTACTGTTCGTTTACCTCTGTGCAAAGAGCTATTGCTGGGAAATGGTTTCCTAGCCAAGTAACATATTTCCACAATGGCTTACCTTGTAGCTGGAACTTTAATGACAAATTAGCCGAGGTCACATACATGGCTCTAGTTTAAGACTTGTAGGAAGCAAGCGGGAGCTGCTGCTTTTCCACATTCTCTTTTTACTGATGACTGCATGGCAATGCTGTTTTTAAGGAACAATGGAGCATAAGAATGAAAGGGCCGGGTCTCTGAACTGCTGTGTGTGGGAAAAATGTTAATTTACCAGGAGATTGTTGCTAGAGAAAGAAGTAATTGTGCTACTATATATTTTGTGATGTACATGTCTTTTGTTTGTTTTTAAAACAATTCCTACTCTAAGTCTGATTCATGGAGGAACAGATTTCTGAATGATAAAGTAGACATGTTGAGCTTGATTGAGAGTCTTCTGAAAACCTCCTGGTCTATGTGATGGTGTGTTTTAGGCATTCATGTGGACAGGCTGTAGGCCAGCTGGTGCTTTGAGTCTTTAGTCCATAGGTCTCCATGGAATATATCCACGTATACAGTTCTCAAGAGAAAGGGTTAGAATTAGTTGCCAGCTTCCAGAGAAGCCACAGCATTTCAGCAAGGCAGAAGAGACTAAGTGATTTAGCAAGAAGCTTGGAGGAATACCAGTAGAACACTATTACAGAAAGCAGAAAGGGGTGCTTTCTGGGGTAGGGGTCATTGATGTTGGGTGCTGTCCTGTTTTTTAAAAACTCATATTCCTCCATTATGAATAATATAGATGTACCCTCTAAACTGAGCTGTAAACAGATGAGATAACTTAAGATACAGGTAAGCTCTGGCAACATCTATTATACACACATGTACTTACATCATATATTATACACACATGTACTTACATGTATCATGTGTAGTTTTAGGTGCATAGAAAAGAGCAACCTTAATGTTATTTGTCCCTTTCACTTCTCCTTCTGGATTGAGCTCCCTTCTTTCTCCCCAGTTGGAGTCCCTTTCTCATTTTTTTTTGTTTCCTCCTCTACAGTAGAGAATGTGATTAAGATAGAGATAAATGAAAGTCACTTTCTTACATAAAATGTAAGGAATGAGAGGTTCTTTGAAATTAGCACAATAATTGAAAAGGGGCTGTCTTTTCTTACCTTAAAAGATGTCAAAGAAGAAAAAGCTCTAGACATTTCTAGGTCATAGATACAAAGATTAAAAATAAGCGACCCTTATGTATATATGTATTGAATATCGACTGTATGTAACAGTGTCACTGCCTTTGCTAGGACAGTGCACATGGAGAGAGAAGAAAGATGATGCAGCACTTCTAATCTTAGCAAGGCTGACTTGCTGCAGCTCAGGTTGAGTGAAGCCTTGCTCTCCTGGAGAGCAAAGGAAGTTTCTTCTCTTTTGCATGGCTCTGTGGTTTGAATGAGAATGACCCCCATAGGCTCATACATTTGAATATTTGTTGATGGAACTCTTAGTGCAGGAAGGAATAGGAGGTGTGACCTTGTTGGAGGGAGTGTGTCACTGGGGACAGGCTTGAGGTTTCAAAAAGACATCATTCCTAGTCTCTCTTTCTGCCTTTATCTTTTGAACCAAGATGTAAGCTCCAGCTGTTCATGCCATTCTGTGCTCAGCCATCTTGAGTTCTTAATGCTCTAAAGCCATAGGCCCCCACATCAAATGCTTTCTTTTATAAGTTGCCATGGTCATGGCATTTTGTCACAGCAATAGAAAAGTAACTCAGACAGAAATTGCAATCAAGGAATGGGTTATTGCTGTGACAGACCTGATCATGCTGGTTTTGGAGGAATGTGGAAAACTTTGGGAATGCTGATAACAAGGCTTAATGAGTGGGTCATCCTTGTAGGGCTTGGAAGATAATATTGCTGAGAACAATGTAGACTATGGAGGCCCAGCTCAAGAGATTCCAGGGAGAATATTATCAGCAACTGGGTTAGTGACCATTCTTGTATTATTTGGCAAAGAATGTAGCTGCCTTAGCCCAAGAATGGCTAAAGTGATAGGTAATGAACTAAAGTTTAGTGGAGGATGTTTCAAGACAGTCTAGTAATGACTCTGCCATGTTGTTATTAGCAGTAACTCTTACACAGATCTACAATGAAAAAGAACAAGTAGAATGAAAAGAAATACAAAATGTAAAGTTTGAAAAGATAATGGGTATAGGAAATTTAATATTGGTTGCATGGTGTGACTCAAACACTTCTTGTTGATGCAAGTTTAGTGCTTGAGTATGTCAAGAGATGAATAGGAAAGTCTTTTTAAATGATAAAATAGTTAGGGAAGGGATGTTCCTCCTGTGTTACCTCAAGGCCTCACACTGGTGTGGACTTTTGTTCTGGGCGGTTCTCAGGTTTGTGGTTTACATTGTAAACAAGTAAACAAGCTTGAGATTTTACTGGTTTTGGATTGGAAATAGTGCACATTACTTCTGTTCATGGCTATAAATTAAATTTCTACCATGTCTACGTAGTATCTATATCAAATTCAAGGCATGCTTAGAAGTGTACACTGGCTTCTCATTCAAAAGGAAAGGGAGACAGCTAGACAGTATCTCCTTTACTCATCTATGGCCCCACGTCCCACCAAAAGACAAAGAAAGCACTTCTTTCAGTCCATGTAGATCGTCATTTAGTCATATAGTAAGTTATATCATCTGTTGTATAGTCTGTCTTATAGTAAGTCATAGCACTTGTCATATAGTCATATAGTAAATAATATAGTTTGACATATAGCAAATCATATAGTCTGCTATATAGAAAGTCATATCACCTTTCATATAGTCAATCATATGGTAAATCATATAGTCTGTCATATAGCAAGCTATAAAGGGAGCCTTTTATTTTATGCAGACTGTTCTATAGTCTGATATATGATATGTCAGTTATAAAGGGCACCCCAGACACTCAGCAGGGATACCTGTAGCCACATTCTCCCATCAGATTTTATAAAAATCCAGAGTAGAACAACAAAATAAACCCAGTTGCTTAACCTTTTTACTTACTAGAAATTAGGAAACACTGGTTTTTAAAAACAAGAAAGGAAACAAAAATCATTATGTAAATTAAATAATAATGAAATTATAACCAACGATGTGTTTTATAGTCAATTGGTAATTCTAAGCTTTGTTTATATTTTTAAAAGGAAGAGTAATAACTGATATCCCACCTTAAAAAACAAAACAAGAAAAGCATAGTATATCATACCCCCAAGTACTTTAGTATCTTGCATTTGTTTAACTATATACACCGTGACAGCATGAAGCCTTTTCTTTTGCTAGTGATTCATTTCTTATCAACTGTCTACTGCACTCTTAGTGTTGGTAAGCCAATTGGAATTTAAATTTAGTTGGATATTTTTTCTTTGTGAAAATGTCTTTGTTGAATGAAAGTAATATAAAGCAAAATTTTTATAAAATGAATTGGTGGTATTGGTTAGGTGTTATGAATGCTTTGGATTGCTATAAGTTTAATTCTTTTCTCTAGATCCCAATGGAAGGAAGAGGAATTTGTCCTTTAAAAGGGAAGTCAATGTCTGCTGAGAAAATCTGTGAGTGTAACTATATGATAACTTTATTATTTTAGAAAAGAAAGTAAATCAAATTTTAAAGATTTCTACCAGCAAGCAAATATTTAAGCTATTTTAGAATAGACTACAGTACAGTTGATTCCTTAAAATTGCTTTTTTATTTTATAAAATAGTCATGATGAGCACACAGAATGTAAATTTACAATTTCACAGGTAGTTTGAGACAATACAAACTGTCCTTTAGAAAATGGGCCCTAGAGGTCAATATTACCCTGATATTTATATTTTTGAGGTTCATTCATTTTGGTATTCATAGCTTTCACAGATTAGTTTTTCTGCTATCCAGAATTCTTTGCATTAACATGCTCTAATTGATTCATACATCTCCTGGCAGCAGATACTTGTGCTGTTCTCAATATTTCGTCCTTAGTTATTCTGACCATTGTTGACATTACTAGAACACACGTATGCAAGTTCTTGGGTATATTTCTAGGAACAGAACCACCTTTCACATGTTGCACATTTATTACATTTCTAAGTAATGCAAATTTGCTTTGTAGAGTGTAAGTGTGTTCTTTAGCCTTCCATAGGCAGCAGGTAAAAGTCACGTATCTACTAGTACTGTATCAATCTTTTATCATTATCTAAACCTAATAACTCATGGTAGTTTTAAGTTTTTATTTTTCTGGTTAGATTACTTGGCTAGCCATGTCCCACATTTTGCTCATGTTACCTTTTGCTTTGTTTTTGGAGTCAAGATCTCACTGTGGTCCATGATCACTCTGCCTTAGCCTCTCAGCAGCTAGAAAAGAGATGCTGGTGAACATGCCATGCTGCCTAGTGCTGCTTTTAAGATGCTTGCTTCTCATTAAGGAATGTATCTTTTTATAGTTGACATCTAGCTACATCTGTTATGCCCTATGCGTCTTTTATAAATCTTGCATACTAATTGTTTATAGGGCTTGTAAATGCCCATGATTCATAGAAGAGTGACTTTTGTCCATAAAAGTGTAACTACTAAGTATGTCTTAGGTCTTTGGTCCTAGCACAGTTCTTAGTTATTTGGTCTGCTAGGATACTTAGAAACCTTTGTGAATTGATCCAATTTTATTAATTTATTTTCTTTTAAATTTTTGTGAAAATGGAGCCAGGTGTGGTGGTATATACCTTTAACCCCAGCACTCAGGAGGCAGAGTTCAGTCTGGTCTACATAGTGAATTTCAGGAGAGACAGAGCTACATAGTGAGATCCTGGCACAAAAAGACAAAACTAAACAACAAATAAACAAAAAATTCAACCCCCAAAACCAAACCTCTTAAATTACCATAAAAATCAATGGCTTCTGTATGGCATTATTAGACACTATTTTTTTATTCTAAAATAACTTGTTTTTCCCTTTTATTACAGTTTCCCTTCCTCTATTCATCCTAGTTTCTCCCCACATCCACCTCCCATCCTGATCCATTTCTATCTCCCATTAGAAAACAAACAGGTTTCTAAGGACTAATAATATAATAATATCATGAAATAAAATGACAAAACATAAAATAAAAACTAATATATCTGAATAGGCCAAAACAAACAAGCAGAAGGAAGAAAGCACAAGGGACAGAGGCCACTTGCCAGTACTCAGGAATTCTATAGAAACATTAATCTGGAAGCCATAGGATATGTACAAAGGACCTGTAGTGTAGAAAGACTGAAGAGAACAATATTTAAATATAAGGTATAACAAATTATAAGATGTATTTTTAATAAAAAGGAAACTCCCTGACATGGCATTACAAGATAAGTTGTGAGTTCATTTTCTATTGGCCATCTACTGTTGGACATTCAGCCTGCCCATATGTATAGTTTGTTAAGTTTTCATTTCCAAGTGGTTATCAGTTGGAGATAGCTTCTGGATTAGGGATGAGGACATGTGTCTACTTCTCCTTTCAACTCTAGGGCCCCATCTGGTTCAGGCCCATGAGGGCCCTGTGCATGCTGCTCAGTCTCTGTGATTTCATGTGTGTTGATCATGTTGACTTAGAAGGCCTTGTTTTCTTGGTGTCCTTCATCTCCTACGGAACTTATACTTCTGCCTCCTCTTCCATTGGGTTCCCTGAGCCCTGAAAGAAGGAATTGACAGGGTCTGACATGGTGGATTCCTTTTTGGCTAAGTTTCATTTTTGTATTCTCCCATGAAATGTATTCTTTCCTTTATTCTTATGGATGGAATTGTTTTTCTTATTCTATTTACTTTAAAACTTTTTTGCATTACTGGCTTGGTTTTCATTTTTAATGTCTTGTGTGTGTGTGTGTGTGTGTGTGTGTGTGTGTGTGTTTATTGCAAGGAGGGAACAGCCTTATATACAGCTTTACAGCACAATGGAGAAATCCCAGGTGTGAGGGTTCATGTTTTCATAATTAGAGGTTGATACCAGTGGGGCACGGCTGGAGCTGTAAGTCAGAACTAGAAAACAGGATGCACCTGTGGTTATTGACAAGCAACTCACAGAGACCCTATGGAGGCTGGGGCCCAACACTTTAATTTCCAAATTTTCTGTTAGGCTCGCTTTCTTTCTTTCTTTCTTTCTTTCTTTCTTTCTTTCTTTCTTTCTTTCTTTCTTTCTTTCTTTCTTTCTTTCTTTCTTCTTTTCTTTTTTTCCTTTCTTTTTTCTTTTTCTTTTTGTCTTTCTATTTCCTGACTGAATTTCTCCTTCATGCTTACAATTTTTTCTTTGTTTTTTTATTTTAATTTTAAATAGCTTGTTTTACATGTCAATCCCAGTTCCCTCTCCCTCCCCTCCTCCTGCACTCCCCCACCATCCCCCCCCCATCCTCCCACCCTATTGCCAATTCCTTCCACATAGGGGATATCTAGACTCTGTCATTTCACTCAGGGTAGGGTCCAGGCACTCCCCTAAGAGTCCAGGCTGAGAGAGCATCCCTCTTTGTGTTATGGACACATGATGTCTGTTAGTATTCGAGGGGTAAACACTGATCCACTGCTCAGGGCCCCATAGGTTGCCCAGGCCTCCTCACTGACTCTCACATTCTGGGGTTCTGGATCGGTCCCATGCTGGCCTCCCAGCTGTCGGTCTGGGGTCCAAGAGCTCTCCCCTGTTCGGATCAGCTGTCTCTGCTGTTTTTGCCAGCCCATTCTTTGCCAATTTGCTCATCGCTCCTCTCTGTCGCTAATTTTGCTTCCAAATTACTGATCGTTTCATCTGCTTTGGTAATTTTCCTTCTTTCCTAGTCTGAGTTTGTTTGCTTACTTCGTTTATTTAGTGTGGGTTCTGGAGAGTTGTCTTCATTTGCATTTCCACTGCCTGCTGCCCTTTAGGGGGAAGCTGGCTGCAGTCAATATACAGGGATCCAACTACAGTTCAATGTCAGCTTCTACTGAAATCCAGAGACAGAGGCCCCAGAGTAGTCTGTGGGGAAATTTAATGTATAGTGTTTTAGAGCAGAGTTTTTTTTTGTGGAAATAGTGGGGAAAGGAACAAGAGAATAAAGTAAGAATGACGAGATACATGTAAGTTACTGTGTGTTGCTCAGTAGGTTTAGAAAAAGAATGGCCAGAGCCATCTGCCCTGGGAGATACCAGTTAAAATAAAACAAAGGAACAATCAAAGCACAAAAATGTAATTTTTTTTGAGACAGGATTTCTCTGTGTAGCTTTGGAGCCTATTCTGGCACTTGCTCTGTTGACCAGGCTGGCCTCGAACTCACAAAGAGGCCTCTGCCTCCTGAGTGCTGAGATTAAAGGTATGCACTACCAACGCCATGCCAAAAATAATAAAAAGATGAAATTTATTATTATTTTTAAATTTAGGTTAGAAACAATCTTGTTTTACATGTCAATCCCAGCTCCCCCTCTCTCTCTCCTCCTCCCCTGCCCTCCCCAGCAGGTCCCTGAGTCCCCCACCCAATCTCCACTCTGATCCCCAGGGAGGGTGAGGCCCTCCATGGTGGATCTCCAGTGGCTGTAATTTCATACAGGTCAGGGCCTAGGCCCTCCCCCAAGAGTCCCAGCTGGGAGAGCCTCCCAGATTGTGGCATGGGCACTTAAAGTCTATTTGTACTCCAGGGATAAGTACTACCCAAGGCCCCATAGATTACCTAGGCCTCCTCACTGACACCCACATTCAGGGGGTCTGGGTCAGTCAAAAAGATGAAATCTAAGAAATGCCATGACCTGCATGACTTTAGGGATTGACCTAACTGGGCCAATGAGAGTGAAGAAATGACAGACACATAACAGAAAAGCTGGGGTGGGTGACTGTGCACTCTGATGGAGTACAGACCAACAGTAACCTGGAAAACAGCATTTCTTTTAGACATCCGAATTGAGGAGGAAGGTTTTGCATACAACAAGGAGGCAGGTGTGTCCATTTTTAGTGAAAGGTCTTTGGGGTAGCAGTCTCAGGCCCTAAACATCAGGAGGGAGATACTTCAGTCAGTGTGTTCTGTATACACTGTCAGTACTGCATGCAGACCAGGAACGGTTTCCCATTCCATGGATCTGAGGCATTGAGTCCTTGACATGGCTGTGCTCATGCTACCTACATGCGTCTACTTGGGGCTTCACCCATTCCTACACATTCACTCAGGAATTTTGTGTATTATTCATTGGCCGTGACCCAAGTAAACACAGGCTGGCAGGCCTTCCACAGCTGCTCAGAACCTCAGTCACAGGATTACATTTCTGCAGAGGTGCTTAAATTACCAGCAACAAGGTAACAAGGTCTTTTTTTTTTTTTGTCATCACACCCTTTCTAAGTGGGTATGGGCTAGATCCCTGCAACAGACAGGCTTCTTCCTTGCTGAACTCTATGAGAAGAAAGTAGCCTTACATTACCCTGTTGGGAATCATATCAACCTTCACTTGTCTTCAGTTTTCTTTTTCATCATAAATAACTGTCCGCATAAAAAATTTAAGCTTGGCACACCTCAAAGTGCTGTTTGTTATGCTAGTGGAACTTAGATGTCATCTACTTTGCTAGCGTGTGAGTGGCACCATCCCTCATGAATGGACACTTGATTTCAGATCTGGAGTCTTCGCAGAGCAGCCAGTCAGCCAGCTACTCTCCACAGCCCACCGAAAGTACGTTCGGCTCCACTTCTGACTTGGTGAGTCACTGCTTTGGGGATTATTAGTATGCGCTGTATTAATTTCAGATTTTTTTTCTCTTTCTGCATTGAGAAGAGTTGAGCCAATAGTGGAAATAAAAATTACATCAGCAAAAATGGTTTTCAAAGTTAAACGTATTTTAAATGTAAAAATGTTAGAAAATTTGTCACATTGCAGGTGGCAGTGGTGGTGACACTCTTGAACAAGGACTTTTTATCTCTAGCTGAGTACAGTGGAACTTGCTGAGGGTGGGACTCCCCACTGATGGGACTCTAATAGGTCTGAGGCATAAGGGATGGGGACCAGCTCCAGCGTCATGGTTAGAAGGAAGGAAAGGGGTAAAGGGGCCCTGGCCTTACAGCTGTGGTGTTCAGTACCAGGCCAGAGAGGGAATGAACAGGCAAACGCAAAGGCAGTCTTTCTAAAGTTACTTTAAAACTATACTCCCGTCCCCTGATTTTAAAGGGCCTTCTTGTTGCACTGTTGTTGGTTTGTGTTTGTTTTTATTTTTGAGGTGGGTACCACTATGTAGCCCAGGCTGTCCTTGAACTCACTGTATAGAACAGACTCACCTTAATGTCAAGGTTGTCCCCTTGCCTCAGTTTAAGTGTAGAATTACAGGTATGAGCCAACATGCCTGGATAGCTTTATCTCTTGGATACTCAAGATATAACCCTTGTTGACCACCATGGAGCACTGTTGGAAAAAAAAATCACTGTATATAGTATGCTCATTCAAGCCATAGACAACTTGTATCATTTGCTATCCTATTTATTCAGTGGTCTTAATGAAGTATTTAACAGCATCAGAAAAATGTCAGGTCAGTGTGTCCTTGCCAGCTTTCTTGAGAAGATAATATAAATTAAATCCAATTCACGGGTATTTAATGATGGTATCATTAAATGTTTATTGTGGAAGTCTTTCAACATGTATTAAATGAGTTTTGTGTTATTCTGGAAAAAAACGTGTAAACAAAAAGTTTAAACAAAAGTGTAAACAAAAAGTAAAACCATGCATTTGAGCATTAGTGATATACATTTACAGGGATAATGAATATATTCTTATAAAAGCTTCTTATCAAGATATATATACACACACTTTGATATATGTGTGCACAATGTATCATGTGAATGTATACAGTTAAACATTATACATTGTGTATTTATTTTAAAAGGTTTTATTTTATTAATTTAATTTATTTTAATTTGAAATATATTTAATTTGTAATATATATAATAACCAAGTAAACATTAAAAATTTAGTCTCAAAGCTTATAAAATGAGGCAAACTGCCCAGAATTATTCAAGACTAAAATCATACTAGAGTGGCATGTTATATTGATAAGCCATGTTTAAATGAGAATTTCCTCCCTTCACTCCTTACCCTTATTTCTGTCTCTGGTCTCTATTTTGCCATCCAGACTGTTTGCTATGGATACCAGTGACTTCTGTATTTACAGACTATCTTAGTGACCATTCTGTTACTTTAACAGCATTACGAAAGCAACCTGGGGAAGACAGGAGTTATTTAGCTTAAATGTCCTAATCATATGTGACGACTGAGGGAAGTCAGGGTAGGAACTCAAGCAGAAGCAGACATGGGAACCATGGAGGAAGCTGCTTACGGGTTCGCTCTGCATGGTCTGCTCAGCCTGCTGTCTTACACAGCCCAGGACCTCTGCCTCTGGTGGCCCCACCCACGGTGTGCTGCTCCTCCCACCCCACCAGCGACATCTCTCAATAATCAAGGGAAAACCATATAGACCTTCCTACAGGCAAGCTGATAGAGGCTTTCCCTTAATTAATGAATGTTCCCTCTTCCTAGATGACTCCAGCTGTGACAAAGTGAACTAACCAACCAACACACAGCCTTTTGAGCCTTCAGTTACAAGGACTCCTGATCACGATGGAAATTATTTCATCTTTCTAAAACATTTGTGCGAGGATCAGGGTTTAGCTCAGTGTTAGAGCTCTTGCTTTCAGTCATTCCCCACTACCGTAAACAAACGAAGTGGTTTTTGTCTCTGCTTCCCCATCAAGATGCTGTGCTAGCTTCCTCCCCTCCTATACCATTGCAGCCTTATGCTCTGTCCTTCTCCCTGCATGATGCTGTGCTGACTAGGGCTCTGTCCAGGACCTTCTGTCATCCTGTGTGCTAAAGCTGCAATGTTCTTGTGCACCCTAGGATGACTGTTGTGCTGCTTGATGACTTTAGCTTTGACCCATATTTAAATGATCTTTTCTACATTTCTTGGGTAGTGAAGAGAATCTCTACCTGTTTGTACTTCAAACTGAATCCTCCTTTAAGTGGTAATCCCATATCAATTATTTCAGTGTACCCAAGTGTTCATTTCAGAATCCTAGAAAACAGTTAACCCCACTCTGCCTCCTCCCAGTCACTCACTTCACTTGATCAACTTTTTTTTTTTTTTTTGGTTTTTACGAGACAGGGTTTCTCTGTATTGTTTCGGAGGCTATCGGTCCAGCCCAGCCTCGAACTCACAGAGATCCGCCTGCCTCTGCCTCCAGAGTGCTGGGATTAAAGGCGTGCGCCACCATCGCCCGGCCACTTGATCAACTTCTAATTTACCTATTTCTCACTAGAACCCTACTCTATGTTCTCACTAGTTTGCTCTTGAATGATTGTGGTTGCTTCTCAAAAGATCTTAGTATTTTGCTTTTGCCCCAACATTGTCTCCGGGTAGCAAAGTTCATGACTTTCTAAGAACACACATTCAATCCTGTTAATCTCATCCAGTGGGTTCCTGTTTTACTAACTTACCCACACTCCTTACAGCACCCCCTGACTCTGTGAATGCTGGCTCCTGATCACATGGGATGGTCTCCCATCGGTCTCCCGTCTGTGTCCCTATCTACACACACTGGTTTGCCAGTTGCTTCCCTGCTTTGGTTTTATGAGGTTGGCCCTACTTCCTGAGCTAATGGACTCCTATTCAGACAGTTCTTTCCTCACTTACGCCTTGCAGGTACTGCCTGCTCTCTTCACTGGTGATCCATTCTTTTATGTATTTTGCCTCTCGGGTCTCTTCTTAGTTGTGTTTCAAGTGTCAGTATGCTTGCGGTGAGTTCTTCAATGGCTCCCCAGTCTAAATAAGGCCTCATAGCTACGTCTGCAAGGTGCTTTATTCTTTATACTTTTCTCAGTGTGTGCAGGTGTATGATTGCTTGATGAATTTCATGTTCACCTCTGTAATGTATGTCTAAGCAAGCAGCAGCTCTGTTCTATGTGAGCGCAGCTGTCCCTCATGTTGACAGGATGAGATGCACAAGACTCGCTCTCTCCAGTTTGCGCTTAACTAACTTCTGTGCATTTCTTGGGCTACTTTTGCTTCCTGGTGTCAGTCTGCTAAAGTCTAGATCTAATTTTAGTTTTTTGTCATTCAAACTTTATCTCTCTACTGCCCAGTTTGAATAATCAGTATGTGTTTTATTTTTTCCTCACCATGGGAGTGACTGAAATGCTAGCTTCACACATTCTTGGCAAGAATTCTCCTACTGAGCTACAATCCCAGGAAACAATACATTTTAATTACAACATCCAAATGGTATTTTCATTAATCTTCATAAAATTATGAATTATTAAATTTATTTTTAAATTTGAGAAATGGAAGGCAGCAAAGCTTGTCCCCTTATGAACAGTTGCAGTATTTACTGTAACCACTCAATTTCCAGTGATCTGATACCTTCATTTTCTTCTTAAGTGTTTTTCATGGGATGACCCTAATAAATGTTTCCCTTAATGAGCCCATGAGTGAACAGGGTTAAGCTTAGTAGCTGCTCCCTGGGAACATGTTACTGCTCTGCCCTTTTTAAGTAGCTGAAGACTGCTGTGGCAGAATGGGGCCTGTGACAGTAGTACTGAGAAGAGGACAAGGCAGCTCTTCTCTTTTGCATTTTATTGCAGTGACAATTGTTATTGCTGTTTTAAAACCCATAGCTTTGATATTATATCTGCTTTGATTTGTAACTAACCATATTCTCTTCAATTTTCCACAATTTCCTATACTCTGGATTCAAAGACTGCTTTGAAATGGCCATTTTAAACTTACCATAGATTTCTTTCATTTCCTTTAGATATCTGAAGATGAAGATCAGACACAGCAGCAACCTGAAGAGTCAATTAAGAAAGCCACAGAAACAACTGATGTTTTTTGTCTCGAGAAGGAGGAAGAGCATTTAGGTGACATAACTGTGAAAAATAAGGTCAAAATTCATAAACAGAAAGATAATTTTCCCCAGTCTTCAGTGAAGAATAATACTGATACATTTCCAGTGTCTCCGCACAATTCAGAATACATCTCACAAAACAAGACCAGTAACGATTGTGTACTTCAGGCTAGCAGGTGTGACTTAGGGGTACAGACAGAAAAAGAGCTGCTTCTGGGGACAACAGCAGATGTTGCTGTACAGTGTAGCATAATTTCCCAGTGTTCATGTAAAAGTAGTCCCGATGTTCCTGTAACAGAGGTCACTTCCCTTCAGAAGGCTGACAGCTGCAGTGAAGATATTATTGCACATACCACTGGAGGGCAGGACACACTTGCAGATAACTCACTCTAAAATCTCAGTTTAGGATGTAGTATTTCATTTAATCTTGGAAGGCAACAGGAAGTGTTTAGATCTTCATTAATGTAATAAGTAATGAGAAAAATGAGGCTGAGCATAAAGGGGAATTTCTAAGTTCTGATGTTTGTAATTTTAGTATTTCTGTTTTTAATATTTTATGTAGGCATTTTAAATAACATTATTTATAGAAATTTACATATATATGTTGCCATTTTCCATATATATGTTGCCATTCTCATCTTTATTTGGATTAAAAATGTATGTAACTGCTTTATTTCTGTTGGCAATTATTATAAATCTTGATATAGTTAAATTGTCTAACAAATGTTCCCAGGGTCCCCGCTAGCCATGCCATCCAGGGTGCTCCTCAAACCTTCGCTCGCCCTCCTCTCCTCCCCTTTCTGTGCTGCAGCTCTTTACAGACCCCTGCTGCAGCTGCCCCTTCCTCTCTGCCCCCCTCCCATCTCCAGAAGACCACGTGGATCTCCTACAGCCTTTCTCACTTGGTCATCCTCCTCTAATCTCAGCCTCCCACTCCCTCAGGCACTCCTGCCACACCATGGGCCACACAGGCCAGGGAAGCTGATCTCCACTCTCCTTCCTTTGCTCCAAATCCAATCCTCGGGCTCACCCCAGCTCTGTAGCAGACTGTCAGCTGTGCGTGCTCCTCTCTCTCGGCCCCCATTTTCAGGAGACTAGGTTGATCCTAGTGTGGTACAACCTGTTTTTCTCATTCCTGTGAACCTCCTCAGCCCCAGCCCCCAAGTCAATCTCCATCACTAAGTGTTAGTTTGCAATACTGAGAAACACAATGGGACTCCCCCATCTCAGGTGGCCACACTTATCAGGATCTCAGAAGCATTCCCCACCATACAACCCACAGCTACCATAATTTACTAAGAACCAGAAATGACAATAGGAACTAAGGAACAAAATACCCACCCAAGAAAGACAAAACCAGATATTTAGAGATCCCAACTCAACATTTTTAGACCCCTAGCGACTAGCCCATCACAGAGTAACTTGTCTTTCTGCCCTCTCCCGAGAAACCAGAGACCTCAAGATAAATGTTAAAGATAATACTCCCTGATCCAGGAACTAACTCACCACATTCCTGCTCAATGTTTAACTATACAATGCCCAAAGAATGCTTGCTTGAGAAAACCTTCCTGTTAAGACATAAGCTATCATTTAACTTCCCCATCCTTTATGATGTTTGCTTAACTCCCCCATTTGGTTTTTCCCTTTAAAAAACTCCGACTGCAGCTACTAGGGGTTGAACTCCTCTGCCCCTGCAAGGGTTATGAGCTCGGCCCCAGTGTACTGGTTCCCCGAATAAACCTTGTGTGCTTGCATCAAGAATGGTCTCTCTTGAATTATTGGAGTGTCGACTTATCCCGAGACTTGAGTGAGGGTCTCCCCACTCTGGCGGTCTTTCAATATCAGCACCTAAAATTGCAATCATCCCAAACTCAGATGCCTAGACACCAGCATAAAAACACAAACAATAACAGCCAGGACAATATGTCTTCACTAGAATCCAGCAACCCTACTACAGTAGGCCCTGAGAAAAGCACTATAGCTGAAGCAAAGACAAGGACTTCCAAATAGCCTCACAGAAGAGATCCTCACAGAAGAGGTCCTCACAGAAGAGGTCCTCACAGAAGATGTGAACAAATTCATTAAAGAAATCTATGAAAACACACACACACACAAATAAAAAAAAAAACAGTGGAATGAAATGAAGAAAACAATTCAAGACTAGTAAGTAGAAATAAAATCAATAAAGAAAACACAAACTGAGGGAAAACTGGAAATGAAAATTTCAGGAACTCAAACACAAACCTCAGAGGCAAGCCTCACCAACAGGATATAAGAGGTGGAAGCGAGGATCTCAGTCACTGAAAATATGATAAAAGAAATGTATACCCCACTTAAAGAAAATGTTTAAATGCTGCCATTTTCCACATATATGTTTCCATTCTCATCCTTATTTAGATTAAAAATATATGTAACTGCTTTATTTCCAGACACAAAACATCCAGGTAATCTGGGACACTGTCAGAAGACCAAATCTATACATATTAGGAACAAAGGAAGGAGAAGAAACCCATGTCAGAGGCACAGCAAATATTTTCAATGAAATCATAGAATAAAATTTCCCCACCCTAAAGAAAGAAGTGCCTACCAAGGTAACAAACATACAGAACACTAAATAGAAATTCCCCATGACACACAATAATCAAAACACCAAGTGTATACAGCAAAGAGAATATTAAAAACTTCAAGGGAAAAAGACCAAATAACATATAAAGGCAGAACTACTATAATAACACCTGACCTCTCAATGAAGACTCTAAATCTGGTAAGATGTGTACAAACTCGAAGAGACCATAGATGCCAGATCAGAATACAATACCCAGAAAAACTTTCAATCACAATAGATGGAGAGAAGAGAGAGATTCCATGATAAAACCAACTTAAAGCAGAACCTGTCTACAAATCTAGCCCTACAGGAAGCACTAAAAGGAAAACTTCAACTTGAAGAGGCTAACCTCACCCAAGAAAACATAAGGAATAAATAGTATCAGACCAGCAAATCAGAAGAAGAGGGGGATCACCACCACAAAATAATGGGAATCAAAAACACTGCACATAGATAACTGTCAACATCAATGATCTCAATCACCCAATAAAAAGATACATATTAACAAAGTGGTTGTGAAAACAGACTATTTCCTTCTTCTGCATCCAAGAAACACACCTTAACATCAAGGATAGCTATCACCCCAGGGTAAAAGGATTGAAAAAGTTATTCCAAGCAAATTGACTTAAACAACCAGTAAAATCATTTTAATATCTGACAAAAAAAGATTTCAAATAAAATCTAATCAAAATAGACAGGGAATGTCACTTACTTATCAAAGGAAAAATCCACCAAAAGGATATTGCAATTTTTAATATCTATGCACCAAACACAAGGGAAATCAAGTTTATAAAATAAACACTATTATAGGTTAAATCACTTATTTACCGTCACACAGTGATACTGGGTAACTTCAGTACCCCACTCTCACCAAGAGACAGGCTATTCAGACAAAAACTAAACAAAGAAATGCCGGAGCTAACTGACATCATAAACCAGGTGTTTACAAATCATTTCACCCAAACAAAAAAGAATATACCCTTTTCTCAGAAGCTCATGGAACTTTCTCTAAAATTTAAAACATAATTGGACACAAAGCAACTCTAAACAGATAACAAGAAAATTGGGATAACCTGCAACTTACTAGACCACCATGGATTAAAGCTGACTATCAACAATAACAGAAACAACAGCTTACAAACTCATGAAAGATAAAAAAAAACACCAATGAATGAAAAATGGGCCAGACAGAAATTAAGAAAGAAATTAAAAGCTTTAAGAACATACTTGTACTTATGGGACACAGTGAAGATAGTACCAAGAGGCAAGTTTGGTAGCACTGTCTTTGTAAAAACATTAGCGAGATCTCATACTAGTAACTTGACAGCACATCTGAAAGACCTAGAGAAAAAAATTACACAAAAGGAGTAGATGTCGATAATTGATTAAACAGGGTTGAAACCAATAAAATAGAAACCAAAAAAGTCAATGAAACAAAAAATTGGTTCTTTTTGAAAAATCAATACAATTGACAAACCCATAGCCAAATTAACTGAAAGGCAGTGAGAGAATATCCAAATTAACAAAATTAGAGACACAGGGGAGGGGGGACACGACAGCAGACACTGAGGAAAGTCAGAGAACTGTAAGGGCATACTTTAAAATCCTGTATTCCACCACATTGGAAAATCTAAAATAAATGGATATTTTCTTGATATATACAACCTACAAAATGCAGCCTATGGGGGGAAAAAACATAAAAGAAACATTGTAAGTCACTCAAAATGATAGTCTTAAAATCAAATGAAGAGCAATTGGCCATTAAAAAAAGATTTTGTGGGTTTGTGTGTGTACACCTCATGGCATGCATGTGGAGGTCAGGGAACAATGTGTGGGAATGAGTTTTCTTCTACCATCTGTGTTCTGGGGATCAAATTTAGATTATCAGTTTCAGTGGCAGGAACCTTTAGTCATTGTGCTATCTTGTGAGTCCCGCCATCATTTCTAATGGATGTGCCTCAGTGACCTTTCTCCACAGACAGAATCAGGTACAAACAATCTTGAAGGACTTCCAAGATTGAACATATGAACTAAGAAGACCCATATCAGTAATGCAGAGATGGTATTGGTGGACAACTTGTGAACTCTAATCTGTCTGGGTTCTATTGAGATGTTTCCATGCATGGGAAGCTATTATGTATAAAGGAAGCTGAGAAACATGACATTCTAGTGTTAAATATCCTAACTTAGACATAGGCATTTTAAATATTTCAGATATCCCTCCCAGTGTCTTTAGTTCTCTTTGGGTTGAAATAGCTTGCTCATACAGAGGATATAGGTTCTTTTGTCACATGTTCTAAGAGCTAATTCTGTTGGCTGCTATTGCTACTCAGTTGTTAGCTTTTAAATCACATATTGATAGTGGGTTATGGCTAAAAATGTTCAATTAAAGATTGTCTTTAATTGATCATGAGGAAGTACTTCATTTTCAGGTCAGGTTGTAGGTCATTGCTTCACTAAGCAACTTGTACTTGGAGATCGCTGTTCAACTTTACAGAAAGTGACTCCCTCAAATTTACTAAATGTCATTTCTTAAATTATTCACAATGGCTGTAAGGGATGATTCATTTGTTCAATACCCTCAAATGTGCAACCTTGCAGTGTATGCCACAGTCTAGGAGACTTTTCTGAATTTTGTAGCTAGATTTATTGTATATTTTCAAATGACCTTGACACACACTGAATAAACTTGAAACATAAGACATGGCATAGCCAGACAATATATGTATATTTCTGTTTCAGTCATATTTTCTATCATTAAATAAAGATACTTTATTGTACTCAGATAAAATCTTCTTGAGGTTTTATCTTCAAAATAAAATCTTTATAAACTATGAAAAGTCTTTATACTTCCAAAAATGCCCCTAGGAATAATTTTCCCTTTTTTAAAAATTAGAAACAAGCTTGCTTCACATGTCAATCCCAGCTCCCTCTCCCTCCTTCCCCACACCCCCACCATACCCTACACCCAGTCCCCACTCGGTTCCCCAGGGAGGGTGAGGCCCTCCATGGGGGATATCCAAAGTCTGACATTTCATTCAGGGCAGGACCTAGGCCCTCCCCCAAGAGTCCAAGCTGGGAGAGAATCCCTCATTGTGGGATGGGCACCCAAAGTTCATTTGTATGCCAGGGATAAATACTGATCTACTACCTGAGGCCCCATAGATTGCCTAGGCCTCCTCACTGACACCCACATTCAGGGGGTCTGGATCAGTTCCATGATGCCCTCTCAGCCATCAGTCTGGGGTCCAAGAGCTCCCCCCTTCAAGTTTTTTATTACATGTATTTATTGGGGTGGGGGCACATATCACGACGTGCACGTGGAAGTCAGAGGACAACTGCAAGAGAGGTTATTTCCTTCCACCATATGGGTCCGAAGGTTGCACCTCAACTTGTGAGGACTTTACCCCCTGAGCCATCTTCCTGGCTCAGCAAGTGAACTTTTAGCTTTGTAGGAAACACTAACAGATTGCCAGGTTTGCTTAAAATCTGTAGTTTTCCTTTAAATGATTGTTTTTATTGTCTTCCTTGCTTCATTAAGTTTAGATCTACTTTGTTTAATCACCCAATGGGACTGGGCCATATTATTTTCTTCTTAACTTACAGAAGGAAGAATTTGTTGAATTCCAGCTTATTATAGTTCCAGAGGGGGTAGAGTTCATAACCATCAGGATGGGGCGCATTGGAGTAGTCAGGAAGACATGGCACTGTGAGATCTGATGAAGGACTGCAGCATGCACACCTGTCTCAGGGCTCAGAGACGTCTCAGCCATGGCCTTTCCTAGTCATTTGCCCAGAAGTTCTTTCTGGAAGAAGTTCTTAAGCTTTGTTGCATTTGCCTCAGCTGAAGTTTGCAAATTCTGTTTTACAGCATTGAGGAAACTTCTTAGGTTTCCAGTCTGGCATAGGAGATGCTTAGCAGTCACAATCTGTCTTTAAAATCACAAGCTGAACTAAATGAAGATCAGTAGCTCATCTGTATGTGAGGTAAGGTCAAAAGAAAACCAACTAGAGTGATAGCCCAGATAGAGAGAATCACAATCTACTGGACCAGAAACCTCTGAAAGAAGCAATGCTTGAGTGGGCACTCCTATGCTGCAATTGGATGCGTATCTTAGTGTGGAAAGTCCGCCAGGCACCCAGTTATAATGAGGGTCCTCCTGTGATCTCCAGAAATTGAGTTTCGCGTCTATGTGATATACTAGTGATATGTGGTGAGAACAGGGACCCCACTCCTTCATGCATCTGACAGGGAGGGAATAAAGTTGATATTTTGAATCATGACAGAGCATTCTCTTTAACATGGCCCACTGTCAGGAGAAACAGTTTACCAGAGCCTAACCCCAAACAACCTCAGCCTGCAACTGTCCGGCTCCTACATCTATCCAGCCCCATGGAAAGTGTGGAAATGAGAGGCTCCTGTGAGCACCATCAAGCCATCAAGCACCATCAGCAGCACACGCACACTAAAAGACTGACACTTGGTCACTGCACATGCCCTGTGCCCCGTATTCCATTTCATTAAAGGATACGAATTTTTTAAAAAAAGTTTCTTTTACCTGGTATATCATGTTTGGTGAATAAAGCATAAGAAGACCCTCCCCCAATAAACTTTAGAAGCACTAGGCAACTTGGCTAATAAAATATAAAACAGTAAGTGCTGTAATCCCAGCACTCTAAGAGTAAGTGCAGGCAGCCCACAGTTGCAAGGCAGCCTGGAATGTGTGGTAAAAAGACTGTGTCAAAAAAAGCAAGACCCAGAGGCATACTCCAGGCCTTTACTTTTTGGGCCACCAACCAGCTCCCAGATCATGACACAGAAACTTATTATTAGTGAAGAGTGCTCTGCCTTGCTTAGGCACCTTTATGACTAGCTCTTTTAACGAACGCTAACCTGTTTCTATTCACCTACCTTTTGCCTTGGTGCTTATTACTTTCCTTACATCTGTAGGTCTAACTTCCACAGCTTCTCTGTGTCCAGCTAGCTGGTGTCCGCCTTGCTTCTATTCCAGCATGTCCTCCATCTTCTCTCAATCTTTCCGTTCTTCTTTTCCCCCTGGGATCTCTGCCCACCAGCCCTACCTATCCTTTCTCCTGCCTCACTATTGGACATTCAGCTTTTTCTTAGACTAATCAGACGCCTTAGGCAGGCAAGATGACACAGATGCAACAAATCTTTACATAATTAAACACACATCCTTACATCGTTAAACAAATGCAGCATAAACAAATGAAACACACCTTCGCACAATTAAAGTAATATTCCACAGCAAAAACAAATGTAGCACAACTTTGCCTAGTTAAAATAATATTCTACAACAGCGACACTTTTCTATCATGCATTAGACCTTAGATTCAATACATGGGACTCCCTCTTACAAGAATATTTTTATTTAAATTATATATGCTAGTATAAACATATGACATACTAAAAGGCAAGCAACATCAACAAAAATAGCTTAAAGTCAGAGTTAGAGCAGATATAAGAACCAGACTCCAATAAGTTAGACATTGGAGTGACAAAATTGAGAAATTAAAACATATATTATTAATATGCAAAGAGCTTTGATGGAAAGAGCAGACAAACAGTGGCTAGTGCATCAGAACAGATGGAAATTCTGAGAATGTCTTATTGATAGCATTTAAAACTACCATCACAGAAATGAAGAATGTCTAACTTCCACAGCTTCTCTGTGTCCAGCTGGCTGGCGTCTGCCTTGCTTCTGGTTCCAGCATGTCCTCCATCTTCTCCCATTCTTCCTATTATGTGGTGAACACAATAGCAGATTGGATCCAGGTCATGGAAGGATCTCTGAGCTTGAGACTTCCACACAAACAGAAAATGAAAAAGGAGTGAGGAAAACAGGACAGACTATCCAGGAGTTGTGGAACAAGTACAAAAGGTTTAATGTATCAAGAATGGAAAGCCCATAAGAAGAAAGAAAGAAAGTGCAGGGAGGAAATAGTTGAAGGAATAAGGACTTGGAATTTCCTAATGTCCCAAAGCAAGTCATCAGAGGAAGGTAGGACAAACAGAAAACAAAAGCAAGCCCCTCCCCACAGTCCAGCACATCATATTCTCACTAGCACAGTCACAGAAAGAGCCAAAGGAAAGCTGTCTAATTATGTCGGAACAAAGGCTTCTCAGAAACCGTAAAAGGCTGCAAGAAACGGAGGGTGTTTAGTTGGTTAGAAAAAGCACCCACTGTCTACAGCCTGATCTCAGAAAAGGAACCCACATGCAAATCTCTACTGGTGAGATGCTGCCCTTCAAAACAGAAGGAGAAATATTTTCTCAGACAAACAGAAAACTTTGGGGACTCTATTGCTAGTCTCCTTGCCACCCCCACATAGTTAACAGAGTGTCTTATATAAAAGGAAAATCACATAGATCAGATAGTACAAAAAGAAAGTCAGAGCCAGTTACAGTATGAGTGGAATGCAGATATACACCGTTTTCATTGTGCTTTTCTAGACTTTTCTCACAAATAAATTAGCTCAAACTAATGATACTTGGCTGGAGAGACAGCTCATTGGCTAAGAATACTTGTTATTTTTACAGAGGACCCAGATTTGATTACCAGTGCCCACAAAGCAGTGCGGTCCTATTCAGCGAATCCCACAGAGGGGACTGGGGACATGACTCTGTGGTTATGAGGGCTTCTGGTCCCTCCAGAGGACCTGCATTCAGATCCTAGCACTCCCATTGAGCAGCTCACAAACACCTGTAACTCCAGTTTCACAGGGATCCCATGCCTTTTTCTGGCCTCTGCAAGCATTTTCACTCATATGTACATGTCCGCATACAGACACAGACACATGATTTAAAAAATACATCTGTAAGATATAAAAACTTATTTAAAAATAAGTTAAAATTTAAAAAGAGAAAGGTGCCAGGTGTGTTGGTGTAAGCCTTCAATTCCAGTGCTCAGGAGGCAGAGTCAGGTGGATCTCTATGAGTTCAAGGACAACCTGGCTTACAAAGCTGGGTGGTGGTGGTGCATGCCTTTAATCCCAGTACTTGGGAGGCAGAGGCAGGTAGATCTCTGTGATCTGGTCTACAGATAGAGTTCCAGGACAGCTAGGGATCTTACACAGAGAAACCCTGTCTCAAAACATACCAGACAATCAACCAACCAACCAACCAACCAGCCAACCAAAGAGAGTTCCAGGACATCCAGGACTCCACAGAGAAACCCTGTCTTGAAAAACCAGAAAAAAAGAAGGGAAGGGAGGAAGGAGGGAAGGAAGGAAGGAAAAAAAGGAAGGGAGAGAAAGACCATATAAACAGTAATCACTACAGACTGGCTGTGCTCATTCCACAGATGGTGAATTTCAAAGAAATGACGCCCATTATGACAGTAAGTCTAGATCCTTCTGTGGGGTGCAATTATTGGTCATTTTAGACCCTAACCAAAATCTTCATTCTTTTACATTTTCCACTACACTGTAAATTCTGTCTAGTATTCATGGTTAGTTCCTAAGTCTAAACCAGTGGTCGTACAGAAGGACATAGCTGCAACATTTTTCAAGTAGAAGCAGCCAGCAGGTTTCATTTATTTACTGTAAATCTTGTTAAACAAAACGAAACAAAAACGAAGTGACAAAGTTAGGTGGCAGAAATGACACCACTATAATCTGACTTGGGCCCATATTCTGCTCTGCAACTTGTGGTTCTCACTAATGTTACGAGCTGTGGCTGAGCAATCTCCTCAGTCAGAAAACAGTGTGTGTGATGCAGGACTTTGTGAGTATAGACACTGTGGAGATGGAGAATCTATCTGGTGCATAAGTACGATGTTCTAGAATGGAAATGGAGAATAACTATGCTGAGGTTCACTCACAAGCAAGTTTTCGTATTTTAACTTTGATGCAGTGTGTGTGTTGTCTTTTTATAATGGAATATTGTATGTGGATTCCCCCACCTTTGCTCCTTCCCAACCCTGCTCATTCCATTCTCCTTGTGCTCTTCTATGTCCAGCACTGGGCACACTCATGCCACACTCTCTGTTTCCCACCATGCTCCTTTAAAGCCTATTTTCCCTAGGTCATGAGCTCCTTTTAATTTTCCCATCTTTTTGCTTCATAAGTACATTACTTTGGCATAAATATACATATCTAACCATTTAAGATCTGCATATGATCTGGTTATCTGACAGCATATAATATTTTTCAGTTCTATTCATTACTTAGCAAATTTCATAACTTCATTCTTCTTTGTGGTTGAATAAAGTCCATTGTGTATATGGTCCACACTTTCTTTGTCCATTCATCTATTTGTAGACATCTAGGTGATGCCATGTCCTAAGTATGATGAAAAAGCAACAATAACCACTCAAGAATGTGCAAATGTTTCTGTGGTTAGATTTGGCTTTTAGCTATATTCCCAAGAGCAATGTGACAGCACCATATGGAGGTTCTCGTTTTAGCACTTTGAGAGACCTTGACCCTGATTTCCATAGTGTTACACCAGCTTGCACTTCCACCAACAACGAATAAGTTTTTCCAGTTTCTCTATATCCTCTCCAGCATTTGTTGTCACTGTTTTCTTGATGACAGCCAATCTAACTGGGGTGAGATGGAATCTGGAAGTACTTTTAATCAGCATTTCCTTGATGACTAAGGACACTGAAATGTTTTTAATGAATGTTTACTGGCCATTTGTCTTCTTTGGAAAACTGGCTGTTCAGTGCTGACCCATTTATTGGCTGGCATTTGAATTTGTTTTTCACAGTATTTCATATTTTCTAGATATTAATTCCTTTTATGAAGTATAGCTGATGACGGTTTTCTGCCATTCACTCTGTTGATAGTTTCTTTCTCTGTGTGGAACGTTTTGAATTTCATATAATCCATTTCATTTGCCAGTTGTTGGTGTTATTTCTGGTGCTGTTGGGATCCTATTTAGAAGGTTCTTGCTTATACCTCTGTCCTGCAGTAATTTTCCTGTGCTTTCCCTTAACAGTGTCAGGGTTTCAGGTTTTAAATTAGGGTCTTTGCTTTTCTTTGAATCGATTTTGAATTGTGCAGAGTGAGAAATACAGATTTGTTTTCATTCTTCTATAGATTGCTATCCAGTTTTGCTAGCACCATTGGTTGAATAGAGTATCTTTTCCCCCCAACATTTGTTTTTGACAAATTTGCAACAATTAGATGTCCATACCTATATAGCTTCTATCTGAATCTTATATTATTCTGCTAGTGTACATGTCTAATAGTTAAGTTAATAGGAAAAGAATAAGAATCAACTGTCTGGACATTTCCCCTACCCCCATCCAATTAAAACACACTATTTCATGTATAGTAATAATCTATCTCAGACTTAGTTCCTACTTAGTAACACTTAGTAGTGCTTAGTAGTATTTAAAATATTCTTCAATTAATTGAGGACTTCTTAAAATATGTTTTGATCAAATTCACCCCCAAATCCTCTCACGTCTCCCCTTCCCTCCCTCCTCACCCAATTTTGAGTTTTGAGTCTTCCCATCCTCCACGTTCTTCTATCCAGTCCAGAGTGTGTTGTGGGAACAGGGCCTGCCCTGCAGAGTGGCAAGCCTACCAGACGTCCATTCTAAGTGGGGCTTAAATATCACATCCCTCCACCAAGACCCGGGGAACTTCTCAGAAATGAAGACAGAGAGATTGTAAGAGCTAGAGGGAGACAATGACTTCAACAGTGTTTTCTTCCTTGAATCCCAGCACTCAGGAGGCACAGGCAGGTGAATCTCTGTGAGTTTGAGGCCAGTTGTGTGTACAGAGTGAGTTCCTGGACAGCCAAGACAACACAGAGAAAACCCATCTCGGAAAAAAAAAACAAAATAACAAACAACAACAACAAAAAACAAACCAAAAAACTAACAACAAAAAGAAAATGTTTCCTAGATACAACAGGGTACAGAAATTGTGACAGCATGCACAAGACAGGGGCAAGCTCAAGCCAGACAAAACCTCATCATGGAAGGGTGGAGAAGGTGAGTGCAAAATACCGCCTCTGGCTGAGGAGCTCCTGGACAGGGAGGGACAGCTTTCTTCTGTTCATTATTTTAAAACCTTGGCTTGTGTACCAGGTTACCTTACTGCCCAGTGTTTGTACTGGACCCATGTCTCTGCATTGCTGGTGTACTTTTTCTGTTTCCCTGAGCTTAGAACCAGGCTTATCTCCATTACTAGCGTGGCCAAAACAAAGCAGCATCCTACACTTCCAGGGATAGGAGACAGAAAACCCCAGGTTAGGTGCTAAGCTATAATAAATGGGTCTGCGGTGTCTCAAGAAGATGACCACACAATCTCAGGTGTGGGTTGTACTTCTACAGAAAGGTGTTTAGTCACACTTGATATATAAGCAGGCAAGTCCACCCAGAAGGAATCACTCTGAGTTTTTATTCCTAACGCTCTGTGTTGCCCTCTGAGTGGTTTTATGGGATTAACTAATACAGAGAAGCAGTTTCTGGGAGAATGAAACTTGAGCACAGATCTTGAGTTCAGCAAGATCTGACCCTGCAGGAACTTGCAGATCTGTCAAATGGCTTCTTTACAATTGCTGTTGTTGTCATTAATGGATGTTGCCCTTTTCAACCCTCTGATAGAAAGAACAGAATGGGGGTTGAGGAGATGGCTCAGTGGTTAAGAACAATGGTTGCCCTTCCAAGCAATTCCCAGCACTCACTGAGAACTTCAGTTCCAGGGGAGCTGATGCCCTCTTCCGGATCTACATGCAAGCAAACATAAAATTAAAATTATTATAAAACACTTTGTTTACAGTTCCCACAGTGTGTTCACTATGTAACCCAGACACTAAAATCCAAGATGAGAAGTGAGGAAGAGTCCAAGAGAATGAATTGTCTTTACCTTTATTTGATTATTTTCTTATACAGCTCTGGCACTGACACTTTCTTTAAAAAAAGATTATAACTTTATGTAAATATTGAAGTTCAATAAAATAACTTAAAAAACATTTACATGTATATCACTAGATCTCCATAAAATATACCATACTTTTGATATATTATAGGCTAGCATGATTTGGTAAATGGAACAGTGGCAGTTTTCAAGAGATATTCTGTATGTCACAGGTGGGAATGAAAAGACTAGATTTTCCAAGATATGTCAAGTATTAAACAGTATATAACATGCATTCAGAAAATTAAAATGTACAGTTCAAAATATGTATGCCTCTAAAAGCATGAAACTCCTGATTTAATAGAGATGTATATTTAGAGCTCCTAAATAGAAATTAGAACATTTATTACAAACGGTACTGTAACATCAAGAGAGACACGGTACAATACTGGACATGTATATAGGACATAAATTTCTACTTTGGCTACAGTTAACATTATATTGTCTAAATCTCAGTGAAATGGGATAATGTTGAATTTAGCAAAATCTTAAAACTTTGTAAAGTATAGATCCATGTTTGGATACTGATTATCTGCACAGTTCATTTCTTATTCTATTTATTTGGATATGACAAAATCAATCCCATGAACCTAATTGTCTAAAATGTGAATATTATCTATAAACGATGGCAGTGAAAATCCTGTTGACCAAATTACTCAAGTGCTATAGACTGAATTGTGAAGATTTGGAGAATTATCCTGCTCTGTACTCATAAGCACAGTATACTTCTGGGTGTTTCCGAACGTGAATACTTGTAAAGCGACTCTCTGGTGATGATTGGCACGTGAGCATTTCCTTCCCCAAACAAGCACACAAGGAAGAACTAGACAGGTAGCTGTTTGGCATTTGCAACTTCTTGCAGTTCCCAGAAGGTGGCAGCACTGGTACTGGCCTAGGAGAACTGAATGAACCTACACTATCCAACCTGTGCATGAGTAGGACTGGTAGAAATGGACACACTGAGGGACATGAAGAACTTCCCAGAGAACAGTTCTGAGTCTCGTATAGGCAGTGGCTACTCTTGAACTATGAATTTCACCTATAATTTTGGAGCTTAAGGGTAGAATGTAGTCTAGTTTTCTAGAGAGAGTATACCAAAAACACTTTACTCCTGACCTGGTTGTACCATCTAATTCTTTTTCCTAGTTAAAAATGGTCTGAGGTTGACAACTGAAAAGTTATTACACTCAGCTATTAAGGAAAACCCGTGGGTGACACCATCTAAAACATCACTTCACCCTGCCCCAAGATTTACAATTATTAACAATACATTTTGACTTTTACTTTGCTTTTATAAAGTAAATGGGCAAGTTATCAATTTGTTTTCCCCGGACTTTCCCCCTGTTTAATAGAAACTAAAATCACAGCAGAAATTCATAAATTTGGTGCTTCTACTGATCTCTCACTTTAGAGTGAATAACAAATATTAAGAATGTATCCCAAAGTGTGTTTCACTGATAAACTGATGATTCTGCTATTATTCTCCTGGAAACATCTTTTATTTAGATCACACACACACACGCACATACACACACACACACATTCAAAGCAATGTTTTAGATAATGACTAAGGTAGGTGTCACAATCAAAGTTATAAGAGATGTTTGCTTGGAAGGAAAATATTAACACCCATCTTTTGAGGCCAGCACCCTACCACAGCCCATAACCCCAAACCTTTTTGAGAATCATGTTCAACAGTGTGTACTTATACGTAGACAAATGATGCATTCTTAATTGTCCTACATATTAGCCATCCAGCTAGGTTGCAGGCATGGTCTTAACCTTCTTCACATAGCGTTCCCTGAATCAAACACACCAGTATTGAAATTGCAGCATGTTTGGAAAGAAAGCTATTATTGCAGTGGCAAGCACTGCTTAATCTATTTTAACATGGTAGATCAAATCATATCATATAGAAATTGTCCTATAAAATATATGTTTGATGATTTCACATGGGTGGTTTTCAAGTTGGCAGTTGACACTAGAAACATAAAAGGTGTTTAATAGAATAAAAATCTGAAAATTCCAACAATTAACTTTTAATTTGATATAAATATTCACCAAATCTAAAAAGCATACCTGGATTATAGAAGGCTCCTTTTCAAGTACTGAGTTGATTTTTTTAAAAGTTATAAATAAGTCATATGTGCTGCTCTGTCTTGTATGTTAAAGGTATGGAATATTAATATAGAAATAATTTTTAGAAATGAAGAAAGGTACAGGTCAAGAGAAATGTGGACAATTTCCCATTATTATATTAACTTATGCACAAAAAGCTGAAAACATACTTGTTCTTATGTCAGCAAGAACAGATCACACTCAGCTTTCAGGACTAGCAACCCAGCTGTCCCTTTGTGTCATGTGTAGTCCCATGTGTTAGCCCATGTGTCCCATGTGTCAGCCAGCTGCAGACACATGTGTGCCTAAGGCTACATGGACTGTGAAAGGAAGAATTGAGGCAACAAGTTGAAAAAAAATCAGAAAAATATACTTTAAAAAGGATTACTCTACTCAGTTTTCTTCCAATAATATGCCAACTATTCCACATAATAGCTCATTTGATCTTGTAAAATGCTATTGAGTTAAGAAACTTCTTAAGAGATAAATATCAAATAATTCTTCCTATTAAATAATATCTTCTGTTTTAGAGAAAAATCAGTACTAATATTCTCTATAAATAAATCTCAAAGCACCTAATTTGAGAAAAAAATTTTAAAATGCTATATTATTTTTTTAAAATAACATTAAACAACCAAAGAGAGAGAACTCCCTCGCTTGGCTGAAGAATTTGTAGGTCACGTAAGTGACTGTGTTAGTACCTCTGGTGGTGACTGGAGGAAAAACTTCCTTTGCTAGCATCTCAGCTTGGTAATTATGGAAAGAATAAGCCAGGCATTAAAAGAAGAATAAACATTTGGCGACTTGCTAAAATACTCAATTTTATCACTAACCTCCATTCACTTGGATACAGAACTTAATTAGGTGTTTAGATCATTGTGTAAAACATTAAACTGATGTGTTCCTAACTGGTCATTAGATTCATCCATAGCTTTAGAACTAGCAAATGAGTTTTGTAAGCAAGGAATTTTATTTGTACCACACATAACTCTTAGTAGGGTGGTGAAAACTAGGAATTCAGTATTGGGTGAACATAGAGACCAGGAAATACTTTGAGAGATCGTGTCTAAAGGTAAGTCAGCCTGTTTTACTGACTGTGGATTATAGCCTATCTATGTCTTTTCCAAAGAAGAAATCTCGGTTTTTTTAGAGCAGACAGAAAACCAAACCAAGGATGAGATAAAGAAACAGACACAGCTCTGAGTTGTGGTTATGTAGCAAGTTATTAGGAATGAGAAAAGACAGAATGAAAAGTAGCTCGCATTTTCTCAGGGGAAAACACAGTAATTAGTAGTGAGATGAGCTTCTGTCCTTAGGAAGAGCCAATAGCATGTGGGAAAAGCATCCTAGGGTTTAATTAAATGTCAATAACTGTTTCTGCCACTGACTTCCTTCCTCTAGTGTATCGGAAAGAGAAAAGCAGTCTGCCAGCAGCTGTCAGTGAACACCAAGGAAGGCACGGAGCAGCAGCAGCCTGGGAGTGACCATGTGGAGGGTCTGGTGTGCATTAAACTGACCCTGGAATACAGTGGACAACCTGACATGACTTTACATCGACCATTGCATTCCAATTGTGCATACAATTGTGACAAACAGACCAGGATATATAAAAATCTGCTCTTTCTCACTTTGACAATAAAATATACTTATCAAAACATGCTAGCTTATCTGTGCAAATATACTCATCACCAATGCAAAAAAGTATGAAAATAACCCTCAAAGGGCCTACTTTGGATAGTGTTCAAAAGATCCTGTGTATTCAGTCTCTGAAGAAATGATTATATCTGTGTTGGAGACAGAAGCCAACATCTGGAATCCAAAGGAGAGAGGGACAACTGTGTCCTGATAGGACTTCTGAATTTGTAGATGGAAGTTTAGATGGAATTCACTTTGTACCAACTGATCATAGAAAAGCCACTACTTGGTATGAAAATTTAGGGTCAATAGACCATGTTTTGGCATTAAATACTTTTAGGTCATCTTAAATAATACTTTGTAAATATATATATGCATATATATATATGATCTGCCTAGATAATCACTGACTGTATCACTACTAATAATTGTATATGGTGTTAGGAGAAAGGGGTCCTACTGAAGTCACTGGGTACAACAGTAATGTTTAGACCGTCTCAAGAAGGGATTATACACATTTGCTTAAGAAAACTCTTGGTTTTTTTTATATCATTTCTGTTTATGAAAATAAACATCACCATGGTTGTATTTTTCTCCTTGCCAAGTCTTCGAGAATATGGAGTCATTCGGAAGGACTGTGGGGAGACTCGGCTTGCGAGCAGGGCAGTGACCAAGTGCTGGCCTTTTCCCACATTCAATTCAGTAACGAAAATGTCACCAGCTGAAAGTTACTCCACATCAGAAGCATCGTTGTCAGAGAGGTGGTAGTTACTTCCCTTCACCCGAATGTATTCAATGTATCTCCCTTCATCGGAGTCAGAAGCGCCACATGTACATAGCCTGGTGTCAAAGAGCGATTCAATTTCCTCCAGCTTCTTCCCTTTCGTTTCAGGAAGACAGCCATAGACGAAAAGCAGTCCCAGGGCCGCAAAGCCGGCATAGAGGAAGAATGCTCCTGCAGGGAGAAAGGATACAGTGAAGAGCCCCGTGTTGAGAGTCTCGATTCTGACTGGAACATAACTACAGCATGAAATGCAACCAAACAGCGTCTGCTAGCCTGCCTTACCTGGTTGTTCCAGTCCTGTGACCATGATGCAACTAATCTTTCAAAACTCAAACCATGTCAGCAAAATGGCTCACAGGCAAATTCTTCTCGGAAGTCTCCCTCAGATCCCAGGCTGAGGGGACTTGCTGTCTCCCAACTGTTTTCTCCACACTCTCTTTAGTATTATAATAACCAAGGGGTCCTATTATACACACACATGCATGTCTGTCTTGTATCCTCAGAGGTACGGAAGGTCATCAGGGCAGACGCTTGGTGGGAAAGCCTGGGCTCTCAGTTGGATCTTTGGAACACGGGCACAGGAGGGGAGAACCAACTCCACAAAGTCCTCTGACCCCACATGAAATGTATACCCATATACACTTGATACATTGAATAAATAGTAAAATATGATAATATCCTCCAATTCTGGCAACTGACCAGGGACAGGCTGCTCGTAAAGATCAAGTAAAATTAGCACAACTGATGAACTGGGGTGCTTTCATGACAAGGCTGTTACTGACAGGCTGACCCTTGAAAAGTGCAAACATTTTGGCTATAAAAAGAGAACAAAAGGGTAAAATGGAGAAAAAGAAAGAAAGAAAGGAAAGCAGGAAGGGAGGGAGGGAGGAAGGAAGGCCTGTATTCTGCAGTAGCAACAGAAATGGAATCCTTTCCTGTCTCACTGTCTCTACTAAGTGCAACAGCAGCCTAACAAGAAGTAACAAAACCTGTCTGTACCAAGGGCTGCAGCCACTCGGGCAGATGAGGAAGACCTACACGGACAATGGGTTCTTGGGCTCAGATGTAACTCACTTGGTGGGGTGCTAGCCTAGGGTACTTCAAGCCCTAGGTTCAACCCCAGCACCGTATGAACCAGGCATGGTGGCACCGACTCTGGAAGTAGAAGTATGAAGATCAGAAGTTCAAAGTCATCCTCACTACACAAACTTCAAGGCCAACCTGGGGGAAAGGAAGCCATGTCGCTAAAAAACAAAACATGCCAAGAAACAAATGCCACCAAAACCAGTTTCCCCATGAAATGCAAATTCTCAATGGCAAACAACACCCAGAAAATTCCACTGAACAGAAAACCCTAGCAAATTGAGGATACCAAAGCAGGAAGACTGGCTGTTGACTTGGGTGCTCCTGGTGAGGCCCATGGTTAAGCTGTCGGGGAGGGTGGCAGACTGCCAGCAAAGTAACTCATTTGCTTCATTATTTCTCCTTGGGATGACAATGAAACAAACCACTGCTTTCCATGAGATGGTTAATTCAGAGGGATTCCTCCGCATCTTTCTGAGAGAAGTATTATTGGAACCCTCTCTTAAATTCCAGATTACAACAGATATTTAGTAAACACACAATAACAACCAATGACTACACTTCAATACTTCCATACCGCATAACTTTAATGTACTGCTCACTCCAGGATCTGTTGGCCGCACATGTGAACAAGCTCTGGGCTTGCGATCCTGTTTTCAGTAACAGGATTTCACTGAACAACCAGCAATGGAAGTCTCCCTAAGTAGGGACGCTTAGGAAGGAAGCAAAGCTTGAGATACTATGAAACAATTTTTAAAAGGGAAGAAAGGCTGGGTGGGTGTTGGTGCACACCTTTAATCCCAGCACAAGGGAGGCAGATCTCTGTGTGTTCGAGGCCAACGTGGTCTACAAAACGAGTTCTGGGACTGTCAGGGCTGTTACACTGAGAAACCCAGTCTCAAACAAAAAACAAAAACAACAAATAAATAAAATTTAAAAAAAAGGCTTGACATCAAAGAGAATATGGATATTCCCTAGGAAATATACCACCAGGACATAAACTTGTTCATCAGGAATATAAAAACATATGCTCATAAATCATTATCATATAGATTAAAACATGAGACCAAAAGTCTAACTAGACTGGATACATGTCTCCACTGTTAGTAGGATGAAGGGGGACAGTGTACTGACAGGAAAGAAGGCTGGCTTCTGCCTGCATACTCCCAACAAAGCTGACACAGGCTGTAACTAAACCATACTATGCTGTCCACGCCTTTCCTTACAGTACACATTTGTTCTTATATCTCCGTAAGCCCATGTGGCATATGTAAATGCATACTATGTAAAAGCACAGACAAGAATAGCCTGGTACCCACTGACGCCTCCTATCTCACTTCATCCCAAAAGAGAACTTTGCTAGTCAGAGTTTTACTGAATGGATTTTTATTATGTAAGTTTCTATTAAAAAAACAAAGCAAAACAAAACAATGCTTCTTGGGCTATTACAGACCTTTGAGTATTGAAGCATTCTCAAGAGTCAGCAATGCCAAGTAATATCCATCATCATGTCATGCAAACAAGCTCATGAGTTTTTGGAACCATTTTTAGTTGTTAAAAGAGAAAAAGCTGAATGTTCTAAACACACCACCAGCTTATCATGTCTCATGAATTTCCTTCCCAGGGAAACAAATGTTTCTAGATCAGTGTTTCTTAACCTGTTGGTCATCACCATTGCAAAACACATAGTTCAATGGTCTTGGGAACTGTGACACGGCTCAATGGTAAAATTATAGTTATGAAGGGGCAGTGAAAATAAATTTATTGTTGGGGTTTCCTGAGACCATCTGAAATATGTGCTTTCTGATGGTCATGACCCACAGGCTGAGAACTGCTGTTCTAGACGTTCCAAGTTTTCGTCTTGGAGGTTTTTGTCATATCCATATTTCTGGAAGTGGTAAGTGCTGGGATCCAAGCTGTCTTGGCTGGAACAGTCAAGTGGCACAGTGTCCCAAAAGGGTGGAGCTATTTTCAGGCCCACCCCAATGCTGCTTAGGTGAGGGGTTCCATCTCTCCCCCAGGACATCTCATCAATCTTGTCTTCATGGTCTCGGCATTTTCTTTCTGCTTCCTTGTTAAACTGAGAGCTACGCTGTAAGGATTTCCATCCTGGCTGGTGTGTGTGGGGGTAGTCTTTGGGGTTTGAATTGTGGGCGGTACCCATAAGAACTTGCAGACAATACACTTAGGAAAAGAGAACTCTTCTCTCAGACACATTTCCCAGAACCCCTGGAGATGGTGAAAGCTACAGAGATACTCGGGTTGAGCCAACATAGAAGGGCACAGCCTCCCTGACAAATTACAGGGTACCTACGGGCAGAGTGTCACAAGAAACAACGAAAGGACACATGCTCTTACCACAGTATGTGAGATACTCTGCTGTGTGTAAGAAGGTCAGTGAAATGAGGACGTTGAAAATCCAGTTGATTCCTGCTGAGCATGCATTTCCTGTACTTCTTGCCCAGAGAGGATAAATTTCAGAGTTCACCGTCCAGGGCATTGGTCCCATTCCTGAGAAGTAGATAGTTAAAACTATAGTAAAAATCCTCTGTGGAATGAAGTATAGTAGACTGCCTCTTCTAAGAGGGGACAATGCAGTGCAAACGTGATAAGTGTCCACTCACCAGGTGCAAAGAAAATGAGATATAAAACCAGGCCCAGGAGTGCCATCCAGGAGTACGGGGTGGGGCAGAAGCTGTAAGCCCAGTGGATATCTTCTGTTTTGAACGTGGTTTCATTTTCACACCTGAAAGACAAATATGTGCTTTAGGATGTAGCTGTAGAAATTAATGTGATCGTGTTGGATGTGTTTGGGAATTCCTCAATCTTCTAAGGGTTGGGAAAGAAAGGTAAACATATTTTTCTTAGAAATTTGAGATCTCATGTCATGAACATATTGCAAACACGTTAAACTGAGAACGAGATGTATATGTAGATGTAAAAGCACACAGTTAGAGCCTGACACAATTTCAGAGCGGCTGAGCAATTTCTTTTTCACCCAGATGTCATCAACGAGACCCGATTTCTAACTTGGAGCCGCATTAGACAGAGCAACCCAGAATGTCCTGCATCGGTACCTGTGATGGAAAGGGTAGCTATCTATGCAGCTATGTGCAACTAAGAGGGCAGGCACCTTAGGAACAGGCTCCTGTGTTCACTCACCTTCAAAGCCTCTTATTTTTTCAGCTAAAACTCAATGGTGCAAGCTGAGCATGCCCAGAGGCATTTCTGTCCATCAGTGTAATCTTTCACATACTCACCCCGTGACTTTGAGCTAAGTGGCTCCCAAAGTGTGTCTAATATATTTTCATTGAAATTCTGCCCTTAAACTAGCATGCTCCGTACTACTTAACTGAGGCTGACTGTGCATAGGCTCCCTACTGTGCTTCCTAAGTTTAAGGAGAGCATCACTTTGGCTTTGGAAATAGTTTCCCTGCTCCTGTATCCATGGGCGATAATCTTCCTCTATGGTCTCATGTCTAGACTCAGCTTATTTTGACTTGCCCTCACCAAGATGTCAACCCATTATGTTTGCCTACACAGTCAGCTCAAGACCCTGCTTTTAGAAGCAGAGTTCCATCTGTAACACGGGGGTGAAATCATAGAGAGGATTTTCAGGCTTGTCTAGATGAAGGATGATCGTTACTGATTGTAAATAGCCTCCTGCCCTGTCTTTGCTTCTCATCATCTAGTGCTGAGCGTGTTTCCTTCCGTGTTCAACAACAACAAAAAGTGTTGTCAAACTGAGCTCAATTATCCCTATAGATACAACCAACCTGAAAAACATCTGGATCTCACCACTTGGGAGCTGGCATAGCTGTGAGACCATGCTGCTGAGCCGCTAGGAATTCCTGCTACCCCCTAAGATGCTCGCTGTATACTCTATTTTCTTCTCTGCTGCATTATCTACATATTTCAGAAGTGTTCAGTTTTTGTCACCTGAAGCCTCAACTAACATTTCCTACTCTCCTCTAGTCCCAGAAGTTCCCCAGACATGTTTTTTTTACTTCCCATGAAAGTTCTTTACAGTTAGTGGTAAGCTCTTGTGGTCACATGGGGAACCTCTCACACTTCCTAGGAATTTCAGGGGTTCTGTGCTCCCCCATGCTCCAAATGCCTCCTTGGGAGTGTATTCTCTTCCTGCCATCTTTAGCTTCTTCCTACTGGAGCCTTCCTTGCTGACTTTCACTCATAAGACCTTTGCCACCCAAATGGCCACACCCTCTCATGTTAGTTCTGCCAGACTCCAGAATCAGGGCTGCTTAGGCTCTGGTGTAGTCTCCGCTCAGATTCCAGGTGGTTATGTAGTCTCTTTTCTTCCTAAAGCTTCTTATCTCCTAAATCTACAGTGGTCTGTGGTATCATTTCTCTTAGCCACAAATTTCATGTTCTCTCTCTCTCAACAAACTAACATTTGCACACTATGGAATCCTATCCCTAATCAATAAGTGACCTCCAATGAGCACCCACTTATAAAGGAAAAAATAGTTCTTTCCAATGGAGTTTCACTGGGTGTACAGACCACACTTAATGGTAGTTCCCATGCCCAGCAGTGGATGGCCAGCACAAAATGAACTCAATGGTATTTCTGTAAACCTTTTGTCTCATATTGCTTTGTTTTCACATTTTTTGTCTTCTTGGTCTTTTTCTTGTATATTATAGTTTCTGATTTTGTGTTTGTATGGGTTTTGTTTTGTGCCTGTGTATACTTACTATGTGTATTTCATTATCACTTTTCTGCCTGTTTGTGCACGAGAGAGAGAGAGAGAGAGAGAGAGAGAGAGACAGAGACAGAGACAGAGACAGAGACAGAGACTGGGCCTGTCATGGGCTTTTGAAATCTTAGAGCCTACTCCCAGCGGCACACTTCTTCCAAGTCCAAAGAGGTACAACTCCTAATTCTTAGCAACAGTTATATTAATTGGGACCCAGACCTTCAAGCACTCCCTGGATCCCATAGGCTTGTAGCTATATCACAATGCAAACACTGCGTTCAATCCAATGTTCAAAAAACCCTCCATAATCTTTTAGTTTTTTTTTGCACTTGAATCTTTTAGTTTTAACACTGTTTAAAAGTCCAAATCCTCTTCTGAGACTTGTAATCTCCTAACTGTAACCCTCTATAAAATCAAAATAAAAAATTAGATCATATGCTTTCAATGTACAATGTCACAGAATATAAACCACAATCCCAAGGGGTAGGAAGGCGGTGTAGTGAGGAAATATCCAAAGGGCAAACTCCTCAGTCTCCAGCTTTCCTGACTGTAACAGACCTTTCTCTCTCTTGGGCTGGTTCCACACCCTGTCTGGCAGGTAACCCAAGGCTCTGACATCTACAATGTCTTGTAGCTTCTAACACAATCCAGCCTTTACTTTCACAGCTTCACATCATGGCCTCTCCTGGCCTACATGCTGGGATATCCCCTGCCTTGTGGCTGGCCTCAGAGGCTTTCCAAAACCAGAAGGAAGATATTCACAATCCGTTCGTTGTATCATTCTTGTCTCTGAGTCCAGAACATATGGCCAGAGCTGCCACATTCTGCCACTTGCTGGGGCTGGAAACTGGCTGCCTCCTAGAATTATATTTCTGTAAGCTTTCTGTTGTTGTTCAGGCCTAGGAAATCCCTCAGGCCTTCCCTTTCACGGGATTAGCTCCTGGGATCTTGTCCTGTACCACCTTCCTTCATTCGATTTAGCCTTAGGCTTTTCTTAAAGCTTCTTGACTCCACCACGGTATTTTCTCATGTTCTTTTTCTCCTCACACTGTATATTTTGTATTTCTCCTTGTCCTGCTTGCTCCTTTTCATTATTGAAGAGTGATCACTAATAACCATGTGACACAGTTAATAGTAGGCTGTCCTGAAATCCCCTCTGCCAACGGCATTAATTCAAAACTCTTCGATTTAGCCTCAGGCAGATTTTTTTCAGACAAGGACAAAAAGGAGCCACATTCTTCACCAAAACATCACAAGAAGGGCTAAAGGCTACTTGGTAATATTCTTTCCCTCTGAAACCTCTTGTTGCCCTTAGCATTGCTGTCTTCCAGGCTCCTACTAGAGTGGCTCATTAAAACCACGCTTAATGCTTTCAATTGTTTTTCCAGTACGAAATCCCAAAGTCTTCCATACTCTCCCACACAATAGCCTGGTCGGGCCTGTCACAGCAATACCCCAGTCCCTTATACCAACTTCTGCCTTAGTTACTGTTCTATTACTGTGAAGTCACCACGATCAAGGCAACACTTACAAATGAAAGGATCACCATGGCAGGAAGAAGACATGCATGGCACTAGAGCAGTAGCTGAGAGCTTTCCATTCTGAGTTGTAGCCAGCAGGCAAAGACAGAGAGGGGAGGGGGCTGAGCATGGCATGGGCTTTTGAAACCCCAAAGTCCACTCCATGACACACTTCCTCCAACAAGGCCACACCTTCTAATCCCTCACAAACAGTTCCATTAGCTGGGTACCAAGCATTCAAACGTATGATCCAATGATAGGAGCTATTCTCATTCAAACCACCACAACATATAAGCAAGACAAATAGTGCCAAAACAAAGGCAGAATGAAACTAAAGTCCACAAACATACCACTGAGTTTGTTTTATATTGGCCAATTAATCCTAGGCATGGTGCCTACCCTGAAGTGTGGTTGATTTATCTAGAGAGAATCCATTGAAGGAAACTGATTTTCCCTTTGCCAACAGGTATCAATTACAAACACCTTCCTGGTTAGGGTGGTAGCCCATGTCCATTTCCCCCCTCTCAGTGCTGGTTTAAATCTGTAGAGACTGTGTCTGGCTTGCATCTTTATAGGGCTTGTTTGTGTTACCAGTCTCTGGGAGTTAATATGTGCACCAGTCCTATTATATCTGGAAGACACTGCTTCCTTGGAGTCATCCATCACTTCTGGCTCCTGCAGCCTTTCTGCCTCCTCTTCTACACAACTTCCCGAGCCAGGAAGAGAAGGATTCAATTACAAAAATCCACTTATAAGTTAGTGCTCCAAATTTCTTGCTCTTCGCTAGCTATACAGCTTTGGGCTTCTGTGTTAATTCTAATGTACCACAAGAAGACGCTTCTCTGATGTGGGTTGAGTGAGGCACTGATCTATGAGGAGAGTTGTACGTCATTGGGAGTCAGTCCTTTTATTGATATGTTGTTCCTTTAGCAGAATAACAGGTTTCCCCCTAGCGTTGTGATCTATATATTCTTAGGTTTTTGGAAACTTTAGCAGTGTCAGATATGGGTTCCATATCATGGAGTGAGCCTTAAGTTCAATCAAAAATTGGTTGATTCTCTTGTAATATTATGCCATTATGGTGCCAGTCTGTCTGACGGGCAGGTTGCTGTTAGAGGTCACAGGGTTTGTAGCTAGGTAATACTAATTATTATTTTTCTCCCCCTATCGTGTACCCAGTACTTCCCAGAACCATGAATGCTAGTACACTTCTTGGTGGCACTAGTTTGTCAAAAGGTTTCTACTGTTAGTCATCCCTCCAAACATTCCTTCCTTTACTTTTCTCTCCTACCCTTCACTATTTAGAAATCCTCCTATTCCAGTTTCTCCTTTGTTTCTCCATAACACTGTATTCTATTTGTCTTTTCTTGTTCGAGCCTCTCCTTATCCAGGCCCTTACTGGGTACCTAACCTCAGTGACTATTCTGATTACAGCATGCATAACAAAGGCTCAGAAGCGAATATCTACATAGAAGAGATATTGGGGTTTACGGTCTGGATTACCTTGCTCAGAATGTTTTTTTTTTTCTAACTCCATCGATTTACCTGTGAACTTGCCACATTTTCATGCATCAGTTAATGAACAGATAGGCAGTTTCAAATTATGGTTATTAGGACTAGAGAAGTAATGAACATGGAGGAGCAAGTATATCTCTGTTAGGATGTAGAGTCCTTTGGGTGTATGCCCAAGAGTGGTAGAGCTGGACCTTGAGGTAGACAGATTCCCAGCTTCCTGAGGAACCACCACATTGATTTCCAAAGTGGCTGTACAAGCTTGCTCTTCTATCAGCAATGAATAACTACTCCCTTTCCACTGCATCCTAGCCAACAAGAACTGTCATTTGTCTTACTGATCTTGGCCATTCTGATTGGGGTAAGATGAAGTCTCAGAGTACTTTTAATTTTCATTTCCCTGATGACTAATGATATTGAACATTTAATTGTTTCTCAATCATTTGTGTTTCGTCTTTTGAGAACTCTCTGCTTAGTCCTGTGCCCTATTTGTAACTGGATTACTTGTTTTCTTCGTTTTCAGTGCTTTTAATTCTTTATATATTTTATATACTAACCCTTTATCATGTGTACAATTGGGAATGTCTTTTTCCAGTCTGTGGGCTGCCACTTTGCCATACAGAAGCTTTTCAGTTTTGTGAGGTCCCATTTACTAATTGTTGTTCTTAGTGTCTGTGGTATTGGTGTCCTGTTTATAAACTTATTTCTTCATTCCAATGGTTTCAAGCTTATTCCATACATTGTCTTCTATCAGACTCGGGGTGTCTGGTCTTATGTGGAGGTCCTTGATCTATATAGAGTTGAGTTCTGCACAGGGTGACATGTATGTATCTTCTTTCTTTATGAAGCCATTAATTTGATGGGCACCATTTATTGAAGAGGCTGTCTTTTCTCCAGTGTATAGTTTTGGTTTCTTTGTCAAAAATGAGGTTTGCACAGATCTGAGGCTCTATATCTGGGTGTTTAATTTTTTTACATAGATGGCTGTGTCTGTTTTATGCCAGTACCATTCTGTTTTTATTACTATTGCTTTGCAGTACAACTTAAAATCTAGGATGGTGATTCCTCCAGGTCTTTTATTATTCAGGTTTTGGTTATCCTGAGTATTTTGTGTTTCCACATGAAGTTGAAGATTGTGTTTAAAACTTCTGTTAACTTGAAGAAGAATTGTTTAGTAATATATTAAGAAATTCATATTTTTAACATTTCCAGTTTGGTTACCTTGCCTCTTTGATCTGCCTCCATTGTATTCTGTAAGTCTGGGTATGTTGGATTTTCATTTTCCTTCTCTAGACAGTTATTTTTTCCTTCTTGATTTATGACTTGTTCAATTTTTCATCAGCAGTGAGTTGTTCAGCTTCCATGAGTTTACATATTTTCTTATTTTTCTGTTGTTGTTGATATCCAGCTTTAATCCATGGTGGTCAGATTAAATTATTTTAATTTTCCTATTTCTGTTGGTACTTGCATTGTGTCCTAATATAGGGTTAATTTTTCAGAAGTTTCTTCTGGAAAGAAGGTATACTCATGGAATATTCTGCAGATGTCTGTTAGAGCCATTTGCCATTTGATTTACGATGCTATTCATCTCTAGCATTTCTCCGTTTAGTTTATTTTTGTCTGAATGTACTGTTCATTGGTGAGAGTGAGGTATTAAAATCACCCACTATCACAGTGTGATGATCAATACATGATTTTAGCTGTAGTAGTATTTCTTTTATGAACTTGGGTGCCATCATGTGGTGTGTATAGATGTTTGGAATTGCAATATCATCTTGGTGAATCTTTCCTTTAATGAGTATGTAATGTCTTTCCTTATCTCTTCTGATTAGTTTTGAAGTCTATTTTTTTCAGATATTAAAAAGCCATACTTGCTTGCCTCTGGGGGATCATTTACTTGGTTTTTCCATCTTTTTACTCTGCAGTGGTGTCTGTCCTTGATGGTAGTGTTCTTAGATACAACAGAAAGATGGATACTGTTTTCTAATCCAACCTGCAAGTCGTGTACTTTTACTGGGAAATTATGACCATTAATACTGTGAGTCATCAATTACCAATGTTATTGATTCCTATTAATTTGTTCTTACAGGCTGGCTTCCTCCATATTTTGGTATACTGTTGTATGTTTATTTATTACTTGTGTCTTCTTGGGTGTGGCTAACCTTTTTAGAATGAAGTTTTGCTTCTAGTGCCAGGTGTGGACCTGAACTGGTTAGTAATAATTGCTTACATTTGCTTTAATCATGAAATATTTCTCTATCTCCATCAACTGTGAGTGATAGTTTTCTTGGGTATAGTTGTTTGGGCTGACATCTGCAGACTCTCAGAGTTTGTAGAACACCTGTACAGGCCATTCTGGCTTTTAGAGTCTCCATCCAGAAGTCTGCTGCTATTCTAATAGCCTGCATTTATGTGTGACTTGGTATTTCTTCTTTACAGTCTTTAATATCCTTTCTTTGTTCTGCACATTTAGTGTTTTGATTACTATGTGTCATGGGAAATTTCTTTTCTGGCTCTATGTTGTGTTCTGTCTGCTTCTTGTATTTTAATAGACACCTCCTTCTTTAGATTGGGGAAATTTTCTTTTATAATTTTGCTAAAAGATATTTTTCTGTGCCTTTGACCTGAGTTTCTTCTCTTCACTCTAGCCCTATTATTTGTAGGTTTGGTTTTTCCATAATGTCCCAGAGTTGATGGATATTTTGTGACTGGATTTGTGTTTTTTTTGACCGAGGTATTTCTTCTACCTTGTCTTCAAGAATTGAAATTCTTTCTTGCAATTTTTGCATTCTGGTAGTAAGGCTTACTTCCGAGGGTTATGCTTGACATCCTAAGTTTTTCATTTTCAGTTTTATTTTAGTTTAAGTATTCTTGATGATCCTATTTCCACTTTCATGCTTTGAGATGTCCTATTTTCATGTTTTGAAATTGCACTGTTTGTGCTTTCACAGACGTTGTTAAGGGATTTGTTCTTATTACATAATAATGAAGCCTATTTTGAAGTCCTTGTCTTGTATGCTTGAGCTACATTGCATACCTCAGGGCCTGTTGCAATAGGGTTATTGTTTTTCCAGAGGAGGCATATTGTCTTGGCTGCTCATGTTTGTGTTTTTGAGCTGGGATCTAGGCATCTGGTGTTTTGATGTTTGAGGTATTCCTTGCTGTAGGTATCTGGTCTTATCATTGTTGGGTGGGTGTACCATTCTTTGGTTGCTATTGTCCCCTCTGTATTCTGTGGGTGACACAAAGGAACGGACTTAGGATACAAGAAAAGGCTCAGAGGGACCACAGAGAAGAGGAGGGAGATCCTGGATTCTCAGCAAGAGGCAGAGTTCCTAGGAAATTGAGGTAGGGTGGGAGGAGGGGACCCTGCAGGTAGGCTGCTACAGGACTAACAGTAAGTCTGGAGAGATAGAAAGGAGGACAGGAAGGTTAGTGAAAATTGCCTATGTGCCTGAAGCCCAGTGTGTCACTGAAGATCTCTGGTGGAAAGTGTTTTTTTTTATGTGTGTGTGGCTAGGTGGCTTACACAAAGGAATACAGATGGGCTAGAAGGGAAGTATGAGAAGACTGGTGGGAAGAGCTAAGCGGGGTCAGCATGAAAAGGCAGAGTTGCCAGGGAATGGAGGTGGGGTAGGAAGCAGGGCTCCTGCAGTAGAAGAATAAGTCTGCAGACACAGGAATTAAAGCATAAATGGATAAAGATTGCACACACACACACACACACACACAGATACAGACACACACACACGCACATGCACACATGCCATTGGTGATTGTCTCCCAAAAGAATAGTGGTTTTATTTTCTTGCTCTCTGTGGAGCAGAGTGGTCACTGAACAATGAATGAGACATGTATCTTTGCAAGCTTGTGAGCAGAAAGCAGCTGTTGACATCTACCGACAAAAAACCCTAGATCAATATTCTCCACCTTAACTTCCCACCTGAGACAAAAGACGTTGAGTTATCGACCTGTAACAAAATAATAAAGAAGGAGATGAAGCTAAGAGAGAGCAGAGAAAAAGACAAAAATAAAGGCTTCAGGTAGAAAGGCTCCCAGGGAGGGAGTGGATGCTTACAAATGATGGATATTTTTCTGAAAACCTCGACTTGCTATTTTTCTTACTACAGTGCTTTGCGTATTTTAAGAGGAAGTGTGTGCTTGCCAGCACTGCTTTTTCTACCAGGCTGAACAGGGCAGAGAGACCCTGTCATTCCTTATCATCCTTGAGTGGCTGTCAGGAAAGCGCAAGGCACTGACCCGATAGACACACTCAGCAGCATGCAGCCAAGCTAATGACTAAGGCTATGATATCACTCTTGACCTTCACTCCACAGACACTAGACATTTCAACTGCAGAACCAAGACGTGTGTCCCGAACACCACAGCGCAGTGTGCCCCTGCCCTGCAGGTCAGCCCTAGCCACTGCTGGCACCACTGCACGCCCCTGAAAAGGACAGGCAGGCAGACATGGGTAGAGTAGAGCCATGCTGTTCAGGGGCTCAGGCCCATACTATCCTGTGCAAAAATCAAAGATGGTGAGTTGCACAGAGGGAGTGTGGAGGACAAAGAGTAGAGGCCTCTCCTGAGGACAAAAAGGTGATGATGAGCCGTGTACAGTAATACTCACATGGGAAAATGTCAGAATGAAGCCCACTGTTTAGTAAGAAAACTAAAAATAATGATTAAGAACAAATGATTAGTGACACCTCATTCTGGCCATGGGAGAATGAGTATTCACTAGCAGAATGAGCAAACAGAAGCCTGTTATAGCCCAAATAAGTCAGTGATAGTTACTTGCTCTAGTCAGAGTCCACACACCTTCAACACCACATTTACAAATTAATAACCCTCTCTGAAGGTGGAACAGTGGTCTCCCTAATCTGTTAGATGGTTTTAAACCAAAGAAGCCATCAGAGGAGCTAAGCAGTGCACAACTGCTCGGCTACAGTTACCCTTGAGAACACACTCCTGTCCCCTACACAGGGCAAGCTTCCTGCCTATTCATCACAGCAATTTAATTTAATCGTGTGTTGTACTGAAGGGGGCAGAAAAGAAGCACAACATATATTTAAAAAGCAGAACTTCACATTTTTATTATTGGAAGCCATTAGAACTTTCTCTTTTCCCCAAAGAGCAAAAGTTCCTGGATCTGACTTTGGGGCAGCAAAGGAGAGTGTTCAGTAGGCGTGGAAATGACTTTCTAGTTCTATTTCTGGGGAAGAGGATCTCATACAGTGTGGTATGCAAGCAGTAACTCATCTGTCAATGACTTGCTATGGCCTGTGTGATTCATTTCCTGTTCTGCTTGGCTGTCTACACATACTTTCTTTACAAACTGTCTCCTGTTCACCACGAATAAGTCATGTTTTGTCTATTGTTGCCTCAGTACTGGCAAGTCTAGGGACAAGATCACCAAGCTGAACCCTCAAAGCTAGAGGTTAACTTGGATAGCTCTTTTACCTGTGGGAATATATGATGAGATGACACATAATTTGAAAATGGTGATGGAATAGTTCCTAGGGGAACATAGAGTGTCTCCCAGGAAAAGACATTATTCATTCTCATCTGAGAAAAAAATAAACAAAATGCCAAGCAAACAAAGGACAGTGATAATGCACATTTCTTTGAGATTCATTTTTAATTATGTGTATGTATACATACATACATACATACATACATACATACATACATATGCATATACATACAGTGTCAAGGGTTATTCGTACATTAGTTCAGGTACCTACAGAGTCCAGAAGATGGCATTGTGGACCTTGGATCTGGAATGACAGGTAGACATGAGTTTCCCAGCATGGATAATGGGAACCTAACTTGGGTCTTCTGCAAGAGCAGCAAGTGCTCTTGTGGTGACTTGAATAAGAATAGCCCCCACAAGGCTCATGTGTTTGAATACTGAATCTTCATTGGTGTATCTGTTTGGGAAGGATTAGGAGGTGTGGCCTTGTTGGAGGCGGTATGTCATGGTGGGCAGGCTTTGAAGTTTCAAGCCCACACCATTTCCCAGTATCCCTTTCTGTCTTGTGTTTGTGAATCAAATGTGAACTCTTAGCTACTCCTCTAACACCACATTTGTTTCCTTGCTACCATGTTTCCCACTATTACCATCTTGGACTCACCCTCTGGAACCATAAGCCTCAATGATGGGGGATGTCCTATATGCTGTGAATATATGTTTCTCTTATTGGTTGGTGAATAAATGCTGATTGCCCAGTAGCCAGGCAAGAAACATAGGTGGGGCTACCAGATTAGGAATGCTGGGAACAGGAATAGAGAAAGTCTTGGGAGAGACACCATGTAACTGCTGAAGGGTAATATGCCAGAGCATTTTGGGCAAGCCACAGCCTCATGGCAATACATAGTCTAATAGAAATGGGTTAATAATTAAGAGAGAGCTATCCAATAAGTAGTCTGAGCCATTGGCCAAACAGTTTACAATTAATATATAAAACTCTGTGTGCTTATTTGGGACTAACAGGCTATGGGACAGGGCAGGACAGAAATTCTGTCAACAAATGGCACCCCCAGTGTGAGGCAAGAATTTCCACATAAAACCTGACAAATGCTTAAAAAGGAATCCTAAAAACAAAAGAACAAAGTCAAGCAAGGCTTCTGGGTAGCAGAATTTTCTCAGGTGGGCTCTGTTTGCTAGAGGCAAGCAGTGGCTTGCAGCTCTTTGAGAGAAGCTTCCTGACTCAGTGTTAGTAGCAAAAACCGCAAGGCTCTTTTAAGAGGCCCTGCTACCAAACAATTAAATGGTATTTATAAGCAGCCGGTGGTATGCTTCTTGGTGATGCATGAACCTAGAAACTCCACAGGGTTGTGGCAATAAGATAGCTCCCACCAGTACTCTGCCATGAAACTGCTCTCAGAAAGCCAAGGAATAGGGTGGGGCCAGCTGCCACTTAAATTTTAGCCAAGCTGTTTAGCAGATTAAAGATTCATGTGGTCAGAAAAAGACAGAGATATAAAATAAAGGCAGATTCAGAAGAACAAAACCTCTAAATGATATACAGTATGTTTAAAAATATGTGTAGGCTTGAGAGAGGAAAGAAAGAGGAGAGAGAAAGCCTGGCTAGCTCAGTTGGTAGAGCATGAGACTCTTAATCTCAGTGTTGTGGGTTGGAACCCCACGTTGGCTGCCAAGATATAAATGGAGTTCTCAATTGGTCTGGATAATAAAAATGCACCCAGAGTCAGATATAGAAGAAAATGCTGAAAGATCAGAGAGAAGGAGCAAGCCACAGCCACACCTTACCTCCTTAGCATCTCAGCAGACAAAGAGCAAGTTCCTGTTTCTCCCTGTTTATATTCTGTACAGACTTCCAGATCTCTATGGTTAGCTAGTGGCAAACTCCATTCTCTGACCTTCAGACAGGCTTTATTTGTGCAACCAAGCTATCACCACACCTCAAATACCAATAAGCTGTTTTTTGTTTGTTTGTTTTGTTTTTGTAAGTTGCCTTGGTCACGCTGCTTGGTCACAGCAATAGAAAAATAAGCAAGACAGCTCTTAACCATAGAATCATCTCCCCAGGCTCCCACGGCTTTCAGAAGCAATCCCAACTTTTGAGTATCCCATCAGACGAACTAGGAAAAGTTATTGTTCCAAAAGTGACTGATTATTTCCTACTAACTCTAGTCACTATTTAGTAACCTCATATGAAAACAAAAAACAAAAGAAAGAACCCAAATGTTAACAGCAACTGCACAGCCTTTAAACAGAGCTACAGATGAACACAGTATGAGCCCCTCAGCCACGACCATGTTAAAGAGAGCATAAAGGACTCCCTATTGCCTCACCTGCCCTCATTGTACTTGGTTTTGTGCTTTTCTTGCATAGGATTGTTACATAAAGGCAAGTTGGGGAAAAGATGACAGTCTTTCTTTAACTACTTTCCTCTCTATTAAAAGGAAGAACTTTAGAATTCCTGAGCTAAATTAAATCGATGGGTAAAGATTCAAAGCATTAGGGACTTGGAGCTAAAAAGCTTTAATTTTCTTCATTTAATTTAGCTTTATATACAAATAGCAGCATTAGCGATTTATGTCAGTAGTCATTACACTCTAAATATGAGAACCAAATGCACAGAATATAGGAAGACAGCTCATGCCCAAGCCCTTTGTGCACCAAGATACTCTCTGTGAGACACTCCTGCTTTCAGGCCTCACCCATGTCTCAGTGAGACCCATGGCCAAAAGGGAGGGAGGACTGTATCCAAGATCAGGAAGAGGTGCTGAGTGGGACGTGCTGATGCAATGCAGGGGCCCACTTTACCCCAGGATCCTGACGCTCAGTGGTTTTGTGTGTTCCTCTTGCCAGGGACCTAGACCATCCCTGGTGAGGACAGGGCTTGAAAGTCTGAAGTTACAGTCTAATGGGCCCAGATGCTGAAGAATGAGATGGCAAGGCAATGCCTAGCTTGTGGGGCGGGAGACTAGGTTAACAGCTGTCTAGGAGTTGTACAGGTATGCACATTATCTGGTAGGTCAGGTCACCACGCTAGTGACTTTCCACCACAATCTCTTGATCCCCTTGTTCCCATGCATTGTTTCCTTCCGGCTTGCACATCCTACACACTCTCATCTTTTCTTTGTTTATTGTAGACAGTTCCATGCCTGAAGGCATGGTTTAATCTTAATAGGTGGTAAGACATTCCCCCGAGCATGTGATTACTAAAAAATAAGTAAACACCATAAGATAAAGCTGCTTATTTTCTCTTTAATCAGGATGGCAACCTGGATAAGAGGGCTAGAGCTATCATGTAAGCAAGCCTGTTCCCTGGATCTGCAACCCAAAAACTCACTCTTTCTTTTGAGGATACTCGAGGCAGAGGTATTGCTTCACTGAGGTCAAAGAAATAAGTTCTGAGATGCTCATTATAGGGACTTATAGCCCAGTATTGAGCAGCACAAATGGTTGGTTCAAACCCCAGTGGGGAGGGGGGAGAAAGCCCAGAAGCACCAGGAGCTCAATTTAGTGTTGGTTACCCTACTATAGGCTGCACCCAGAGGACCACCAGAGATGCCTGGTAGTGTGGTAGAAGAGGGAACACCCCAGCGCTATTAGAATATTTGTAGGACTCTGCATGTGGGCAAGAGGGACACCTTCTTCCCCAAGGTCCCTTTCTTTTATCTCCCTTTAGAATCATGGGGAATTTATCTTCAGTTTGCTCAAATGCTGCACTATACTACATCCTTAAGAATTGGAAAGTGTTGGGTCCTGAGAACATAAAATCAAGAGGAAAATATTATTACTGTAACTCCATCTGGCTCTATTACAAACTTAGTGATGGTCAAAGCACTGATGCTTAGACTGTACCAGTCTGCAGCTGGACCCAGTTTTGGAAAATCAAAGGGAATGGTTTGAAATTACCTTATGTTAGGCTTCCATGGTCCTCTGCCAGGATAGAGGATTATACAAAAGGTGGTCAAAAGGAGACACCTCTAGCACCTTAGGTAACCTCTGCCTGTGTGCAAAACCCATCTCCCAAGGGGAAAACAATGGGCAATGAGGTTCAAGAGGTCCATACTATCTCCATATTCTTCCATTTATTTAATTGCCAAGAATGAGGAAACCAAGACCTGCAGGATACACATGGTGTAGAGAAAATGATTTCTTAAATACCTGAAGACAAAGACAAGCCCTATCCATAAGCCTATCAGTAGCTATAACCATTCTTTATGTCTTATTGTCTTCATTATCTTTTTACACTGCTAGTAGCCATGATTGTGACCTCACATTGTTTTCCTTTATTTCATCACTGGATTCCTTTAAAATTATCTTTTGTATTTATTTTTCCACATGCTCAATATGCAACCATCATATAACCTTTCTGGGGCTACTGCTTAGCAAGGCTGTGTTACTTCTGCTTAGACTGATATGTTTTTTTTTAACATAAAGTTTGTTTCTTTTAAGATATGGTGGTTTCAGGTTACCCTTGGAGGTGCTCTACTTGTCCCAGCTTTGCTGCACCCCACTACTCATCTGTTCCGGAAGTCCCTTGAGAATCATTCAGAATCCATTTTCTTGCTACTTAGGAAAAGCAACCTATTTCTTTAATTCAGTTCCAAGGTTCTCTTTCCTTAATTCCCCTGTCCTTTTGTTTCTTGCCATGGTCAACCAGCCATACAAAAAAAGCTAAGTGAAAGTACTCATGACCATTTCAACTGAGGTAAGACAAGTTTAGTGAAAAGAACTGTGGGGCCGAGGGTTGAGCTCTGTGATATAACAGGCACATAAGAAGCCTGGGTTCAATCCCCCTGGGTCATCCTGTTCCCCAGATAACAACCTCAAGTACACTTATACATTATGAGATCTATGAGTCATGAGAAATATAGTGGGTTTAATTAGATAGGTCATCAAATAAAACCAGAAATCTACAGCACAAAAAGGCAAATTAGAACACTACATCTGGCACAATCACTTTACAATAATGAAAACGATGTCCCCTGGGTTTGACTGATTTGCCCAGAACCTCAGAGCACAGGCTTAATTCAAAATAATCTTCTACAGCACTGCCCTCTGCTGGCATCCAGTGTAGGGGCTAGGGGGCTCTAATGTACCATTTTTGCCAGATCCTGTGACTGAGAGCATCTTGCTGGAAGGCATCCCATTCTGTAGCTGAGACGAAAGTGCACATTGCTTATGCCCTGGATCTGGCTTCCTGTATACTCTACTTTCCTAATACCAATGGTATTTCAAACATTTACAGTCTTCATTATGAAACACTGAAGCTGAGAACTAAACCCCAAAACTGATACATATACATTTTCTGGAAGCCTTAGCAATTTGAGATTTCCTGGGCCTCTGCCAATGATGCTAAATGGGGCCTTCCTACAGATACAATGTTTGCTACCCATTGTTCCGGTACCTTGAACAATATCTAATGCTTGGTAAAATGTATGCATTTATTCAGCAGGAAAACTGAATGAAAAAATGAAGAAAGGCATTGAATTTACAGTCAAGTATATTAGTCATCATTGATTTAACAATTCATTGACATCAGTAACAGTTTAGCAACTCAAATCATTTAAAGCCAAAACAACACATAAATAGATGAAATTAACAACAGGTCTTATCAGGGCTGATATTATTCGTCTGGAGCAGGGTTTAGATAGCTCTTGCGTGGTGTGCTGTGTCAGGGATCTTACGTGGCAATGCGTAACAACATTCCCCAGTTCCAGTTGAGAGATCTGAGGGTTTTCCACAGAGACTCATGCTCCTAACCAAACTGTCACTACGCTGTGTTCTTTGGGAATTTGATGACCCTCAATAAATGATAATAGTTAACTCCAGTAAGGATGCAATGTCTGCTACCTTCTCTCTTCCTTCCTTCGGCTTCCTAGGCCATACTGCACAAAGTCCATTGCTTAGACGCTTGTCAATTAAGATACTTTCATTAGTTCCCACTAAGCCAGTCTGGGTCCACCTAATATTTTCCTCCACCATACAGTGAGCGTCTGAGGGGACAGCAAGCCATTTGTTTAACGGAAACTGTACTGGCAGCATAGGAGTTCTTCCACAGCTACTGCACAGATCATCTGCACTATCTTAAGCCACACGGGCACCTTGATCCGTTTCCTTCCACTGCAAACAGGGCCTGCATGGCACCTCTGGTGCATTTCTCTCTGCACGTGCATGGGATGAATGCAAGCTAATTTACCTCTGTAGGCTGACTTGATGTAAACAATGGGATACTTTGGGAGTTTTAAGATTCCGTTTTTAATTCCATTCTACAGCTGTTTTCCATCAAATGTGTCTTAATGGCTTCCTTAGGAGAGCTGTGCTCCCAACAGAAATGGCCTTGATTAAATTGAATCCTCACTTGCTAGAACTGACTGATAATTGTACATATGAGTTGTATTATGAATATATATATAGTCTTTATATATGGATATATACCATTGTCATACACACAGATTCATTTATCCATAATAATTTAAAACTATAGCACCATGGCTACCCCTTTGTATATGAGAAAAGTGCTTTATTTTTTGTATTATTTAATAATGACTTTCCCAAATTATACAACAGGGACATTTGAAACCCATTCTACGTCCTTTTTCTCTTTCAACATAATTATCTCTAGCTTAGGTATGTATGGAAACCTCTTTTGAGAGTGGTTTATTTTTGCAGAATTCAAATGGACACAGGAATGGGATGAAAACTGTCTTAGACCTCCCAAGTTAGCATTCTTTCTACACCAACAGGAAATAATGCACATCATTAGTTAAAAGTGGAGCGTGAGGTAAAATGAGAGGCTGCCAACAGACCCGGGTTTGTCCTCCACACAATCTTCTGACTCAGGATCAATTCTGATCCTAAACTCAAGTCCATAATTAGAACAGCAAGGGTGCTTATAGGAGCTGGAAATATCACATAATGACTTAAATAACTAGAAAATTCATTTGAGGTAGCTGATGTGCTACAAGTAGAACAGCCATTCAAATGTAATAACAGGGTGCTGCCTGGCAGTTTCTAATAATGGGTTAAAACATGACGTTATATAATGATTTCCTCAATGTAGTCATGTCAATAAGGGATTAAAATATATATATTCCTCCAGAAGTTACTTAAGTGCCTAGAAAGTCTCAGAAATTATTTCAAGTATAAAGATCATCGTTAGTTAGTGATATAAGAATTTTCAGTGATGAGCAGACGGAAAGTCAATGTCATGAAGCCATCAACTGTACAGCATGGTGACATTTCCATCTCAGTTTACTAGAGGGTAAACACAGTAGCTTCATAGGCAAGCATTTTACTTATGATTCCCTCCTGGTTCATAGACACTATGAGACACCACACTGATTGTCAATGATGAGACAGACTAAGAAGACTTAGCTCGAGTTTTCGAAATAGTATTAACAGATGTATCAAAATCTACCTCTAACGGTTAATCTTCATTGCCAACCTGACTGGATTTAGAATTGCCATAGAAACACACTTCTGGCTGTGTTCCAGAAAGGTTTTAATTGAAAAAGGAAGGCCTACCTGATTGTGTGTGGCACAGTTCCACAGGCTGGAGTCTTAAACTGAATAAAGAGGAGAAAGAGAGTGGCATAGTAGCATTCATCGTTCTGCTTCCTGACTGTGGGTGCAATGTGCCCAGCTACACCATGCTACTGCTGTCGCTATGATGGACTGAACCCTCAAACTGTAAGCCTAAAGATGCCCTTCCTTCCTTAAGTTGCTTTGTCAGAGCAGTGAGGAAAGTAACTAATTCATTGTCCATTCGTCCTTCTGATCTCTTGCTGGTCTGGAGCATATCATGTCACACCTATTAGCCAAGCTAGCCTCCTATAAATAACCCCAAATTTATTGGGTGAGATGTCCATACACCTTGGATGGACCCACCTCCTTCCTCTGTGGTGATATTTTGTTTATGCTATAACAAATAAAGCTTGCATGAAGATCAGAGTGCAAAGCTAGTCACACTAGTTAGCCATAGAGGTTAGTCAATAGTGGAGCATGCCTTTAATCCAGCAATCAGGAGACAGAGGGAGATAGATCTCTATTAGTTCAAGGTTACCATGGGTTACACAAAATTGATGCAGTCTAAAATAGAACAGAGCTCACACAAAGGTGATTTTAGCACTTGGAGTCACACATGTTTAATTCCAACACTAGAGAGGTGGAGAAAGGACTGATATGACTGGGCAGAAAAAGGAATATTAGGTGGGAGGAGACAGGAGGTCATTGCAGTCTGAGAGGTCATTCTGAAGATGCAGTCTGAGGAGGCAGTCTGAGGACAGGATCAGCCCTTTGGTCTGAGCATTGTTAGAGGTAAGAACACTAGTGACTGGCCATCTTGCAACTCTGATCCTTTAGCTTTTACCCCCCGATAGCTGACTCCAAGTTTTTATTATTAAAAACAATTAGAATTCGTGCCACACTCCTCTCTATGCCATTATCTGTGTGGCTTACCCATAACCTGGAGTGCACTACATTGTATTTAAACAATACATACACACTTGGTCTCTCAGTAGACAATTTAAAATTAACTTGTCATTTTCTTTTTTCTTTCTCTCTCTTGTCAGGAATGCTAAGGATTGAATGTCATACCAAACTCCTGCTTGATAGACTATGCCACCCCAGCTGTCCCTCTTAGTCCAAATTCATAATTTTCCTACTTGACAAAGTAATAGAATCTTATTTTACCTCCCAGCAACTCACTGTAAGGACAAAATGAACAGGAATGCAAACTGTCCTTTATTGGTAGTACACACTGTCATACATTTTTGTAGTCCAAAGCAGATGTTGAAAGTAGTGACATCGAGAAATTTCCTTTTCAATAAATAAATCTATATTTTATCCAACGTGTGAGAATGAAAAAATAGAATAAGTGAAATAAACATTGAGCAATCATTTATTGCAAACTAGATATCAATTACAATAATTAGGGTAAGATCTGAAGCGGGATTGGCATATCTGAATGTGTAGAGTGTCCAGGAGATGGATTTACCCTCTGGATTTTTAATACCAACTCACTTTCCCTACTTATTTCAGGAATGCACCATACTAATCTTACTCTTTCCTTTCTCAACCTTCTCTTTGGTGACCAAAACATGCTTTTCTGTAACTGTGAATTCCCTCACCCTTACTTCTACTTGGTAATGTAAACACCTTCTGAATGATATGCTTTTACCTGAAAACAAATAAATAGCAAGTGTCATGAATAAAGGAATGAATCTTGATGTCAGGTGAATGGATACCCTTGCGACCTAGTTTATATTTTCATATTGTTAGAAAGAAACATAAACTTCCCCAAGCACACAATGTAAGTTTTGCTATTCGTGTAATATGGAGAGCTGTCAATTCCATCAGAGGAGTTTTGCCCAAGTACAAGAATGTAGTGATTCATGAGCCCTAGACCCCTTTCCCGTTCCCATACAATAGCAATGGTTTTTCATACTAAGCTGGCTGATGATTGGTACTCAGAAACTGCTAGAAAAACCAAAAGAAAAACTACCTCCTGAAATTATGGAGCCCACAGCCACTAAAACTCTAGAATACTACACAGCTAAGAACTGTCTATATTCAGACTGGTCTTTCAGTTAGAAGAGTTAATGTGGATGCAGCCTATCATAGTCAGAAAGCAGTGCTAGCTCTTTAATTCTGCCCATAGCAGAGTTTGCCCATCAATTTCAATATTAGTGTGGTCACAAATATGTATTTGATTTCCTTTCTAGTTATTTCTGTATAATATAGTTTTAGAAGTGGGCAGTTTATTGTTGACCCTTCTGAAATGCATTGACATACATCCAGTAGGAAGATAACTTATGTTACTCTTAACAGTTTTACATTAAGAGTACTTTCTTTAGCCATACAAGTAAAGTATTTGTAAAACAAAAACTTTCAGACATTGAAGAAAGAAAATAAGAAGACATTATATTCATGGATCAATAGAATTAATATTGTGAAAATGGCCATCCCAGCGAAATCAATCTACAACTCAACATATTCTTCATAAAAATTACAACACAATTATTCACAGAAACTTAAAATTACCACAATTTTCAGCGTCATATAGAAACTCAATCTCTCTCTCCCTTCCTCCCTCCCTCCCTTTCTCTCTCTCTCACTCACTCACACACACACACAGACACACAGATACACACAGACACACAGACACACACACACACACACACAGTTTCCACAGCAGTAGCAGCCTGCCTCTGCCACCAAAGCAGTTATGTCATCACCTGTGTCATCAGCTGCCTTTCCTCCGTTAGCTGTGCGACACATTCACCCCTTAAATGTGCCAGCCAGGCACAGGTCACTCTTTTTGCCTCCTCTTTCCTCTCTTACTTCTCTTGTCTCTCTGGACTGTTTTCTCTCTTGCCTCTTTCTCCTCTCTTGCCTCCTGCTCCTCCCTTACCCCTCTTGTCTCTCTGTCATCTGCTGCCTCTCTCATGTCCCCACTCCAACATGTCCTTTCGCTCTTTCTCTCACCCTGCCCCCACTCCAATAAACCCCTTGCACTAACTCTGTTGTGTGTGGCGTGTTGGTTAAGTGACATACCTTGGCAGAACTCGCTGAAAGGTACCCACTTCGACTTTCATTTTTATCCTTACACACTCCAGGACAGCTAAACCAAACACAAATTAAAAAAGCAAAACAAAACAAAAACTGCTGGAGGCATCATCATTGCAAACTTCAATTGTATTACTGAGCTATAGTAATAAAAATACCATGTACTGGCATAAAACAGACACAGTGATCATTGGAGTTGCATTAAATAACCAGAAATAAGTTCAAATACCTATGGACACCCGAGTTTTAACAAAGAAGTTAGAACTACACACTGGAGAAAAGACAGCATCTTCAACAAATAGTACTCATCATCAAACTGGATGACTGCATGTAGAAGAAGTCAAACAAGATTCATACTTATCACCCTGCACAGAACGCAACTCCAAATGGATCAAGCACCTTAAGTATGAACTCAGCTACAAATCCTGAGCCCTACAACAGTGACCTGCCTATGTAATATAATGGGCAATAGTGGCACAAATGTGTAGGAGTAACCAACCACTCTTTGATTGGATTTAAGGCCCTTCCCATGAGATGGAGCCCACACCTGCTCTGCTAGGTGGTCAAGAACCTAATTTCGAAAGGCCCTGGGCCTAGTGGAAAACCAAATGCCATTGTTCTGTTAAAGGAACATAGCAAAAAATTACTCCTAATGATATTCTGCTATACTCACAGGTAAGTGCCTCAGATCGGTGCCTAATTCAGCCATCATCAGAGAAGCTTCTTGCTGTAGATGGGAACAAACTCACAACTAGACAACGTAAAGAAAGTGATAGCTTTGGAGCACTCAATCTTAAATATTATGTCTTCCATCAAACCCTTCTTCTCAGGGCTCAGAGGGCTATGTGGAAGAAGGTGCAGAAAGACTGTAAGAGCAAGAGGTAATGTCTGAGTCCAAGAATCAGCATCTTCCAGACACAACAGGATTAATGGGCACATAAACTCACAGAGACTGTGATGGCACACACAGGGTTGGGACATGTTCAAGCAAGACTGGGTTCCAGTATGGAGAGGGAGAAGTGGACGTGGGTTCACAACCCTAATCAAGAAACTATCTGCAATTAATATCTGCTTGCAAAACAAAAATTAGTTTTCTACAATAGAGTCTCATTGGGTATTTCAACCACACCTCAGAGCAAGCCCTACACCCAGGAGTATATGGTCCCCACAAGATAAATGCAATGGTATTTTTGTAGATTCTTTGGTTTCATATTGCTTTGTTTGGACATTTTCTGTCTTATGAATCTTTTGCTTATTTATTTTGCTTTCAGGTTTCGTGTTTATTTGTTTTTTTGCTTTTGTTTGTTTTTTAAAGAGAGACAAAAAGGAAAGGCCCAAAGTTGGGTGGGTGAGAGTAAGGAGGTAGGGTGGATCTGGGAGGAATTAGGGAAAGGGAAAAGCATGATCAGAATATATTAATACTATATATATGTGTGTGTGTGTGTATACATATAGTATATATATATACTTGAATAGAGAATTCTTTAGAAATATGAATGACTAATATTTTTTTAAAGTAAATCAAGTAGTGCTTTCTGATCATATTTAAAAACTGAAAACAAATAGCTTTGCCTAGGGTAAAACAATAAACACTGGGTAGTGGAGATAATCCCCTTTACTACTTACATAAATTCTGCTGCTATAAACCTATTACATATCATCAAGCCAAGTGAAGACAGCCTCCAGATTTCCCTGCATCTTTAACTGATGAGCAACAATGTTATAATTATCTTTAAGTACATTGTAAAGTACTAACATTTCCAACACACACCAAATTTACTTTGGATTACTGCTCTACATTTCCTGAGCTATAATTATAACTATAATGCTATTTTCTAGTCTTAGCTCAATATTATTTTTATTTAAAGTGTAGCAAACTTCCAGAAGAGCTGTGTTTTATTTATTTTTTTACACGAATCACAGAAATATGGAAATACTGTAGCAGTGGTGATTTGACAGTGTGAGGAGAGAATCCAGTAGCCAGTCTCTTTTGAGGCAGCTAAGCATTTCAGTTTGTTTCTCACAGGTCGGGAAGACCACCTCACTCCTTTTGTGGTCTCATTCTTGAAACTTTATTCTGAAAAAGGGCAAACCTAAGTACACGGTCTAACTATATCACACTGTACAAACTGACACATCACAGACACTCAGCAACAACTGTTGGCTTACATGTCTCTTCCACCTCACCAGAGAAGCAGTTGTCTTGCTTGAAAAGACTAAAGCTTTTCACTGTGGCCTGTGGAAGTCAGCCTTTAAGTGGTTGCCAATGGCCCCACTGTGTAATTGTCACATCCTTATGCAGCTCCCACTAGATTGAGGCCTTGCATTTCTGCCCTGACTTCACTCAATGGTAGACTGTGATATGGAAGTATGACGAGAATAAACCCTTTCCTTCCTAAACTGCTTTTGGTCAGAAATGTTTTTTCACATCAAGCGAAGCAAACTACTGAAGTCATATTCACGATCCTTAGACTAACGCATCTTCAAGGACGTTTGTAACTGGGGCATTTTACCATTGATCTAGCTAATGCAGATAACCAGAAAACACACTGGTAGACTACAGCAACAAAATCACAGATTAACACAAATGGATAGAGCTTAATGATGGCACAGAGGGGAAACTTTGCTATGGCTAAAGGCTGATAATTTGAAGAGTTAACAGTTACCATTAAAAGCAGCTCATGTTCAAGTTCTACCAAAATGAAAAAAAAATGAGAGGTAGACACACTGTCAGGATCCAGAAGCAGATACACTCACTTTGGTACTAGACTGGAAAGACAAAACTTCAAGGTGGCCAGAACACATTTGCATTTTGTAAGCCTGAGGCAGCATTAACAGTCACAGCTATAATACCCATGCTTCTGCTAAGACTCCTTGTATTCTGTCTGTCATATCGCTATGAAGCTTAATATAGTCAGAACAGAATTTTAAAATATTGGAATACCTCATCTTTTACAGGAGCAGCTTTATTCACCCATGCAGGGCGCTTCTGTTCAAACTCCTTTTGCTGTTAAATTAATTTTTAGTTGACTTAAAATCTAGTGTCTCTTTATAAAGCTCTTTATGCAACCTTAGTTTTGGTAACTCACCCGTTTCTTTTCTTCCACATCCCTCTCCTCCCATCATCACTTAAACCTGTAACCTCTAGCGTAGCCCCCCCCATTTTTCATGTGTTCTACTTCCTGTTCCTATTTTTTTACTTGGTTACAAGATCATAGATTCCCGTATGGTCCTTCATGTACACTTCATTTTGCTTATCTCTGCCCCTCACTCTCTTTTCTGCCTATCATCATCATTCCACCACCAGCTTGAATCTTTTTTTCCTGAAGCATATTCCCAATTCTCCTTTCGTTGCATCTGTATTCTACTATCCTTCCTTCTGTAACATGTCCCCCACTACTCCTAATAGCCTGATTCCAGTTTCTTGGCTTCCAATGTACTCTAGGTTGAACAGACAAAAGAAAACAATGAAGCTAGGACCCTCAGTTGACATAGAACGTGCAGTGCTTGTCTTTCCTGGCCTGTGACACCTCACTCAGTATAGCTTTTTTTCCACGTCCATCCAGGTGTCTCTTTTCTTGGGTGGTTAAGGTGGCCGCTGCTAGGTTGTCCCTGCCTCAGTGGATAACCTCATATCCTCAGGCATAGGGGCAGCAGTAATTGAAAGGAGTGGGTTAAAAACATAACAAAACAGTTCAAAAGAGGGACTTAAAGCTTGGAGGGAGATGTGTTGGAATTGTTATGGAGGGCAGTTGGAGGTGAGGGGTGGAGAGTGGTTATGGATTAAGATACATTGCACACATGCAAGAAACTTTCAAAGACTAAATAAAAATGTTACTGAAAATCATACACTAAAGTTAAGTTTGAAAGGGAGCTGTGTAGTAAGAAACAGACCTGGCAGCCTACTACCACCTTTTAATCATCGTTGGTGTGTAGATCTCAATTGGTTAATTGACTAATGTAACTATAATTGAAAAAATGTACATTAACCAAATAAATCATAAATTATTTAAACTAATTCCTTGCTTATGAGAAGTGTACGTATTGTACATATTCACAATTATTTTTCTATGCTTTCTGATGAAGTTTGGAATTTACCTAAATACAGGGAACCCTCCAGAAAACTGAGAATTTAAACACTTCTTCTGATATTTAGAACTTTTTTTTTAAATCATTCCTGGCTGACTGTCCTTGAGTGAAGGATGGTGACATCCAGCCCCCATAGAGCACTCTGATGACAAAAGTCAATATCACCAACATTTTCAAGGTAAGAAAACCTGTGTGTGGTGATATATTATTTATGACTTAATAAAGCTTGCCTGAGGGTTCAGAATGCAAAACTAGTCACAAGCCATAGAGGTCAGGCTGTGGTGATATACACCTTTAATCCCAGCAACCATGCTAGCTAGCCATAGAGCCAGGCAATGGTGGGATACTCCTTTAATCCCAGGACTGAGGAGACAGGCAGATGGATCTGTTAGTTCAAGGCTACACTGAGCTACATGAAAATAATCCAGTCTAAAAGAGAAACAGTTCATGCTAAGGTGATCCAAGTACTTGGGATCACATGCCTTTAACCCCAGCACTTGAAGTATATAAAATAGGAGTGTTGGTATTCAGGCACCTGTACTGGCCTGGTGTCTTGGGGTTCTGACAGGATACATCCTCATTTGCAACCACTACATTCCCTTTTAAAAGGGCCCTGACCACTTCCAATCCTCTGTCTCTCTCTCTGTCTCTCTCTCTGTCTCTGTTTGTTCCTCTCTCTTTCCATCTCCCTCTTTCTCTCTACCTTCCTCTCTCTCCCCCTCTCTCATCTCTCCTGCTGCTCCTGTCTCCGGAGGTTGGTCTCCCCTCTTCCCTTTCCCCTTTTTATGACCTCCTTCCTTTATAAAAACCCCTTTGCTTGAACCCTGCTGCATGGTGTCTTTCTCTAGCCCACCACTTTTCTTAAATTACAATAAGGAACAGCTATTCAGTATGGGGTATTTTGGTCTCCAGCCACATTTGGGCAATTAGTCTCCAGTCACATCAAAGGCGGGGTTGCTTCAGCCTGGGTAAAGGTAAGAGCTACTGGTTTGGTTGCTTTGCTTATTTGACCATCAGTTTAAACCCCAATATTTATCTTTGGGGTTTTATTTTTCATGTTATACTTGTGAAGTCCATATGCTGAGCCATAAGCTCTACCCAATAATAAAATAAAGTCATACTTCATAGTTACCAGCAAAAGTCTACCTTTGTGTTCTTAAGAATCTACACAATAACAATGGTTTTTTCAAGTAAGCAGCATCACCACACACACACACACACACACACACACACACACATTTATACATACACACATACACACATATATAATAGTGACACTAATAAAAATAAAAATAAGGTCTACTTTTGGCCCCATAATCTATCTTCAAGCATCTAACAGGAAGGATATTTTTCTTGCTTCTGAGTTAACCTTTTGCCATTCTGAGTGCATTTAAAAATATACACACACATAAAAATGCTTAGAATGTTCTTGATTTATAGGTAATGCAAGTCATTCTAGAATGTTTTTCTCCTCAAAGTAAATTTCTATGTTGAAAATAAAGGATTATCTTTAAGACAGAGTAACTATTGATCCAATTACCATTCCAACACTACAACAGTGAACAGTACAGAAGTCCCCACTCACACAGAGTTTATATTCTAAAGGTAATATGATAGAGAAAGCCTAAGGGGCTAGGTACTGTTAGCTGGTCAGGGAAGCAGGGGCAGTTTAATAAATTTGCAACCAGTGTGGCTACATAGACCCTTGTATTTAGAAGGATGAAATAGCTTTTTTAGTTTGATATGACCTTAGAAAAGCCTCTACATTTCTGCTGTGCAGAGACACATGGGCTGCACAGACTGTCCTGTGGGGAAATAAGAGCTGAAAACCAGAGGGCACTGGACCCATGTGTAGTCAATGAAAAAAGAGTGTAAGAAGAAATGCCCACTTACCAGCAGAAGGACACAAGAGAGTGCTTGCTGTGGTATGAAGTTATGACAAGGTATAGCAGATGTAAACACACACGCAGCATGAGTGTCTAGGTGTGGGTGTGGGTGCAGATACTCATATCTCTATCTCCATACTAAGAACTTCTGACCTCAGGGGAAGGAAACACATTAGAGTGAGGCTTCAGTGAACACCAAACAGTGACTTCCAAGTCGGGGAATACAAATGACACAGTATGTCCAAGAAGAGCAAAGCCCCCTAGAAGGTCGCTCAGGCAGTGAGGGATTAAATGGTCATTCCAGGTTACAGCACACCATCATAAAACTCATCTCTTTGACCAGACCCTAGACAAAGATCTGCTCTCCCCACCCCACATTCCCGAGTATCCTCTGTCAGTATATAGATAATTCATTTATCATTAGCTCATAGAAACCCACTTCAGATCAAAGCACTGTTCTAACACTTCAAAAACTGGCCCCATGTGGGTTTTAAGTTCTCTTTCAAGCTTGAAAGCTCCCCCTAACACAGTCAGTTCCTCTGACTCATGCGAACTCTAAGCACAAGGGGCCATTCTAGTCATCACGGGGACCTCACTTTAATTATGGAGACCTTGCCACAGAGGACCTCCTTGGGCATGTCAGGGTTTCTCAGAATCTGAATTTGTCAATTCATCATAGCTAAATCCTGCTATGAGTCCTGAGGGGACCAGAAGAAGAGCTGTTACACATGACCCTTGATATAACACCAGCTTGGATCTCTTAACACAGCCACTTTCCCGGGCCTTCCATCCACTCCCCCTGACCTCCCAGGGACCTTGCTCTCTTCATGTCCCAGAGTGGAAGCACTTGGGATGTTAAGCCATTTGTGGACCCTCTTCAGTGCCAAGCTGCCTACGTAGATCATTAGGGTTGATAGCACAGTCTGGCCTTCTTGCCTCCGAGACAGGCCTCTAAATTTAGCCTGGAAGCATAGCTCACAAAGTGAGACTCTCCTGGTACTGCCATGGGGTCTCAGACAGCATTATCAAGACATCAAGGATCCCAGACAGCAGCATCAGACTGCACACAAACTCTAGATCCCTGTGAAGCCAACCTTGAAGGAGTGTCAGTCCCACCTTCTCCAACATTTTAAACACTCACCTCTACACGGGGCCTCCATCCTGCAACTCTTTCCCAGGAGCTTAGATAATTCCCAGACTGAGCTTGCCACTTTCTCCAGTATGACCTCCCTATTAGTCTTTCTCCAACATAGCTGGGATCCTGCCCTAGGGTCCTTTCCCATCCTCACAATCACTTTATCACACCTCTTATCTGTCTTCCTAAAACAAACAAACAAACAAACAAACAAAAAGCCACCCAGTGGTGTCACTTCCAACCACTGGCTTTCATTCCTCTCCTCCTTCCAGCCCCTACAGCTGCATTTCCTTTCCACTTTCTCAAAAGGTCTATGACCTCAGATAGCACGAGGAATTCTTGCAGGGGGCTGCTGGCTCTGCCTGCTCTCAACTCCTACCCAGCCTCTCCTTTGGAATGTGCCCAGTTCTTCTCTCTCCACACACACTTCTGGAGAACCTGTCTCACACATGCACGCACTTACCCTCTTCCCAGCACTCTCCTAGTTGGGCACAGCAGTCATTTCACAAAAACCCCCACACCGAGGGCTAGCCTCCACATGTGAATTCAGGGGAAGTGCAAACCTTCATTCTAGAGTGCCGCCCTCTCTTCCCTTTAAAACACTTCTTCTAGATTAATTGTATTTCTTTGTATTTGTTTAGTTGGACTTTTTTAGATGGCTTTTGAACATTTTCTGTCATTGATACAGGCTTGCATTTATTCTGACATACCGTGAATATTTTATTGCAAGGGTCTTCAGATGTATCCAAAAGTAGAGAGAAGTGGTAACCCCAACACACTCACAAAACACTTTCAACAACGGTGGGACATGGCCAGTTTTGCTTTCATCTCATACTCACTCATTTCTCTTGCAGGATTTCTTGGGAAAGTTGAGGCAGCCCATCTGTAACTATTTTAGGATTTGCCTTTGCAAGAAACTTTATGAAGAAGAACATGGTTGTTGCACCTAGCCATCAAAGCATGGCTTTGGAAGGGCATCAGACAATTTTAAGTGTTCAGTTGTTTGTTTCCTTGGCTCCTTTAAAAAAGAGATTTCAGTTTGTTTGCACCAACATTCAAATAGGTTCCATGTCTTCATAACTGTCTGTTTTTATTGTGGTGGTAGAAAATGAAGGTACCTCAGGGAGACTTTAAAATTCTGCCTCTATGCTCTGCAAATCCCAATATGACTTTCATTTGATTTAATTTTTTAAGATGGTGACTTGAAAGGTGTAATTTGTGGCATTAATTACAAGAACCTCTACACTACAAAGGTGTTTTTAAAATTGGGATTTCCAACAGCCAGTGGTGGCGCACACCTTTAATTTCAGCACTCAGGAGACAGAGGCAGGCGGATCTCTGTGAGTTCAAGGCCATCCTGATCTACAAAGTGAGTTCTAGGACAGGCTCCAAAGCTACAGAGAAACCCTGTCTCGAAAAACCAAAAAGAAATTGGCATTTACATTTTAGATAGAAGGGCATGTGTAGAAACCACTCCACACCCACTCACAGCAAGGGTTGCTTCATGTATTTAGATTCAGCAGGGATGGCCTTTGATTTCTGAATATAGACCACACTAACAAATCGTATCCATCCATAGTCATGTCCTCAAGAAAACGAAAATTGTTCAAGCACATTCTTTTGTATTAATTTTCTTTTCATAAGAATTAAATTAGGTGCTGTATAGATGGCTCAGTTGTTAAGAATGCTTGCCACTCTTCTGGATGACCCGAGTCTTGGTGGCTCACAACCACCTCTTAACTTCAGTTTCAGGAGATGCAATGGTGATGAGCATCCTGAGTTTTGTACTCATGCACACACACACACACACACACACACACACACACACAAATAAAATCTTAAGAAGAGAGTTAAATTAACCTGAAATATGACAACTGTAGTTGAGACTTCACAACTTGAGCCCAGGTGAGGTAAAAGACTGCAAGCTGGGTTTGCAACCCCACTACTCTCTTTTTCGGTGAAATAATTTCCTTGTTTATAAAAACCTACCCTAATTGGTGGCTCATAGAGTAACCCTAGCACTCAAGAGGCCAACACGGGAGGGTTGTTGTAAGTATGAAGCCAGCCTTGGCTGCAGTTTGAGTCTTTGTCCAAAAATAATAATTTTATTATTACATTATTATTATTTCCCAAATAGAGAGTAAAGTGAAAATACCTACTCTGTTTAAAACAAAAAATGAAAAACAGACAAACAACAACAATCACACAAGGGCCTTCAGAAGTTCTTCCTTTCTCTAGAGGGCAGGGAAAGGAATAAACACCTGGAGACTAAGTCTGGTGAGCAGAGATGTGTAGACACAAGCGAGTTGGAAGACTCCAGGCAGTGCCTTCTGAAAGGAATGTAATGAATCTTATATGTTTAATATGAGAAAGGAAGCAACAGAAGAGGTCTGTGGTGAACCTTGCTGGACGCAGTCATGGTCTGGTGTACGTTGTCAACTAGTGCTATTTACAGTACACATCCTTCAAGCACATTTCACCTTCAGAACACAAAATAAGACCATATAGCAGAAGAATCAGACAGATTCTTTGTTAAAAACAAAACAAAACAGAGGACTGGTGAGCTGGAACATCTTGTATCCCTATTACAATAATTTTATTAATAGTCACATGATAGAGTTTCATGTGTTAAGCATAATGTCTGGCAGAGGGAATAGCATTATCAATTATCAATTGATAACATTATTAATTTGGCTTGAGACATTCCAGTGTGGGCATAGTAAGAAGCAAGGAAATACCACAGTACAATATAAGAAAAAGGATTTGGTTACAGACATTGTGAAGCTCTACTTAGCATTATGATAGAAAAAAAACCAGGTTATTTGGAAGCAATAACTGAAAAGACATTAAAAGATTGAAAAAACACTTATTTTTACTTTATGTGTATGGATGGTTTGCCTGTATGCACATCTGTGCAGCACTTACAGACTTGCAGTGTCCCTGCAGCCCAGAAGATGGCATCTGATTCCCTGGAATGGGCAGTTACAGAAGGTTTTGAGCTGCAGTGTGGGATTCAGGCATGTAGCCAGTGCTCTTAACAGCTGAGCCACCTCTCCAGCCCCCAAACTCTTTTGTAAATATCTAATACATTAGATGTGAATTACTATTCTCCTTAGAGAAATAATCAAGTGTGGACTGGGTCTTTCATAACTCTAATAGAACTATGAGTGCTTTGAGTGGGAAAATGTCTGTCAGACAGACAGACAGACAGACAGACACACACACACACACACACACACAGACTCCATCTTTGTCTTTTCATAACTATGTCAAAACAGAATATAATGTTCACTCTTTGGAGCTGTGACTAAAAAGAGAGATAAGTACATTAACTTATTTGAGTATCCAGAGAAATTCTTTTTTCCAAGAACAAATCACCCCACCATTTCTGAGATGAGATAGAGACCCTAAGATAATGGACCAGAAAGAATTAGAATGTCCCCAGGAAATTTCATAAATTTATAGTCCTGGCCCTAAGGGAGGCACGGGTTCCACAGGACAGACTTCACACACTTGAATGATGCCATGTGTCATAATTAAATTAACACATGTATATCTGGCCTTCCATTCCTTTTTTCTACAGAACTGTAGCACTGCCCAGGAAAGGTGGAGAGACTAGAACATACAGGGCTTTCTTCTGCCTTTTTGGCCAAGGCTTTTACCTTCTTTAGATGTCTCCTTGTGCCTTTGAAGTGCAGAAGTGCAGGGAAGAAACTGCCATGAGAAGTTCATGAACCTAGGTGCTAGGTGACAACTTTGGCAAAGCCAGTCAGGGGCAAAACTCACGGTCACCAGATCCTGCTCTTATTTGATGTGGTGTCATTTGTGAGCACCCTAGTTGTTCATCCTGATGATTTGGGAAGTTCCTGGCTGGGGTTTGCCTTGTGTTCTTGGTGCCAATCTACGAAGAAGTGCACGCAGGTGTGTATCCTGAAGGCTCTGTTGAGTCGCCCATGGATTGCTTGCCCAGTGATGGGGGCAGGGAAGGTCGGTTTTGATTGGCCGAGCACTTACATTGTTCACTTTTCTGTAGTGTGACTTGCCATTAGGCTTTGGATCGTAGTGTAATCTTTATCTCCACGTCTGAGTGTGAAAATGATTTGGACTCTTCCTGTGCATGCCTGCATGACCAACTAACAGGAGAGAACATTCTTCCATTGTGTAAGGCTGGTATAGCCATTGGAGTAATGTCTTTGTTACACTGTGGAATCAATACTATGATTAAGGCATTTCTCTACCTTTATGAGAACTTGAATCAATTTCTGAGAGCTCTATTGAAAAGCATGTAGACATGGAACACTGGTCCATGATATCATCTTGGTACTTGGAAGAATTTTTTGCTGAACATGTGCAGAAATATTGAACTACACAAAAGGGGATATCCTAAGATATTTATTGAAAGAGAAATCACTTACTTGAACACCAAGAAATCTGAGAACCAAAGGTCACGGCTGCTCTCCAGGTTGAAACCAAAACCCAAAGAGAGAAAGAGTCCCCTCCCCCTATATCTATTTACCACCATACGTTCTATGTACCCGTGAACATACCCACACGGGAGTGGACAGTGCTTCCGGATACGTAAAATCATTCCCTACAAACAAGCCCCTCTTATATTCTACGCTTGTACTTACTTTCATTTTCATTTGGTTTTTCACTCTGGGGTATATTTGTGTGGGAGTGGGCATGCTACGGCACACATGGGAAGTCAGAAAGGACAAAGTGAGTGGGTTCTCTTTTTGCCACCTATTGAGGCAAAAAGTCTCATTTCTTCTATGTTGTATACTTCCAGCCAGATCAAGCTTGCCAGCAACTCTCCTGTCTCTGTTCCCCATCTTACTTAAGGAGTGTTAGAATTGCAAATGTATGTCACAGTGCCTGACCTTTTTTTAAAAAAACAAAAACAAAAACACGGGGTTAATTCAGTTCCTGATTTTACCCACTGAGCCAACTCTCTGGTCCTAATGGAATTATGTTTATATGTTGTTTTGGTTATTAGTTGGTGTGAATGATAATTTACTTAGTGGACGCTGAAAATCTGACGGCAGCAGCAGTAGCCCCATTAGTGGCTGACCTATGTAAGGATTTGCTAGACTACACAGAGAATGGTTAATGACCTACAAACCTCAAGGGTGAACTGAGGTTTGATGCTTCATGAAGGTCAATGACCTACAAGCCTCAGGTGGACTGAGAAATTCTGCATAGGAAAGTCGACTTGACTGACAACGCCCATGAAAACTTTCGATCAGAAAGATCCACAGAGCAAACCCGCTGGGATCAAGAATTTCCAGACACAGGAAGTGACCTGCAGATGGAATCTTCTATCCCACAAGCCCCCCCTTTCCACCCCATATCCCCCTCAGTCCCCAACACCACATGCACACAGTCTCACTTCTGTGGAGAGATGGTAGCGTTTCCTTTGCTCTGATTAAAGAACTGCTTTGGAGATGCCTGTTGGCTTTGTCTCATCTCCATGCTGTCTAGCACAGAGTACAGAGAAACCAAGATGCTCCTCCTGATCTACTCTGAGTGAGCGTGATTGAGTGCTATCTCCATGGAGATGTCAGGATGTAATGTGCAACCCCATGTTGGGTATTGATTTCATTGGTTGCATCAGAAAACAAACAGCATTGGTCAAAAACTCAACCTGTCCCTGGAATGCCTAAAATTAACTAACTCATGCATGCGTGGCCACTTGGTTTGCACTTTTTTTTCATTGTGTGATACACTTTCCTTTAGCATGCCCATTAGCATATTATGTATGGCCTTTTTTTCTGTTTGTTTTTTGAGACAGGGTCTCACTCTGTAGCCCTGCCTGATCTGGAATTCACTATTTAGAGCAGGCTGGTCTCTGCCTCCCGTGTGCTGGGGTAATAGGCATTCACCACCATGTATTGTGCAGACATTTTTATCCTGCTTTTGGACTTACAGGTTCCTGTGCTTTGCCACCATCAATTCTTGTCAAGGACTTGTCAGTCCTAAGGGAAATGAATACAGCGAGATGCCAACTCTGAACTTGTTGGTTTGGATTCAAATGTTAGTGTGAAAGCTGAGTTAACAAAATAATAAGGTTTAAGTATAGTCACATGCTCTGAAAGAATACATGGCAAAGCTTCACTTTGCTGGAATTGGTCAAGGTGCCCTGCTCCTGGTTTCCATGCTCGGGAGGCAAAGAGGACCTGCTCACCATCTAGAGGTAGTTAACAAGGCAAGGAGACACCTTCTTTATGTTCTTTCTTTCTCTGTATGGTAACTCCTCTTCCATGACTAAGGGTTCTTCTCTTTGATATATCCTTCATAGCTATAGAAACCGGATCCTCAAACTTGAAAAAGAAACAGGATGCCATTTTTTGTTTTTTGTTTTTGCCCGCAGAACCATAAAGTATCACAGCAGAAGAGGGAAAGACTTGACATAAAAATGAAAATACCAACTACAGTTGCAATTGTACAAGTGGCTGCCTTTGTAAACAACAGGCCAAATGCTTAGTGGTGCCTCATATGCAAACTTTCTATGCTTTAAGAGAAGACAAAGATTCATGCAAGCCATTTAAATGGGACCCAGGATTAACTACTTTGCTAAAAGATAGGACATTTTTAACAGGGGGATGATCCTGGCTTACAGAACTAAAACCTTTGACAACACTGCCACCTGCTGAGAAAAAGTCCAGCACCTCTGGAATGCTGTAACTGCCTGCTTGGGTGTATTCTCTCCAAGACCTTGTTGAGAATTTGGACATTAGGGAAGAGCAACCTTTCTCTATACAGAACCTTAAAAAAATCAGACACAGAGAGATGTAGAGAGAGTTCTGAATTCTTTTCTCAAATCATGAGCTATTTTGAGAGGATTTTAGTGTTATCTGGGGACAGGTCAGACTGAACAGGGACCTACAGACATTAATACATAGTTATAGAAATAAAATATTTCCAAATAATGCATATTGAAATTTTCATAATAGAATAATGTTACTGCTTTATTTCCAGGGATGGTCTTCCATGTACAGTCTATGACACACAGAAAGTCTCAGATTGTAAGAAGATAAGGCATACAAGGCCAAGACATGAGCCAACCTGGAGTCTGTCTGGTGCTGTCAGAGGTCCTGATTGTGCTCAGCCAATGAAGGGCTAGCACTCGATGTCAACGGATCAGAAATCCTGGGTGCTGGGAGGGTATATACGGCTCTCCTCATTGGTAAATAAAGGAGTCTGCTGTTTTTCCTTTCACATGACTCCCCCTATCTGTGCCATTGATGCTACACCTGCTTACTCTCTCCCCAGAAGGAGCTGTTAAGAACCAGAAACATCAGATATAATTTTGTCAAAGATTAGCACTCAGGATCTGGGTAAGCATTTATATTACTCGGTAGGTAACAGGACAAAAACTGTGCTACCCGGCCTTATCAAGACAAGAGATGACAAATGCTTTACATTGAAAAGGTGTTAAAATTGTTGCAGTATTTTGCTAAATGCATAAAATTGTTCTAAATGAAGTTTAATCATGGTAACAACCGGGTCTGGAATCAAGTGAGAGACGCTCTATGGACACACCTGTGAGGAAACTTCTTGATTACATTAACTGAACCGGGAAGACGGCCTCTGAATGTGGCGGCAACTTCTGGCAGCAACAGAGATACCAGGGGGTCTGAGGAGAAAGCTTTCTGTATTTTACCTCCTTTGCCTTCTTGTCATGGCGTTGAGCTCATCTACCCTGTTTACATCTTTCTATGAGTTCATTATCTGTGGCTGCCACTGTCATTCCTTACTAATATGAGAGCCCATTAGTTGGCCTTGCTTTCAATATGGACTGAAGACCAGTGGCTCCCTAGGAATCCTCCAGGCTTGGAGCACTGCTTGGAGCACTTCTGAGGCATCCAGCCTATAGGACTGGGTACTGCCAGAGACTACCCAGACTGTGTAATGTAAGCTGGTAAATTTTCTTTTAACATGTATTCATGTTAATCAGTTTGCTTCTCTAGAGAACTCCAATTAACACTAGGTAAACTTAAAATATTAATATGTGAGATAAAGTATACATATTTTTAAAGGACTGGCCCTACATGGAGAGATACTTTCGCATCATTTCTCCACATTAAATATATACATTTTTGTCAATGTTGTGATGGACTATTTTTTCACTTAGGAAAATAGAATTATTGAATTTAACATTCATTTATTGTTAATAGATAATACATTTGTGCTATAAACAATATTATGAAATCAGATTAAAATTATTATGATTATTATTGTGTGTGTCTATACACATGCATGTGCCACAGCATCCATGTGGAGATCAGAGGACAACTAGGTGATATTGATTTTATTCATCTACCTTTATGTAGTTTCTGGAAGTCAAACTTTGTGTTGCCAGCCTTTCATGACAAGCAACTTTACCCACTGAGTCATCTACCCAGTTTGAGATTAGATATTTTAATGTCTAGTTTAATATATATATGTGTATATTTATATGTGTGTGTACATTGTAAAATTATTAAGACAACAAGACAATGCTAGGTGTCTTAACTAGTCAGATAATACTTACATTTGTAAGAGAGAACACTCTGGTTATAGCTGCAAAGTAATGCTGCACATCAGTGTATACTAACTATGTAATACAGTGCTGTCCAGTAAGTCTCAGAAAGATGCAATGTGCTGGAAAGGGCATTAGGATTTTCATTTTATGCTTTTCAGATATGTGTGTACATCAACACACATAACTGAGTCTATAAAAAAATCTCCATGTTGTCATATAGCATTAAACAAAAAGAAGTGCAAGCAACAACAAAAGCTGATAGATTTTCAACTCCAACATGTTATGTTTTACAGGAACAACAAGGTTAGCATCTCTAAATTGCCGTTATCATTTTGTCTGAAATACAGATGTAAATTTATGTGAAATTGCACATTAAGTTTATTCATAAGGTAAATTCTAAAGGGTGAAGATAAAGTGCTATAAATAATCACATCAGAATTTTAAATAGTAGTCTACTTTTAGTCAATATCCCCTTTCCTTATCCTAAGCCAAACATAAAATGAAAAACAGGTAATTTAAGTGACACTGATGGCACATACATGATATCTCATTTCAGGTGCTGCCTCAACTTATAGCAGTCTAAAGATTATGTAAATGATCCAGATGAGTCACGTAAGTTAGATACCTTTGCTGGAGGTTTATAAAGAATAAACATTATAAGAGATTTGTGCTTAATCAGGATAACTATAAACCAAATAATTTGACCTACTTTTAATGAAGTCTGAAAAATATATAACTAAAGGGTAAACATTTAAGCTGTATGGCAGCTGTACTTTTGATCCACTTACTGTGTACATGCATGTGATAAAACTAGGGGCAGTGATTAGATGTACCCAGCCGCTTTACACTCCAAGCAGCTCTACTTTTTGTTGTTTGTTTTGTGAAATGGGATCTCATGTAGCCCATGCTACAAGAACTGGACAGATAGCCAAGGATGACCGTGAACTTCTGATCTTCCTTTCCAGGCTTCTCCAATGCTGAGGTTACAGCCCAGGCCTTATTTCAAGCAGTGTTATTATAACAATTAAGAGGATTAGACCCCAATCTCACCAAATCTACAGTTTACATAAAATAACAACAACCGGACCATTCATTAATTGCTATCTTTTTTTCTGTAATTCCCTTAAAAAGCCATGAGTTATAACTATTGTCTATCAATATTCTACTACAGAATAAATAATAGGCTTCCTCTTTCACTTAGGAAGTTAATCTATTTAACAAGTACCCAATGAGGCTAATCTTAAAGCCGACCTTTAACGAGAAGATAAATCATCCACCTTATAACCTGTCAAAGAAAAGGTGTAAATGCCTCTGGAGATAAGGAAATTTGCCAGGAGTATGAAAAATGGGGAATATCTCCATTCCAAACTCAATATTCTTAAAATTTTATGTACCAACTCCAAGTAAAATTAAGTCCTTCTAGATTTGGTCAAAAATGTGACCTTTGACATTATTTCCCTCTCATGTATCCCTACTGCTCAAAATGGAATTACACCAAACAGGAAAAGCCTCATCTTGGTCAAAAAGGATGGCAAAACTAAGCCAAACCACAGAGGTAAAACAGTGATATGTTTAGAGAACACTGCTCAGAGACAGATGGGAGGGAGCTGTCATTGTAAAAATGGGCATCACTCTGTGTCAGTCATTCCACAGGGAACTGACATGGGTTTACAGATAAAGGAGGGACGGGTTAGATGTGTGAACACCAGCACTGGCTGATCTTCCAGCAGACCTGGGTTTGTTTCTCAGAACCCATGTGGCAGTTCACAACCCTCTATAACTCAAGTTCCAGGGAATCCTACTCTCTCTTCTGGCATTAGCTGCTCTACAGACATACATGCAGCCAACACACTATACACATAAAATAAAATAATAGAGTTTAAAAGAATAATTTATTTGTTTTTATTTTATGTGCATGTATGTCTATGTGAGGGTGTGTGGGTACCCTGGAACTGGAGTTATAGACAGTTGTGATCTGCCATGTGGGTGCTGGGAATTGAACCCAGGTTCTCTGGAAGAGCGATCAGTGCTCTTAACTACTGAGCCATCTCTCCAGCCCCAATACAATATTCTTAAAGGGTGAGTTCTTAGGTGTGGTTATCTGGTACTAAGAGGAAATTATCTAATTCTGGCTCCTACTTGAATTCCATTTACAATAAGTTCTTTTAACCAAAAGCACATTTCAGGGGATTTTAGTTTCTGTCAACAAAAGATGGCATACCACACAAATCCATTTACACTAAAGAATTAACAAGACAGGAGATTCAAACAGAAACCCTAAAACAACAGACCACAGAGAATTAAAAATTCCTGGGAATCCCATGCTGGCTGAGGAAGAGGTTATATAGAACTCAGTGCCAGGGGAGGGACTTACATTTGGAGTGTCCACAGTCCTGAGCTTTCTTGGGTAAGCTAAATATTCATATACCTTGGCTTTTGCTACAAAGTGGAAACAAGTAATATTTCTTTTCCCAGTTTACATAAACCAAATACATTTATTTTACTTTACTAATTTCTGTTCTACATATATTTTTGGAGTATAGGTTATCTGGGATGGAGAGGTTATGGCTCTTAACTGCATAGCAACCTTTGGGGATAGTACATCTGCAGCTTAGTTTTTACATACTAAAGAAGCTTTTAAATGGGAAGAACTGGGTTGGGGAGGTACATAATTAATGAAGACTGGTCAAGATGTGGCTCTGTCCATCGCAGTTCTGGCTCAAGCTCTATCAAGGTGGCCTCATAGGTTGGTACATCTGTCACTGTCTTCCCTTGAGGATGTATCTGGCCCCTAAGAGGTGATCAGCTCTGTTGTACAGCCTTTCCATCAGAGGTAACTGTCCTCATCTTGGGGCCAGTTTGTCTTGCTTGGGTGATCTTTCTCTTCTTTGTGGATCCGAGTGAGGAACCAATGCTTATTTTTTCAAGTCTTTTAAATCTTGACTTCAGTGTTTTTCCTCTGCTACTTTGTCCTTCAAGGTGGATAATTTTATGAACCCCTCTTCTCACCCCACCACGCTGTAGTGACCCAGAATGTACCTTTCCCTTAGCTGCCAGAAAAACAAGTGGTAAAATTCCTCAGACTTAATTGAGCAGCAATACTGAATGGTTTTCTGGTTTGTGTTTAAGAAGAGATTAAATATGCAGAGGTCCTAAGTCACCTTGTCAGGGATGTGAAGGATACAGGGACACATTTATATTTGGAATTAGAAAATAACATTTCATATTGTGGCAAGGGAGGTACCCACCATGTGTGCATTGTTAAGTTTGCTCTGGGCTAAATGTAAAACTGAGATGTAATCTAAGTGGCCACACAACCCCCACACCAGCAAGCATACACAGAATTCAGTGTATAAACTAGATTTTTGTTTCTCTCCATGGGTCTCAGGCGTGACAGGTATCACGAGTTCTGCTTTTCTAGGTACAACTTGGTTGCCTATCAGTATGTATGTCTGCATTATATGATTGATTTGTGAAACTTTTTCATGCATTTGTTGCTGGAGTCTAGGGTGTCTGAGTTTGAAGGTCTCAATCAGGTCTGCAGAAGAAAATCAAATAGCAAGAATAACAGTAAAATAGGATGAAGTTTAATGTTGAGTATGGACATAACATGAAGACAAAACCCCCACCTCCTGGCTCCTTGTACTGTTTGCTGTGAGTGGATGGAAATGTGGTCAGCTAACTTCTTGTTCTTGCTATCATTCTGTGCCTTCTCTATTGTGGACTCTCGTCCTCAGAAAATGTAAGTGAAAACAAACTCTTTCTTAACTTGTTTTGGGTCATGGCATCTTACCATAGCAACAGTAGAGTAGCTAAATAACTAGAGATGAAGAGACACTGGTGAGGTGACACCCTTTTGCAACAAGCCCTCGCCCATACTCTTGTAAATAACCCTAATGAAACACACTGCATTGTAAAAACTAGTAAAGAAAACAACAACCACCAAAAGGTCAGAAAGCCTAAAAGTAGAAGAGGGGTTAATTGGAAGAATAAAGTGGTTAGTGGGGGTGGGAGGGAACAAAGAAGGTGGGCTGTGAACATGTACAAATATACCACATACAAGAATGAAATGTCATAATAAGAGCCATTATTATGTGTAACCAATGTATGCTAATAACACACTATGAATCTGGTCTGGGAATGTGTCCATTGCTAAGAGTTACAAGACCAGTGCTGTGACACAGTGAGTGTGTACCTGTGGCTTTGCCAACATGTGTTCATTCTTTAGTGTGTCTGTCTGTCTAGGTTGACCTCCTTCAGGTCTTTACGTGAAGCTCTGCATATAACCGAGTTCTTAAGCTCTGTTTGGATTAGTTAAATAAGGTGCGTGCAGGTAGGGTTCACATGAGTGACTACTTGTTTGAGAGGGCAGCTGTAGAAAACATTGTTAATGCTTTACTGAATTATAAAATGTTGACTTCACTCCTCTACTGAGTGGAATGTCTTCTACTTTCGTAGTCAGATAATCAGAGCCAAGTTCTTCTTAAAAGACTATGTTGAAGCAAATAAGGCAGTTCTCTAATGCCAGTCACAGTTTTCAGTTGGATACAAAGGAAAACAAATAGTACCTTATCACCTCCAGAATCTCATCCAGAAAGATCTACACATTTTGACAGATGGACACATTAACACCCGGCCCCATGCCCTCATGCCTCATGCATTGCAGCTTACTTTTAAGCTTTCAATATCGTTTTAACCAAGACTTAAATAAGCTATTGTTCTCTTGAGCATTGCAAGCATATAAAAGACAGTCATGATTTTTAGAGTTTGGAACAGACTTCATTCACTTATGCCAATATGACGAGGGAATTCAACATTATTTAAAAGGATTTTTAGAGGTGGTAATGTATAATTTCATTAAGTTTAGTCAGTGCCCAGTATATGAAATATTCTGCCCTATAGTTTATCATAAACACTTATATCTCAAGCCATTTAACAATTAAACTTGCAAAAAGACAGAGTTGCTTCTAAAACTCAGACACTTTCAATAATCTCCTTTCCCAAATGTCTTTGTGTCTAAGCAGTGTACATGGCAAATGCCATCTTAATGTGCTTATCACTGGGCAGATTTAACCATGCACTGTAATGCTGGGCTCCCTCTCTGAAATTAGCAATCTTAAATATGCTTTTGTAACAATGCAATATAAGAAAAAAAATACCCACTCTAGGAAACTGGGACTTTTCCTGAACTTCACAGACAGAGGTAATACACCTTGAAGTCACTTAAGACAGCCATACTATTCAGCCTGTGGCCTGTGGCCACCAACCTTACTTGCCTGGGATTTATCATGTAACCAATGTATGCAGCCTAAGCTAATGGATTGCCTTAATCTTAGACTACGTACTCTTCCACGCTCCTGATGCAGAATAATGTGTGTGTGTGTGTTTATATGTGTATCAGTCACTGCAAACAGCACATGGGTTGAAAACAGCCTTGCCTGCCATAAGTGTTGAATATGACATTCGGTTATCATTTGATAAACAGTGCTGTTTGCAATATTGTTTGTTGCCTTAGTCAACCGGGATCAGTTGGAGATAGTGACTCGATCCCTTATAAAACTCTGTTAAGATTTATATAAAGTATCCTTCATTCATTTTCCATGTGACACTTTCTGTGCTATTCAATAAAATAAAGTATAAAGCTCTATGCTGGAGACAGATATATTTAGAGAGACACAGAGGGTCACACAACAAACACAAGAGCAGATTCACAAGATAATCTTCAGGCAGTCACAAACTCAGACTCATACAACAAACAAAGGGATGGAAGACACAAGGAAAGCTCATTGTTGGTTAAGTGACACCAACAGGAAGGCCTTTGGTTTCTTTCTTAGCATGACACCAACACATTAATTGGTGACTGGGTGTTCATTATTGTGTTCAAAATGATGACATACTTTGATGGTATGTATACTATGTCAAATTCTAATGCCAAAATGCCAAAAATTATTTCAGGAGAAGCCACATTACAAAGTATGAATATTCTATGATTATGATCAGAACTTAAATTGGATTATAATAGTCAATCTACCAATTTTAAATTGCAGGAACTATCTTGCAATTAATGAATCTTAATACAAGGTATTACCTTGTATTAATGAATTTCCAAATGCCTTGTCTTGGATGGTACCTGCTCTTCAGAGAATTCTGTCTTTGTCCATCAGAACTTTGCCTTCTAATCCCAACTATCTCTGCTAGTCTCTACTTAAAAAAATGTTCCCACTTCTCACCACCATGTGCCCCATATTCATGACCTTTGGGAATGTCTTCAAAATTATTCAGCATATCCTTCTATAACCACTAATACTTCCTTTGCTGTTTTTGCTTTCCTTTTTAAAATTAGCTTGCTTTTGTAATTTAGGATTGTTGTTTTCACAGCAGCATCGCACATATCTTACTTCATGTAGCAGTGGAATCCAGTGTGCCTTTATCATCCAAGCGAGGGTGGATTATGCCTAAGCAATAGAAGTCTCAGATTCCATTGCAATTTACACAAACCAGCTTGGCTTCTTGCTCTTGGCACAGATCTGTCTGAGGCCACCTATAATTCCACCCTTCCTTCACTCTGTATCCACAGCTTATGCAGAACCTGCTAAACGGGGACATGTCCAACTTTATAGAAGAATGACAAAGGGTATGGAAATTTCTGGATAAAAACTTGGTTTTAAAACTTTGGCTCAGAAATGACACAGATTGGTTCTACTTTCCTTTGCTTGGCCAGAGTAAGTCACATGGATAAACTGAATCCAATATATATATAGTCATCTCCCAGGGAGCAGCAACAGCTGTTTTTAGAAATAATAAAATCACTACGCTTGCCAGGAACGGGAGAGAGCTATAATAGATGGAATGAAAACAACCATGTGTTTAATTTCTAGCTGACTTTTCCGGCCCAGGTGTTAATGTGCCAATGACTTTCTTTCTATATTGAGTGTATTTCTACTGTGCCTCACCATGTGATCTTGCAGCACATCCTGGTCCAGGCATCATGTGAAGTCAACTCACTTAAAACCACTGCCAGTTTGAAGCCCACACCAACGGAAATGCTCCAGTAACAATCCAATTTCCTAGTAGCGCTTGGATAACATGCTCCAACCACTTCAGCCAAGGGCCCCCGGCTGCCTTTGCACTTGCATCATCTCCTGTTGCTTAGCTGAATCAGTTCTTGACAAACCATCACTGTGAACCTACACTAAGATACAGCATCCAAGCCCTGACTGGCTCTCATCCTGCCAAAAACAGACTTACAGTCTCCAAATCTTCCTCGGTGAGAAGTAACTCAGAGACAATATTTCAAAGGAAGTACAAACTGAAGAAGACACTTGAAAGATGTAAAAAGAAGGTGGATGGGCTTTCTGAAAATGTGAATTTTGGCAAAAACCAAAGTGTAGTTAAATGCAGTGTGAACACACTACTACTTGAGCAAAATATATAAATTGTTTATCAGTACAAAAATATGAACTAGGAAATTAGATAAATGAACACAGAAGGAAATTATTCTGAAGTGTTTTGGTTTTCTGTTTTTTATACTTTGCAATATAATGAGTAGAGGGTGCAATATATAAATATATATCTGTTATAACCAAGGGACTCTTCTATTAGAAACATAATAACCCAAGATATACAATCTAAAAAAAAAGTAATCTGATATGAGGACTTATGTCCAAGCAGCATACCTTTAAGTAGATCCAAATATTACATATCAACACTTCTCTGTAACGTATAATATTAAATTATAAATCATGCTGTTATTAGGATTGTAACTGGGTTTTTTCTATCACATATGAATAATAAAAATGTACCAATCTAATACATACATATCTTTAGATACTGTTTCATTAATGACAGGTTACTCTTTCTACATTCATAACTGATGCATCTTGTGAAACTATTTTAAAAAAAGGTCATGGAAGGACAATCTTTGTTTTTCTGCTCAACAAGTTCTGGACTGTACATGGTTTTACGCCACCACTGCAGAGCCACAGAGTGCTTAGCATACCATTCTGAGGAAACTGGAGAATGTCTTCCATCACTTGCTTAAGTATTTTTCTTGTAGTTCGGCTTTATGGAGCATGTGACTAAATTTTATTAGAACATCTTTTAGTGTTTTTGAAAGTCTCAGGTAACATAATGTGTTAATCAAAACGATGATTCTCCTGTTTTCTTTTCTTTTCTTTTCTTTTTTTTTTTTGGTTTTACGAGACAGGGTTTCTCTGTATTGTTTTGGAGGCTGTCGGTCCAGCCTGGCCTCGAACTCACCTAGATCTGCCTGCCTCTGCCTCCTGAATGCTGGGATTAAAGGCATGTGCCACCACCGCCCGGCTCTCCTGTTTTCTTATACATGTTTCCTCTTTTGAGGATCACTAAGATGAAATAATTAGGACCCCACATCCTCTCCTTTGAACCTCTGATTCATTGCAAATCCTCTCAGGTTTATAATTACTGCAATCAAGCGTTTTGATTAGGATAGGACACAGCACTGGAACTTGGAGTCTAGGCAAGAAGACAACACAGACTACTCCCATGGGATCATGCAGTCAGTAGCCAAGTTGTCCCAGAGCTCAGATGATGCCCACTGGGGATCTCTATCTGGACACTGAGCTCTGAGCTTGGATGATGCTCCCCTCTTGCTAGGCTTGTTTTCACTCTGGGCCAGCTGTCACAGGGGCTTGCTCTCTTTCACAGAGAGCCAATGTGATGTTCTTGCGAGGTGAGCTTTGCTCTAAGGTCTATGGGAGCTGCATCTGTATGGAGAAAGTATCTTCTCCCCCTGGGAGTCCCTGGACCAGGTTGCATCACACTGTTAAGTGTCAAGGAGTGTGGGCCCTATACAATGCTTTTTCATAACTATCATTGATCTACGGCCATAACAGTTTTCTTGTAGTTATGCTACCACAAGGTTAGTGGCTGTTGTTATATGCCTTGTGTAGTGGGCTGTTCAGACAGAATGTAAGCAAAACCTGACTGACATCTTATTTGGACAAAAATGAATATTAAAATGTAGGCAGAGGAGGAAGAAGAAGTTGTCAACCCTGTGCAGAAGTAGGGGAAGGAGAAGTCATTAAGGACACCAGTGTGCTGGTGAGAGGCGTAGGCTGAGCACAGTTTGCTCAGGCAAGTGGTGGAATGCAGAGCCAACAGGCTGCACACTGTATCAAAGCTTGGCTGGGAGAAAAGAATTTCAGCTGAATGAAGCTGTGAACAATAAACTGCCAAAGAGGGGCTATATCCAGCTATTTTAGTGTCTCTAATTACAGAGCTAAAGTGCTGTGTCATAGGAAACAAATACTGAACCACCACGCTAAGAAAGCATCCCTCATTAATGGTATTTTTAGTTAGCATTGAAATTCCAGAATGGATTATTTATGGTTTTGTGTAGATAGAGAACTGGGAGGTATGGAGGAGGAGGAAGAGACACACAGACATAAATGAGAACTATTCTAGTGCATTTACCAGTTTAGATAATGATGCTTTTTCGGTCTATGCAGTGTTCCTGACGTACACCCCCTCTCTTTCCCTTTCTCCCTCCTACCCTCCTCTCTCCTTCTTCCCCCCACACCTATACAGGACATTTCTCCATTGTTATAACTGTATTTAAATATGCCCCATACATAGCTTAGATACCTTTTAAATAACCACATTTCTCAATTCAGCTGCTACTACCAGTCTACTGATAGAGGCAGGACTCTGAGGACACCAGATGTCCTAGTGCCATTTAAAGACATCTATCACACTCTTAACTGTGTATATTTCCACTGCTTAGTTGCAGCTGTTTCAAAAGAGGTAGACTTACCTTTTGATTTGGAAATCTCACCTGCCAAAAAGAAATCATACTTAACAGATATTCTGAGTTGATTCTAGAAACTTCTGCGTTTTCTAGAAACTTTAAATGGACCTTCAAATGCACTATTCACTAAACTGCTTTGAGTGTCAAAAATGCCTGTTTTCTGTTGCATGTCTTTTCATTGCAAATATTACTTACATCTTTTCCCTCATCCTAGCCAGGACTACACTCCTAGAGTTTTCTCCCCATGTACAGCCCTCTCTACAGATGGACAGCTTCTGCACCTTCCTGTGTTTTACATTGCTCTTCTTGCTTCTGTCTATGAGTTTCCGTCTTTTCCTCCCCACCTGCAGGCCTACTCTGTCCCCTTTGCAAGGCAGGTTAGTTGTACACTTTGACATCTTGTTTTCCATCAATTGTTTTTTTTAAAGATTTGTACATTTTTATTAGCATGCTTGTGTGTATCACATGTGTGCAGGTGCTCACAGAGGCCAGAAGAGGTTATCAATCCCTGGAGCTGGAGTTTACAGGCGTCTGTGAGCTGCCAGGATTGGACTCGAGCTTTGATCCCTCGCAAGAGCAGCAAGTGCTCTTAACTTCTGGGCCATCTCTCCAGGTCATATGATCTGTTCTTTTTTTTTTCAGTTTAAATTTAGATTAGAAACAAGGTTGCTTCACAAGTCAGTTCCAGGCCCCTCTCCCTTTCCCTCCCCTCCTCCCCATTATCCCCTCATTTCCTCAGGGAGGGTGAGGCCCTCCATGGTGGTGTCCATAGTCTGTCATTTCATCCAGGGCAGGGCCTACACCCTCCCCCAAGAGTTCAGGGTGAGAGTGCATCTCACATTGTTGGACGGGAGTCCAAAGTCCATGTGTAGACTCAGGATGAGTACTGATATATGATCTGTTCTTAATTTGAACATTTTGTTCCCAGTTTCTCAACTAACTTAGAAAAGGTGATAACTATATCTGTGATGATTTTGTGAATTTTGTTGTACTTTGGTCAGAAAACATGTCTGCTGATAGTCTCTGGATTTCCTTAGAGTTTATTTGAATGTATATATTAATATACTTGATAAATTTATTCTTTTTTATTAAACATATTTTTGCATGTATTCCATGTTGGCTTGAAATGAATGGAATTATAAGGCTCACTATTTAATTCTTACCTTAAACTTGTAAGACTCCCAAATTGTCTAATTTCTGCTAGTTTTGTCTTCTTGACTTTGGGAACTTAATTTTTTCCCACTCAAGTTCCAACATTTCTGTGGTTGTTGTTTTTAAATAGTGCAAATATCTTTAAATAATTAGTCCAAATACATTTGTCTTTAATCAGTGTATCTAATTGATTTATCGTGACTAAATTTAGATATATGTTTAATTTTCCTCAGTTTTCTGTGATTTCTCAAAACCATAATTTTGTAAAAATCTCCCTCTCCTGTCTTTCTTAGCTTGATTTTATTGCTACTCCATTTAATATCTTTCAAACATATTATATCTTTAGATCATGCTTTACACATTTAGTTACCTAGAATTTTAGCTTCTTGAGTTTTTTTGTGTTGTGCACAATTTGCTGGGTTATGGCATACATGCAACATATAGACATTCACATATGTGACATATGTCTTAATTAAGTGTCCAACTTTGATGATAGTATAAAAACATATCCTGTATTTCTTTTAAGCTAAACCATCTCTCCAGCTTACAAGTTAGTTCTCTAAAACATGGGACAATTCAGTAGTTATTTTTCTAAATTATTTTTCCATATGTATGTATGGTGGTTTCTGTGCATGTATGTGTGCTTGTGTGTGTGGACACATGTGTGCAAGGTTGTACAAGTATACATTCATATGGAGATTTAAGGTTGATATTTGGTGTATTTCTAGGTCAGTTTCCACATATACACTGTGGCAAGGTCTAGTGTTGAACCTGGAGGCCATTTCAATAGTCTGTTAAGGCAGCTTGCTCTAGGGATCCCTTAGGACTTGCATTCATTGGGGTTCTAGGTTCGCCTTCCTGCACACCCAGCTTTTAGCTATGGGGCTCTGAATTCCAGTTATCACACTAATGCAGCAAGTATTTTATCAGCCGAGCCACGACCCCAGTCCTCACACATGTTAGTTATATGGTTTTTGTAACGTGTTTATAATTTCATGCAACTAATTTTCAGTCTTTTTTTTTTCTCCAATGGTGAGCACAAATCCTCAGAGTTGAAACTCTAAGTGAAGATTTTGAGAATATGAAACCAACTAACTGGGCCCATTAAAATAGTAGACTGGTATGGTGCCTTGAATGAGCAATGGCCCCCAGAGGCACAGGTACCTCAGTGCTTAGTTTCCAGTTAGTTTGGGGCATTATGGAACTTTAAGAGGTGGCTCCTTGCTGGAGAAAGGGGTGGGCTGGCGAGTTACAACTTTTCCCACTCTCTGATTTCTCTGTGATTAAAAAGGGGGCTTCTCAGTTTCCTGCTGCCATATCTCCCTCACCATAATTGACTCATATCCTCCCTGAGCCATAAACTGAAATAAACTATTTCTTCCTTTGAGTTGCCATTGGTCATGATGCATTGTCACAGCAAGGGACTAGGAGCAAATGCAGGCTGGTGTCAAGGCATCATGTCCTGCAGCAAAAAAGTTAACCAAACTGCTGTGTTTGGGAGGACTTCTCTTAAAGTATTTGTTTAAATAGTGATTGCATTTCTCATATATTTCCTTGTAATTAGTGTATTTCATATGTAGTCTCGAGTTTTACACAATTAACACAAAATTTACCTCTACTTTTTCGAGCAATTACCTAGTAAGATAAGTGATGCAAGGAGCATAAAAGTTGATGCTAGTATGTCAGACGGTACCTCTAGTATGTTGTGTACCTTGTTAGGATACGCAAGCTGTGGCATTACAGGGTTTATCCTTGTCAAAGCTCGGGTAATGAGTAGGCGGGGGGGAGGTATTTTTAGGGGAGATTTAAAATGGAAAAAGAGGTTAAAGTTATATTAAATACATTTTCATATTTTGAGTTCATGGATATGCTCTTAAATGTGAGGTATACTCATTGTATATAAGCATTATTTATGTGTTCATAATAAACCAAAGTGGTCTGTCCCAAACAGGAATGCTGATAGCTTTCAGACAGTATGCAAGCAAAACATCCATTAACATAAAATAAAAAAGTAAAGTATATATTTTGTTAAATGTAAATTATCTCAAAGTTAATCGTTAAAAGGTAACATGGACATGGCTAGTATGTGCCTGTAATCCTAGCACTTGGGAAGCAGAGGCAGGCACACACTGATGCTTAGCAACTTTTATTCTGATTTTGGTTAGTTTCCCCGAGCCACAAAAACTCCAGGGAAAAATAGCTCCATGAAATGATTTAAAGGGATGTTGATTCATTTTGACTTTACAACAGTTTTATTTGGGGTTAGAAGATGACAGTTTGGAAATTACAGTATGGAGTGGGAGAAACTGCTTTGTGGATAGTCGAAAACAGCTGCTTCAACTCAAGAGCCTGGAGGCTGGGCTGAGGGTAGATGTGTAATAGGGGAGTATTCGCCGAGCATGGGAGCCTGAGTGCTTCCTTGTGCATTTTGAAACATGCATTTTTCTGGATCAGTAGTGCATGCTGTACAGCCTTTCCTGGGGAGCACATGGAACATCACTGCTGCACAGCAGACACCCAGTCTCACCGGTGATAACACCTTCTCTCATGGAAGCTGTCTCACTGGCAATGTCTTCCTCCATATACTGATTGTGGATTTTAATCTCTAAAGAAGCTATTGTGTGTTTGTATATGCGTGCCTGCCTCTGTATAGGGGTCACAGGATCTCTCACATGGTTAGTTTCTTCTATCACGTGAGTCCTGGGGATTGGCTTGGGCAGGATGGGAGGCTTAGTAGCAAGCACCTTCCTGTGCTGAGAAATGTTGCAGGCCTGAAATGTTTATTTTTATCTTCAAAAAGAAGCTATGAAACTGGAAAAGACTATTAGGGAAAGGAGGTGTGACCAGAGGAGGGGAAAGGCGGGTAGGAGAATGAAGTAAGAGTTAATACAACCAAACTGTATTGTATATATTCATGGAAATATCACAACAAATTCCTTGTCTTGTACAATGGGTGTAAACCAATAAAATAACCTCATTTTGAAACTGAACGATATTTATAGTAAACAGTGTGTGACATACCTGCCCCAGGCCGCCTCATTTATATATGCTTTATTAACCGGAACACAGGAGGAATCGATGACAGTTGATCTGTTCATCTTGTAGCAGAAACCACAGTTTGGATCCAGCATGCACTCATTACAGTAACTGAAACAGGAAAGAACAGAAGTAGAGTCATGTTGACCTGGTCAGACGGAGCTTGTTACACACCAACTCCAGATGCTACCTTCACAGCTCACATTATTTGATTAGATTTGGCCAAGCCAAGTGATATGACAAGGTCCAGATGACAGCTGGGCTGTCATTTTCATCTCTCCATGCCGTTCAGAGCAGCTTTTTAAGTTACTATGTAGTAAGAAGGCCATAGAACAAGCCTGGTAGACCTGCTTTCGCAAATCACCAATATTTGTAATAGACTAGTCTATCTGGATCCAGCTTGGATTAGTTTTAAGTTATAATTAAACATTTGCTTTTGTAAGGGTTTCTCTTTCATGCTCCATCTATATTAAGAACTGGAAATGTCTTCTTCCATATATATGCACACTTGAAAGGGAATTTTTGAAGTAAATCTTTAACAAAAATACAAATACCCCAAATCCAGCCACTGCTAACATCTTGGTGGAGATTTGTACACTTAACATTAGCATATTGAGTTCTAACTGTGCACGAGTCTTAGCTGAACATAAATGAGTGAAGGAAGAAATGCTAATCTGAACTAATCACATCTATGGTCAGACCACAGAGAGGCATTCGATGACTCACTATTCAGTTAACTGTATTATTGAGCAGCAGAGAAGACTGAAGTAGGCAGAGTCTCCCAACTTTAGCTTACAGCATGGGTGTGGAATGAGTTTTCTTTTTTTTTTTTAACTTTTTTATTACTTTAATTTTAAATAGCTTGCTTCACATGTCAATCCCAGTTCCCTCTCCCTCCCCTCCTCCCGTGCTCCCCCCATCATCCCCCCCAGCCTCCCACCCTATCCCCACTTCCTTCCACACAGGGGATATCCAGAGTCTGTCAGTTCACTCAGGGCAGGGTCCAGGCACTCCCCTAAGAGTCCAGGCTGAGAGAGCATCCCTCTTTGTGTTATGGACACACGAAGTCCGTTTGTATGCCAGGGATAAACACTGATCTACTGCTCAGGGCCCCATAGGTTGCCCAGGCCTCCTCACTGACTCTCACACTCAGGGGGTCTGGATCAGTCCCATGCTGGCCTCCAAGCTGTTGGTCTAGGGTCCAAGACCCATGCTCCCCCCTTTTTCAGATCAGCTGTCTCTGCTGGTTTTGCCAGCCCATTCTTTGCCAATTTGCTCATCGCTCCTCTCTCTCTGTCACTGGGTTCCATGGGTTCACTTCAGTGTTTAACTGTGGGTGTTTGCCTCTGCTTCCATCAGTCACTGGATGATAGGGTAGATATCAAGTTCATTATCAGGAATGGGCATTTAAGGTAGTCTCTCCACTATTGCTTAGCTTCCCAGTTGGTGTCATCCTTGTAGATCACTAGAGGTCTCACTGGTGCCAGATCTCTCTTCTAACCTATGGCTCCCTCTATTATGGCATTTCTCATCCTGTTCTCCCCGTTCTACTCCCCACTCAACCTTCCTGTTCCCCCATGACCTACTCTCTCTTCCTCTTCTCCCCTCTCTTCTTCCCAGATCCCACTCCCCCCTCCCACTGACAGAGAGTCTGGGAAACAGGAAAGAACCTAAGAGAGATATGCATGGTACCCCAGAGAAGAGGAATGAGGCGAGATCTTCTGAACAGGTGGGGGGAATGAGTTTTCTGGTGGGTACCCTATCCTGCGACATGCAGACTGAGAGCTCTTCAGGTGCATCCCAGGCACAGGCAGCATCGGTCATAATACAGATGCATGAATCAAGACTCTGGTTTGTGGCAGTTGAAAGGTGAGGATGGGAAATAGATGAACATGACAATATCCATAGCAGAGGAAAGGGCTGACTTCCTACCTAAAATGTAGAGCGGCTTTCAAGGGCTGGAAATACGATCAGAGATAATACCTGAACTAAGTCATAAGAGAAATTTACCAGGCAAAGTAAAAGGATATCATAGAGAATGGGTTATTTTGTTATGAAAAGGTCAATAGGCACGAAATTAAGATTTCTCACTCTGCACAAGTTGTTATCCTCTGGAGTACCAGGGGAAAGCAGGCCACCAGAAAAGGATGTCTGAGAATTAAAGAAGCCCTCAGAAAATGGAAAGATCTCCCATGCTCTTGGATAGGTAGGATCAATGTAGTAAAAATGGCAATCCTGCCAAAAGCAATCTACAGATTCAATGCAATCCCCATTAAAATCCCAGCACAATTCTTCACAGACCTTGAAAGAACAATAATCAATTTTGTATGGAAAAACAAAAGACCCAGGATAGCCAAAACAACCCTGTTCAACAAGGCAACGTCCGGAGGCATCACCATCCCTGACCTCAAGCTCTATTACAGAGCTATAGTCCTGAAAACAGCTTGGTATTGGCACAAAAATAGACAGGTAGACCAATGGAATCGAATTGAAAACCTGAGTATTAACCCACACACGTACGAACATCTGATCTTTGACAAAGAAGCTAAAAATATACAATGGAATAAAGAAAGCATCTTCAACAAATGGTGCTGGCATAACTGGAGACTGGCATGTAGAAGAATGCAGATCGATCCATGTTTATCGCCATGCACAAAACTTAAGTCCAAATGGATCAAAGACCTCAACATAAATCCAGCCACACTGAACCTCCTAGAAGAGAAAGTGGGTGGTACCCTTGAACGAATTGGTACAGGAGACAGCTTCCTGAACATAACACCAGTAGCACAGACAGTGAGATCAACAATTAATAAATGGGACCTACTGAAACTGAGAAGCTTCTGTAAGGCAAAGGACACAGTCAGCAAGGCAAAAAGGCAGCCCACAGAATGGGAAAAAATATTCACTAATCCCACATCTGACAGAGGGCTGATCTCCAAAATTTACAGAGAACTCAAGAAGCAAATCTCCAAAACACCAAAGGACCCTATTAAAAAGTGGGCTGCAGAACTAAATAGAGAGTTTTCAATAGAGGAGTCTAAAATGGCTGAGAGGCACTTGAGAAAGTGCTCAACATCCTTAGCCATCCGGGAAATGCAAATCAAAACAACTCTGAGATACCATCTCACTCCTGTCAGAATGGCTAAAATCAAAAACACCAATGACAATTTATGCTGGAGAGGATGTGGTGAAAGGGGGACACTCCTCCATTGCTGGTGGGAGTGCCAACTGGTTCAGCCACTTTGGAAATCAGTGTGGAGATTCCTCAGAAAAATGGGAATAAACCTACTACAAGACCCAGCAACTCCACTCTTAGGCATATATCCAAAAGACGCCCATTCATACAACAAAGATGTCTGTTCCACTATGTTCATAGCAGCTTTATTTGTAATAGCCAGAACTTGGAAGCAACCTAGATGTCCCTCACCCGAAGAGTGGATAGAGAAAATGTACATCTACACAATGGAGTACTATTCAGCAGAAAAAAATAATGGAATCATGAGATTTGCAGGCAAATGGATGACACTAGAAGAAACCATCCTGAGTGAGGTAACCCAGTCACAAAAAGAGAAACATGGCATGTACTCTCTCATATATGGATTTTAGACATAGATCTGGGGTGTGCCAGCCTACAATCCTATGGCCAAAGAGTCTGGGAAACAGAAACTTCATTTAGTGGCTGATCGAAGAAGAGGCAGACTCCCTTGGTTAAGTACTGAGCTGAACTCAAGAAAGCCAGTAACAGAGAGGGAGGACTGATGATCAAAGGGATTAAGACTGGGCTGGTTTAACCACCAGAAACAGCTGACCAGACAAAGGTTAACTCTTGAATCCCAGGCATCAGCCTGGGAATCCAGCATGGGACTGATCAAGACCCCCTGAATCTGGGTGTCAATGAGGAGGCCTAGGGAATCTATTGAGCCTTGGGCAGCAGATCAGTACCCATCCCAAGTATACACACAGACTTTGGACTCCCATAGAACAATGTGAGGTGCACTCTCACCCTGAACTCTTGGGGAAGGGTCTAGGCCCTGCCCTATATGAAATGACAGACTATGGACACCCCCATGGAGGGCCTCACCCTCCCTGGGGGAATGAGGGGATAACGGGGGGGGTTGGGGGGAGGGCACGGGAAGAGGGGAGGGAATGGGAGAGGGACCTGGAACTGACTTGTGAAGCAACCTTGTTTCTTATCTAAATGTAAACTGGAAAAAAAAATGTCAGAAAAAAAAGAAATCAGAAAAGCACAAATAAATGAGTTACTATTATAACTCAAAATTTTGGGAAAATGAAAAAAAAAAAAGACCCCAGAGTCATGAAGGATGGTATTTCTCAATGCTCCAAGTTGAAATGGCCGTTTGGCTCATTTAACTGAATGTTAAGACATCTGCATTTCTGAAAGTTACATTTACTTTCATGTTAGTGTCCTGGTGTCAACTTTTCTCTCCTTCTGAATGAAACTTCAATCACAGACAGAAAGTGGGGAGACCTGTAAGAACTCACTGAAGGTCTCTAGTTGTTTACCTTTGAAGCAGGTAAGACAACGATACTACCCTTTCTCCCAACATCTTACCTCCCAGGGAAAACTGGAGGTTACTGCTGAACTTCATCAGCTTTCAGCTCTGATAGGGGCAAAGCCGGGCCTGTCCCCACTTGTTTTCCCTCCCAGGTCTGAGGACCATAGCTGTGTATCTCTTCCCCTCTGGCCATCAGCATGACTGACACTGCTGCAACGGCTATACTCTTCTCTCAGAACACAGCCCATAGTTTATGTGGGCGCTTAACTGTTTCCCGTATTAAAAAAAGCAAAGTGTGGAAAGCTTCCCCCCTGATATTCCATGTGGATGTCCCAGGGTTCTCTCAACGAAAGAAAGGCAAACATTGAAAATGGATATTGCCAGTCCCTATCTGACATGGAGCTTTCAGGCCTCTAGAGGTGACAAAGCTCCCTAGCATTCTTGACTAGGATTTCTTGTTTTCTAATCACATACAGCATTTTATGGAAAAATTATTCTAAATGTGGCAACATGCCTAGCATCCACTTGTCATTCTGAAGTTAACAGTAAACATTACCATGGAGATCTGCTAAATGACCTTTTACCAAGAATGCAGCTCATGGCTGTGGACGGAACAAATGTCATTAATGAAAAGCATAGCTAGAAGGGGCCATTCTTCACTAAAGCTATCCTACACAGAAAATCGATCACTGAAACACAAGATCAATGCCTGTAGGAATTTACCAAGCACAGGTTGCTTTTCATGTGTGAAACCTGCTTGTCCCTTGAAAACATGTGACTACGAAGAAGCTCCAAATTCTAGACTTGAAGTGTTATCTACCAGGAGCACATGACCTGAAAGGACCTGTTCATACTGTAACTGCGACATGGGCATAATTTAACTTCTTAAAATGTGAGAGCTGGGTACTGTTAGGTCCATAACATTCTCCCATCCCATGGTAGTGCTGCTGGCAATGTCCTAGAAGACAATGTGCGCTGAGCTCAGGCTGGACTCAGAGTAGACAGAAGGACCGCTAACACGAACAAATGCTTATAGTTAACATTCTTTTGAAATGGGTAAAGTGGGTTTCTGTGTGTCAGAACAATCCATTTCTTCCTTTTCCTGACCCCTACAGCCAACTACCTCTGGTAATAGGGCATCTAGTTCCCTATTAGGTAAACAAACCACAATAGATCAAAGTTCCCACCGAGTTCCCAGACTTCTCTGGCCTGCAAACCCCTTCCCTATGCTCTAGCTCCCAGCCTCTTCTGGTTCACAGACTCTCTTGTGCTATGGCATGCCCTGAGAGACAGCCTTGGCAATTTGAATTTCTTTATATACATGGAGTGATCCAGCTTGGTGGTACCTGAGAGGTACTTACCACACAGTGTCATATTAGTATCTGCCCAGATAGCAAAAATTACAATTGTGGCTGACACAAAGAAATTTCATAGTTTATTTTTCTTTATTTAGTAAAAATATTGTTTTTATTTATTGCTTTTATTATATGTGTGATACTGTGCAGATAAAGGCATATAAGGGATATACAATCTTTTGGAACCAGTCTTTTGCTCTGCTCTAAGACATCTCTGTGTATGATGCCTCTTATCAGTCTGTTTCCAACAGTGGACTCTCCGGGGGTAAGATCCTGCTCATAGCTTGCAGAGCAGCATGAAGCTCGATACAGGCTGTCTTCCCAGGGCATACGACAGCTTTCTAAGTAGGTGCACTGTGGTGGAGCTCTAGCCTATTCTGGAAAATAATTCTGAGGGGTGGGTGGTTGAAGGTGAATGCCTGGGTCATGAAATAAAAAGAAGTGTCAAAGAACAAGTTACAGCTTGTTTTTAAATTGCCAGAAGCAACAGCTGTTATGAACAGACGATCAACAGTAAAAATGGAGGAGTAGATTAATAATCTTTATACTTCACTTTCAGGAAGAAATCAACTACAAGGCCAATTTCCTTCAAGCCTACACAGCAGAAACACACACACACACACACACACACACACACACACACACACACAGAGGAGAGAGTCTTACATTAAATTACAGCCTTAAAATATCATGGCATAAGGTAATAGCACTACTTAGAGAAACTTTATGTTATTGAAGTGTGATGCAAGCTTGCAGTCTTGGTCTTGGGAGGATTATGCAATCCATGAGAAAGCATTCAACTATGAGATGTGCTGGGGAACTGAAGGCAGAGCTCAGAGAAGTCAGTAAGACTAGAAAGCAGGCAGCCAGGTGATAATTCTGAGAAACAAATGGGCATTTCTTCCCAGCTAGAGGGAGGTTTCAAAATCTCTGAGGTTTCTTTTTAGAAATGGGGAGGGGGACACAAATAGGAGTTCATACGTTTAGAGCAAATCTGATTCTAAGAAATCCATATGTTTCTAGCTAAATAAGAGAGAAATAAAGGCCCCAGCTTCCTGTCTAGCATCCAGGGGAGATAAAAGGTGGCCTGTTGTCAGTCAGTAACCCAACAAAGGCAGAGGGTAGCTCAATGTGGCCTTGGGAAAAATCTTTAAAACACCAACAAGGGCTAATTTAGAACATTCTTAATTTGTCCTCAGAAGTCGATGAATTTGACTCTGTGGGAAATGGTCTGATTTCTTAAGTGTGCCTCATTAAACCAAAGAGAGGCAGCGTGAACAGTGGCTGGTCTTAAACCAAGGTCTCTGCTCAGAAAACTGGCTGCTGGGATGCAGTCATTACAGTTCCTTGCATGGGTAGTTAAACATGCTCCCTCAATTTTAGACACAGAACAGAGGATTACCAGCCTAGAATCCACACCACCAGAGAAGTTAAGAAACAAGGAGGATCCTAGAGAGACATATATGGTCCTCCTGAGAAGGGAAAAGGGACAAGATCTCCTGAGCTAATTGGGAGCATGGGGGGAGGGGAGAGGGAGTTAGGAGAAAGAGAAGGGGAGAAGAGGAGGGGAGAGGAAGACATGAGGGAGCAGGAAGTTTGAGTCGGGGGAAGAATAGAGGAGAGCAAGAAAAGAGATACCATAATAGAGGGAGCCATTATAGGTTTAAAGAGAAATCTAGCACTAGAGAAATGTCCAGAGATCTACAAGGATGACCCCAACTAACATTTGAAGCAATAGTGGAGAGGCTACCTTAAATGCCCTTATCCTATAATGAGATTGATAACTACCTTATATGCCATCCTAGAGCCTTCATCCAGTAGCTGATGGAAGCAGAAGCAGACACCCACAGCTAAGCACTGAGCTGAACTCCTGGAATCCAGTTGTAGAGAAGGGTTAAGACCAGGCTGGTGAAACCCACAGAAACAGGTAACCTGAACAAGGGGGAGCTCATGGATCTCAGACTGATAGCTGGGAAACCAGCATAGGACTGATCCAGACCCCCTAAACGTGGGTGTCAGTGAGAAGGCCTCAGCAATCTATGGGTCCTCTAGTAGTAGATCAGTATTTATCCCTAGCACACGAATGGATTTTGGGAGCCCATTCCACATAGAGGGATACTCTCTCAGCCTAGACACATGGGGGAGGGCCTAGGCCCTACTCCAAATGACATGACAGACTTTGAAGATCCCACATGGAAGGCCTCACTCTCCTGGGGAGCAGAAAGGGGATTGGCTAGTGGGAGGAAGAGGAGGAGGGAGAGGGAGAGGGAACTGGGATTGACATGTAAAACAAGCTTGCTTCTAATTTAAATAGAAAATGAATTAAAAATGCAAAACAAAACAATAACAACAACGACAACATGCTCCCTCAGCCTTAACCTTAGTGCCCACATGGTACAATAATCACCATCCCCCTTTGCTACTCCTCCAAATCTCCCATACTTTATGGCCTCATGCTGCAAATCCCAGCTGCCTGGAGCAGATGACTTAGAATATAGTTTATAAGAACAAGAAGGAGCCCTGTTCATCCTGTGGTCACTCTGCAGGGCCAGGTATAAACTCCAGAACACCAGTGTTAATTAGCTGCCAGGAGACTTCCTCCATTCCAACCGTGTAAGAAGGAACTCATTAGGAAAACACTGAGATAATCCTATGTTCAGAAATTACTTGTAAAAGCTAGGGTCACAGATACTAATTTCATGAAGTAATGCACCCCACTCTACTAAGCTGGCCCCAGCAGATGGCTGGCATCCTCAAACATTTGCCTGGAACAAAACATCCCACTCCACTAAACAGCCCTCAGGAGACAGCAGGTATCCCTCAACAGTTAACCCAGAGCACGTTTCTCTCCTAGTCTTACTTTTTCATCCCGTTGTACAATTTCGTAAAAATCCTACAAAATATTGAGTGTCTCAAAATGTTCTCAATGTCCGTGTTCCTAGGCATGGTTTCCCTGTTTCCCATCTTGCATATTGCTGTATGTTGCTTTTTCGTGCCCTCTCACCGTCCAATGCACTTTTCTAGGACTGTTCCAGGAAATGCCACATTTACATGGTCATGTTCCTCTGCCCTTACGGTCACCTGTCCAGACTCCTGTTCTAATCAAAACTGACCACAGTCCCCCCTCCTCCTACCTCCCCCCCAGTGTAAACACCAAACTCCTCCCTCTGGTTGGATCAGGGCCACTGTAGGGAGTCTGGGGATCCAGAACCCCTGGAATTCTTTCCCAGTCTTTCCCTGTCCAGACTAGCACTTTGAAACTTACTTTTTAATATAAATTTCTATTTAAATTAGAAACAATCATATTTTACATACCAATCCCAGTTCCCTCTCCCTCCCATCCTCCCATGCCCCCTACCAACCCCCACCCCACCCCCATCCACTCCCCAGGGAGGGTGAGGCATTCCACTCCATGGAGGATCATCAAAGTCCGTCTAATCATTTGGGGCAGGTCTAGGCACACCCCCCCCCCAGTGTATCTACGCTAAAAGAATATCTCTCCGTGGGGAATGGGCTCCCCAAGTCCATTCTTGTACTAGGGATAAATATTGGTTCCACTGCCAGAGGCCCCATAGACTTGTCTAGGTCTCCTAACTGACATCCACATTCAGGGGGCTTGGATGGGTCCTCTGCTGGTTGCCCACCTGTTAGTCTGGGGTCCATAAACTCCCATTTGCTCAGGTGAGCTGTTTCTGTGGGTTTCCCCAGCATAGTCTTGACCCCTTTGCTCATCACTCCTCCCTCTCTACGACTGGATTCCAGGAGCTGGGCTCAGTGCTTCTCTGCTTCTGCTTCCATCAGCTACTGGATGAAGGCTCCAGGATGGCATACAAGGTAGTCATCAGTCTCATTATCGGGGAAGGGCATTTAAGGTAGCCTCTCCACTATTGCTTAGGTTCTTAGTTGAGGTCATCCTTGTGGATCTCAAAACTTATTTTTAAAAGTGATGTGAAATCAGAGAGCCTTCATTAGAGACCTGGTGCCAGGCTGCTGAGTCCTCTGGTGTCCCCATCAGTAGGGAGAAGTGCTGATGCTGTTCCGATGGACGGGAGGTGGGGGGGGGTCACACATGGAATCTTAAAGCAAGTCTAATGCTGCGAATGTCAGGGAGGACATGTGACTGTTTTCAGTGCTTTTGTCTTCAGTTCGTTTCCTTCACCTCGCTTAGCCTCACATAAACGTCCTAGAAGAATGCGGATCCTGGCCTGGCTGTGTCTCAGCTGTCTGACCGTGCTGACTGAGTACAGGCCCCTGCATCTTGGGGTTCTCCTCTGTACAGCCCCTCTCACAAAGTCAGTGGAAGGAAGGCTTCAGTGAGGAAATGTTCTTAGGACAGTCTCTCTCCATGATAATCTCTCCATGGGATAGTCACAAAAAGACTCATGGCAAAACCCACCCTCCAAATTCATCCCCAAGTCACAAAGAGTGATTGACTTGTTTAGGCTTTGTTTGCCATTTTAGTCTCTTGAGTAATCCTTCTGCATTTCTTCTCTGCTCTTTCCGTGAAGGATAAACTGCCCCATCACCAGCCAAGAGCACTTCCTGATTTTTGCATTGAACATAGCATATTGTATATTGATAAGATTGTATTTATACACGACGATTACCACATTGTGTGTAAATAAGATATTACTCCCAAATGTATCATGACTAAAGAAAAACTTCATATGAATATATACACATTTGTTTACCTTCAGGCATGCATGTGATAAACATTGCCACCTCGCATTGCTACTTGGGGTTTTATGTTTAACTATGTCAATCAAGCACTCCTTCTGTTTATAGACCTACCTTTCTCTGAACTTCCTTGTTAGAACTGAGCAGAGCATTTTCTTCAAATAAGAATTTATTAGGAACAAATATTAGAAGTCAGTTACTAGAAATGGTAACTACTAAGTAGCAATGCTGTATGTTAAAAACACAAAGCCACTCTCATACCGGGTTCACTGTACGGGTACAGCAGGAGCTCGATGGCTTTTGGTCTGTGGGCCACTGTAGAGCACTAAACATTCTAAGTTTGTTGCCAGCTGAGGGGGATCGCTTCTTGCTCATTAGGTATTCACTGAGCCTGGGTGTCAACCAGTGTGGCAGTCTCTCTGAGTGCGCGTGTGCAGCTTCAGCACACGCTGACAGCTTGATGACAGTGATGCATCTCAGGCCACGTCTGGAAACTTTACAAAGGAGGCCAGGACAAAGCACAAGTGCACCCCTCCCCCTCTGCACAACAGATACATTTAGCAAAATGCAAAAACAAAACAAAAATCATTAAAAATTAAATGGCCAAAGTCTCCATAATAGCAGCTAATATTGTCAGTGGAAACATTATCCTTGAGCTGGGCCTGGTCCCAGAATGGATCTTTCAATACCGTTTTCTGTCCTCATCCAGTGCTTGAATTATCACTATTGAATATTTTGTTCATGGACGAAAGGTTTCAGTGCCCATTGCCCATCAGCAACAGCATAGGCACTCATGTATGCTATGTACACACAAGATTATCTTTTCCTTCTCCAAATTGAGGAAACTATGACTTAGTTACAAACAAGTTCTGAAGCAATTCAGAATATCAGTTTTATAAAAGATAGTACTTCTCTGCTTATACATAAAACATAAACGAATCATTTCCCCACTATATTGATGAGTATTATAACCTACTTACCACAGGAGCTCTTGGTAGAGTGCCTAGCACAATGCTAGTGATATTTCCTGTGGGGCCTGGGAGGTTCCCAATCATAACTGATGCTAACTAATTTTACAAATGTTGAAAATCATTTTTGCCCATTTCTAATTTCAAAATCTTTTGAAAACTATGCAGTTTTGATATGGGTTTAATATGCAAATTGATTTTAAAGATACAACTGATGATGAGTGATTATAATCACATGTCTTGATTTTGTCACAGCTGGTGTAACACCTGTACATGGTTAGTGTCAGTATCATATACCAAGGAACAGAAAGAGCCTGCCTGATGGAGAGACTCCTTAACCAAGTCTCTGACATACTGACTATGAAAGAGTGGGTCCTGCCAAGTCTCCCCAATTCCAGTAGATGGGGCATTTAACAAGCATGCTGGTTCCCTCAAATTTGATATCACCAAAAGGGGCCACTGTCTCATCACATTAATCTCATTCATTCTCTCCTACTAAATAGGATATAATGTTCATTAATCTGGTAGGAAAAACCAATGAAAACCAACACAATTCACAAAACCAAACTCAATCTCTAAATGGAATACAACTTCTCAAAATGTATTTCAGAAAGACAATCTCAGGTTCACTGGATAAGTGACAATATACTCGAACAGGCTTTGTAATGTCTGACTATTGAAGACAGTCTGACCCCTCTCCTGGCAGCAGACACATGATTGATAGGATCAGATTCTGGGCAGAGATAGGTATACCCTAGTCACTTAAAACTTAGTTCTGTGCAGGCTCAGGCCTGAGGCCTTCTAAACTCACCGAACCTCTTTGGGGCTTGGTCAGATTTCTTGACAAAAAGGGGCAAATACGAGAATCTGCCTTGGTGGGTGGGGCCTAGAAGTTTCTGAACACACACATGAACCAATTGGCTTTTTTTTTCTTATCTCCCTTTTGACAGCAGAGTGAGACAGCTGCTCAGCTGGTTGTAAAAGCCAAAGAAGCAGCAAATGAAGACATCATGGTTCTTACAAAGCTGGAGGCAAAATATTGTGGGGATACATTTGTCACCTGTAATTTTTTTTGGGGGGGGAGATACTGTAATGACTACAAAGTGAGCTAAACTACAAAAGGATGTCAAGCCCTGTTGGGATGACTAACTTGTCTTTCTTGTTTAAAGCAGAACCAATTATCAATGTCCTATAGAAAGATGTTCTCTAGTTCCACTATTGTGGCAAAGCTGGCCAAGGATCTATCTATGCATCACTGCAGAGCAGAAGAGCCTCTGCGCCCAGACACCGTTATTAACTATGTGCAGTGTAAGTTCGGTGATGGTGCCTGATCCTGGCTTTGGGAATCTGCTGCTTAGGTACTGCTGGTGGTACCCACCTCTGCTCAGTGCCTGTGACTTGTGAGTAAACGGTTTCTCCATGACTTCCTTGCGGAGCAAATGGCAGTTAAGCCACCCCTGTTCTAGCACTCCTGTTACCCCAATCTATCCCAGGCTGGATTCACTACAAACTTCGCCTCTGCATCCCAGAAACTAAGAGTTCACATTCACTTCATTTCCATTTTCATACACACAAATTTTGTAAAAAGATAGCCAGGCAGTGATGGTGTATGCCTTCAATCCAAGTACAGGTGACCGTAAGGGCAGAGGCTAGTGTATCTTAGTGAGTTTGAGGACAGCCTGGTCTATAGAGCAAGTTCCAGTACAGCCGGGCTACACAGAAAAAAAGCCCTATCTCAAAAAACACCAAAAACATGGCAAAAATAAAGACAGCTGTTTCAGATTCTGACAAAGCTCTAAGGTATCAATTTATTTTTATTGCTGCTTCTCTTATTTATTTATTTTTTAAATTCAACATTGCTAAGACAGGAGTGTTGGAAGTGACTTCATCTGTTTATTAATCTATGCATGAGCCCAGAACCTCATTTCTGTTACAAAATGAACTCTACTGAATGTCCTGAATGAGTTTCAAGATGGATTCAATTAAGTGGCACACTCTGTAGCAGGATAATCAGGGTGTCACTAGTTTAATGAGCTTCATCATTTGGTACTCCATTTTCAAGGGGGAGTCTTGACACAGTGTGAGTGTTTGTAGGCAGCTTTATAGGCTGGTGCTCTGTCTGTTTCTCTGTGGGTGGCTGATGGAAGCCCCACTGTACAGTCCTCAAAGAAAGGCCATTAGTTTCACTAAAGGAGGGCAGTAGGCAGAGCAAAGGAACTACACCACCTCAGTGAGTAACAGACATTCTCTCCCCAGCCTCTGTATCCCTCCCAATACAGTTAAATAATAAAGTATTTTCCTCCTAAGAAAGTGTGAGAGTAATTTGACAAAAATATCCACATTGAAGTTGGAATGATTCCTGCAAATGTGAAGGACTTAATTCACAAAAACTAATAATATTTGAAAATCAAAGCATGCTTAGACATTTGATCCATCTATCTTCCTACATCAGTCACCAGGACATGCAACCATCTTGGAATTAGCCAAATCTCTATCCCTAAATATCTGCACTTAACTTTTAAGCATACTCTGAACATCTCCAAAGATACCCTGTCTTCATATCACCAACATAAATAAACTCCAGGTTTGTTTTGTCTCTTTGGGGCTGTGGGACTCCTCCCACTTACACCAGAACATCAAGCACAAAGTCCTCTGCAAAGCTCCAAGGTGATAATGCTAATTCCGGCTGATGCTGCTCATTGCCTTCCTTTCCCACCCAAGCCCTGACTAGGTACCCGACGCCTTCATTTCCTTCGGCCTCGCCTGCAGACCGGCACCTTGTTCCTTAGCAACATCAAAGTCTAATTTAGTCTAATTTCCTGAAGAGAATGGATCCCCTGCCTTTGCCCAGACTGCCCTCATACTCTTGGGCCTTCTCTGCTGTGTCAGACTGAGAAAATGTTACCTACCTTGGAAGAATTAGATCGAACTCACTCTTGTGAGCTATATCGTTCACATGGGACCCACAAAGTTGATGGAAAAAAATCTGTATTTTATTAACCTTTTATTAAAATTAAGCATCTCCTTCCATTGTGAAGGAATTATGTAGGCAATAAACTATCGTCAGCAACAGCAATCTAGTATCATCATGTCCCATTACAGGAAATAGAGAAATCTACAAATACCATTGACGCTCACTAAGATGTCCGAACTATCATGCTGGATTGGCAGCTACCTCTGACTTTTCATATTTAATAATGAGGTATGAGTGTCATTATATGGCAAGTTTATTTATGAAGGATTTTAACCTGGCTATAGTTGTGCAGACCAATAATCCAGAGACTTAGGTAAGAGGACTTGATAGTTTGAGGTCAAGCTAGACATTTTAGCAAGAATTTACCTTGAAATAAAATTAGGAAGGAAGGACAAAAGGGGGCGGAGTTGGTGATATAGCTCCGTGGCAGAGAACTTGCCTTGGACATATGAGGCAAGTTTGATCCCTCACATTGTGGCACATATGCTTGGCCACAGGTTTTAATAAACTGATTTCCTTTGTGATCCTGTAAATTTATTTTATGCATTTGAAAATACTACTCTGTGAAGAGGTGAGCAACGGTGATGTCTCATGTGTAGTCAGCTGTGATGGCCTCAGGGAGCAGGGACTAGCCAGGCCACACTGTGACTCCCTATCAGAATTTGCTGTTTTTTTGTTTTGTTTCTTTTTTTTGCATTTTTTTGTTTCATTAAAGGTAAGGTTTTGCTCTATAGTACCCATGTCCTACTGTAATTCTCAAAAATTTTTAAGTCAAAAAATAAGAACTAACCCTAAGTGTACATAGAATATGCTACATTTCATTAATCTTCTGATTTATAGAATTATATATATACATGTATATATATATTTATCCTTTAGTCACTAACATTTACCTCTTCCTATCAAATCCACCTATTCAAACATCAAACCTGCCTAAACCATTGTGGTCAAAGTTACTTTCACAGGAGAGTCTTCTTAAGTGGGTTGTGAAAATTGTTTTAAAAAAAGCAAAGGTTTGTACTAAAGCAGTACTCCCTTTCCCACATGTCAGACAGATTAAAGTACAGGAGAGGGCCTAGAAAGTCTACTGGGGTATGAAGAAAAATACTTCAACTTACCAGCCAGGCATCTGGCTGTTGATATATAGCTGGTTTCATTATTCAGCCCACATGACTTCTAGGAAGGCAATTTTCATTTTGCTTAAACTTATAAAACAGAGTGTTGTCAGGGCTTTTAGTTAGTATCATTTATTATTTAGTAATATTTCCTACAGAGTTGTGTTGACCTGTCACAGACAGAACTACATAGTTTACATCCCTTGTTCACATCTAACAGAATGGGGCATTATTTGTGAATAGAACTCTTAGCTTTATTGGTTCCATGAAGTGACCAGGATTCTAGAACAAAAATCTAAGTGTTACCGAGCCCACCCCAGTCTCAGCACTGCTCTCTCAGCCTGCTGTCATGGATCAGGTAACACTGTCAGCTACTACTCCAGCACCATGCCTGTCTGCCTCCCACCATGATGATCACAGACTCGCTCTCCCAAACTGTAAGCAAGCCCCCAGTTAAATGTTTTCTTCTGTGGGTTGCCTTGATAATGGTGTCTCCTCACATCAACAGAACAGTCATAAAGATATCTGGGTTATCTGAGATACATAATTTTTTCTTTTCTTTTTACCTTCTTGTTCTACTTTGGACCTGGCTGGATAAGTTCTGACAAGTTTTTACATATATATTTTGAGTTCAAAAGGAATATATAATATTTTGAGTAGGAATGTGAGTATCAGAAATGTTAAGTACTAGACTGCTATTGTGAGCTATTTATACTGGAGAATGGGGCTCCTGTCACTAAAAATTTCCCTAAGAAGTGGATGTTCTGGTCAGTTTTCTTGTTAACATGGCACAAGCTGCCATCATTGGGTATGAGGGAATCTTAATTGAGAAAATGTCTCTATTAGATTGGACTGTAGACAAGTCTGTGGGGGCATTTTCCTGACTAATGATTGATATGAGAGGGTGTAGGTTACTGTGTACAATGGCAACCCTGGGCTGGTGGTCCTGAGTAATATGTATAAAAAATCAGACCGAGTAATTTGAGTAGCATACCAGTTATGTAGTGTTCAACCATGCTCTCCTCTTCAGTTCCTGCCTCTAGGTTCCTGTCCAAGTTCCTGAACTGATTTCCCTCAATGGTGGACTGTGATGTGAAAGTATAAACTAAACAAACCCTTTCTTCCTCAAACTACTTTTGGTTATGATGTTTAGAATAGCAACAGCGAAGGAAAGGACTGCATCAGTCTACAGTGAGACTGCAGATGCCATATGCTAACCCCAACAGTCATTTGGGAAAGTTCTTTCTCTTGTCATCCAACTTACCACTCAGGCCTGTCATTACCTGTCATGATGCCTCTCAAGTCTGTCTTCACAGTCACCAAGATTACATTTCTTGTTGCCTAGGTTACCTATGTCCCTTCATCCCTTTGTTCTTTTATAATTAACTCCACTCTGCAGCCATAGTGATATTTTAAAAAATTGCCCTTGAAGTTCTCTTATATTCCAGGGATTCTTATGACTTAAGAAGGCTAAGCATATTTGTATCAACTCCCATACACCCCATTTATGTGGCATTTTTCCCACTTATTCACCAAGACAAGATTCCTTAAAGAATTGATATTTTCTTTTTTTCTTGAGACAGGGTCTCACTATGTAGTCTCCAGTGGCCTGAAATTCACTATATAGGAGAGACTGGCATCATATTCTCATATATCTGCCTGCCTCTGCTTCTTGAGTGCTGGGATGCGACCATGACCATCCTTCACACTCCTCTTCATGACCTGTATAGAAGACATTAAAGATGCTTCTTCTTGGAATAGACTGTCCTTACTATTTGCACACTTATTCTCAGATTCCTCCCTTTTATATTCCCAAGAAGCATTTTTTAATGAGAAAGCATTACATAGCTAAGACTAGCAAGGAACTCCTGATCCTCCCGCTTTCACCTCCCAAGTACAGATTATAGGTCCACATCACCTTGCCTGGCTCTAAAAAGTACTTTTTGAGTATAGAAAACAAATAAAGTCTGAGTTCAGACTCTTGATACTATGGCAGCTATGCAAGTTTTTTTTTAACAATCTTCAAGTCATCAAAAAAAGTCATGGAGAACTCAAAAGGATGATTTTCCACATACAGAATTCAACTTATTCTAAGAAGCACCTATGCAGGCAGATAGCAATCTTTCTATCAGGCCAGAAATATGGCTTTGTAGGTAAACACTTGCTATGCATTGGATTCCTGGAACCTGTAGAATAAACAGAACCAACTCCTAAAAAATATCCTGTAATAATCTCTAGACATGAGTTGTGGTACATATCACTTGGTACTCATGCACATGCATCACACACAGACACAGACACACACACACACATACACACACACTGCACAAAAGAAAAGGATCCTTGCACCATCAGCAAAATTGTCTTCTTCATGTGCCAAATTCAGCAATAGGTGTATAGGTAACAATAGAAAATATACATGTAATTATTTCAATATAAGGTTACAGGATAAAGTTATCTAGGCTTCTGTTTCAACTCTCATTTTCTTTTTCAACTACCATTTGTGCTTATTTTATTTCAAATGGGCTGGTGGATATTAGCCAACATATAAACATTCTACTGCAGTTTTACGATCACTACCCTCAAGGCATATTGTCTCCTACTAACAAGGTTAAAAATGAAACCAGTTTTATTTGAGAGGAAATCAATAGGAAAGTCTATAGTAGACATGAGTAGAGAATTCAACTCTGTTTAGTCATTAATACACTGCCAGTTGCTAAGTATGACCAGAAATGATGAACACATTGTTACCATGGTGCTAAAATGAGGAACAGTAACAGATAGGATTTTTGCACATTTTAGTGTTGTATAAAAATATGATTGAATCTGAAAGTATCATAATGTTATGTCAATGGTATAAGATGATCATACATGGCTGGAAAGAAGAAGAAAAGAGTGTGGTAAGTATATATCTTTTGGAGTGAACTTTGAGGGGAATAGATAATGAAGGGCACACTGCTTCCCAAAACTTCTAGTATCATGGTCACAGGGTAGAGAGTGAACAGACAAAATCACAATTGCTTAGTTTAGATGTTTGAGAACTTCATTTACTGAAGAAAACAGTGAAATCACTGTACAGAAGGAACTGCTTGATGGTGATGGAAAAGGGATGAGGGGTGAAAGAAAGGGAGTGTTTGCATACTTGGCCTCTCTTTCCTGTGACTTTGAATACCTCCATGATGACTCTAGACAAGAGTTCCAACTGAGAGACAGTAAAGAGAGAAGTACAGTGAGTTGGAGGTCCACTCCTCTGGTGGCTTTTGCCTGACATAGGGCATCAAGTGTACTAAGGAATATACCGAAGAGGTGATGTGCCAGCTGTAATCAGTTTAGCAAAATTACCCAACCCTCTAGGTCATCTTCACTAACAAACTGCCTTCTGGGTCTAAGGTGAGAAGACTGAGTCTGAAGGTGCTAGAAAAAGCAATGTCTGCAAGTAGTGTTGTTCTATCAAAGGACCTCACATGGGAACTCTACAGGAGAAGCGTAGAGAATAAGCAGTCATCCAGGGTGCTCTGGGAAGAGATATGATGTATGTAGACCTCTGCTTTCTTAAATGAAGAGAGGTCTATACTAGGCTACATTAAATTCCTTGTCCACCGTGAGTATCTGTGACTCAGTGCTGGGAACAGCACACAAAGGATGGGAAAAGTACTGGACGTTTGATGAGTGATCTATGGTGAGATCACAAATGGAGTCAAGGTAAGGTTCTTAGCTGTGAACCAGGTGCCACTACATTCATACCTTTGATGATTACACATCATTGATATGCTCTACACCAAAACCCTCTTCTAGCACACAGCAGCATTCCCCTAGAGTTCAATATTCCCATGGCAACCTATCATCTTGCCTCATTCAGCCACCTCATTTCAGGTACACTGTACCTTCTACCTGGATCCTCAGATACTTCAAATCCTCTGAAGACGCCTTTCTCTTTCAGCTTCTGGTTAATGAGCAACTTATTTTTAATTCTTATTGATTTTTTTCTCTTCAATATGTTGAGAGTAAATCTCATTTTTAAAGTCACCAACATTACCAGCATAGTCCAGGCAACTATCATTTCATTCAGACATCTGTGTAACAGTTGGCCTTCGAATTCATGACATTGGTGTACACAGCCAGAGAGATGGTGTAGAATGGAAATTCTGGGCAAGTCACTCCTTGATTAAAAACTCTCCATGCATGCATGTTCATGCTGTCAGGCCGAAGAACACAAAGCTCTGATGATTTTGGAGGATCTGACCTTTTCACAGCCTCATCTTAGTGTGCTGCACCTGCCCTGGCCCGTGGTTAGTGTTCTCTTCTTGCTCAGTGTCTGCCTACTTGCATGGTTTTCCTGCCTGCTGTTACTGCTGATGGGTGATGGGTTTCCTCCACTCCCCTTTACAGGGCTCAGTTCACACATGCCACCCCAAAACTAGTCTTCTCTGAGATCCACCATTTCAGTCTTCCCTTCTGTTACCCATTTTATTAATTAGAGCAGAAGGTGTAACACTTACAGAGAACTTATTACGTGCAAGCACTGTGTTAAGTATTTTCTACATCTTAACTCATCTTTTTCTGTAACCCCAATGGGTCTGCACTCCACAGATATTCTACCATAGATATTTTCAAGTCCATCACAAATGAATGAGATAAAACCATAGCTTGTGGGTGCTTTGAAACTCTATAACTGTGTGTCTTAGGGTATAGCTGTATCTAAAGCTCTTTCGATGTTGGCATGAGTACATTAAGGCTACACTACAACTAACCAAATGGCAAGTTTTTGAGGGAGACATTTCTTAGGAAAGGTCTGAATTCTCGAAGCTGTCCAAACATTCTGTCATTATTTCATCTGTGAATTCTTCAGTCCACTCAGCACCACAATTGTGTCAAGCACCTCATTTTTCTTCAGTTTTTCACATTGTCTTTGAAGATTATGGTTTTCACACCGATGGTTCCTGACCTCCCTTCCTGTCACAAGCCCTTCAGACACAAGCCTGCAAACTCAGGAATCTCCTATTCATCTAAGTCTGAGAAATGTTAAAAGCAAAAAGAAAAGATTACCATAACTGGATTATGAAGAGGGAACATAATAAAATCTCACCTGTGTCCTATGCAGCTGGCATTTTGACCGGAAGGAGCCACTGGTCTGAAAGTGATCCGTGGGGAAACGTGGGCTGAGATCAGAAATCCCAAGGCAAGAATAATAAGTGCTACCATGGTGCCTACAAAAAAAAAAAGCTTTTTACTGGAAAGCATTGACAGCATTATTGCAACACAGACTTGGGCTGACACCATAGCTCTGAATGAAGCTCCTTGATTTATCTTCCCCAGAATAACAAATGCTTTGCTATGCATACTAATGGTCAGAAGAACTCTGTAGCACACACCCCTTGAGACTCAAAGTGAAACTCAAAGCAAATCCAGTTGCTAGTCAAAACAAATTGGTAATGATTTTCTAAGACTGAAACAATAAGTGGCCAAAACAAAAAGATTAAGATTGTAAGATTGCTGATAAATCTCAAAAAAAAAAAAAAAGGCAATGAAAATGAGCCTCTTCCCATCCTAGCAGCCTGACGCCATGCCTCCCTCACCACTCTGATCTCCACCTTTGGAACTATAAACTAAAATAAACTATTCCAGAAGACCCTTCTCAAAAAACCATGTGCAGGGCTTGCTACTCAGCACCTGCCCAGCACAAGGCCCTGGTCACATCTGAATGTGTGTGCATGCATGTGCAGTACACACGTACATACACACATACATATGCACATACATTAGGCTTTTCATTTCTGTTCCAGCACAGAATTGTGAGAACACATAAAAGCAGCAACAGGAAGGAAAAGATTGTGTTAGCTGAACAACTGACTGGGACATGAGGCAGTATTTTTATAGTATGGAGCTTAGGGGGAATGTATGGCATGAAACAGTTCACTGAAATAATACGCAAGTAATTTAGAATTCAATTAAACTTAACATGAAAGGGTTAAGTAACAGAAGAGCCTTGGGAGACCCTGTGTCAGGAGAGTGAGATGGCAGCAACTAGATTGATGTGAGCTCGGCTGTTGCCCAACTTTCATTACGGGCAGAGTTCATGACCTTTCCCATGCTAATTTAGTCTTCTTTAATTTGGTCTTAGTGAAAACACAAGAGAAACTTTAAAAAATTTTAAATGCTACTATTTATTTTAAAGATTTTTAATGCTATGCAATGTATAAAAACATGAGCTACTATACAATTGGTAGACTGGGTTGAAAAACAAGAGTTCAAACAACAGGGAAAAGACTTACATACCGGTTATCTATTTCTTCCATCTTTTCTCGAGGCTAAACACCTCTTCTCACTTCAACAGGGTTATACATGCTCGAATTAAAACCTTCTGTCTCTCACACACTGGCTTCACTTACCGGGGGGCTTTCCTAGTATCATCCTAAACCCTGGTCAACCTCTCACATTTGCTGCCACTCTAAGGCTTAAATTCCTGTCCCCAGGCACTGGGCATCCATTGCCAAGGTAAGAACAGGAGTGGGCGTGTCCATCTCACTCAAGGAAGGAAGAAGGAAGGAGGGAGGGAGTGAGGAAGGAAGAAGGAAGGAGGGAGGGAAGGAGGGAGGGAGTGATGGAGGAGGGCTGAATTGAGTTGGAAATCATAATGTATTTTCTCACCAAAAACTGGTTAAGTGCCAAAGCAGCTTTGTGAGATGAAATTTTGTTTTAGTTGTAGTTTTACTTAAAACAGAATTAAATTAATGCTGCACTAAAATCTTCCATGTTTGAGTGTAAACCATGTATTTTACTCTAGATATAAAGTTGTTATGGGATGCAGTCAACTGATGAGTAGAACTGTGTTTGTGCATTTGAAAAAAAATACCTGAGGTAACCATGTAAAGACAATGTTAAAGGTGGGTGCTATTCTGACCTGCAACAGAGAAGCATCCAGTGAAACGGCCAACTTTGAACACAAAAGACATTTTTGTTCTTCCTTATTTTGCTATCATTTAAAACACACTTGACCAATCAGATTTTAATCCTGGGATTTAGGCCTGTTTCACAAAGTCTTTCCTTGCTTTGTGAAGAAAGATTCTAAGTAATTGCTTCTGTACTATTCCCAAATAAAAAACACAATGTTGCAAAGTAAGAACATAACAAGCTTTGCAAAGAAGGACAGAGAAAACTGTGGCTATGTTCTTCAGTTTTCAGTCTCCAAACAGCTCTCCAACTGTTGACAACTTCTTTCTTGTCACAGTCTTGTCACCAGCCACTTACCCCAGAGCTAGTTGAAGGATCTTACCTTTCATTTATTTGTTTTCTGTCTATTGTTCTAGTTTGGTACTGTTTGGTTTAGAAATCATTCTCAGAAGCCACTATTATCTCTTGGGAGAGTCACTGTCACTACTACAAGGTATTTTAAAGCAGGATCCTACATCCAGTCACGTACCTGCCAAGCTACCAAAGGTAAGCTTCCTGCGACCCACTTTCTCAACGAGCCAGACTCCCACTAGTGTGAAAATGAAGTTGGTGAAAGCTGTCACTGAAGCCAGCCATATTGCAAGTCTGTCATCTTCCACGCCAGACATCTGCAGGATGGTTGCGCTGTAGTACCTGCCAGCGAAGAAATGAATGACTGTTGTTGGTAGTTATTCAAGGAAACTGTTCATCAGACAGAAAGATGCAGCCACCTGAAATAAAGGCTAACGATACTAGCGGCATTGTTACAAGAATTCACAATACCCCTTTAAAGTATAACAATGGAGGAACCTTTCTCAGACACCCTTATTCTGGAGAGAGAAGGCTGAGTGTTTTCAAGATGAAATGTCCCACCTGTAACACAGTAGCAGCCAACTGGCTCCCTAAAGCCATCAGGGAGATGTTCTAAGACAATGGGACGATCAGGATGTCATTGTTCTCTGTGAATGAACAGACTGAATACAATGCGGCAATTGTCGTGGTAGAACTTGTGAAGCGTCTCTGTAAGGAAGCTACAGGAGAGTGGTGTGTCCGGATGTGTTTAGCGTGTACTGGACAAGGCACTGGCCTATGCACATGAGAATGGCTCAAGGGCTTCTGGGAGACTGTGCTCTTCCTTGAGGTTGAGTCTCGAGCACGATCTGTCTTCCTAAGTCTGCAGACTCATCTTGTTGACGTGAATTCAATGAGATGACCGTTTTCTCAAGAAATACTTTTCTTTTGGAAGAATTCAAACACCAGTAGCGCATCCTGAGCCATGGCTTTGCCTAGCTTTGAGGCATTCTAAATCTGACGGTGGGTGTGTGAACAGTATGTGAGATCAAGCTGGTTGTTTTCATAGTAAAAAAAAAACCCTGTAGTTTCTAGATATTTATCAATACTTACATAATATTTCAGAGATAAAAATCTGCCTTAAATCTGTCTCTTTGATTCATCAATGGCTTGTTTACTAGTTTTTAAATTAATGGTTCTTATATGAAATATTAACAACATCACAGCTCATTCATCTTGACAGATTATTTTCCTTTTTAAAATAGCAATCCAAATTTACAAATTACTGTGCAGCAGGGCAGATAGATTTCACTGATCACACTAAAAATTACACAAGCCATCTGAAGACTCTGAATGATGACAGCTGTTATAAACTCACAAATCCCCAGTAGAATAACTCCTATCATGAAAATCAGGAATGTTTTCAGAGGATAAAGTGATGAAAAAAAGCCTGTGACTGTTAACTATTCCATCTGAACAGTGCTTTGCAATTTTCAAGTTCTACTGCACACGTTGTTACATATATCTATACAGAAAGAGTATCCTCTCCAGAAGAAAATGAACACCAAATCTAACAAGGCAGAAATATCCAGGAAAACTCAAGTATGGAGAAAGAACAATTGTTAGTTGTACAGGTAGAAGACTAATTGTGCCAATATAAGGATCAATCACATAAATGAAAAAAAGTCAAGATACATTTCCATACAAATGAAATTAAAACTACAATGGTTGTGTTTGATAACATTTAAAGCAAATCAATTGAGCAAAACAAAATTGAATTTTCCAGAATATTTTCCTTGTGTCCTATACTAAAGTTGTTTGTGCATGGTTGTATAATTTTGTCTGTTATATGGACAGGATTTTGCATTTATAATAAGGTGAACTATAAAAGAACCTCAAGTATGTAATGCTGAAAAGGTTTGGTACCTGCTATGTTACTTCATGCTAGAATCTTCTCAGTGTTTTAGCAACAAAACCAGAGACATTGAACAAAACCATTCTCAAAAAGACCTATGAACAGCTAAACAAGACTATTTTGATATTTAAAATTTTGATTTAAATCTCTTGAAATTGACAGTGTTAATTTAGAGAAAGTAAAAGAGAATAGTACAAACTAAGTTGTTTGAGCTTACTTTAAATAAAACATTATACAGATGCAAAAATATGGTGTTACTAGAGCTTTAGGGCAACCTGTAACCAGACACTGTTCTGTGATGAAAAATCCCAAATTTCAAAGTTATCATTGGGATATATTGTCTACGTAATATTAATCTTCATTTGCAGTATATTTATTTATGGATTGGGTACTGTTGCATTCAAAAGACTCACAGGCTGGTATTAGAGAATAAAATGGAAACAAGTCATTTTACTTTACAATGTGGAATAAGGAATGGAAGAACAATTTCATTTGTGGTGGAATGTTCCTTGCTATCTCTGAAATTTAATGGTGTGCAGCCATGAAGGATGATAGGGGCTTTCTAGCAGGCATGACAATCTGGGATAGCAGTGAAGGCAGAACGGCGGGAAGGATGGAGATATTTTATCTAGAACCCTGCCATTTCATGTATATAAGGTACATATAATAAACAGGGGCTGCTCACTGACACCCCACCCTCCGCACAGTGAGAAGCTCCTAAATGCAGTCATGGTTGGGCTCTGTCTTGCAAGTAATGGAAAAATCAAATGGAATTGGAAGAAAAATCACAAGAAAATATGTGTTCTGTGATAGACTGCTCTGGGGAACTTCTGGGTAAGAAGACAGGTTAGAACCTGCCTTGGTCTGACCTGGGGTAACAGAATGAGCAAGAAAGAAAGCCTCCAATTCAATTGAGGAAAGAGGGTGAACACCAGAAAGCTGCATGACCAGAAGTAGGACATTGTCAAGTGCAAACAGAAGTGTCAAGAAGAAAGTCTTGCTGAGCACAACTCCAGCTATGCGGTTACACGGCAGGGGAAGAGGGGCAGACTTCTCATCGAAAGTGCTATTGGCAACAGGGAGCCTGCAAAATCCAGAACACCTCACCTAGTGCTGATTTAAAAGATGCTGAAATATATCAAAAGCCAGCTTAAGATCTCAAAATTGACAACAAGGACCAGTGACCTCAAACAAGCAGATGAATAAAGCAAGGAAATCATTCAGGACCTGGAGAGTAAAGTCAGTAAGACACTAAAGGAACAAAGTAGGAAAAAAGAAAGTTTTGATCATGGGAACAGAGAAAAGAAATGTTATGAGAGGAATATATGAGTAAAGGAGAGATAAGAAAGAGCTTATTGCGCCCAACACAGTGAACCAGAAGCCTACTAATGTCAGTACAGTAGAAAGAAAGAACAAAGGGCAATTCAGCCAGCTAGCAAAAGAACTTCCAAAAGTTAGCTAACTTGCTTAAGCATAACTTAAATTCAAATAACCTCCACTCAACAATAAAAATATGCAGACTGGCTGACTGAATTAAAATCAAGACTCAACTGTCTGTTCTCTCCAGGAGCACATCTCCTTGACAAATACACACACAATTCAGCAAATTTTAAGAAGCAGTGAAGGAGGATTTTAACATAATTTATATACTAAAAAACAGTGTATACATAAAGCATTCTTTAAGAGCTTTAAAAACTATTCTTTAGCTTCTTGAGGCCATAGCCCTTTCCATTTCGGTCAATAATATATACCAAACAGAAACACTAATAGTTTGTTGAGTTAAGATTTATTTGCCACAGACTATCAACAATAATTAAGAATTCTTATAACTTAAGAAGATAAAGGCCTATTGAACAGGTTATATTTAGGAATATATATGTATATGCAAATAAATATATGCATGTATAAACAATTAGTGAAAAAAGAGGTCATGCATTTTAAGGAGTGGGAATAGATATGTAGGGGGTTTAGAGGGAGGAAAGGGAAGAGAGAGATGTAATTATATTATAACCATAAAAATAAAATAAAAGAAGCTCTTAGTCCAGGTCATTTGCTATAGTCAATGTGGATGACTAGTAAAAGAAAGAAAGGAATACAGTAAGCTTTACCAGTTACCCCTAGAAGTTTCAGTCGAGACAGAACAGAATGATAGTGTTAACCTTCTTCTAAAATGAAAAACAAGCTCTCCTAGCATGAAACTATGAAAATGTTGCTGCCATAAGTCAAAGTACATGGAACATGCCCTTCCTGGCAGTAAGGGCTGTCTTAAGTAGGTCAAGCTAATGGAAAGCATTTAGTCACAAATACGTTAACATGGCACCAACCTTGGTTGTTCCAGCATTATAGACAACTTCTACCAATTGTCATTGGCCTGCTTCTCCACCACATGGGCTATGTTTGGACTGGAATGTGGTCTGATCAATGAGAAGATCAAATTATGGAGCAGCTGATTAATTATAAGCCCTAGAAGATTCACATTCAAGTTTCATTTTTTGGCTCTTTTATTAGCTCCTAAGAAAACCAGTCTACTTTTATAAGCCATATATAATAGTGAACCGATGACATAATTTAAAATGCCATGATGATAATTCTAGAATTTGAGAAGACTGACTGGGCTATAAAATAAGACGCCATCTCAAAACAAATGAATACTCCCCTCCAAGCAAATACATTAAGAGGGAGGGAGGGAGGGAGGGAAGGAGGGAAGGAGGGAAGGAGGGAGGGAGAGAGACAGAGAGAGAGAGAGAGAGATTGTTTTAATCAAAAACTTTTCCTATTGAAACAAAATAGGGACATCTATGAAAAATAAATCAATAGCATTAAAAGGAAAATAGTACAATCAAGATATAAAAAGCTGTTTTAAAACAAAACTTTCAAAGGTGTTTTATGTAATCTGTGTGAAAATATTACAAATACAAGATACAAAGCCAAAGATGAAAGTTAGAAAACTGGAAATTAAAATTGTGCCTACATTGGATCATGTTAATCTTAAATTGAGACATAACCCCAAAATCATGGTAGTCCTTGGAACAAGTAATTAATAATAATATTTAATATATCACAACAATTCCCAAAGTTTAAATACTTTTATTGGTCTTTGGGCCAAACAAAGGAAAAGTGTGAAAAAGTTTGAGGGCCTTCTACAATTTCCTGATCTTCCCAACATGAAGTCCCTCTGTCTTATTGTTTCCTATTCCCATTCCTCCTCTGTAGACCACAGGAAGTCCCTCTGTCTTAGCAGTTCCTAGTCACATTCCACCTCTGTAGACCACAGGAAGTCCCTCTGTCTTAGCAGCTCTTAGTCACATTCCACCTCTGCAGACCACAGGAAGTCCCTCTGTCTTAGCAGCTCCTGACATATCTCCTCTGTAGAACACAGGAAGAGCACATTCTACCTCATCATCCTGACCCCCTTCACCTCTCACTAAGAACAATGCAGAAGCTCTCTAACCTGACTTTACTTCACCAACTTGATAGAGTAATCATTTTTTTCATAAAGCATTCTTCCACTAGAAGCAGGACACTGGACATTTGGGCCTTTACTTAGGCTGTGTGAACATGGCTGTGGGTGACTGATCCAAACCCACTTGTATGTTACTGTAATTATATAATTTAACCATAAATCAATGAAATACAAATACTAAAAGTATTATTTTAATCATAATTTAACCATATGGTTAAAAAGGTATAATTTAACCACAAATAAATAAAATACAAATACTAAAAGTATTAAGATCAGATAGTATGGGTATGGTTTACTCAATAAAACCAACACAATGGCTGTGCTGTTAAGAGGCAATGTAAAATAAACAGTCCAGGGTACACTTATGGCATGTGCCTTAACTGTCCCAGTAAACTGGAGCATGTGGGTCCTAATTGTGTCAGATAAGAGGGCATGCCCTTTGCCTATCAAGTTTTAATCTCTCACATGGTGTAACAACATGTAGGAATTCAATTCCTTCAGATCACCTGGGACCTAGAGGGCAAGTTGTTTTCCTTCAAGCCCTGTACTCTTCAGAGTCTGAAGAGGTAAAGACTAAACCAAAGGGGATGACATCATCTTCCTTTCTCCCCACTTCACAACCTCTGCTTACCTTCTGGTCACTTATTATGCCGTGGAGATTTGTGACCTGACTCACAGTTTTCTTTCCATGCTTTCTTTGTCAGATTCTTAGAGGGGTGTAGCTGTATGGTATGTCACACATGCAATAGCTAATGACCAGAGTTTTCCAAGCCAAAGCACCCTCTCAGATCCACACCTCAACCTCCAGCTATACAATTCTTTAGAGACTCCTCCCACAGACCACTCCTTACACTTGCCACCATCACTAACTCCTGTTCAGTCACAATACATTCTCAGGTATGGCATGTGGCTGAAGGACCCAAAGCCTGTTCAGCCAGTCAACCAGCTGTGGCCATTTCTTAACTTATTAATTCAAGGTCTGGGATCAAGACATTTATTTCCAGCAAGTTTTTAGAGGGACTGTTGAAGCTTTGAAAACTGTCACCAGCCAACATCCATGATCACTTTTTGCATCACTCTTCAAAGCCTTCACCCGTTGTCTTTGTCATATTCATGTCACCAACCACAACTATTTGTATATGGTTACTCCACTATGTATTTTTGGCTAGTAGCTGAAGGGGTTCACAGGGAAAAAAAGTGTACTTGAAAGTCTCCAAGGTGTGGAATTTCTCACTCACTGAAGAATAATTCATGGTACTCATCATGATCTGTAATCCTGGATCATCCCTGAGGAGTGTAGCAATCTGAAGTACAAACTTTGGCCATCAGTCTTCATAATTCATGGACTCCAGTCAGCACTCAAATCTCCCACTTAGGAACTCATTAATATTTGCTGGTGATTAATATTAGCCATCTCTCCCTGCATTTGTTGCTTAAGACATTTGTGTCTCCCTGAAAACACAGACCACTTTTCTTTGACATTACAGTTACTTAAATAAATACATTCACTACTTATATTTAAACTAACACTCCCAGAAGACTAGTTCATGTGTGGCTCCCTTTTGGAACTGCTATCAATGGCTGCTGATTCTTTACAGGCATCTACTAATCATTTATACAAAGCAAATGAATGAGGTGATGTGACCATAAACTCCTTTCTCCCTTTGTTTATCTTTATAGACACATAACATTCACAGAACACCAAGCTTTGCTTTTTTATAGTGCATAATGGGATGGTTTTCAACTAAATTTGAACCTTTGAAAATAAGTATAACAACATCGATAAAAAGGCATTCCAGCAATCTGGAGGGTTTGCAGATTTTAAAAAGTTCCGGGGAGTAGGATCAGATGGGAGAGTGGAGGATTTGTCCTGAACGCCTTGGCTTTTCTACTGCTACCCAGTGCTGTCGTGTCTGCACTCAGCCACAGTCCTTTCCCAAGTTCCTTCCACATCACTGGCCCGCCTGCATTCCCAGTATTCTCAAGGTATGAGAACAGGACTTCTCTGTGTTTCATGTCAGCCATGTGTTTGTGTGTTTGTGTGGGTGTGTCTCAGTGTGTGCGTGTACATGTGGAGAAGCTGAGATCAGATGTCTTCAATTATCCCACACCTTATTTATTTATTGAAACAGTCTCTCTGATCTTGAAGCTCACTGATTTGTCTAGGTTAAGTAGTAAAGTCCAGGCTCTGTCTGTCTCCACCCCAGGCCAATGTTTATTTACATCACTCCAATTGGGTACTGGGGACCAGAATCCAGTCTTCATGTTTACAGGGCCAGCCCTTTACCTTATACCCAGCCCCCAAGAAAGGCCTTTAAAATGACTATATATAACTACTGAGATTTTTATTCTAACAGTTACAGGAACTAGATTTCTCTTCATCATTTATTGTGTATTTAGCTTCAACTTATGTCTGTGTAGCACGCATCATTAGAGCAGAGAAGAGGGATAAAAGTGGCAGTCTATTTAGAATTCTTCTCAGGAGTCTTAAGAGTTGGAGAAAAGGGCAGGTCATGACATTTACTTCAGGAAAAGCACTGCTCATAGCACTGACTATCAAAGGCGATAAGAAAAAAATATTTTAAGCTGTGATGTCCTCAAAAGTTTGTTTGTAAGAAAAAGTTTGCTAGATTTTTTTATTCTATGCAAAAGTAACATTTTAGAAAAATTTCACAAAATATGATTATGTAAAAGTATATACTTTAGTATACACTTCTTATGAATCAAAGTCCCCAGGGAATCACAAACTGAGAGAATAGATCAAGAGTTTGCAGAAGGTAGTGTGACATGTAGAACAGAGCTCACCTATTAAAACAAAGGTAAGCATTCAGTCTCTATTTAGATAAGCCTTTTATACTTCTTTCCACTTCTAATTTCTAATGATGTGTACGTATTACCTAAACATTTCTACTAAGTAGTAAAATTTCGTAGATTAGTACATGCCATGCATCCAGGCACCTTCAGTCGCCAACACTCACCTAAATCCACTATTAAGTAAAACAAACATGAAATAAACACAAGGAACAGGCACATATTTGTTTGTCTTTTTGAGGAGCTTAGTATTTTCTGCAAAACAAAACAGCAATTAAAATACAGGAATGTTCATGATGATACAATGCATTTTAATGTAAATGTACTAACGGCAAAATGTCGCAATGTGATGCAATTAAAATGCATTTTCTGGATCTATTATGCACCAGACACAGCAGAAGATAGAAAGATTGAAGGTGGTTTACATTCCAATGAGGGAGACTATCAGGCCCCAAAAGCCACATGCCAAAAGAGAAGGTAACGTGATATTCAAACATGAGGACAAAGATGAATCCTATCTCACCACCGAAACAAATAATCGGTGACTTTAACTAGCCAGCATGGTCCTGGCTAGAAGGCTGAGCACATCACTGTACCATTCCCTTTCCTTAACTCACACATCAAGGCCATGCCTGAGCACAGTTCATCTCCCATGTTGACTCATTCTCCAAATCTCCAAGTTTAAAGATTACTGTACTTTATTACCTTTCTATGTATTTAAGCACTCTTAAGCCTTGTTTGAAATCAGGAGAGTCTAAAAGAAAGGGTTTGAAACTAATATGGATGAATTTTATTTCTCTTTTCCCAAATATCAGAGAAAGAAAGCGGATCAATTTTTAATAGCCTGGAAACTAGTTGAGTTGGAACAGCCCTGGGGAAAGGTACTGCAAAGAGAAACCTGACATGCCCATACATTATTAAGCAGTAAATTAGGATGTCTGTTTGGTGTGGGCATGCTGACAGCACGGTGCTCTTTGATGTTTAAATGGAAAAGCCCTAGACCTGCTTCATTCACTCCAATACACACATGTCACACCACACATACTTGTACATGCTCTGTATTAACCTCTGTATTAAGAAGTATTTTCATTTTCAATTTCTTTTTCTAGACGATTAAAGCCAAGGAAACCTACCTCTCCCCTGGGAACTCAGTGTCAGCAAAGATACCTCAGACAGACATTATGAGGGAATCCTTTCACAGACACTGAACAGAGAGGGAAGGAAGCCCCCTCTACTCCCTCCATATTATCACAATAAATGATGTTTGGGGGAATTAACCATATACTGAGCAAGAGTAGTTTTTGTTTACTGTTTGTCTGATTAGATCTTTCTGGTGTTTTGAGCTAAAATCTCACTCTATAGTCTAGGCTGGCTATGAACTCATTTAGTTCACTATTATGGCCTTTGACTATATGGCAGTCACCTTCTAGCCTCTGCTATTCGAGGGCTGGAAGTACAGGTGTGCTCCAGCATGCATACTCCAACTGACTTTCAGACCAGGATTATTTACTTAGTCATTTTCACAGTCATGCTCTAACCCACATTAGCCTACAGCTCATAGACAGAAGGCCGACTTTGAGCATGCATTAAATCCCGTTGCCTCGGCCTCTCCATTGTTGAGATTATAGGCATGTGCCAATACACCTCTAAGGAGTTTTTTGTAAGGCCCAGTATTCTTTTCCTTGCAGCTGCTTCTATTCTGATAAACAATTCTATATCCAGGGCTAATTATTACAATTCCTTGGGCAAGTGTTCTGTTATGAAGGTCATTGGTGTATTTTTTTTGATAGCCTTTAAAAAGATTTCCAATTATTTTCTTCTGGGCAAAAAGGAAGAGGAGTAACAGCATCACTTGTGTGAAGAAGAAGAAGAAGAAGAAGAAGAAGAAGAAGAAGAAGAAGAAGAAGAAGAAGAAGAAGAAGAAGAAGAAGAAGAAGAAGAAGAAGAAGAAGAAAGAGTTTAGTTAGGCCTGGAGCAAAGAAGCACGGTTGCTCTCACCACTGCTTCAGACCCTCTTCCAGCTTTGTGATAAACGCAGAGTAGGATGGGGTGGGGGGACAGTTTGGACAGACCAGTGATCAACAACCCCCATTCTTTTAATTTTAGGGTCAAAATAATCTTGTTCCTGCTTCATCCTCATAGCCCTTACCCTCTCCTAGCCTTCTACAGTGCCATGCTTGGAAATGCTGTAAAGGTCATCTAGAAAGTGGGGGGGCATCATCAACAACAACAATAAAACCCATAACAAAAACCCTAACTGTACTGGCTCAGCATAAGCCATGGGGAATCTATGAGGTCATGTAGGAAGCAGTGTCACCTGGACAGGCTACCTTCAGTGCCTAAAGCCTGCTGCCCATTTAGTTTAGGGGAGACACCACTCCAAGAGTCTATCAAGACAACTTAGGGAGATCTTTAGAATGAGTAACAGGGTGCAACATTTTATACTCTGTAGAATAACTCAGGAAACAAATTATTAAGTCATTGTAAATCAAGTAATTATTAGGGATTATAGCAAACCTGAAGTTATATATGATGGGTAAATAAATAGAATATATATTTTAATTTGCAGGAGGAAGTTGGCCATCTGTTTAACTTAAAGAAATAGAGATTTAATTAAAGACTGATGTAGAAGGAAACTCATGAGGGCATTGCCAATGTTACTGTGTTATTTATAGAACTCTGGCAACAAAAACACAACATGACAGGTACAATACCGGTCTCCCTCAAGTTTCCATTTCTGCATCACCTAAATGTAATGATGCTACTTTGTGCGGTAAAAAATGAATTAATGTTTTATATAGAATCGAGGCTGCTAACCAGATGGCACAGCGTTGAGATGGATTAGCCTGAGTATCCAGGTGGGCCTAATGAAACCACAGGGGTTTCCCACATTCAAGAGGAAGAGAGAGGAATCAGAGGGCGTGTGGCTATGGAGACTAAGACAGTGTAGGGCTAGGTGTGAGCCCACCGAGGTAAGAAATGGATTCTCCCCATCTTCAGGCTGGAATGCAGTACTGCCAAGATATCAGATGTTTGCTTATTTTGAAAACTCTGCCAAATTTCTGATACACAGGGCTCTACAGTAAGGAACTGATGCTATTTTGTAGCAACAATAAGAAAACCCAATATACCCACTGATAACCCTGCATTATAAGAGTAGCTATACAAATTATGGCTGACTCATAGAAAAGTACTACACAGGCAGTAAATAGACATCCTATAACAATGCTATATTATGTGTCTCCAATGCTGTGAGTCAAAGTACTTAAAAATAAAATCCCATCTATGAGAAGTGGGATTTCAAAATGTTATAAAATCTTCTTGTTTTTCATATTTAATCCCATCAAGTACCCAAGTTATTGAGAATTCTCAAAGGTTCAAACATACTTCTTTTAGAGCTAACTTTGGGATACATATAGGTGGATGTGTCTGAGATATCTCTGTCTCTACCTCTGGAAGACTGAGCTTCGGTGGCTCTGTGATGACCACAGATATGGCCTGTCCATCCATCCATCCATCCATCCATCCATCCATCCATCCATCCATCCATCCATCCCAATTGCTTCTTGACTCTGGACTTCAGCACTGAGATCACAACACATAGGGCCCTCTCTTGCTCATCACTGCATACACTGCATATCCCCAACCCTTTTCAGATAAAACTTTATCCAGTCCATGGCTCCGGTATGAAGTATAGTTTCCTGGTATGTATAACTGAGGCTCACAGATGGCTGTATTCAAGGATAGCTATGGGGGTGGCCCAATGCATAACCATTAGATATTTTGTGATTAAAACAACAGCAACGTGGGTGTCAGCTAGGAGGCCTGGGCAGTCTATGGAGCCTCTGGTAGTGGATTAATATTTATTCCTAGTGTATGAATGAACTTTGGGAGCCTATTCCACATAGAGGGATACTCTCTTAGCCTAGACACATTGGGGCGGGCCTAGGCCCTGCTCCAAATGATGTGACAGACTTTGAAGATCCCCCCATGAAAGGCCTCACCCTCCCTGGGGAGCAGAAAGGGGATGGGATAGGGGGTCAATGAGAGGCAGGGGAGGATGGAAGGGAGAGGGAACCAATTGAAATAAAAAATATCACAAAAAACCAACAGCAACAACAAACTCAGTTGTCCAACTCTTGAATGTCAACTTTGTAGAGGACAATATTATGTAGCAAAGCCAAAAGGTTAGGCTCTATTAGTTGGTGGAAGAAGGTGGGAAATTTGCAGCTTGTTTTGAGAAGGGGTATGAACATCTCTAATTTGTTACTTAACTCTCTTGCTTCAGATAATGAACTACAGAAGCCCTAGATTTCACCATCACTTCAGTTTACATATTAGAGTGCTGCAGGCTTGGAGAAGTTAAAAACTTGTCTGAAGTTAGGAATAGGGATGCGCTCAAAGCCCATTCCCTAAGCCACACATCTAAAATCTATGTGAGATTAACACTTACCTACAACCTTGTCTATACATTCACCTGAATGTCCATGTTCTTTATATGAATGGGTAGCTTTATAATTGGCTTGATGATCACTATTTGCTTCTATTTCCATAGAAGAACAGTGTTTTCTTGGTAAATAAGCATACCTGAGTAATGATTATGGGCTCCTGCGTAGTTTAGTCAATGTCTGTTAATTCAGACATACTTTGATCTAAAAAAATTGTAAACCACCAAAGAAAATACACCTTACTCATGTTTGTATTTCTATGTCTCCACATAGTATGCTGTTAATATTGTAAGTAGAGGGGCCCAAGCCGAGGGCATCAAGGCTATCACCCTGACTCCTCCATCTCCAAGGCCACAGGACCATCTCTTCTCACTCTTGCGACATCTTCCCTCCCAGGTACAGAGGGAGGAGCTGACTCAAAAGTGGCTTTATTGCCCACAGGAGATGCACAGAACTGCCTGTTGGTCTCAGTTCCATGACACATGATAGGATAAGCCTGTAATTATAGAATGTGGAAGCGGGAGGCAGGAAGTACAGGCTTTCGGCTAGACTAGTCTGCCCAGTGAGATGTGACTCAGGAAACGAAGGAGATAGGGAGAAAGGAGGAAAAAGGAAGGCTTGCAACAGTGGGGAAAACATTTTCTCTAAAATTAGGGAACAACCCAAAGAGAGAGAGAGAGAGTTACACTAAGCAGTCATATTACATTGCTGTCTTTGTTTACAAACCAAAGCTGTAGGCAACATCTGAGAAATGAGCAAAAAAAAAAAAAAAACAAAACAAAACAAAAAAAAAAAGAAAATCCTGGCATCATGCTGGTAATTTACCAAAAAGTTTTAAACTTAATTGATTCTAATTTTATCACCATTGTAGTTTAAGTTACTTTGAAATCAATTAACATACTTCTTTATTATTGAGATATAAATATCACAGAGAATCAAGCTATTATATAGTTTCTGCTATGAAAGACAGCCCATTAAGTGGGAGATGCCAACATGATATAAAACTTAGAAAAACATCATGTTCCACACATGACAATCATTCAAAATGCTTAGTGATGCTCAGAGTAGAAGAATGGGGGGGGATCTGTCAATAATGCTTTATTCATGTTCATTTTATAGAAAATAAGTTTTAAGATTACAATTTAAAAGTAAGAAGAAAGAATAACTAGAAAAACTGACTTTTGTACAATAAAGATTATGTCTTTTTATGGAGTATGTGTGTGTATGGGGGCAATCTAGTTTTAAGTTTTCACGTTCAAATGACAAATGGTATCTTATACATTTATTTAGAGGCCACTCAACACTATTTTCAGATTCTGTTAATAACTGAAACATTTAGCTTCAATTATGAATTGAACTGGTGAAACTAATGCATTATTTTTATTGGACAGTAAACTAAATGTTACAAGTAACCAGTGTGTTAGTGCCATAGATACAGAAAAAATGAATATAAGCCTCACAGTAAGACGATCTTAGAACAACTTAGAACATTCAGCGAAGACTTAGAGCAACACTGTAGACGCCCAGTGCATTTGCCTTTGCAAACACAGTCACGAAATATTGCAACCCAAGTCTTCCATTAAAGTATCATTAACACTCAGCCTAGACACACAGAAACAGCAAATCGAGCATGCATCCCAAAGGCCTTGAAGACGTTCAAACTATCAATTTAAACATGCCTATGTTAAGATGAATGTTTATTTTGCATAATTCTGATTCACTGCATGATGTTTTCCCACATGATGAATGCAATTCACAGCCCACTCAGGAAGATAATCAGTAAAAAACAGAAACAGTATTTTCTTTGATTTTTTTCTCTACTCCACTTTTAAGGAAAAGTTTACCCAATACTAGAAAAGAACATTAGAAGGGTGTAAAATTCACCTTTGAAAATAGTTGGTTCCCCAGTTGCCTTAACTTGGCTTAAATTTTGGTATTTTAAAACCAGTTCAAATATACAAGGCAGTAAAAATTCCAACTCTGAATTTAGTGAGAAAACCAAAATGAAACTCATCCTTCATGGGTCTTTGCAATATATATCCCTGTTACAATCAAAAGCAGCACACGCAATCATCCAGCTCAGCACTGGTTCTTAGCCAACCATCACAAAAAAATATAGTTCTCCAGATAATGTTTCTAATAAACACCAGCCTTATAAAGATTAATAAAAAGCAGGGGGAAAAGGAAATATAGAGGGCAAGAGAGCAGAAAAGAGAAAGAAAAAAGGAGGGATGAAAAGCAAATGCAATAAAGATGAAAATATGGTATGCTCACAAAATTTGCCTTACAACTACCTGAGGCTGACAAGGAGTGATCTATAATGTTGCTGAAGGACACTCAGACCACTCCTAAAGCAGTTGAAGCCACAGCCAAAACAGGAGAGCTCTGGCAGGTAGTGGCTCTGCATCTGCCTGGTTCCCTTAGGATGGATGCAAGTATTTTCCAAAGAGAAATCTAATGCCTACAAGAAAATAACAATGCTTAATGGGCTGTAGAATCACCCTAGTTAGAAACTTTTGTTATGTGGAAACCTCTGGAATAAGAGACAGACTATAATCACTGGTCCATCTTTCTGGAACTTCTTATTCTCATTATTTAAAAAGACGAGTCAGAGCCGGGCGGTGGTCGCGCACGCCTTTAATCCCAGCACTCGGGAGGCAGAGGCAGGTGGATCTCTGTGAGTTCGAGGCCAGGCTGGACCGACAGCCTCGAAAACAATACAGAGAAACCCTGTCTCGAAAAACCAAAAAAAAAAAAAAAAAAAAAAAGACGAGTCAGAACCCCAAGGTTGAACCATTAGTCAATCGTTTTAGAAGAATGTGAGGGTACTCTTGTCAGACTGCACAGATGGGGTAGCAGGCCAGCTCAGGCGAGCTCTCAATTTCAGAGTCTCAATGAAGACCTTTAATGGTGAGCAGTCAATTCCCACTGCCTGCCTTGAGCTCAGAAGAAAAAACAGATTCATTCCAAGCAGATGTTTGATGAAGATGTTTAGTGTTTCTACAGGGAATGCCTGAAGATTACAGCCTCTATGTCAAGTGCAGTGCTGTGTGGCTGGAAATTCTCTGTCTGCTCTGTCTAGTCTGGCAGGAACTGGCCACATGCAATTCCTGAGAACTGGAACTGTGGCTGGGATTTTATTTAACACAATGTTTTATTCATTGTCATTAAACTGTCACATGTTACAAATAGCATTGACTGACCAAATAAATCTTCATTTTGCAGAAATGAAAGCTACAAAATATTTTTAAAACAATTTCTCCCTCTACCTATAGTTATTACTTATATTTTGACATACTGTAGAATTTTCTAGTGAATACATTTAGGTCACAAACTGCATACATATTTGAATACATATACATGCAATATATTGAAATTTTGTGTAGGTGTACAAATCCAATCATTTTGTGTTACTCTATAATACATGAAAGTACATGTGGGTTTGCTATGTGTTGGGCACAAAAACATCTGGCAGGAATTGGGTATTGTTAATTTCAGCAAGCATAATAATTAATAAGTTATAAGAACATTATCTTGAGAAGCCATTATAAAATTATCATTTTCATAGGTTTGCTTTTTTACATGTATTTGTATTTTGTTCACTTATTTATAGAATACATCACTTGGATAAAATCTAGAAGTAGACAGGATGAATTGAATACTTCTTTTAAAGACCATGGATGCATATTCTTAAATTATTAACAGAAAGAACTCATGAAAAACTGACATCGCTTTGGAAATATTAATGAGCTTTATAAACATCTATGCTAAAGTCTTCAAGGGGGAAGAGTTGCTGCTGCTGCACATTCTACAGAAGAGATATTAAGGTTATAAATATCTTAATCAGTCTAGAAGATGTCTCTATTTTATCATGAATAACAATGAACACATCTGTGTGTTCATTTGGAAGGATGCTCACAGCCTAGAGCAGCCAGCTTCTCCCTCCACCACATACGACCATCCCTGCACATTGACACCAGGCAAATGGCTGCCTTGTCTTTGGGACCATTTTATTTGAAACACCTCTGTTTTTAAATGGAGGGACCTTGCTCAGAGCAGCACGGTACCCAGCTGTTAAGAAACACAGACCAAACTGGGACATAACAGGAAAGCATGGGCTGCAATTCCCATCTTCACTGCTCAGTCTGGGGTGTGTGATCATGGAAAGGAACCAGAGCCACCCACACTGTCACATCTCTCCCCTTTATTCTCTTAGCAGGAACAGATTTAATGTGCAAGTGGAGTGACATTATACATTTAGATAATTTTAGATATTTAAAATGCCCCTTTTCTTAGTGTAATAAAATAAAATAAAAGGAAGAGAAGGAGAGGGGAAAAGAAACAGAAGAAAGGAGGACAGTGTATATGTAAAGGAAAGAGTTATTGTTAGTGCCCCCCAAAATGTCCTTATTCTCTCTAGCAGAGTGTAGCGCAGTTAATGTACCACTCCTGTTGCTTATACCTCTGCTATACTCCATGGAAGACATCTGGGTGCTTTTAAGCTCTGCCAATTGTGTTTAAATATCAATCACCTTTCCCTAACCATGATGAAGTCTAGGAAAAAGTATGTAAAATGGGTTTAGTGCTTTGGAAACAAACTTTTCATTAGTCTTATGACTCACATATGCCAAACAAGGCATCCTCCTTTACCTCAACAAATAGAAAAAAAACCGTGACCAATATAGTAATTTTATGAATATACAGTGCATGCAATTTTAGCTGTAGTATGAATGCAGTCAACAGCATAGGTGATTTTTCATTCAAACTCAAAGAATTATACAACGGGAATAAAGTCTCTTCAGAGGTCAATATCTTACAAACTGTATTGTATTTCCCATTGAGTGGCATATAAAGGTTAGCCAATTCTGGAAGACATTTGTTCACAAAGTGCTCATTTCCTTTCCTCAAAGTGAACAAAGTTAAATTATTATGCTTGGAAAATGTGTAATAAGAAAAAGAGACAGCAATAAAAGGCTGCAGGAATAAATTCAGTCCAATTAGCAGATTAGGGTAGAGAAGTAAGGTCAAACTCTAAGTTGATTTGATAGAAATAGTCGCAATTACTCACAAAAAGTTTGCAGTGTTATGAACTGAATCACAGTGTCTAGTTCATTAGTTTGGTATAGGATTCAATAAAAATACAAAAAGATTTCAGACATGGACTTTAAAGTCATCTCTTTAAGCAAAAGATTGTACTGGACTTTAGTTACTTTGGTGTAAATATTTTCTAACATCCTACAAACACTAAGACTAGCCATAGACTTTATCAGGTAGACCAGCAATTCCTAAGCGGCAAAGGATGGGGTCAAAACTGACTGTGGTTTTGGTGTTCCAGGGTCTCCTCACCCGAGTCCTTGAAAATGCCTTCTAGATACTGATTGTTTAGCAGAGACAGGGCGGGGGTGGGGCAGCTCATGCCAAGAGCCCCAAAGGCCTCCCTGTGTGACTCAGAGTGTGTAAATGGAGCAAAACATACTCAAAAGCTCCATGTTTCAAAACAAAAAACAAAACTGAAAAGCTCCATGTTTCAACATTGGCCTCTCCCTATTGGAGAGAAAAATGTGAGCTTGGAACATGCAGAGCTATCATTATAACAAGAACGGACATGGGTTTACACACATACACAAACTCATAGGCACACACACACACACATACAGGCATACATGTGTTCATGCATGTATGCACACACCTAACCACTTGGGGAAGAAGCAGCAATGCCCAGAAATGAAACCTCATTTGAGCTGTTCGTGGAACTTGAATCAAGAGCCTCTAGACTGTTCAGTTATGAGACTCCATATATTCCCACAGAACTTAAGATTTCCTTTGCTCGTGACTAATAAGAGCACAGGACAGGCATGGTAGCTTGAATTCCTGTTCAACTAGACCAACAAAGACAAGACCCCTTCAGTGGCCAAGTCCCTCTTCTACCTTTCAGGTTAAACTCCAGATTTTATGAGGGTTGAGGACTCCCAGACGTTGAGTCTCATGGACCCACGAGAAAGGTCCACAGGCTCCAGAGATGACTGCATCTGTGCTGTTGACTTATGGCAGAGTGCAAGATCTCATGGGGTGAAGACTGGAGGAAACCAGGTCCACCTTTCTAGGAGTGTTCCACTCTTGCCTTACAAACAGAATGTGTTTAATGTTTGCAACAACAAACGCGATACCTGTGAAATGCTGTCTAACAGGGAAGCGCCTAAAAGATTTGGTGCCAGGGTTGTAATTGGAAGATCTGCAACCAAGGTGTGGAATGACTACTATGTACCCACCTCAGAAACAAGGAATGAAAACAGACTCCACATAAATGACGACGTCTGTGCAGTTTGGCCACAGTGAGCTGCTCCTGTCACTGTAGAAAGACCTACAGCAGTGTGGACAATGATGTCCTCAGACGATTAGTGTTTGTCATTCCTGTCCAAACGCCAGCCAGCCTTCTCCGGGGTAAGCAGTCATTTTTACCTCCTTCCGCTTTTGCAATTCTTCAAGACTTCAAGCCTGGATCTCTTTCTTAAGGCAACTGCCACTTACATGCCGTGTGTGTGGCGAGAGTTCTTGTGCACAGAAGTGGATATGCTCTCGGATACTGCAGATGTAGCCTACTATCTGCCCTTCTGATGATGGGTAGACAGACATATCTTACTTCAGATCCTGGCTCTTCCCTGTATGTTCTGTTCTGCTTTGGCCAGGTACACTTAGACTACCAGACTCTCGGAAACAGGAAGATGTTTATCTTTATTATCTGAACATTTTTAACACATCTTACCTCTTCAAAAATATATTTACTAAAAGAATAGCTACTCTACTTTAGAAAGTTTCCATGGCCCGGGTTTAGGTCTTGTAAAGAAAAACCCTGCCTCCCTAATCCAACATTACCATTTCATTGTAACTGCTCCTTTGTCTCTCTCTCTCCCTCCTTCCCTCCCTCTCTCCCCCCCCTCTGTGTAAAACAGGATGCCTTTTTGGTGGAAATTGAAACCATGTATATTGGGCAAGCACTCTACCATTGACCTACATTGTTAGCCCCTGAAATGTTTACAGACTGGGCCTTGTTATTGCATAACTCAGAGAATATCCTGTCAAGGGTTAGGATTACAGGCATGCACCACCAAGCCTCACAGCAGTGACACTTTCTGACAGACACACATGCAAATTACCCAGGTGGTCATAGATCTGCTGCTTTAGTTTCTCAAGCTAAAACATGCTTTTTCCTTCGGTAGCATATCACTAAGCTATCCCAGAGAACAGGGGCATTCTTGACGAATAGAGCTGTCTTAAAAGAAGACTGCCTTGCTGGTCTTTTAGTAGCAGAACTGACCGTAGAATGATTTGTTCTCTGTGCCAATGACACCGCACTGAAGGAAAGCTCCCCAGAAACACTGGCTTTCATCTTTGCCTTGATGGTCTGGCCACTCGCCACAGTTCCCAGCTGCACTCTGCATATCCACGGCCCATGATGCTGCTCATCCAAGCTGCACAGTCTGCTGGGAGCCTGGCAGCTTCCCTCTGTGGGACACATGGCTGCAGATGACTAGTTGAAAATAAAACAACTCCAGGCTGCATGCATCATCAGGCTTCTAATTAAGTTCCCAGATGAGTGACTGCATTTGGAGGCTTCTTCACCCCCATTCTCGTTTTACAAACATGGTCAAAGCACATGATCTTTAAGTAAGACATTTGGAATCAAAGTAGGTAGGTGCTAGTGAGTGCATTTCCTTCAGCATTATCCCTACAAATGCTGCTCATTTATATGTATGGCACTATTTTTCAGACAGTGAAATCTATAAATATTAATAGTCTCAGACATACTAAACATAGAGAAATCTCAGGAAACAATCATGAGTAGCCTTTAGCTTAAAGAAACAAGACTTCCTTTTCAAATTCAAGCAGGCATTTCCATGGTAGCAGGCCTATACATTAAAATGGTCCTAAGAACCTACTCCTAAGGATAACTCATTCTACTCTCCCTCATATTGAGTTCCCCTTGGAAATTTTTACTTACCATGGTTTTTGATTAATAATAATTCCCTTTAGGTTAAATTGTATCCAGCACAAAAAGAAACTTACACAAGTTCTGAGGAGAAATGAAACAGCCAATTAAGGGCAGAACACTCTGAAATCTACAACTACCACAACAGCAACTGGGTCAGTCTGTGGTAAAAATTCACCAGTTTTGGGTAGTTCACTATTCTTGCACATAATAACTTTGGATTGGAAGGCAGCTATGCTCTCACCCTCCCTGGGGATTGGAGTGAAGATTGGGTGGGGGACTGGGGGACCTGGTGGGGAGGGCGGGGGGGAGAAGGGGAGGGAGAGGGAGCAGGGATTGACATGTGAAACAAGATTGTTTCTAACCTAAATAAAAATATAATAATAAAAAAAAAGAACTTTGGATTGTTTGGCCTGAGACTACCTCTGCCCAGCTTGTGGTTGGCATCACACCCCCAGTCCTCAAGCCTGACCATCATCTCGTCTGCTTATTTCCTGTCTGTGAGAAGAAACTGAGGCTATGGGCAGACGGAATCCCCAATTTGTACTCAGTCCCTCCCACTCCATGAATAATGGGCAAGTCTGTCATGTGAAGGTGATCAGATGGAACATGTACCACACTGCTCTTGCTATGGACTGTGTTTATATGCAAGACACACACACACACACACACACACACACACACACACACACACACAGAGTGTGCAAGAAAACTACCTAGTTCCCTAAAGGCTTTATCTTAGCTCAAAGACATAGTTTCATCTCATCAGTTTCTATGATAGTTAAAAGTCTCTTTTTCTGTCCTGCTCAGTCTAACCTGCACCTTGTTTCTGGGCAACCAAAAGGAGGATGGGGTGGAGGTAGACGGTCTCAGTTGTATTATTCAGGCCAAGCAACTATTAAATCAGCTACTGAAATTTGTATGAAGGTGAGCAGTGTTTAAAAGCACAGGGTTCAGATGTCTTCTGGGATTCTTTTAAATTAAAGGTTCATAAAGCAGAAGTGGTGATGTGTTTCCCCTCTTCAAATACGAAAACAGACACACAGTCATGAAGTACAACAAGGTAGCCCATTTAAATGTTGCTTGGCAGCACCCATTAAAAAATAAAATGAATATTTAATGTTTTTTTTACAACCAACTTATTTTTTGCTCTTATTAGGTGCTTTGGTTTTTGGAAAAAGGGTCTCACTTCTCTAGCCTAGGCTCTCTTCAAGCTCCGACAATCCTCCTGCTTCAGCCTCCAGGAGACAGGACTACAAGTGTGAACCACAGGCAGGGGTTTGTTTAAGTTTTTGTATTTTAGATCTCTCCCTTTGTATTTAATGAGTTATTCTATAGAAAAAACTAGGAAAATTAATCTAGAAGTCAGACTTAATATGTTTGAGTATATGTGTATGACTTTATAAAAGTGCTTAATTGGTTGTAGCACTTTTAATAATCTTTCACAATTTTCTTCATATTTCAAAAAATATATAAATAAGATTTTAAGATAAGAAAATCATCCAGTCTTACAGGATTTTATGTGTATTGTGGGCCTGGTATGTATTTAGCCTGTCAATTATTTATAATTTCACGAACGTACACCAAGACATAAAATGATGAAAATTGAACATGTATATTAGTTATAGAAATAGCAAGCAATCTAAACATGCTGGTTCAGGCTTATGAACAGAGAAAACATTTGTTTGTTGGATTTACAAACTGATTTTCCATTTACAAGATTCTAAAAATTCACATGGGTAGTGCTTATAATGAGTTCTATAAGAATTTGGAAATCAGGTGCCCAGGGACCCCAGGTAACCCTAACAAAGCCATACTGTGCCCACACTACTAAGAGAAGACAGAACATACCCACGCTGTATGCTGTGGTTGGAGTGTGTCTGAACGCTTGGCTCCCAGCGGGTGGCACTGTTTTGTAAAGTGGTGCATCCTCACCGAAGAAAGTGAGTCTGGGAGCATGCCCTGAACCCTTCTAGTTCAGTCCAATTTCTTGTTACTCTCTGCTTCCTGAGTGTAGATGCAATGTAACCAGCCGGATTCCTGATTCTGCCACCAAGGTTTTCCTGCCAGAATCCTCCCAGGTCTACAAGACAAAGTAAACCTTTCTCCCTTAAGATGCTCTTCTCAGACTAGTTTATGAATGGGATCCCCCTGAGTCTGTAAGCCCAAATAAACCTTTCTCCCTTAAGATGCTCTTCTCAGACTATTTTATAAATGGGATCCCCCTGGGTCTGTGAGCCCAAATAACCTTTCTTTCTGAAGATGCTTTTCTCAGACTATTTTATAAATGGAACAGAAAAGAAACCAAGATACATACAGTAGAGCTTCAGTGAGAATCTGTGCTGAGTGACAGTGGTACTTGTGTACGCAACGCCTTCATACTGCCGTGGGATACGGTGAGCACATCTAACATTTCCCCTATGCACCGTATGACGTGTGGAACAAAGCACACTAAGCTCTGAGAAGCACACAGGCCGGCATGGAGCCTGATCAATTTCTGTTACTTGCTGCTGGGATAAACCCGTCTCCCTCTACTCCCCTCTGCTGCTTAGAATTTTCTCCTTTTCTGAGCACTGAAATGGAACCTCAAGGACTGGGCTCCCAACTCTCACACACTTTCTTCCCTGCTTACTTCACCCGTTCACAGCTTAAGAAGTTTCGTTAGCGGAGCCTCCATGCAGGCTTCAGGGAGGCCATCAGGGTTGGAGGAGGGCATGCTGCAAATGTTTTGGACAGCCAGCTCTGGGTTAGAACCACACAGCCCATCAACTGCAGGGATTGGAGATAGAGTAACCTATATCTTATGAATTTCACTTCCGTGCCCCTTACCTTAGTCTTTCAATAATGAGGAGAAAGACAAAGTTACATGAGAGTGATTTAGACAAATCAGGATAAATCTATGTATACAAAAAGAAATATTCAGATCTCTTTAATCGTGACAAGGATACAGCAGCTTCTAACAGGAATGCTCCTATTTTTGATAGTTACCTATCAGTCCCTAATTATTTTATATAAGGTGGGGGAGGGGCAGCTGTGGCTGAGAACAACCGTGAGAGGTGGAAAGATACAGGCTGAATGGCAGAAGTGAGGAAAGCAAAACCGTTGAGATCCAGGTATCAGATATGAATTTCCTGAGAAGCAGGGAGGGAGAGAGAGAGGGAGAGAGGTGCTCACACCTATCCAGGTCAGTACGTCTACCACAGATAGACCTTAGTCAAAGGAGGGCTTGGAGACAAGAGCAGGATTTGGTGCCTTATGGTGGGGAAAAGAAAAGCAAAACCAGTTTTTGGAGGGGGAGTCTATGGGGCGATTCAGAACTGTATGTGGCTGGTAATACAGTGGTGTATGTGAGTACTAGACTAACCAGACTTGAGCTATCCAAATGAGATTTAAAAATTAATAGTAAGTATACTAAATCAAGAGCAACTCTTGAGCGGCAAAGGTGAACTATAATCATTAAGGTGTGACTAAAATTTACATACTTTCCACAAGTGGAAACCTCTGTAATGGAGAATAAGGAAGAAACTATTTAGTTCTCATCATTTTTCACATAGAAAGGATTTTGTAATAACCCTCTTGTGTACACTGCTATGCGGCTTAAATGCATATGTTTCCCAACAACACAAACTCTGTTGTGAATCTCTTTGTTTCTAAGTTCTATTTTGAAGAATCTTTCTTTTCTGAAACGGGCTCATTAGGATTAAAATATAGCATTTATACTTGGACTAATAAAAATCGCACAAGAAGAAAATATTCCTTTCATTTCTCAACAATATAGTAAGAAAAAATAGTATCCCTGAACTCAAAGCTCTTTGCTTTGAATGCTGTATTACAGAATATGGTTTCCTTTAAGTTAGAGCTACAGGTATTACTAGGTATGAAGGATGTACTTGCAGAGTTGATATAAATATGTCCAAGAAAATACAAGCAAGTACTCATGTAGAAAGACTCATGACTGAAATATGGTGAATATGAAATATTTTCACCTGTGAGGTCAGAGGGGTCAAGGCTGCCAGCTCTGGAATTCAACCTCATCTTTAGCTGTGCTGGGGGAAAAATTACTTCATCTCTCTAAACTGTTCAAATGATGCTTCTGAAACAGAATTTCACTGAGAAGTAAATGAGAAAAAGTCTAAAGGTGCAATGAACACAAGCTTTTCATTATCTTCTTTGGGTTTGTTTTCTACTATGAAAGCAGAGTAAATTCCGGGTCGAGTGGCTGGCTCGTCACAAACGTAAGAACCCAGAAACAAGCGTGGCCTCTCAGTTTACCACGTCCCCAGGGGTCAGCAACAAACAAACCACAGGCACTGAGGAAGGAGAAGGGTGGGTAAGAAGGGACTCAACTGCTAGCAAGATGGTGAACGTAATTAATGAAAATGATATGCTGAAGAAAATGAAGGGGGAGGGGAGAGGACGAGGACAAGGACGAGAGCTGGTGGAGTAGGGTAGTGGAGGAGGAGGGGTAGTGGGGGAGTGTAAAGAGAAGCTTTTTCTTTGCTAGCTGCCTTGGTTTATCCCCCCGCCAGCCGCCTGGGCTCTGCGGCGTTGTAGTCCCCAAATAAACACACAAGACGCTGTATTAATTATGAAGCTGTTGGCCTTGCTTGTTTCTTACTGGCTAGCTCTGACTTAAGTATTTACCCCATAATTGTTAATCTATGTATTTCTCTTACTGGAGACGTTCCGGGATTCCTACCCCATGGCATTACATCTCGAACTCTCTTCTGTTTCTCATTCCCAGAGTTCTCCTGGACTCCTAGTCCCTCCTATCTTGATTCCCTATAGGCCAGACAGTGCTTTATTGACATAAGACTTCCCCAACAGGGGAGGACAAGGGAAGGGTAGAGGAGGAACTATAACTGCTCCCTTTAAGAAGGGTAGGCAGATTCATTAGGTATTGCCCTTTCTCAAGGCCCTGCCATCTCCCGCAAACACATTTTCTTTATGAATAATAAGCACATACATCCATCTTTAAATTTAAATGTTACTCTGAACTAAAAAAATTCTTTTCTTCTACACTTGGTAGAGGATGGATATTATACTCTTATCACTAATGTGTTACCGTTAGTACTTGAACAAAACCTGACTTTTATTATATATATACATATATATGTATATGTTTTCTTGTTTAAAATCAATTCTTTTAAAACTTTGTATAATGTGTTCTGATCCTATTCACCTTCCCTTCCCATTTCTTCCAAGATTCACCCTACTTGCCTACGTACCCAACTTCGCGTCCTGTTTTGCTTTTTGTCTTACCAAGGCCAATTTGTGTTACATACATATTCTTAGATGGGTGACCTTCCATTGTAGTTTATTTAACTTATCATGGGCTGCACAATTAGAGGAAACTGATCTTCTTTCTCCTAGAAGTTAATACTTACCAAGAGATCTTCAGCTGGGAGTCAGACTTTGAGCCCTACTCCCCTCTCCATGCTGGGATTTGATAGAACTTGGACTTGCACAGATTTTATGATTCTGTCACAATTGTTGTGAGCACATGTGTGCTGCTGTTGTCTGTAACACATTGTTCCCTTACGGTCATCCACTGTTTTTAGCTCTTATAATCTTTCCACTCGCCTCTCCTGCAATGACTTCTGAGCCTTTGGAGGAGAGAGTACAAAATATTCTATAGTCTTTTGTTCTCTGCACCTTGGCTAGTTGTGGTTTTCAGTATTGATGACAATCAACTGCAAACAGAAGCCTCTCTGATGATATCTATGAATACAAGGTTAGGTCATTAGGAATTTGTTTAATACTATCCCCATTTAGCGGAATAATTGTAGTAGACTCTGTCCTAAGGACTATGTCTGTCTAGCCATAGATTCTTGGCCAAATAATGATACCAAGTGTGTATTTCACCTTGTAGAGTGGGACTTAAATCCAATCAGAAAGAGGCTGGTCACTCCTATGACATTCATATCATTTTTACACTAGTGGGATGCCTTGTCAGATCTATCATTAATGTAGCTCACGGGGCTTGTAGCTCGGGAAGATTGATGATAACTTTTCTCCTCTGTTACTGTGCATAATGCCTTCAGGGACTATGAAAGCTAACGGGTAGAGATAAAGGTTCCAGGTCAGCATCAGTTTGATTGCCTCATGTTGGTAGTGTCTTCAGCATTGGGGCTTTACTGTGAAGTTCTGTAGGTGAACCAAGGGCACTTGTAATGTTTGTGGATCAGTGGAATTTCAGTGGCCAAAAGTTTCAAGAGAGTAATCCATTTCTGGAACCAGGACTTTTATTTGTTAGCCTGTCATGCCTAGTGGGGACTCTGTTGCCCTTTTATAGGTGGTTTGGATGTAATTGGCGCCATGATCTCATAGAGAATGGCACTACTAGGAGGTGTGGCTCTGTTGGAGTGGGGATGGCCTTGTTGGAGGAAGTTGGAAGGATGGAGAGGGCTTTGAAGTTTCCTATGCTCTGGATACTGCCCAATGTCTCAGTTAACTTCCTGTTGCCTGCCACCATGCTCCCGGTCATGATGATAATGGACTGATCTTCTGAAACTGTAAGCAAACTACTCCAACTAAATGTTTTCTTTATATGAGATGCTGTGGTCATGGTGTCTCTTCACAGCAATAAAAATTGTAACAAAAACACAGGAAAACTCCATTTTAACTCCCTTTTACTTATGTACACAGATATATTTTAGGAAGATTCTGCAGTAGTAGTTTTCCATATGATCTTTTAAAAAGGTTCAGTGTTATTCATCCCTTCCAGTATTTCCTCCACTATTTTCCTCCTTCCTCCTCTAAAGAACATAACCACTGTCAAGACTTCTGTGTGTTCAAGGTGATACTTTGAATGTTTTGGACAGAAGCATTGTCTCTGTAAATGCACTTGGAATATGAATATGCCTGTCTCCCATTGTGTAATTATTCTCTTCTGTTTTCTTGCACACCATATGTTACAACCGAGGAAATCAACAACCCAGGGAGGCCGCAAAACACATCTGACAGCTGCAGAACTGATTCACTGTTGATGATAGAAAAACCATTTACCACAACTGGGGGTACAAAGTGTGTGCGCTTTACTGAGCCTGGCTCCAAGGGGAGAAAAACATGTCCAGCATTTCCTATTTTATTCAGAATTGTTCTCTCTCGCTCTTTCAGGAATCTCACCATACTTTGTTATGTGTTCCTCCTAAACATAGCACATGGCAGAATACACGTGCAAATGTTGGCTTTGGCAAGAATTTAAATCCAAATAGCAATGGCATTCCCTATTTTTCAAAATTGATACTGGCTTTTTATTTAACTGTGGAACATTACAAACACTGCCATTATGCTAATACCCTTTCCATTTATATGGAGTATTAAGTTTAAGTATTTTGTTGTTGTTCATTAAATTTAAATATTACTTCAGTGCTATGGGCTACTTATTCCATGAATATATGTGTACACATATATCTCTATGAGTTTCTGTGCACCACATGTGTGCAGGGGCTTTTGGAGGTCAGAGGGAGTCAGATACTTTGAAACTGGAGTTACAGGCAGCTGTGACCTCTTTAAGTGAATTTTGAGGACCAAACTGGGATGGTTTGAGAGAATAGAAGTGTGCTTAACTCACAAGCCGTCTTTCCAATCTCTAGTCCTGACTTCATCTTGCTTTCTAATTTGGAATAATTAGATGTAATGAAAATCAGTAAACTAAAGAACAACTACAAGGGGGATTCTTGGTTTTTGCTTTACCCTATATATGTATATATATGTACATGTATATATGTATGCATATATGTATATATATTATACTATGCATGGCCATACATGTGCTACAGAAAGGATGTGGATGTCAGAGGACAACTCAGTGAGTGAATTCTATCTTTCTACCATGTAGAGTCTGAGGCTTGAACTCAAGTCATCAGACTTGGTGGCAAGTGCCTTTACCTGATGAACCATACTTCTATGTTCCCTCATCATTTGTTTAATATAATAATATACTCCAAATTCACTGCCTCCCCAGGATGGTTTTTTTTTTTTTGGCGACTTGATACAAGCTAGGGTTATCTGGGTAGAGGGGACCTCAATTAAGAAAACATCTCCATTAGACTGGTCTGTAGGCATGTTTGTGGGGCAATTTCTTAATTTATATTGACTTGAGGGCCCAGTCCATGGTAGGCGGTGCCACCACTGGGCATGTTAGCCTAGGATGTACAAGAAAGCAGATTGAGTAAGCCATGGAGAACATGTAAGTAAGAGGCTTTCCTCCACAGTTTCTACCACAAGAAGTCACACAGTACACACCACATGTGTAAACATGGCCATGTTGGGACTGATCTGCTAGTCCAGTTTCTGTTGCATGTCTTTCTTAATGATTGCAGGGGCCATGCAACCACTCATCCTCAGCTCATCTTTGTTCTTGTCTATCACTGTTTGGGTGCCAATTATGTTGTATAAAATTTTCTGGGGAAAGGTGAACAAATGTCTATTTATACTACAAAGAACACCAATACCTGACATAGAGAACCAGTAAGTTATTGGGCATACATACTGGAGTAACTTACAAGAGTATGGATAAATCAACAACAACTGAACTACCAAAAAGTCTACTGTGGCAGCATAGATGTTAACTTACAAATGCTGCATTCCTAGAGCTCTGTATAACTTATGAGTCATTCGGCTGGTTATAGTTCTCCTTTTCCCAGAAACTGTTGCTGCTTAAGGAGAATCCTTGTGAGTCTTGTAAGTTTCAGGTACTTCATGAGAGGTACTTATTTCCCGAATCTTGTTTCATTTGTTTCTGAATTTTAATAGCTTCCCTCCAGGAAAGGATGTTTCAGTTTGGAAGAAATTACTACACAACACATTTTATAATATTGCTTAGCAGGCTTTCATTTCATAAAAATCCTCAGGTTAGGGATTTCATTTGTACATTTTAGCCTGTTGTGGGATATTTTTACATAGTGTAAAGATATATTGCTGTGATTGGTTTAATAAAGACCTCAAATAGCTAGACAGGAGATAAAGGCAGGACTTCTAAAGAGTGAGGGAGAAAATAGGAGATGAATCTAGGTAAGCTAGAGATGCTAGGAGACATGGAAAAGAAACAGGAGATGCAAGAGGTAAAAGCCACATAGTAGAATGTAGATTAATATAAATGAGTTAATTTATATAATAAGAGTTAGTGGGACAGGTCTATGCTATGGCTAAGCTTTCATAATTAAGAATAAGCCTCCATGTCGTTATTTGTGGACTGGTGGTCCTGATGGAAAAGTACTTACAGTAACTTACAAGAAAAGGACTGAATTCAAATAATGAAAATCTACATATTTGCTATAAATAAGAATAAATTTTATATAAATGTGGGCAAAATCATTTCCACACACATGCTATTTTCAGTTCTTCATTAACTTTATGATAATTCTTTTTTTTCTTGAAAAATGTCATATTTAAAATTCCAAAATTGTTCTCATTGACAGCTTATTATAGTAGAAAACAAAATGAATAGAATGATAAAATATCATGCTAAAAGTCCTACTTTTTATTTGTCTTCTAAGTATGCTAAGAGTCCTCGGCTTCTGCCATGCTTCACGGGTCTGTCCAAACACTTGTTCCGGGACACAGGAACCTGGAAATCCTGGCAGAAGTAAATCGAATCTGCTACCTGCTGAAGTCAGTAACATTCTTGTTTCTGGGCATGGATCATTTGAATGTTGCTTGGTTTGACTACTAAAACAAAAGTTATTTGGACGAGTTTCAGATAATGTTCAGGACATTCAATAAGTGAGAAATGTCTTCAGAATACTTCAACCATTGGCTACAAACAGTAATTATTCATATTTAATTATTCTACTTGAAGACAAGCACTATTTTATGCAAAGCGACTGATAGCTATATTTAAATAGCAATTCATTTCCCTTTAGTTGGTTTTTCTTTTTGTAAACAACATCTATACAAATCTCAGGTCTAAAAGCACAGAAAGAGTCAAAGCATATGATATAATAAGGTCTTCTATTAAAAACTTTAAAAGTCAGACAGAATATATGATTAACATTTACAATACTGCGGGAAGAGACAAGACTTGTAATACTTGAGATGTATATTAACATTTTGTCTATTGGGCTTTGGTATTTGGTAAATTTTCCACAGGCATTTTAACTCTCCCATCAGCATTTACAGAAATAATAAAATAATCTTTGACTACCAAAGTAAATACAATTCTAATTTTAAATGTGAAAAAAATTAAGAGGTTTAAGCTATGCAAGAAAATCTCTCCCTAGTGCTATTTGCTTGAGAAAAGATGAAGCTGAAGCCTTCTGTCTGGGGATTCTTGTATAATTGATGCAGTACCTTTAAAACTAAGCTGCTTAGTTTGATCACATATGAATGAGGTGGTAACACACAGGTGAGATACTGGTCACCCCAAAGTCCACAGTTCAGGAATTCCAAACAAGTTTCTCTTGCCTCTGGATGCACTAATACCAGCCCTTTCCCATTTAATTTATGCAATATTCCTACTACATTTTATAGAATTTTTGAACCTAAAGCTTTATTTATGAATTTGATGCTCATTACTGCAATTGCTTGCAGAACTCAAGGTTTTCTTCTATTTATAGAATAATGAGCACAGTTCAAAGCAAAGAAAATGGAACCTGGTGAGTCAAAGGAATTAAAAAGTTTCCTAGAAAAAGTATGACATTAATTAAATTGTGTCCAAGGTATTTCTTTCCCCAATCATTTAAAATACAAACCTGCAACAATGTAAGTTAACTGGGGTTTCCATGACCCATCAAAGTTTATAAGATATTACTTCAAACACCATTATCTATTATAGGTGGCCTAAATTAGAGTACAAGTTGTATTTCTTAACATTGAAATATTAAACAAGAATATTTTATTTACATATATGAACCAGTTTTTAAAAACTAAGTTTTCATGCAATGCCATAGTAATTTGATTGAGTACAGTTTGTAAATAGTAAAAAGGTTTAATAGAGATGTCTGTCCACTTTATTTTATGTGTATGAGCATTTTGTGTGTCTGTGTGGACTGTGTACCATCGTGTGCAGGTAGTTTCCATAGACACCAGAAGAAAGCATCAGATTTCCTGTAACTTGAGTTGCAGATGGTTGTGAGCTACCACGTAGGTGCTGGTGATGGCACCCAAGTCCCTTGAAAGAGCAACCAGGGCTCTTAACCTGAGTCATCTCTCCTGCCAGCAAGTGTCTTTTTTTAAAATGTCACATAAGGAGTTTCTGTCCTAGTTTTATTTGATGTTTGCAGTTTTATGGGGGCACTTATAAATGTTAAAGGATATATTTTGATTGATTTGACAAATTCTTTAAACTTCCCTAGAGTAAAGTACTAGGCAAGATATAAAAGACTGTTTTATTCCTGTGTTTAACCAGCTCCCATGAAAGTTCTGATTTTCAGAATATAAAAAGTTGTAAGTTCAATGGATACAGACTAAATAATACAAATAATCATAAATCTAGTTACAAATGTTCAGGTTATAAAAATAAATTTCCAATAATAAGAGTTTGATATATTTTTAAAACTTTATTATTTAAGTTACTTTTACTCTTTCCTATATCAACATTATCCCCAAAATGGAGAACTAATGTTTTATCAGAATAAAATCTTACAATAATACTAAAAAATAATTTACTTACACTTTGGTCTAATTCTAGCTTTATGAGATTTGAAGAAAAAACTTAGGCAGGTGTGTTAGAATAGCATCTATCACACAAATTCTGCTCATGGAAAGTTGAGACCCTGTCACTCCTATAGTCAGGCCCTGATTGCACTTTTTATGAATGGTGGGGTCAAGAGGGCTTTTTTTAAACATATAAGAAGTAGATAAAATGGAAACTAAGATACAGCATCTCTACAGAACAGATAGTTCAAGGAATCAAAAGCTTAACCATTTTCAGATACTAAAATAAAGCCAATTTTTAAGATATCCCAAGTCTGGTTAAATTTGACAGTTTTATTAACTTGCTGTCACTAAGGTGGCTGCTGACAAAATTTGAACAGTAATTCATAAAGCACTGGACAATAGGCTGTAATGTGTTTAGCACGGTAGAACTAAAGTCAAGTAAAATAAAGGAGTAGCATGGAGCAAGCTGAACTGTGTGATAGACCTGGGGAAGGGTCGACTAGGAGGTCCCAGAGATCATAGACAATGTGAAACTGGCACTTAAAAGCTATTTTCCCCAAACAACAACAAAGCACTGATTCTTCACTCAGACCACAAGGCATAAAAGCCTGGCATCCTGGTGCCTTTTACTGTGGGTCACACCTCCTTACCTCTGTGGGATGGCATGTTGGCATGTTAAATCCAAAGCCACAGAGAAACCCTGTCTCAAAAAAAAATCTCTGGACCACCGTGCAGAACCAGAACAGAAAACTGAGCAATCAGACCTTAACCAGGACTGTCTCCCTGCTCTCTCTCTCTCCCCCGCCCTCTCTCTCTCTCTCTCTCTCTCTCTCTCTCTCTCTCTCTCTCTCTCTCTCTCTCTCTCTCTCTCTCTCTCTCTCTCTCCTTTGTACCCATTCATCCTCTGTTTAAAACTCACCTCAGGAGCCAAACACCCCTTTAAGTGTATCCACAGTAGATAAATGTGCTTTTTATCAGCGTTCATGTCATTTTTTTTTTGAGACAGGGTTTCTCTGTAGCTTTGGAGGCTGTCCTGGAACTAGCTCTTGTAGACCAAGCTGGTCTCTAACTCACAGAGATCCACCTGTCTCTGCCTCCCAAGGGCTGGGATTAAAGTCATGCACCACCATTGCCTGACTCAACATTCTCGTCTCTAACTGGAGTACTGGACAGGAGAGTTTGACCTGAGCCATTTTTGACCTATTGGAGTTGCAGAAGCCTAGGGCTTTGCCCTAATCCCTCTGTTCACAAGAAGCTCACACACAAAAACTCTTTGGGATTTTGTGTGACAGTTAGTTACCAGTCCCTAAGGTCACTAATTCCTACTCAGAGAAGTCACAGGTTTCTTATGCAGCAATTCGAAGACCAACACTCTAGGCTCAAAGTAGGAAGTATGATGACAGCAGAAAGACATACAACCAAAATGAAGTATTAAGAAGAGCCTAGGTCCTGCCCTGAATGAAATGACAGACTCTGGATATCCCCATGGAGGGCCTTACCCTCCCTGGGGAATGGAATGGGGATAGGGGGGTGCTGGAGGATGGGTGGAGAGTTGGGGAGTGGGTGGGAGGGGGCAGGGGAGGAGGGGAGGAAGAGGGAACTGGGATTGACAGGTGAAGCAAGCTTCTTGCTAATTTAAATTGAAAAAAGAAAATAAAAAAGAGATACTAAAAATTCTGAAATGCCCAAATAACAAAAGTTCATATATTGAATAAAAAGAATTTCATGGTCTGTAAACATTACACTGAGATTGTAGTAAGAAATTATTACAAAAATTAAAAACACCAAAAATGATAAAAATGAGACTAAAAGGAAAAAAATAGCATGTAGGTACCATGGAACCTAACTGGTAAAGATATCAAAGGACCTCCTACAATGCTCATTGGGTGGATAAGGCCTAATCACAGCACACCGCTGTTTGGAATCTCCAGCTTGGTGGGTGGGGATTCCATAAAGCCCGCCCATCGGTGGCTCCTCCCCTGGAGATGCTGAATCCCACGCCTATCAGCTATTTAAGACCCAGCCCATAGCTCTGCCAAGCGTGCTCTCCTACTTCCTTTTCCTGCCTTCTGAGAGTCACCCGGGGGTGTTCTGCTTTGCATTGCCGTTTATTAAATCTGGATTTATTAATTCAGTTTGATTTGGCTTATTGCATCAGCAGCAGAGGAACTGGCAACCGGGGATCTAATACCTATCAACAACAGAACTGGGCACACAAAAGGAGGTAACATCCAGAGACTCTATCGGCAGCGACAGGCCAGCCTCTGGGGCAGGAAGGCAGTGCAGTGGGGAGGTGAGAAGGGTCCATGAGTGTCTCAGGGCTTCTATTGCTGTGATGAAACACTATGACCAAAAAGCAAGTTGAGGAGGCAAGGGTGTATGTGGTTTACACTGCCACATCACTGTTCACCACTGAAGGAAGTCAGGGCAGGAACCCAAACAGGGCAGGAACCTGGAGACAGGAGCTGATGCAGAGGCTACGGAGGGGAGCTGCTTATTGGCTTGCTCCCCATGGCTTACTCAGCCTGCTTTCTTATAGAACCCAGGACCACCAGCCCAGGGATGGCACCATTCACAATGGGCTGGGCCCTCCCCATCAATAACTATTTAAGAAAATGAACTACAGTTGAATCTTATGGAGGCATTTTCTCGGTTAAGGTTCCTTTCATTCAGATAAATCTAGTTTGTGAATCAAGTTGACATAAGACCGGCCAGCACAACAGGCTTGCAAGAGCAGGAGGAACAGACACTAGGCACATCGTGAACCACTGTAGACAGGTGTTCTGCTGGAGCAATCTTCCTGTTGGCACAGGCCACAGGGAAATGGTTACCACCCGCTGCCCCTAAAGCTTGAGACATAACTATATGTTGGGGGGTCAGAAAACATGTGAATAGGAGGTGCTCAAAATTTGCCATCTATAATTGAAAATCAATATGGGATTTCAAAAGTAGAGAAAATCTAACTATAAATGTTATCGATTTAACAAATAAAGATACTGATATGGAAATTAATGTCAGTTAAGATGTGAAAGTCAATGCCCCTGGAAGGTAGAACCAAGCTGGGGAATACATTTTCAATGAGGGGGTAGAGTAGCTGCTTTCAACAGTAAAATCTCAGTAACTTGACTTACACAATTGCAATAAAAAATAGCAATAGTAGTCATGAAATAAACCTGTGATTATACAGGCACACTTAATCCAACTTGCTTCCTTGGTAGGTAAATCCTCAAGTCCTCAACCCATCTGAATTGTACTCTAAAATCAAAACAAGTAGGTAGCCACATGGAACCTGATTTTGGTAATATAATTAATCAACAATGACTCACAAGCTGGTTTTCTAGCTAGTGTGTGTAAAGAAACACTATATTTCTATATGAATCATTCTGGGATGTGCTAATTGCATTAACTTTTCTGATTTAGATATTACTTGAATTTTGAAATATATCCATGCCAGAGGTAATTACTTATGTATTGTTGTGTAGCAATTTCCTCCAAAAATAAAACCTTCCATCTTGAAGCCTTAAAACATAGGGTGTGAAAAGGGAGGTGAAACAACATGATTTTCTAAGTGATGTGTGTGTGTGGCTACGGCACTCCTGAGCACTTGTGTTCTCTGATCTTTCTCTTAGCTACAACAAGTGTGAAGGAATTCTGGCCTTAGAACAAAACACACCATGAATCCTGAGTTCTATCTTTGAAGTTCTCCTGTAACATCTTCAGAGAACCATTCGATTGCTGCTGAAAAATGGCTCTCAATTTCTAACTAGTTTTTAAGCCTAACCCTTTAATTCTATGGGAAAACAGCCAATTAGGTTAGGAGCAAACTGTAAAAATTAGGGTAAGAGAAATATTCTCCCAAAATAATTTCCAGCATGTCCACAATTTAAAATACTCATGTGTTTATTTGGTCAGGTTTTATACTAATTACTAAAATATGATGTTTATCACACATAAAATATATCAATTTTACTGGGGCCTGTGCATCCAAACCTTACTCTGTTACTCATGTATCCATACTACATTATCTTTATGGACTGTTGCAAAGTTGTACTTTCTTATATACTAAAACAGACGCTGTACAATGTAACTCAGAAATCTCACTCATTGGCTTTACGAAAACAAAAGAAAGACCCAAAGGCTATTTCAACACTTTCTTCCTCCTTGTTTTCACTTTTGTGCTTTAATACAATGAGTAACAGGAAAGAGAGACGTGGATTCTCCTGTATATTACTTCAGGAGAAAGGGAATTTTTCTTCAGTTGTTTATCAGTTCACTGAGGACCTGAAAAGGTCAGACAGCTAAATAAAGGTAGGATATAATATGACTGCACTTCCTTTAACAGTGGAAACGTTTAGATTCCTTTCTTCTAAAAACTCAGCAAAATCTTAGTATAAATAAAAAGAAAAGAAAATCTTCAGGGGAGAGGGGTGACCAAAGACATTTGGTGAGAGGAAACAGAAACAGAGGCAAGCTGTGTTGGCTGCACTGTCACGCCCCTGACATCCTCTGAGTGTCCAGCATGTGTAGTAGACGTGAGTCAGAGAACAACAGTATGGGTGAGAGTCCTGCTCTGAAAACTAACAAGCATGGTAACAAGCGGAGTCAAGGCCAGTGAGGTAACAACATTTAATTTCAGGCACAAAGGATGTACCTACTCTTCCTCTTTCCTGAATCTTACTGCCCCTCCCACCCAGGCTGGCATTGCCTCTGCCTCCTCTCCTGCACTAAATGGTTCTCCTAGTGTGTGTAGCACTACTGGCTGTTTATTTTTTGTATGTATCCTTTCTAAGTCATTATGCAGAAAAACTAGATGATCTCTTTAAATTGTCAAAGAACATAGCTCATTATTGCAAACTTGAAATCAGTCCGGCACTGTGTACAGTGCGCAGCATCTTTCTCCCATTTCTCCTTAAGTCGTTGATCACCAGTCACTCTCCTTGGCTGCATTCTGATTTCTCCTCCATTCTTAAATACTTCACTGTTGTTCTTTTGCCTGGAAAGAGTGACTTCTTTGTCATGACTGCAGTTGGTTCCTTGTCACTTTATGCCTGAACTTAAATGTTCTCTCAACCCAGCTACACATAAACTGAGTTTTAAGAATGGACAAGACATCTACTCCAGTTGAACAACTAACTCATCAGGAAATAGATAAAGTTGACTCTGTTCCCGTCGGCCTGATGTCACATGAAGTCATAGTATAGCTATTAAGAATCTAGGAAATGCCACATAAGAGTACATTAAGCATGCTTCAGGTACATCTAAGATATTACCACACAATTCCATGATTAGCTTCAACATACTTTCTCTTAGCTGATAAGAATGGTGTGGTGATAACAATATTCTGAAAATCTTTATATTCTGAGACTGGAACGTTTTCTAGCCTTCACAGCCAAAGCTAATAATACACCATTAGGTAACATAAGACTACTATTCTGCTGTGTACCCACCCTGTTTGTTTAACTTGCCTTTAAGAAAACAGTGTAACAAATCACCCTTACTTGCCTTGGACTTCCTGTGTAATCAACCTTTACATCCTAAACTAATACATAGCTGTAATCTTAAATTATATTCTTCTCCATGCCTGACCCAGAAAAATACATGTGTCCTTTGCTAATAAGCACAGCAAAACCAGCATAAATTAAGAGCCAGCATAAATTTTAATATAACATTGGGTATTGACTGGTAAACAATGATTTATATAATATTGTTTGTTATCTGGATCAGTGGAGTCAGTGACTTAATCCCTTGTAAAGTTCTTTTGAGAATTTCTGTGAACTATCTCTTATTCCTTCCACATTTGTTGGTTTCTATACTCTCCAGTAAGAGAACAAAGTCCTTTGCCCAGACACACACAGTTACATAGCAGATAGACATAGTCACAGACACAGGACACAGTCACAAGACTGTTGTGCTATATTATTTTAACTAGGCAAAGATGTGTTATATTTGTTTATACTGTGGAATATTACTTTAACTATGTGAAGGTGTGTTACATTTGTTTCTGCTGCCTTTGTTAACAATATAAAGATGTACTACATTTGTTTGTGCAACATTTAACTAGGCAGGGATGAGTTGCATTTGTTTTACCTTGCCTGCCTAAGGCACACGATTGGTCTAATAAGATGCTGAATGACCAATAGCTAAATAGGAGAGGAATAGGCAGGGCTGGCAGACTGAGAGAATTAGGAGGAGGATAAATCTAGGTTCAAAAAGAACAAAAGAAGAGGAGTGAAAAGAATGATGGAGAGAGGAACACAACCAGGGCCAGCAACCAGGCAGCCACCAGCCAGACATGGAGATAACAGGAAAGTAAGATATATAAAAATAAATAAAGGTAAAAAAAGTCCTGAGGCAAAACCTAAAGAGAAACAGATTAAAATAAGAGCTAATATAAGGGTGAACAAGCATAACTATTAAGAAGTCTCCGTGTGATGATTTGGGAGCTGGATAGTAACACAAAAGAAATCATGCTATAAAAAAAAGAAAGAAAAAAAAACCTGTTCCATGAGACAGCGCTCAGATGTTAGGTCTCAAACCAGCAAAAATGGCTGAGAGGCCTAGTAACATATTAAAGCAGATGCAGGGTGCTGGATTCTCCCAGCATTCCTCAGTCCCTACTTGTTACAGGGTCCTGGCTGGCAGAGTCCAAACCCTAAACTTCTCCAGCCAGGGACTGGGTTGCCCTTCCCCCAGAGCCTCTTCCCTGAATAATCCTGCCCTCTGGGCTTTTGCCCTTTTGGTCTCCTGGCTGTCCCCTCTTTCCTCCCTCTCTGTTCTCCTCACATGGCCCAGCTCAGTCTGCTGGTCATGTCTACTCTTGGCTCTCCTAGATGTCTCTACCGCCGGTTATGCTCTCCCTCATACCTATAATAAACCTTCTCCTTCATGTACCTAGGATCAGTCATGTCCTTCTTTTCATTCATCAGCCTGTACAGATTCAGACTCATAAAACCAACAGAGGGCAGAAGATAAGGGGAGCATGAAGAAGAGAATTCAAATCTGGACTCACTCTTGGTTAAATGACACCAAGAGGAGTGCTTTGATTTTTTTCCCTGATACATTATTGGAGACCTGGAGTTTATTATTAATGTGTTGATACCAATAAGTAAGCTGGCTATATTACTTTACTCATGTAATACCAACATTAAGGAGTTTATGGCAAGAGAACTGCTATGGGCTCTTGACCATTCTGGCCTATAGATTGACATACTAAGGCAAAGGGAAAAGAGTGATTGTGAGTGTTGGCAAATGGCAGCTTCATGGCCTCAATGATTTTTTTAACTGTTTATGATTTTATTTTTCTTTATAGATGCATAAATTCCATTGTATATATTACTACATTTTCTTTATCCAGACATCTGTTGATGGAGACCTGGCTATAGTGACTATTACAACAATAAACATGAGTACAAGCATCTCTATTGGATATTGGTATACAGCTCAATGATTTTTTTAAATGAAGTGAAGGTATTGAGTAAAATACATACATATATACATTACAATAACAGGACTCTATTCCCAATTCTTAAGTCAGAGTTATTTTACTGTCTGCCCTATCCTCAAACCAGCCATCAAGAGAACATATGGAAAGTCCTAAGTAGAACAGTCACAGCAGGATGACTCCTCAGAATGGCAGTGCAACGCTGAATGAAAATGCTGTGAACAGCAGCAGGGAACATGGAAACAAGAAGGGACACAGACCAGCAACAAAAGCACTGCTGAACCATGGGATCTGAACATTAATGTGGAAGTTAACAAACTCTTTCTGGAGGCCAAATTCCATCCTTTAAAGATCTTCCAATAACTGGTTATATTCCTTAAGTCTGAATGGGAGTGGGAGGGGAACCTTAAAGAATCAGAAAAAAACAGGATCTGCAAAGGAATCTAGAGGAGCAGGCTGCTAATTCTATGCAAAAAGAGAATATTAAAGCTGTCTATTTAACTAAACCACATCAATTTTCTATTCTTCTGGCACTTGGGATTTCTCAAGAAGTGGAAATTGAATTAACTCATATTCACTCATATATATATATATATATATATATATATATCCAGTAAACTATAAACTCATTGAAATGAATGAAGATGTTCTAGCAAGAGGCACTGCTCATTCTCTCCCTGCTAGGGATGACATGTCATCAGACTGTGTACTTCAGGGAGGAGCAGCTTGAAAACATTGGGAACCCTGCAATTCTACCAGCACAGGAAGCATAATCAGAAACCAGGATTTAGAAGTCCCCAGAAAGAAGGAAGCAAGAAGTCTGACTTAAGTAATATTTTAACATAAGGGTACTACAATACAACTCCTGTACCTCCAGCATGGGATCATTGTGTATAGAGGGATGAGGAGATGGAAAGATTGTACATGCCAGAGGAGCAAGGAGCTTACTGTGAGATTGTGTCTCCAAGGAATGTCAGAAGCTACATCCATTAAAGTCTCAGCAACATGACTGCCCAAACATGGGCTGGACAAGGATAACAAGAATAGATATGCCAACAAGGAGGTGTGTGGGGAGTCTTGGAGGCATCAGTCCTACACAAAGAACTACCAACAATTCAATGCTTGAGAGCAGGAGAAATAGTCTTCTCCAGGGAAAGGCACACCAATTGGCTATCCAATACAAAAGTCAGCCCTGAAAACATACATACAATTAATGTTATACATACTGAGCAAGTTGTACTTATATATTTAGGAATGTGTGTGTGTGTGTGTGTGTGTGTGTGTGTGTATGTGTGTGTGTAGCAACACTTAATGAAAAAAAGAGACCATAAATTGAAAATGAGGTGGATTTGGAGGGAGGAAAGGGAAGGAGAGGAAATTATGCAATTATAAACAATTATAATTTAACCCCCCAATATAAAATTTAATTAAAAAACCCTAAAATTAAGAATCACTATCCCATATCACACCTCCCTGGTAGAACTTGCTAGAGTTTGGGTGTTAGATGGCCTTTAAAGGGCCAGCCTATTGTTGATGCTTTGACTAAGGATATTTCAAGGTTCTGGTGGCAGTATATCAGTTATGAGTGAGGGCACACCAAGATCTCCATGATAATAGTGCATGCACACAGCCATGAAAGTAAGCGCACCTTTTCACTGGATACAGAGGCTGAGCAATTGCCCCTGTTTCTACTTTTCCCTAAGCCCAGATGCATTTCCTGCTTTTGTCCTATTCTAAGTGGCTGCTGTGTTTTTGAAAATTCCACTTAGAACTGGCAAGACCAGTGTGATTTTCTAATTCAAAGCTGAGTTTGGAGACAGGGTTGTGCTTTATTGAGACAGCAAGTCGCACTGGGGGCTACATCACTAAATCCCATGGTGCTGCTTCAGCTCATTTGAAGCACTGAATGTTGCTGCATCACCACGATAATCTTGTTTGTCTACTTAGAGCATAGACTACAATCACAAGGATTATAGTGTACAGGTCTTTGAGTCTACAGTAACAAAATAGTACATTTTAGTTGAGGTAAAAAATGAATAAATACTTTAACATAGATTTTAAAGATTACTGTAACAGGGAAGTTTATGTGAATTATACAAGTGAAAGAGATAAACTGAATTATAAAGAGAAGCCTTCCTGCCAGCCTGGTTCCAGAGCTGCATCAATCCCAAATAAACACACTTGAGGCTATATTAATTACTAAGCTGTTGGCCTTGCTTGTTTCTTACTGGCTAACTCTGACTTAAGTATTTATCCCATAATTGTTAAACTAAGTATTTCTCTTACCAGAGAAGTTTCCGGGCTTCTTATCACTATGGCGGTTACATCTTGACTCCCTGTGTTTCTCCTACCCAGAGTCCTCCTCAACTCCTAGTCCCACCCATCCTGCTTCCCTATTGGCCAACAGTCTTTATTGACATATACACAGGACTTCCCCAACATCTCCTCTTTTCTGTCTAAACAAAAAGAAAGGTCTTAACTTTAACATAGTCATATTATATATAACAGAACAGCTATCAAGCAAGAACACAGTTACAACATTTTGTCTATCAACATTTAGCAAGATTTAAAGAAAATATCATCCATCCCATCCTTGTGAGTCCAAAGTAGCTTATCTTTTATCATAACTAAGGAAAACTATAATTATCTGTCTTCAACTCCATCAAAGACCACAGAAGGATAATATATAAACACTAGAATTTATAGAGACACCTTGCTGCCTGGACAGTCACCTGAAGTTCCTCTGTAATGTTGGGGTATCCATCTTCAGCCCATAGGCCACACTGTGTCCAGAAGACTTCTCAGCAAAGCAGGAAATGTCAAACTGCCCATCTGCATTCAGTTGTGTTATTCAACTGAATAACATGTATTCCCAGCATTTCTTGTCATGAATCTCCCATTTTTATTACTGAGTTTCCCTATGGTGGACAATAAACATGGACTTTTTCCCACTAGAACGACATGTGCTACAATCATAAAAAGTAGCAACAAAGTTAGCATCAGTATATTATTAGCTTACTATAGGCAATGATTTGAGAGCAGAGGATTTTCACCCAGTGTTCTTAAAGCCCCACACATGCTCCCAGTCCCTCTGAATTCCCCTAAGGAATCCTACAGAAGCTGACACTTTCTTGTTCTTCTTTCTTTGCTTCTCTGCTCCTCAGCCTGAGTTTTCTGGAATCATGAGCATGTGTTCCAGGAAGCACACAGACAACCCGTTAAGACCTGCAAGAGTAACACCTGGTTGAGGAACTGGAGACTGTGGGTCATCTCTATTGTGATGCTGAAGCCCATTCCATACCAGTCATTAGCAAGTATGCAGTAGGACTGAACAAGAGTTGTTTGCTGAGATAGTCAGCTAAACAACACACTACCCTCTGCTTCCCTGTTTTCTTTTTCTTCTAGGCCAGTTTCCCTCCTGGTGCTTCTTGGCATGAATCTAAAACACCAATGCACCAAGGACCAGTTTTAGCATTTGCTTTTAGAATAACCTGAACAAGTGGACAACATGTTCATAGGAAATGGGAAGTAATTGGAACAAACGTGGTGAAGCCATTCTTTTGTGAGACTTTGTGCATGATGGTCACACACCTTGTACCTTTCCTCACAACAAAGTGCAAGTCAAGGAAAGTTCAAGGACCTCTGATGTGGGATGTCCTGGTGCTGTGAATACGTGTTGCCTTTATTGGTTGATGAATAAAGCTGTTTTGGTCTATGGCAGGGCAGAATATAGCTAGGTAGGAAATCCAAGCAGAGATGCAGAGAGAAATAAGTCAGAGTTGGGAGAAGATGCCAGCAGCTGGCATCAAAACATGTAGAAAATGAGGCAATGCCATGGCCACATGGCAATACACAGAATAATATAAATAGGTTAATTTAAATGCAAGAGCTAGCTAATAATAAGCCTGAGCTACTACCCAAACAATTATAATTAATATTAAGCCTCTGAGTGATTGTTTTAGAAGCAGCTAAGGTACCAGATGGGACACAGAAAAGACTTCTGGCTACAGACCTCATAGGGTAGGTCTCACAAACTTGGGATAAAGAGATATTATCAACCGGTGCTTTTCTCCTTGGCTATTATTGTGAGAATGCTATTTGGAGTCAAGAACAGCAATCTCGAGCTGTAGAAAACTTTCTCATCTTCTTCTCCTTTAGTTTTCTCCACATTTACCACCATTTGCTGTGCTGTAGCATTTTAAAAAATACCAACAGATCTTGTTGACAATCAATACAACACTGGAGGAAATCCAGAAAATATTTCATTTAAAACAGTTGATTAAATGTGATTAGCAAATATAAATGACTCTTTCAAACAACAAGCAGGCTTGGCTTCCCTTTAGATCAGGTTGTAATGCAAAGGTCTTGACAATGTGTCTGAAAATATAAGAATTTGATGACTGCAATGATACTTGACATGCATGCAATTTTACTGCTGGCTGAATATCTGAAATCTGAAATGCTATGAAATCCACAACTTTTTGGGTACCAACTTCTTCCCACAAGTAGAAAATTCCAGACCTCACTTAACCTGTTGTAGTCAAAACATAATTGCTACTATTGCAAAAAATTAATTGTAGGCTATGTCTAAAGTATATATGAAATATGTTCAGGTTTATATTTGGATCCTCCCCATGTAAGACATCTCATTTTGTATATATAAACATACCCAAAATTATTTCTGTTCTCAAACAATTAGAATAAGGGACACTAACATAGAGACCAGTCATTCTAGTTCTGCATTCTTGGTTGACTGACATCCATCACCTCTGAGCTCTACTCTCCAACACATTTTAAATAACCAACTCTGAGCTTTCTGGGCATTCTAAGCTAAAAGGGAACTATGGAAGCCTGGAATCATAAATCTCAGCGTGTGATGGTGAACAACTATTTAAATTGAACAGGGCACCTGTTCCCTATCTAGACAGTGCACAGAAGAGGGGTTTGGAGCTTAGCTCAGTGGTACTGCAAATGATTAGTGTGTGCAAGGCCCTGGCTTCAAGAGACTTAGTACCACAAAAGGGTGGTGATAAAACAAATGAACCAAACTATCTCATCCACTTGACGGGATATTTAAGCAGATAGATGCTATCTATGAAAGTAAATTATAACACAAATAGGGGCGGAGCGTCTGTCATCTCTGTGGATACATGTCAAGTTGATAGGCATTCGAGTATCACCTGATAATTGGTGCCTAGTAAGTGTTTCCTGTTAACCCTTGCATTACCACAGAATGTGTTCTAAAGGCCTCAACCATCTCTTGGAAATACAAAGGGAGAAGTCTCTCCTTCACATGCAGGTGGGGAAGCTATGAAGGCAACCAAAAGCTGCCCACACACTTCCCTCACTAGAAAAAGGACAAGTAAGAGGAGGAGATGAAGCTGTGAGATATGAACAACCAAAATGTAGAATACAGGAGTTGGGGAAACGTTGGAGTGGTCACTGCTCCAGCCTGAGGCACTGAGCCCCTATTCCCAGCCCCTGTAATAAAAAGCTGGCAATGGTATCACTCATTTGCAGCCCTAGCACTCGAAGATTGGATGGGTGGACTCTGGAAATTCACTGCTAGTTGGTTTAGGTGAAACAGAGAGCTTCAGGTTCATTGAGAGACTCTATTTCATCAAATAAGATGTGACCAAACAAGACGCTCAAAAGTTGCTGTCTTTTCACAGCATTTGCACAGGCAAGTGTATCCCTCTCCACACATGTATACATACACATGTTCACATGATACAAAGCATCCAAATAAGCTTTGTACACAGGAGTTTTTTCTTACATCAGATTTAAATGTTAAAATTTTGGCTTGAGCAGTTTTCTGTCTTCTCGGGAATAAAAGGAAAATCTCCAATTTTCAACTGTCTGAGATGTTCTGATTCTCTACTGATAAGAGCATAAAAATGTAGATTATAATCTTTAGAAGAATCACACACAGAACATGGTGTATCTCTCCACCATCCATCCTCTTCCTCACAGGCAGACATTCACACGGAAACATGTTGTGCCTTTGTGGCAGGAGTGGCTCATTTACTTACAGTCAGAAAAAAAATCTCTAAGGTGAAAAGTCATCAATACTGTAACTAGAGCTTAGCATAAATTACACAGTGGTAGCTTTATATTTTGTCACACTAGTCATTATCTGCATTGTGCTTCCCCTTTTGTTTCTGAGACATATGAAACGGGTCCCTGGTTTAGGAGCCAGAGTGCCCTGCCCCAAAACCAACACTATTGTGGTGGGAAAGCCATCACTCTATCCCTGCTGTTCTTTTTCTCCTGTGAATAGACACACATATTCTACTCAGATACATGCTTGAAATTATTAAGTAATCAGATGATATTAGAAAACTGGTTCTTCTCAATTTAAACATTGTGTCTCAAGTCTGTAGAAACAAGGCGTCCTCTGTTTAAAAGAGTTATAAGATGCAAAAATACAGCCTAGGATAAAATCAAACAACTAATCCTATCAGTCAGTATTAGACCAACACAGACACGCACAAATAGCACAGATGAAAGACTATTTCAAGGAGAAAATTTACTGAGGTCAGACAATGAAGAGTCAAAGAGGGTAGAAATAAAGCTTCCCACGAGAGACAAGAAGCAGAAAACGACAGATCGCTAAGATTATATCTGTAACTGGAGGAAGAATGCTCAGTATTTCCCCACATGATTTCTATGCGAAAGAAAATATTTCAAATTTAAAATTTACAGAGACTTCATGATGAATTTACAACTCCTAAAAAGGAATGTCATCCTCTATATTTCATTAATTTTGTGTTCAAATGCTGAAGACCAGTGTCTACTTTACTTCTCATGTGAAGGGCAGAAGCCATAGAAGGAAAGGTTAGAATTTTATAGTTTATAATAATGAAATGCACATGAGACTGAACCCCAAAATTACTAAACATCACATTTAAAACAAGGGGAGAATATAGTTATTATTTCTAGCTAACTCTCATGAAATTCAATTATTGAGCTACAATTCAAAGATCATTTTAAACTGGAAATAAAGTTTACACCATTTTAAACTGGAAATAAAGTTTCTGAAATATGCTGAATCTTAAGAGTAATGTGAAAGAATAAACACACACACACACATTCATCGACACCCTGCCACACATACCCATGAACAGACACATAAAAGCTCATACACACACACACACACACACACACACACACACACACACACACACACACACGTCCCTACACATGCATACATCATGGTCAGTGCTGCAGGTATGTGAGATCTCTACCTACACACACACATGTACACATGCATGCAATCACACAACCAAGCCCCAAACTCCATACACATATGCACATACTGAGGTTAGGAAAGGTAGGAGAAAACACAAGGCAGGAGAGTCCCTGACTTATCATTGAGGACAAGCTGCACTGTGGTCATCACTGCACTGGTTTACAAGTTGGATGGGCTCTGAACAGGAGTGTTGGAAATACAGTGATAACCACCAATTACTGGTTCTATCATCTTGTCTTCATGTCCAAATCTCTAGCTGCTAGATGCAGACATCTTATTAGCATCTTTGAAAATCGTAGTAGCTGCTTTACTACTGTCATTTTCTTTCTTATTCCTATTTTTCAGGAGTAAGGCTCAAATATGTTCTGTGGCATATGGTACCTTTTATCGTATATAGCTGGTGGTGAATGAAGCAGACAAATGACAGTCATAAATCATAAGGAGTACCAGAAAAGTAATATCCCTTGATCTCTAAGGAAAGATGGAAGATTTAGAAAGACGAATACTTAATTAAAGATAGAAAATCATGGTCAGCACAATTTACAATTGCTTTTGCAATTGGATGAAGACAGTCATATCAATGGGCATTTTGAAGCACACAGCATTAGCTACAAACCAGTAATTAGAAATGGCTCTGTGATTTTAATTTAAAAGCACTAAAAAAAAAGAACACATTTGTTTCCTGTGCTGTTAAACTTTTCAAGTTTAATGAATGGATACTTATAGAAATAGAGACTATCTTGTGGTGATGGAATCACCTAGCCTAGTCACACAGGGCTGTCACTGCCTCTGCACTATTTGGAAGTTTGGTGCTTGCTTTGCTGCAATTCCATGCTATCAATGGGGAAGAAAGATGTGCCACAGAATTACAGCAAGTTGGAATAAATACAGAAAAACCCAGACATGAGGCACTGTATGGGCCTTCAGAAGGTCAGTAAAGGTAGAAAAACGAAAGTAATGCTGGCAGAAAGGAACACCGAAAACATAGGCAATGAGGTTGCAGTCTGATGGGGTGAAACTGTGACAGATCAATGTTAAATTAATAAAGAATGTGGCTGCAGTGTACTAGGACCCTGGATCCTAATGTTTGTTTTAAATATTTTAGAGTCAAAAGTGCGTGGGGGGGGTTATCTTGGTGGGAGGGCACATGTGTCCCAAGACACAGATTGTGAATGGGCAACATGGTGGAGTTGATTTTCTACTTTTGCCTGTACACAGGTTCCTGACCTCAAACTCCTTGTACCATGTTTGCTTAGTGAATGCCTCTACCAGCTGAGCCTTAAATTCTTGCAGCCCCACTAACCTTTATTATTTAAGATTATTTTAACCATTACACTCTTCTCAAATTATTACTAAATATTTAACCATATTAAGCAGCTTTAAAGCATATCATTAGTCTCAAATAGAAATAGTTTGATTACATTTTACTGTATATAAATCTTATTCTTCCAGTAATTAACTTTAGTAAGTAGCTGGAAGAAAAACTTCTAGGATGTAGATTTCCAAGATCTGTGTTTCAGAAAACAAGGTTTTATTCTTTATCAAGAGATTACTCTATGGAGATATGGAGAAATCTTTTATATTTAGTTGTGTGTTTAACATGTGTTTCCATTGGCCTATACAGTCATACATGCCAAAACAGCTGTTTTTTTCCTACTTAATTTTTTCGTATATTTTGAGCTTGTTTTCCCCTGCTCTAACTCCTCCCAGATCCTCTCACCTCCCCTCACCCAGAAAATTTTATGAACTCTCTCTCTCTCTCTCTCTCTCTCTCTCTCTCTCTCTCTCTCTCTCTTTCTCTCTCCAAAGCAAAACAAAAACAATACCAAACACAACATAAAATGAAAAACAAAATACCAAACCAAACAAAATGAAACAAAATACACATACAGAGACTAAACCAAACCAAACAAAAACCCCATATGGAGTCCGTCAATACTAAGGGATCTATGTATTAGAGGAGGCAGTAATATTGTAAGAGCCCAAGGTGATGGATGACTCCAAGGAAACAGTGTCTTGCAGACACAACAGGGAGGATGAACACATGAACTCACAGAGACTGTGACAGGATGTACAGAAACAGTTCTTAACAATGAATGAAGCACACTAAAGGGTTTGCAACTTTAGTCCACTTATCCTGCAACACATATGTGTGAAAGTAGTAAATAGGGACTTTTTGTCTTCCCTGCTTCTCCAAATGATCGCTTCTCCTTTACATCATGGTCCTCATAATCTCCTTTATTGTGACTTTATCATGCATGATAATGCACAGCCCTGAGAAGACAGGTGCAAGCCCTTTCCCATAACCCCTTGCAGTGTTACATAGCTGTACTTGTCTACATTTCACAGTTCTGATGGTTCTCTACCCAGCTTATTATTGTGTACTACCTACTATTCTTAACATACAATTCATATATTCCCCCTCTTGTTCCTAGATCTTTTACTTTTTCTCCTTTCTTTTTCTTTTACTGTAAAGTCTGTGGCTGCAGACAGTATCCCAGCCTCCCCCTCCCAGCTATCTTCCCTACCCTGACTTTCTTTCTCAGTTGATCTAATACTCGCCTACTTCCCTTCCACCTTTAATCTCTGTGACTATTATTCTAGTATACACCATATTATCACTTTTTGTTAAATCTTGCAAGACTTATTATTGTTAAAGAGGCTGTTGTTTTTAAGGTGGATAATGTGCCATTAGCATAGAGGATCTATCCAGCAGTTTCAGGGATGGCTCAGCAGTTAAGAAGACTGGCTGATCTTCTGAGGACCCAGCACCCATATGGTAGCTCACAAACATGTGTAAAAGTAGTTTCAGGGCATTCTTCTGGTCCCTGAGGGTGCCATGTATGTAAGTAGTGCACAGGCATACATACAGGCAAAGCACCTATACACACAAGATAAAAATTTCAAAATGGACACATCATAGGAGACATAGACTATCTTAAGATACATAGAAAAACTGAAATAGTTTCTTATATTGTACCTGACATTGTGGTGGAATAAAACTAGAAATGAACATGAGAAATACCAGGATATGTACAAACTTGAAGAATGAAAAATACTAGTAGACCATGGGTGAGGGAAATAAAGAGATACTGGAAGACTCCTAGAATTGTATAAAAATTAAAACATAATATTCCAAACCTTGCAGGGTAAAATAAGAGCAGTGACAAGATGGAAGTTCCTAGCTACAAGTGCCTGTATTAAAAACATCAGAGATCTTACATAAACCACTTAACAATACACCCTTTGTACCTAGGGAGACAAGAACAAATCAAAGCCCAAAGTAGGTGATGGAAAGAAATAATCAACATTAGGACAGAAATTAGCGAATTGGAAAAATTAAACAACACACATGAATCAATGAGAAAAAGGTTTGAAAAGATAAACGAGGTCAATAATATTTAGTCAAATGATCAAAAGCATCAGAAAACCCAAATCCACAAAGGACGGTCTCTAAAGGGCGACATTATAGCAGATCCTACAAGAGTCAGAAAATCATTAGTATATATTTTCAAAGCTTATATTTCATTAAATTGGAAAACTGAAAAGGTGAGTTTCTAGATGCATGAAAATTAAATTAACAGAACAGAAACAATTTAAGCAGGTCTAACAGTAACAAGACTGGAAAATAAGAAAAGTCTCACGACTAAACCTGCACACTGCTAAATTCAACCATGTCTTTAAAGAAGAACTGACAACAATGCTTCAAAAGCTGTTTATTCTACGAAACAGAAGTGAGAAGAACAGTACTAAACCCGTTCTACAAAGCCAATATTACGCCAGTATCAAATACAGGATGAGACACAACAGAGGAAAGAAAATTACAGAACAACTGGCCTGATTAATATAGATTCAAAGATAATCAATATAGCATTTTAAGAAAACATTCAAGTACACATAAAAAGCTTCACCATAATCAAGTCCGTTTCATTCCAGAGGGATACATGGATGGTTCAACATATTCAGGCAAATAAATGACACATTAGACAAATGGACCTAAGGACAAAAATCACATAATCATTTCTCTGTAAACTGTGAGGGGGAAATGTATGGGAAATACTTGAAGATATATGCACAGGCAGACACTTTTTTTGGGAAGGGTACCAATTGCTCAAAAGGGAAGAACTGAGGTAAACAAATGTGACCCAATGATGGTAAAAAAAAAAAACAACCTTCCATACAGCAAAGGAAACTGAGTTAGGTACAGAGAACATATAGAATTGGAGAGAAACTTCGCTAGTTGCATACCTGTCGAAGGTCTGGCATCTAGAATATACAATGGAAAACAAAAAACAAACAAACAACCCCCCAAAAAAACTAAACAAAGAAATGAACAACAAAATCATTAAATAAAAGACTGAAATGAACAGAAAGTCTCAAAAGGTAAAATACACATGATAGGAAGCTAACCTCACTAGCAGGGAAGTGCATTTTCTTTACAACTGGAATGACAGTCTTCAAGAAAACAAGACAGCTGGTGAGGATGAGGACAAGAAAGCCCTTGCGTGTTACTCGGAGAAATTAAGCTAGTCCAGTCACCATGGATGTCAGCACAGAGGATTCTCTGAAACTTACAATACAACCAAACTACACCACTTCTCCCAAACTGTAACTCAATACACTACAAAGATAGTTCACAGTAATGTTTACTACATTGCATTGTGCACAGCAGCTAAGCTAGGGAATCATCCCAGATGTCCATCAGCAGAGGAGTGGATGAAGAAAAGACCATTTATGTACACAATGGAATTTGTTGAGCCATAAGAATAATGAGATTATGTTGTTTGCAAGAAAATAGATACGATCAGAGATTATCATATTAAATGAATTAAGTGAGTCTCAGAAAGACAAATATCACATTATTTTCCCATTTGAGAGTCCTAGATTAAATATAAAATTGTACATAAAATCAAATATATACAGATGATAGGAAAGTAGGTACAGAGCTGTCTGGGAACCAAGGGGAATATGGTCAAGAGAGGAATATAGTGGATATGGGGAGAGAATGTGTTCCAAAATCATTACATCATTACACAAAAATGTCCTGTGTGACTCTGTATAATAAAGTTCAAAATTATGTTAGCTTGGATTATACAAAAGTATCAGTGACATAATTAAAACTTGTATGCAACATACAGTATCAATAACATACCAAACACAAAACTACCTCTAGGTTCAAAGTGGTGGGTATTTAACAATCATCATAAACATACCCAAAGGAAATTCCTTTGCATTTAAGTGACAAACCACAGAGAACTCTCCTTTGCCTTTCCTATGGAACACTCCCTACACAGACTTTTCAAGAGAAAGCCAACCAGAATACATACATGATGGTGTTGATGCCCGAGAGCTGCTGGAACATCTGCAAACCACATCCCACAATTAATGCTCGGCGAGTAGGGGGGTAACTCAGCATTCTGCAGATTACAGGTCCAGCTGTTTTTACAAAAGAGAGAAAAGCCCAGCCATTACTTTTAGATCTCATTGCAAATATATGACATTAGCACCATTGGATGTTTCGAAATACAACCTTTATGGAAAATTGGGAATGATGTATTACTTCTAAAACCAACAGCATTTTTTTATTTGTAATTTCAAAAGTAAAAGCAGAGAATTCTGATGATAACATGTTATGGGTACTATTCAGACTCACAGAATCAAATCTGTCACACATTATTTTTCCTTGAATCTTTTTAGTTGCAATTATTAATTATGCCTTCTGCTTTTCTACTTTCTTGACAATTAAACATGACTTAAAATGCATCCATGTGGGACCGTTACAAAGTAATTGGCAAAAACAAGCACACGAAATGGCATTTATTCCAAACAAATAGGAACAAAATTCATCTCACTCTACTCTATTGACATCTAGGAATCTAGGCTTGATACCAGTTCTGGTTATGGCAACACTGAGGATTATCAAAATTCAATAAAAGAAAAATAATGTCTATTGCACATAAATATATGCATGTATGGAACTGTTTAAAACTCAGTTGGTCCTGAATAGGTATTCAATGATCATTTTAAAATATAAACAGGGGCTAGTGAGATGCCTTAATTGGTAAAGGCACTTGTCACCAAGTCTGATGACCTAAGTTCTATCCTGGGGACCCACATGACAGAAGGAAAGAAATGATGCCTACAAGTTACCCTCTGACCTCCACATGCACACTATGCCATGCACAAGTAGGCAAACATGTGCACATGCACAAACATACACACATACAACATACACTCATAAATAAATGTAATAAAATATAAATGGGATTTTGAAAAGCTTAGATCAGTCCTGCACAGCTGTGGTATCTTAGTCACTGAGGTCTCTAGTAATGTAACTGGCCTGTGTCATGGCTTCTACCTGCTCCCCCCAGGGTTTGCTACAGAGTGCCCACGAAACACTAACAAGTGTTGTATATGGATCCTCCTAGGATCCAGGACATGTCTGCTGTTAGAGGAAATGGCCTGTGATTCCCCAGATGCCAACTGCCTAATTAAAGCACTTCCCCGATGGTCCTGCTTCATCACCAAATCCTAAACTAATCCAAGGGAATTAAAATCCAAGTAAATCTCAGTTTCAGGAATCTCCTGAGAGCCACATATTTAGTTTGCCTAAGTGATAAAGAATGTGTGCACTCTCTCAATAATAAATGATAACAGTGAGATGTCCAGCATTAATTAGAAATGAATGTTATAGTATGATAAAAATCACAAAGCTTGACCTACTGAAAATGTTTCTGTAATGCCAAGACATTACAAATCAGTCTAAAGGGGCACTGATGGTCACTAAGAGCTCAATAAAATGAACTTATTTAAAAAGCAGGCTGAGTATATGCCATACATAAAATTGACTTAGATTCACTCAAACTATTGGACAACCAACTGCTTTAGAGAGGCTTTGTGAAACACGGAAAGGTCAGGTATCTTACTGTGACAGTATATATATAAATATATATATATATATATATGTATATCATGGATCACTTGCTTGAAGGAAGGTGGGCTTCTGTGCAAATACAAATATCTTTAAAGGAACTGCAAAAACACCTACCTTTCCCCTAAAGTCAAAATATTTGTTTTTTTGTTTTTATCGGTTTTTTTTTTTTTTTTTTTTTATTATATTAATATTTTTTTTATTTTCCATTTTAAATTTAGATAAGAAACAAGGTTGCTTCACAAGTCAGTACGAGGTCCCTCTCCCTTTCCCTCCCCTCCTCCTGTGCCCTCCCCCCATCCCCCCCCCGTTATCCCCTCATTCCCCCAGGGAGGGTGAGGCCCTCCATGGGGGTGTCCATAGTCTGTCATTTCATATAGGGCAGGGCCTAGACCCTTCCCCAAGAGTTCAGGGTGAGAGTGCACCTCACATTGTTCTATGGGAGTCCAGAGACCGTGTGTATACTTGGGATGGGTACTGATCTGCTGTCCAAGGCTCAATAGATTACCTAGGCCTCGAGACATGGTTTCTCTGTATTGTTTTGGAGGCTATCGGTCCAGCCCGGCCTCGAACTCACAGAGATCTGCCTGCCGCTGCCTCCCGAGTGCTGGGATTAAAGGCGTGCGCCACCACTGCCCGGCCAAGTCAAAATATTTGTATAAAATATCACTTACCTTGTGTATTAGGAATGAATTTGAAATGATAACTAAATCAAACTATACTTGTCTTGGCTTTCTATAGTCCAAAAACTACCTTTTCCTTGTTCAACAATTCTGTAACAGTATTCAAAATGCTGAAACTATTTCCATTATTACATTGCTCATGAACTGATGGTCAGGTAAGGTCACAAGGAGAAAATTATAAAGAATTAGGACCAAAGTTGGCCTTGCCTTAGTATGAAGGGGTGGGCTAGCACATGCTGTGGAATATTACTTTAACTATGTAAAGATGTGTTACATTTGTTTATGCCACATTTGTTTAATGATATAGCCTCCTGTCCCTTCTCAACTCGGATTCCTACTTTCCTTATACCCACTGGCCATCCCTCACTAGTCTCTATTCTCACTATCTCCACTACTCTCCCCCCTTTTCACACAGATAGTCCTGGTCATGTTCAGTATGGTTTTTGTTTGTTTGTTTTTGTTTTTTCCCTCTCTGCTCTGGACACTTCCCGATGCCTCTGGATATTTCCACTTTCTTATGAGCAATGAAAACCTTCCCCCAATGGAGCAGATATTTCAACAGGTTCTTTACTATGCCCTCTTGCATACAGGTGCAGCTCTCCAAAAACTGACATGTGAACCAGAAAAGGGAGGCACACATCTTCAGGGGAAAAGAAGTCATGCTTTGACGGCTTGAAATAGATCTCTAAAACTAAACCCAATTAATTTAACAAGTCCTCACATTGGAAATCACCCTGAAAATGTTCTTTGACGATCATGCCATTTAGAAATCATCAACCAAAGGGCACTTAGAGAACAGCTCCTAAAGCGGAAACTCTTGGGTAATTCTAACAACCAAGGGACAACGTAAAGAAGGTCAAAGTCTATGAAAGCACAGCATGCAAAATTTGTGGAATGGAGCCACAAATCTTAGCTTCAACCGAAAAAAACCAACAAACAAAAAGACAAAGGAAGCACAGGCTGAGGACAATAGCAAAGCCCACAAGATAGCAAAGAGCTTGAAGACAGCTGAAATGAGCCAGTGAGTCCAGAAGCTGGTTCCTGGAAAGACGAATCAGTCTGTGAGTTCATCAAGCCAGACCCTGGGGCCAATTGAGAGTCTCCTTGAAATGATCCTGGTTCTGAGCTCTGCCCTCAAATGGCCAAAGAATACATGGGGATTGGTTAAAGACAGATCGCACTAGATTACCTCACCTGTATGCAGTGGAGCCTAACAAAAAGTGCAGTGTTCAAGACAGGGAAAATGACAGGGACTAGACTGACCTAGACTGACCTAGAAATAGATATGAAACATTGGATACCATCAAAGTGGGAAAATCAAGGAACAGATTGCCTTCTTCAGGGAGAACAGGACTAATGATGCCTTCATTCCAACCCAATCAAGCTGTTTCAAGTTGCTTTCACCAGAACTGTGAGACAAGTACGTATTTTTATTCTGAAAATAACTTCTGATTTGTATGTATGTAAATATGCATGCATGTTTGTGCATATGTGTAGACATTTATGAGATGGCATGCATGCAGAGGTCAGAGAACTATTGGCAGCAGTTGGTTCTGTCCTTCTACCTTTGGAGATTGAACTCAAGTTGTCAGACTCAACCCAGGTATCAGGTCCTTAGCCAGTGAGCCACCTTGCAAGCCCAGAACTTCAACTTTTGTAGTCTGCACATAATAGACTCTCCTACAATATTCCACTGTATGGACCCTGTTCCATTAGCATTCGTTTACTCCCTTGAGAGGAAGGTCTCTACACAATGAAGGAGTGCCATGGATGAAATGTTTCCTCCCTCCTAAGCAATGAGCTCAGGGGTATTATGCAAACAGCTCGTATTTAGGCTTGGGATCTTCTGTATCCTGAGCATATTAAGTGATAGTGATAAATACTCTGTTTTTCATTGTTTCTCTGTCGATGTTTTGATCCCTGAACTGTCTTGGAATAAAAGCTGCACAGAATGCCAGTAAAGCACTCACTCTGGAGCAGCATTGCCTAGAGTACCCTGGTCCTGAATCTCTAACTTGACTTCAATTTCTTGACCCCAGTCACTGGGGGGTTGTGATACACTGTTTAAGCTACCAACTTTTGAGGAATTTTTTACAGCAGCCACTGGAGTCTAATATAGAGAAAAAAGTGGGAGAAGATATAAATGACCAGTACCAGGAATAAAAGAACTGAACTCAAAATAGTAATAATAAAACAGGTGTATATTATTTATATTATATATTAATTTTATATTATTATATTATATATTATGTATGTATAATAATATTATATATAATTATAATTTTATATTACATAATTATATATTTACTATATATCACTATCCATATTATATTAATTATATCATGCCATCACATATATCATATTAAAACAACAGACACACACTCCAAAATAGTAAACCTTCAAAGTCCAGAGAGGATCTGAGTAGTCAGACCTACAAGTTATAAAAAAATTAGTAAAAATTTTGGAGGACTGGGAGATGACTCAGTGGTTAAGAACATCTGCTGTTCTTCTATAGAACTGAGTTCAGTTCCCATCATCCATATTAGGTAGTTCCATGGGATCCGACATCTTTTCTGGCTTCTATAGGCAGTCACACACATTGCATATACTCATACTCAAAGACACACAGAAATAAACACACTGACGCACCATATACACACAAACAAACACAAGACATGCAATATATATACATGTAGACACATAACCACATATATATACACACAGCAACACACATAAAATATATACATACATACAAACAGATACACACACATACACACCACAACACAGAACCTGACCCTCAGTCCAAGCTGATTTGTGTCATTTGTTGGAGCCCAAAAAGTATCCTAGAGAGGGTTTGGGAATCAGAGGAATTTCAATCTCTTGATTGTTCAACTAGTTTGATGGTATGTCACATATGCTGAAACTTGTCAATTTACTTTCTTTAAACTTATTTTACAATAGAGTTGGTTTTGAAAAATAATGAAAAGTTTTCGAATAAAAAAGATTTTAGGTATCAGGAAGACCAACATAGTGAAATGGATGGTGACATTCCAAGGCTACAATCCCCTTAAGTAGAAGCAAGCTTATTTCCCCAGAAGCGCTGACTCCGCCCATGCAGGAATACAGAGGAAGAGCCAACCACTGGGGATGCATGGCCCTTACATCTCCAACATTTTACTCACCACTGCATTCCTCCCTGTTTGATCCATTTACTGAAAGACTTTGTCACATACTAAAGAGTAAATGGTTTATTTTATGACTAACAAATTACAAGATCTGGGGTGGAGAAGGCTCCCCACCACAGACACTTTTCAGACTAAATTCTTTGTTGTAACGTAGGTCCTCTGTGGGGAAAGCAGGGCTGTATTGCAAAGAAGACAATCATTCCTCACTTCAAACATCAGTCTCCTCATACCCAATTTAGAGGCCTGTGATATGGCTTCAACCATATACAGCAACTTCTCCCAACACCATAATCAGCTTGGAATGGCAGCTTGATACAGCCATTCTCACTCTGTCAGCTGTTGGCAAGAAAGGAGGACCAGGCCTCACAGGGCACCAAAATATCAATGAGCATTTAAAGTCGTGTCTCCGATACCCTTGGTAGTCAAGACAGTTTGCTATCCTGGCATGTAGCTGTCAGTTAGCACATTGCAGAGGCAAGCACAATTAGTTACGATTATTAACCACCAGGCATATTAAGCACTGCCACCATCCTGATGACCTCACATTTCAATGTCTCTTCATGCCTGCCCAGCCATCTTATCATCATAAGCATCACACCCAGAAAGGCTGCACAGGTGCTGAGAAAAGCTAGGCACAAAGTGGGTAAGGGGTGAAGTGACCAAGGTAATATATTTTCCTGATCTTACCCCGACTCTACTCTGTGCCTGATAAGGAGACTGATTTTTGAACGCTAACTCTCTGAACAGTCATGTCCACTTTGGCAACACAACATTTGAGACTTTAACTGACCCAGACCATGGCCCAGAAGCATAACCAAAACAGTTGTGTTCTGCTCAAACAAATGATGCTAGGTTCCCCTGACCTATGTCTGCCAGTGATGTCATGTTGTTTCCCTTCTTTATAAATGCTGGACAACTGAGCTTCGGTGCCAAGCATTCTCTGTGAAAGAGCCTGATCTCTGTTGCTGGCTAATACAGGACTCTAATTTGGCCTTATAAAATAAGGGTGTCTATAACTCTCTAGCCTGGACTATGATAGTAGCTCTCCCAAGGTCAGAACTAACATAAACAAATCTAGAATATGTGCTAATTGTCAATGCCATTATTACAGGATATTTTATATTTTTGGTTGTGAGCCTAGCCTTTAACAGCTGAGCCATCTCTCCAGCCCTTTACAGGATATTTTAAAAAGTTATAACTGCATCAGTTTATTTCCTAGGCATAAAAAAATGAACAAGTTATAAACATCCTGAGTAAGAACTCTGTAAGATCAGAGCACTTCTGAGCTTAAGAAGGAACCACATTCTATCTTCCCCATCCTCTTAGCCCTCCCTGCTCTTAGAGCCAACCTTAATTATTTCATTCCTACATCCAGAAATTTGAATATTTCTCAAGAAAAATTACGAAAATGGGCTACTGTGACCTCATGACAAATTCTTGTATTTCTTTTTATTTTCTTCTCTTTTTTAAATTTAAATTAGAAACAACCTTGCTTCATATGTCAATCCCAGCTCCCTCTCCCTCCCCTCCTCCCCCACTCCCCCCCATCACTCACCCAGTTCCCACTCTGCTCCCCAGGGAGGGTGAGGCTCTCCATGGGGCCACCCCCCCTTTTCTATTGCTGGACCAGGCATTCATCCATCTCCACCAAGAGATAACACACATGGCCTAAAGTGTCCATGTATCTCAGTGCTCAAAGATCAGTTCCACCATAAGCCCCCATGTCTACTACAGTGAAAGATTCCCATTATGAAGATTAGAAACAGACATGTCCTGGGAAACATTATATATTCAGTCACAAGCTTGACACACAGTTTCTCTGCCTGTAACCTTCTTCAGGTCCAGCCCAGCACCACCATACTGTTGCCAAACCATCTGCTCATGAGGCTGATCAACTCTCTAGCCTGCTGAACTTTCTGGATAACAGATCCACTAGAGTGTTTCATGGGGGGAACAGTGCCAACCCAATCTACCTTTTAAATCTATTTTTACATCACTGCCCTCTGTCAGGCAATGGTTCGTCAATTGTTGTATAATCTGTGTTACCAAAACAAACCTCGAGTCTTCATAACTGCCCCTTAAAATGTTTATTTTGCCAATGTTTCTTCTGATTTTAGATGTCTGGTTATTTGTTTTTTTGCTCTTTGATAACTTCTGTATGTTCTGTTCCTTATCTTTCATCCACATTGGATTTTATTAGGTGTTTGGTTCAGATTTTGTCCTTGTTTTTATCATTTTACTTATTCCTGAATTTAGTCCAGGATCAGGTTAAATAAACAACAGTCAATAACTATTTGCTCAATGAATTTGAAGAAGCAAGGAAGAGAGAAGAAAAATGTTCCATGCAGATAGTGTTGCTGAGAACTTGCAGATGGAGAGATTTGAGTGCATTCCAAGCTGCTAGATGATGCTGTGGTCGACTACAGGCACCACTAAGTCTTGGGTGCATCCATGCTGTTGTCCTCCTCAACAGGAGCAGATGATGTTTGTCATTACAAGCTGGTACCTGGCACACATTCTATTTGGAATAATATGCTGTTGGTATTGATAAATCCAACCCATGTGGTGCAATTCCTTCACAGTCTGACATTTATGCCAATACATTTTGAAATCCTGCAAAGCAATCAATTTGCCAAGATGCCATAATGGGCCAGTTGTCTATAAGTGCATGCTTGCAAGCATATCATTATAAATTAGTATCCAAATGCAATCTCTGTGTTAATCTATGCATTATTAGTCCAGGTCCCTAAAGTAAATAGTTTTTCTACCTGTGAGAACAGGTAATGACAGGGCTTATTGGGTTGACATACTATTTTCTAGAAAGCTTCTATTATTATTACCAAGAACTATTTCTAAACTTTAAAATACTCTCTTAGTCAAGTGCATCTAAATAAATGATGTGGTCATAAATTTATTTCTACCCCAGTAATTTTCCCATGTAAATCTTTAAATATTCTTAACGGCAATGGGAGATTGGCATGCTATTGAGAACTACTGCCCCAGAAAACCATTCTTGAGTAAAGAAAGCATCATTTATTAAATGAGCCATTTAAAAATGCAACTATTCTGCCAATATTCTGCCATTATTTCCACAAACTATCATTCTTAGTAATACAAGTTTCTTTTAGCCTGTACAATTTTTTTAAAAAAATGATTTTACATGTTAGGAAATAAAACTACCCCTGACATAACACTTGCTAACAGCATACAACCATGCAATGTTGATTAGTGCAGTTTCTCCAATCAGGGAAAAGGAGGGTTGAGTCCACTCAGATATTCAGTACCCATGGGATAGGTCCACCTTCTTGGAATGCCATGTACCTCCCAGATGACAACTTCTATTTCAAAGGTAGGTAGGGGTGTGTGTGTGTGTGTTGATAAATAAAGATAAAATATATATGACATATATACTATTCTAAATCAAATCTTGGAAAGAATATCTTCAGTGAATTAATTGATCAGGGTTATATATGTTATACATGATATATATATATGTGTGTGTGTGTGTGTGTGTGTGTGTGTGTGTGTGTGTTACATATGTAGGCAATGGCCTACATATATAATCTTCAAATTCAGGAATCCAAGACAGGATAACCATGAATTTGAGGGCAACTTGAATTACACAGAAGACTCCATGTCAAAAACTAAAACAAGATGAATGACAACAAAACCAAAATGCATGTTTCCCTTCTCTGTCAACAAATAAACAACCTTTCCTTAGATAACACAGTTGCCCTCCAAAAGAAATCAAGCAGTCCTACATCTCTATACAACCAGGATATTTACAGATGCTTAAGCTATGCTTCTACACACAACTGTTTTAGTTTTAAAAAACTCCATATTCACATTGGAGTTTTATATGGACATTTGAAGAATTTTTCTTTTGTTTCAGATTAAATCACTTAACAAGTAAATACTATTGAGGATTTTAACTTGCAAATGCAACAACTGGGATCACTCCATACTGATATTTACATAAGATGGTTACCATGAATAAAAGTAACAAGATGTCCTATTACCTTGTGATGGGGTGGGCTACATAAAAAAATTACAACTGTCCCACTTAACTACAGATACAAGATTGCCACAAAAGCATGAGGGGCCTTGAAATGTAACAACTTAAAGTATGTTTTCTGTCAACATGTTTTTTCAGAAAAATCAAAACTGTTCTGAAAATACTCAGGAACAGATAAAAAATGAGTCAAATACATGAAACTATAAATGCATCCTCCAATTCAAAAGCAGTTCTTTTCCTGCTCCAATTCTTTTCTCCAACTCTTCTATTATTACCTCTGGCACAAAGAAGGAAAGAAAGAAAAGAGCAAAAGTGAGAAAGAAGGTGTAAGAGAGGTCATGGATTCAGGGCAAGGAGCACAGCTCTGAGATAGAGGCTTCCCTTGCATGGGTGAGGCTCTGGGCTCACTTCCTGGCTCACCTCCACTCCTGCAAAACAGCAGTGGCCCAGCATGGGTCCTGCTGTTATGCTGTTTCCTCCCAAAGGGAACATTCTGTCTTGGGAGGGAGGAGAACAGCTCAGACACTCAGGAAATCAGTGAAAGAAGCTAACAAAAGTTAGAAGGTGGGCTGGCCTGATGGCCCATCCAGTAAAGAAATTTGTTGCCAAACAATAAGCCTGGTGACCCCAGTTCATTCATTGGGATCCACATGGTAGAAGCAGAGAACTGACTAAGACTCCTGTAAGTTGCCCTCTGATCTCCTCTTCATGCTTCAGCATGTATGTACCCACACACATGCACCCACACCTATGCAAACAAACATATGCAAAATAAGGTGAGTTTCTTGAAGACCACAGAAGGATGGATTTTGTTTCTTTTGCTTGTTTTGGGTTTTTGAAACAGGGTTTCTCTGTGTAGCCCTGGCTGTCCTGAAACTCATTATGTAGACCAGGTTGGCCTCAAATGCATAGAGATCCACCTATCTCTGCATTCTAAGTGCTGGGACTAAAGTCTTGTGCCATCACCACTCTGCAGGATTTCATTTCTTTAATTCAACCTGTGTCTTTTTATTGGGGAGAGGAGGCTACTAATGTTTAAAGTTATTATTGAAAGGTCTGGGCTAATTTCTGTCATTTTCTTTGCTGCTTGTGTTCTTAGTCCTATTTTGTGCTTCAGTAATTATACCTTCATTTGTCTTTTTCCATATAGTCTCTTGGCTAGGCTTATTCATCCCTTTATTCTAAAGTATTGCTTCAAGTATTCTCTATTGGGCTGGTTTGATGGACATGAGTTGTTTTGGGGATGTTTTCAGTCTTTATAATTTTGCTTTCTCCTTCAAATATGGCCAATATTTCTCCTGGGTACTGTGATCTAGTTTGGTTTCTGTGATGTCTGAGAGCTTGAAGTACATTATCCCATGCTCTTCTATCTTCTGAAGTTTCTACTGAGAAACCAGATGTTACTCTGTTGGGCTTACCTTTACTTAAGATATGGCCGTTTCTCTTACAGCTTTCAATAATCTTTCTTTGTTCTGTAAATTCAGAGTTGTAAGTATATGCTGTGAGAAGTTTCTTTTTCACTCCTGTCTACTTGTTGTTCTGTGTACTTCTTATATCTCTATGGGTCCATCTTCTTTTAACTTGGGGAAGTTTTCCTCTATTACCCTGCTGAAGATCTGGTCTATGCTACTGACTGTGGATTCTTCTCCTTCTATAGCTATAATTCAAAGACTTGGTTTTATCCTGGTGCCCCACATTTCCTGCATGTTCCTTTCTTGTGTTCTTAAAATTTTTTTTCTTAGTCTTTGCTTGAATGATCTAACTCCTTTACTTTATATTTAGATTCTGATGTTCTGTCTTCTGCTTAATTCTTTCTACTTGTAAGCCTTTCCTTCAGTTTCATTTTCTTTCTTTTTTTTAAAGACAGTGTTTCTCTGAGTACTCATGTCCTGGAACTTGCTCTATAGACCAGGGTGGCCTTGAACTCACAGAGATCTGTCTGCTTCTGCCTCCCTAGTGCTGGGAATATAAAGGCATGGACCACCACCACCAGGCTCCCTCAGTTTTCTAACTTAATTTTTCTGTGTTTTTCCAATTATATCTTCATTTCAGCTTGAATTCTTTTCAATATTTCTATCTCTTTACTGAACTGTGTTTTCAAATCCCGATTTGTCTTCATCATTTCATAATTGTCTTTTTTGGATATTGTAGTAATATATTATTATAAAAACTATCTTACACATTCTGAGAGACTGGAATTTTTGCTGGCCCTCACAGCCAGAGTTAGTAAAATACCTTGAGGTCACTTAAGACTTGAGACTGCTATCCTACTATGTACTGACCCTGTTTGCTTAACCTGCCTTTAAGAGAACAATGTAATAATGAACTTATTTGCCTTCAATTTCCCATGTAATCAACTTTTACAACCTAAGCTAATGCATAGCTGAACTCTTAAGTTATATATTCTTCCAATCTCTTGACCTACAAAAATTCATGTATGTATGTATGTATTGTGTGTGTGTGTATGTGTATGTGTGAGTGAGTGAGTGAGTGAGTGTGTGTGTGTGTGTGTGTGTGTGTGTTAAGGCAGTCATTTGTTGAAAGCACCAGAGATAGAGCAGCAACCTTACAAGACAAATACCTGCAATAAATGATACATACAGCATTCAAACATTACTTGATAGCGTCCTTCATTGTTATCTTGTAAAGCCTTATTAAAGGTTTCTGTAGAGTATTCCTCATTCATTCCCCATGTGATGCTGTCTGTCTGAGCAACCACCCTTTGTTAAGGACACACAGAAACACAGACACACAGATGATGGTGGATGTCCTTCTGTATGCTGTGAATATATGTTTCTCTTACTGGCTGATGAATAAAGCTGTTTTGGCTAATGGACAGGCAGGATGTAGCCAGGCAGGAAGCATGGGCTGGGCTACTTGACTGGGAGAATTCTGGGAAATGGAACGCACAGTGAGTTGTGAGGGAGACAATATGTAGCTACAGGGAAGATAGTATGCCTGGACATTCTCCGAAAAGCCAAGACCATGTGGAGATACATAGATTAGTAGAAATGGGTTACTAATTGAGGAAGCTAGCCAATAAGAAGCCCAAGTTATCAGCCAAGCATCAGCCTCTGTGTGTTTATTTGGGACAAAACAGCTTGAGGACCAGGCAGGAAAGAAACTTACGACTACACACTGACACATATATAGGGACAGATTTACAAGACAGGTTCACACTTAAACAACACAGATTAGAGACAGAAAACAATGAAAGGCACAGAGAAAGAAGCAGGGAACTCAATTCTGGATTTGCCAATAATAAAAGTACTCCAAGGAGAAGTGCTTTAGTGTTTCCCCTTCATGCAATATAGATACAATTTGGGCACCCTGCGGTTATTACTAATAGGTGTCAACTCATACAGGGTATCACTTAAGAATTTGTTATTTGGTTTAAGTTCATTGTGCTATTTATTCATGTCTTTTTTAAATTCCTTGGTTAAGACGGCCCTTTCCTGGCAAACAATATTTTATATAAGTCAATATTGAAATGCAGTTTTCTCACATCAATAAGCTAGTGACTTAGTGCCATTTTTATAATGGTGTCGTTTTTACATAATTGATCATTTTTACTGGACACATATCTAAACTTAGGGTTAAAGACTCATCGTGTTAAATTTTGCAGAACTGAAGAGTACAAAGATAATCACATGACATGGGAGAGTCTGGTCATTGTGAACATATTTTAATCACAGAAAATCAGTATTGTTAATTTTAGGCAAATGGAACAATCCTTTAATTTCCAGATTAACACTAATCTTGGACATAAACTGATCTGCTAGAACAGCACACCATCATAGGCAGCAGGGCTTGCTTATTCAAAATGAGGGTCTTAAAGTTCCCCTTTTTCTTCCGTATGAACTGCATATGTATTTCTACACACACACACACACACACACACACACACACACACACACACGGAGCTAAAGTAGAGTTACAATGATCCTACTACTTGCAGACTTACACATTTGCCTTATCTGGACGAGGAAAACAAAGCATCTCTGAAGCTACAAATATATTTCTTCCAAATTGTTACAATTCTGTGCCTTCTATAAAGGTATATTTCAATTCATAAACAAAGGCCATATATTTAAATGCACACACAAAACATTCCCAAAAATAAAACTGGTAGAACTTCCGTGGAGAACAGACACCCATGGCAAGCATTCCTGTCAATTACTGCTTAAGCATTTCCCCTAAATCCAGTTTGATGGTGTAGCACATAATCTGCTTGGTATGTGATTTGCTGCATACAGCAAAGAATAAGAATTCCAGAAACTATTCTTCCAGATACCTTTACATTAAATATCTGTGGGTATCTAGCCTTATTTCATTTGCATTCTTGATTTTTAAATTTCTTTTATTAGGCAGTTTATTTTAGTCTCCTAGGCATGACAAAACACATCATTTTACTTGACATAGCCTGCCTGTCCTGCATGTATAGACAAATCTGGCTCTCTAGGGATGAGGTCAGTATTTTAAAATCTACATATGGCAGTTTTATTTTGGGAAATGTCTGCAGTTACCATATGGCCAATGGCAATCTGTAAAGGGAGTCAGGATGTGTCTATTTAAAATACTGGCTAAAATTGGAATTTCCACCCAGAAATGCTTTGACATAGCTACTTTTTCTGAATGTTAAATTTTATTTTGACTTGTAAGAATTCAATCTGGCTACTCAAAATACATAATGAAATTTTAAATATTTTCATTGATTAAATCTTTGAAATGGATGTGTGTGTACATGCATGAAATGTGTAACAGCTATATGTTATCAGAGATGTATAAATTATTCACTTTCCTATTCTATTTGTTCACAACTTGCATATACTATAATTGAGTATAGCTCATAATTTAATTTTTATGATCAATTGACTATAGAGTTAACAAAGAAGAAAAGTAGTGACTATTTAAATACCACTCAGATCCAAAATATCTGTCCTCTAAAGTCCCTTAAACACCAGGATTCTGTGCCTTTTGAATTAAACTCTTAGCGATACACACATTAAAAATATTTGGATCCTTAAATGAAACAGACAGGATGTGACTGTTATGTAGAAGGATAAACAAGTGTTCTATCTGAATGAAGCATGGCTACTCTAAATTATTCCATTCCATTATTTATCAAGTTACTATAAATGCTTTAGGAAAATAATAATGAACATTTTTCTAGAACTTTCCTAAAAAGTACTATCCATAATCATTCTATTTAGATCATTGGTATAAAGCCCATTCACTTTATTATTTTATGTCCATTTTTATTTTCAATGCAAAGAGGGAAGGAACTGAGAAAAAAATGACATTTGAGGGAGTTGAATAGTGTTACAAAGACCAAGGAATCAAAATTAGTTCTAATTAAACAAGGAACTAACATTTATCATGCCCAAGGCATATTACTCAGGGTTCTCTAGAGGACCAAAACTTTCTTTCTTTCTGTCTCTTTCTTTTTCTTCCTCTCTCTCATCTATCTATCTATCTATCTATCTATCTATCTATCTATCTATCTATATGTCCTAATCTATATATCTATCTAATCTATCTACCTAGGCTGATAGATACAGGTAAATATAGATACAGGTACAAATATAGATATAAATATACAAAGGGAATTTATTAGAATGGCTTACAGACTGTAATCCAGCTAATCCAACAATGACTGCCTACCAAAGGAAGGTCCAAGAATCTAGTAGTTGTTCAGTCTGAAATTATATGCAGCAAAGGAAAATTCAAACTAGAAGAAGTACACATTCTAGTAAAGACGAAACACTGTCCTTTCCATGCATGGAGTGGCCCAATGTAGTCAACCTGACACCAGGCCATTGACTGGTCACCCTGGTGAACAGTGCCATATCTGAGACTAAGTGTTGGGCTCTACTGTCAATAGATTTGACACTATGACACTCAACAACAGCTGTAGCCAGGTCAGCAGTTATACAAGCTGCTAGAAGAAGGTGTGGTCCAGATTACAGGTGGATCTTCCCACCTCAAAGGATCTGAATTAGATGTGGGTTTTCCCACTTGCAATAATTTAATTGAGGAAAAAAATCCCTCACTGGTACACTAAACCACTTGGATTTTAGCTAATCCCAGATGTAGTCAAGATCACAACCAAGAAGAGCCATCACACATGGTATCTGCATGACCTCAGAATAATCATTTCTAATCATGGTCTCTAGAATCATGAGTTAAATGGATTCCTAGCCACAAACATTTTCCCAGCACTTTGTGAACCTTCTCAAAGACTTAAGCAGGTCAGAGGCCAGATGCTGTAAACCCAGGTAGGGTTCCTAGTTCTTCAGTTGCCCCATATGGTTCAGAAAATAGAGTGGCTCTTTCTTCTTGGAGTCTCCAGGATGCTGTCCATTAGACTCCCATCTCCTGTCCTAGGATCATGCATGTGATCATTCCTTTCTGCTCTATCACTCTCCCATACTTCCTGAAGGAGCTATACACAAGTCCCTGTTTCTGTCATTTCACATTCCAACACTTTGGATGGAACTATGGTTATGAAGTAAATTCTAAGCCCATGCCAACGGGTCAAGAGCCATTCTTTCATCCCTCTTTGCATTTCTTACCATTGGCTGGTTGATTTTGAAAACTCCCATCCCATTGTGTGTTTCAGTCTTAGGCAATTTTGTTTCTTCTCTAACATTTCTTTGCTCCATTTTAGGGACTCTAGGTTGTTCATATACTATTACCTGGACCTTGACCATATACTTTGCACTCCAACTGTTACATGTCAGTCTTTGTAGTCTGGATCTGGATCTTGTCTCTTTATGTCTGTGAAAACATTGTTCCTTAAACAATCACCTATCATTCCACACTGAGGTCTAATGTACCTTCTTATATCCATTGAATCTTCTTGGTTAGTCTTTAAGGGAAAGGAGTATAGAATGGGATGAGGAAAGTGTGAGAGAGAGGGGATTAGTTCACACACAATGAAAATAAAACTATAAAGTCAAATTTTAAAAACCTACATCACTCTCCATGTATAGTTCAGACCCAATTTTCCTGTGGTAGTTCACAGAAAATCCACTTAAAAGCAAACAGTGCTTGTTATTTGCACTTCCTCACTGTCCGAGCTCTCTTTTTAATCTAAGCAGACTTTCTTCCTTATACACTGGAAGAATGACTCTTGTCAAGATTTTCTACCACTACCACTTTGCAAATTCACTGACTGAATTTCTCCTATCATACTTAAACCAAGAAAAATATTAGAATTGGTAGTTCATTTGTTCTCTGGATCTCCAAGTCCCTCGGTCTCACTGTCTGTCTGTCTGTCTGTCTGTCTGTCTGTCTGTCTGTCTGTCATCTATCTAAGCACCTATCATCTATCTACCTATCTCTCATCTATCTTCAAATCATCTATCATCTATCTCCATCCATCCATCCAATCATCTATCTATGTATCATCTCTACCATCTATCTATCTATCTATCTATCTATCTATCTATCTATCTATCTATCTATCTATATCTAATTATCTATCCCTATTTTCCTTCCTTCCTTTATTCCACACTACCACCACTAACTTCCAGAAGAGCTTTCGCCTGATTTTACTTCGTAATCAACAGTCCCCTTTCTTGACCTCCAAATTATGGGATACCCAAGTGCCCAGGTGCTGTCTGTCCTTCCCATGTATGCATCCCCCAAAGATCTCATCCAACCTCATGACTTTGATATAACACCATCAGGACAGTGTCTCACTTCAGCACACTCAGTAAACTGCTTATTTCATACTTGCATTGAAACATACAAATTGTACTGTCCAAAATAATATTCTTTAATCTATTCACCAGATAAACTCCACTCCCTAAGCTACATAATCTATTAGTCATTACTCATACCTGTCAGTTAAGCCTAGTTTTAATTTGTTAAGCTCATACCTGTCATCAAGCCAAGTTTTAATTTGTTTTCATTTTTGTCTCCTTTAGTAAACTTCATGAATGGCCATGTGTCCTGGGATCCTGCATTCTATGTCTTATCTCTACAACAGTCTATACCTTGCCCATTTACAGAAATAATTTGCATACTGTCAAAAGTACAACTCTTTTGCCTCAGGCACGATTTCATGCCGTTCTATCGGATCTTCTCCAGGAGCAGAGAGAGTAGAACTAGCACATGCTGTGGGATTGGATGTCTCTGTTTCTTTAGGAACTCTTCCATATCACTTCATCGCCCCATCTGAGTTCATTTTCCACTGGGGTAATAAGCCACCAAGACCAGGGAAATTTATGTGTTTATGATGTGGGTTTGCAGTTCCAGAGGTTTAAAAGCCATGGCTATCATGGTAGGGATCATGATCATCATGGCACTGGAGCAGTAGCTGAGAGTTTGCATCTTGATCCACAAGCAAGAGGCAGAACTAACTGGGAATGTCATGGGACTTTTTGAAACCTCAGTGCTTGCCCCCCAGTAACATTTCCTCCAACAAAGTCACATTTCTTAATCCTTCCCAAACAGTTCCATCACCTGGGGACCAGGTATTCAAATATATGAGCCCACAGAGTCCATTCTTATCCAAATCATTACCAACAACAGCATTATCGTCACCACTGACAGCATTGCCCACAGTACATAGCATAAGTCTCAAGCATGCTGGCTTCTATATGCCAGTACTATCATTATAGTATTCATGAAGCATACAGAGATCAGAGAATTGTGTTGGGAGTCTAACTCCAAAGCTCTTCCTCAACCACTACATACTCCTGTAATCCCAGCTCAATAGCACATGCAAAGTTGCCCACAAAGTTAATAACAACAGATGACACAAGGCCCCGTCTTTCCTCATTCCTGTTCTAAGTAACTGCATTGCTTGCACATTACCTCATATACAAAGCACAGCACTGTGTGCACACTGCCTTATGGAGGTATGTACTGCAAATTGCCAGGTCCAGATCCTTAAATGCTGATACAACACATTGCTCATCACTGTATAAGACTTTCTCAGTCACTATATTGTTTTCCACTGCTTTTGAAATACTAATCCACTGAGGATCTACATCTAAATACTAAAACACTGTTTTATAGCGCATGGTCAAATTATGTAATGATTTGCACAAAATAGGAAGAATGTCATATGTGAAAGAATATCACTTAACATGATTGCTGGTAAAGTACTTTAGATGTCTTTGCTATATATACACACACAAACACACACACACACACACACACCCCTACCTGTATTTATTTCTTGTAATTATATTGTATAATCTTTTATAAAACAATAAGAATTCATTTCTGGTGTCCAAATTTCCTTAATTTTGAATTAATTTAATGTTTTCATTTGCAGCAGTTGTGTGTTCTAATTAAATTATTATACTAAATTTTACTTTTTGCCCATCAGCACTCTATAAATTCATACTAGCTTCAGAAAGTGTGTATTAATGAGTAGAACCAGAGAGAAAATTTGAAAAGGTAGATTTCAAGGGGAAAGTTCACATGAGAAAAATGTGAAATTTCTGTTCCACTCTAAATCTAAAGAATTGTGGTAGAGAGAAAAAATTTATTCCTTGAATTGCAAATTTCTTTTGCCAAATGTTTTGAAATAGAAAAAAAACACTGCTTAAGCAGAGAAGCTGGCAGGTCAGTGAGCCAGCTCAACAGGTGAAAAGGTATTTGCTGACATATCTGGTGACTTGAGTTCCATACCTGGGACCCACATGACAAAAGGAGATAACCTACTCCTGCAAGTTGTACTTTGACTTCCATAAGGACCAAGGGGATGTGTATGACCACACACATAAATAAATGAATGTCATAATTTTTTAAAGGAAGCTAGAGCTATTTGAAAAAGCTATGTGTATGGAGATGTGCTTGGTCAGACCAGCTTCCCAACCTTCAAGCAACCTCACACAGAACAGGTAAAGGTCTTCAAATCTGTCTGCTTTTACGTTAAAGACAGATACAGAAACTCCCAGGATATCTAAGGATATTGGGATGGCTAATCTTGGTTGTTGGACTGTCAACTTGACACAGCCAGGAAGAGGAAGTCTCAATTGAAGAATTAATTATCTCTAAGAGACTTGTCTGTGGCATGTGTAACATGTCTCGCTGGCATATCTCCTGGATATTTCTGTAGCTTCTAATCAATGCAGGAGGGCTCAGTGAATTGTGGGTAGCACCATTTCTAAGCAGATGTGCCTAGACAGTTCAACAATAGTCACCAAAATTCCAACACAATTCTTCACAGAAGTGAAAACATAGTCTTACATTTAATATGAAAATATAAAACAAACAAACAGGATATCCCAAACAATCCTGAACAATAAAACAATCTCTGGAGGTATGACAATTGCTGGTTTTAATCTCTACTATAGTAATGAAGCAGCACAGTATTGGCACAAAAACAGACACACTAATCAATAAATAGAATTTAGGGCTTGAACATAGTTCATGTACCTTCAGCCACTTGCATTTTGACAAAGAAGTAAAAAATACACACTAGAGAAAAGATATCTGTAACAAATAGTACTATTTGTGGTCAAATAGGATAGCTATATGTATAGACTGAAATTGAGCCTTCTTTTAAATATACACAAAACTCAATTCCAAATGGATCGAGGAATTTAATATAGATCTGATACCCTAGAACTGATAGAGGAGAAAGTATAGGATACAATTAAAATTTATAGGCACAGGAAAGGACTTGGAACCCTAGTAGCAAAGGCACTAAGACCAACAATTGACAAATGAGACCACATGAAACTAAACAGCAGGGGGCTAGCAAAGGATCCCATCATCCAGTGAAGAGGCAGATTACATAATGGAAAAAAACATTAATAGCTATATATATATATATATTATATATATAATATATAAAGCCTCAAAAACTCAAATACCAAAAAACAACCAGCCAAATTTTAAAAAAGAATGATAAACAGAATTCTCAGAGGATGAACACAAATGACAGAGAAACATTTTTACCATGTTCAACATCCTTATGTCATGGAAATGCAAACTAAGGTTTCATCTTATCCCATTCAGAATAGCCATGATGAAGAAAAACAGATGAGGACACATGCTGACATGGTTGCAGGGAAAGAATGCTCATTAGCTTTTGCTGGGAATGCAAACTGGTGCAACCTCTATGGAAATCAGCGTAGAGTTTCCTCAAAAAGGCGGAAATAGATCTACCACATGATCTAGCTATATCACTCCTGAACCTATACCCAAAGACTTTATAACTTACTACAGTGATATCTGCTCATCCATTTTCATTGTTGTTCTGTGCACAATAGCCAGGGAATACAAAGACTCCAGATGCCCATAAATTTATGAGTGGACAATGAAAATGAGTTACATTTATACTCATATGTTGATGTTAGCTTTTTAGCTTTTCTTATGTGCATATAACTTCAAATATTTATAGGTTACTAAGGGCCACAGGGGAGGAAGGATCTTTCAAGATAGGAGAGACAGTGAAGAATTATAAAGGTATAATTGGGAATAATATAACAGGAAGACGTAAGTGAGGTTGGGGGTGGCAGGTCAGCATCGAGGACAAAATATGAGGAGGAATAACACTGAAGGGCATTTGAAAAAGCCATATGGAAACCTACTACTGTAGAAACTTCCTAAATTCTATTCATAGGCATATATTAAAATTTTAAATCTAGTTTCACTATAACAATGGGATAATACTCCAACTAAACGTTGCCCAATTAAAAAAAAGACCTCAGTATGAGGAATGGGTTGCCTCTTTTTGAGTTGTTGGCTAGTAGGGATCCTACAAGCTATTGCCACTGTTCCCCGATACCCTCAAGAACTTGAGAGTAAAATCCTATTTCTGAAGATACTGCTTATTCAAGTTATAGGCATGGAGAAATCAAGTGGGTACTGACATGGAAGCATCATCCTTGCTGGCTATCTTTCAGAGAGCTGCAAGGTGCATAGACATACTACTGGAAAATTAAACATCAGTCTCACACAGATGTGAGCCCTGGGAGATACAGTAAAGACCTGCCCAGCAAGAGATGATTACTGGTATAAAAGTGGCAAATGTTAAGGAAATACCCAATCACTTTTTGTTGAATTTAAGGCTTGCTGCACAAGATTGGACCCATACCTGACACTTTTAATAAGGCCAAGAGCCACTGCCATAGGCCCTGTAAGGCGCATACTTAACTAAATGGACACAGAAGTAAAATGAATTCTAATGACACAGTGCTGTACCCATAGATTGGTGTACCTCTCAACCCTCAGCAGAGAAGCTTATTCTTGCAATTGATGGTCATCAATACATTTGCCAGAGGTGGCTGATAATATCAAGCAAGCAGTATTTTCTGGATGTAACAAGGTAGTCACACTTACAACTCACTGCAGCTGTTATCCATAGCACATACAAAATCCATGCAATCTCAAGCCAAGCAAAACTCTATCACGGAAGGGAGGTGGTAGATACGAGGTCCAACCCCAGATGAAGACCTATTGGCATTAGATAGCTGCGAGGAGAGGGTAGGTCAGTTGTCTTTAATGATACATCAGCCGCATTTCAGGACGGGCTCCATAACCAAAACTACATAACTAACCGGCCAACAAAAATTAGACTTGATTAGGGGGCTACGTGGAGAGACAGAAAAAGGAGGTAGATGGTGGTGGATCTGGGAGAAGTTGTGAGAGAGGGGAATGGATATGGTCAAAATATATTGTACAAAACTCTCGGAGAATGAATGGGAGCCTAGGAGCAAGCCAGCTAAGCAGCATTCCTCCATAGTTTCTGGTTCAAGCTTATGCCTTGAATTTCTGGCCTTAGTTTCCCCCTGATGGTGGGCTGTAATATGAAATAAACATTTTCTTCCCCAAGTTTCTTCTGGTGGTGGTTTTCATCACAGCACCAGAAAAGCGAACCAGGACAGAAGTAAACGTTCAGGGGTGCTTATTTACCTATGATTTTGGGTCAAACCCCATTGTTACATTTGGACACCGAATGGTTACATGCGACAGCAGCAAAGAGTGCTTCCTCCTGAGCTAAGGTTACAAGTACAATAACTCTTGCTTTAACTGTGACACTGCCTTCAGAAATGTGAGTCATAGAGAAAAGCCCTGCTGTTAGAATGTCAACTTTATTCAGGAGTTCCTTTTTGTCTTCTAATAGGGCTGAATAGAGAGCTTAAAATCACTGCTTTGTTAGACAACCGCCACAAATGCCTCTTACGACAGCACTGAACTAGTTCAGGGACACGTCTGCCCCCAGAGAAAAGCATCTCAGAGGAGGGAGGGGAGTTGCTCCACTTCTTCACACACTGTCATCCCTCCAAGCTTTTACCCAACACAATTTGTGATCATTGTCTGGCATCTACATGAATCGGTAGATTCAGAGAAATCAGGCGAGGCCACGAGTCTCCATGGTTGTTAGATGCTGCTCGTCGAGGCAAAGGATGACAAGCTTCACCCTGGGCTGCTCATCATCTGAGAGCTAAGCTCAGGTGCACCGCATGAAGCAATCTACCGCAGCCATGGATCACTAGTGCCAGCATCTACACTCACTGTATTAGGAACAGTCAACCGACATGGTCAGACGGTATAACTTGTTTTCTGCAAACTCACCTCAAGAGGAAGGTCAACATCACTTTAGCAGCTCCGTTCCACATCAAATTCTATCTGTGCTTGTTCCAGTATTATTTCCCCAGCAGTGGTTTGCTCTGAACACCCTCAATGCTTTCAAGCCTTTATCTTTTTTCAAGCATCCCTGGGTTTGGGCAGTGTGGGCATCTGGAAGGAAACCTTATTCTAAACGAGCTTATTTAGTTGAGCAAAAACATTTCAAATAAGACAGAAAAGATGTCAATAAATCACACACTAGGCCAAGCTACTGCTTATTTAGGGCTTGGCTGCTATTGTCAATGTTTCCACTGATAAATGCCTACTTATGCTAGCGTTGCTTCTATACCCAGACATCACTCAGATGAGTTGATAACTTTTATGAAGACATATTTCTACTCTCTAGTGGTCTTGTGATTACATGTCCAAAGACTGTAATACTAAGATTAGTATTATCTACCCACCAGGCTGGCCTGGAACTCACAGAGATCCACCTGAAGCTCTGTGGACTCAGTACACATGTGGTCCTACTACGACTAAAGATTCCTTACTGCATAGAACTGACAGAATATAACATTCAATAATTCTTTTATTTTAAGACCTAGTTCTAAAATAATACAATAGAAAATGAGTTTACTATAAAATACATATATATATTTAAATTATAAATTTAAAATCTACAATGGTTATTGTTAAAAGGCTATTGTTAACATCTTACACCTTTCCTTTTAAATAACTCGGTTTACTTCTTTTATGTGGAGAAATGCTTGTGCATGAAGCACACCTGTGGAGGTCAGAGGCCAACCTACCTTAATTAGTAATTGCATCCAACATGCAGGTTCTAAGATTCAAACCCAGGTTACTGAGCTTGGCAAGCAAGCACTCTTAGCTTGCTGATCTATCTTGTTAACTAGACATTTTCATGTTTATAAATAAGAATTGTGCCCAAAATACTTTTCTAATTATAAATTAGGATTTTTAAAGAGGTTAGTTATCATCAACTACTTATAATTAATGGAAACCACTTACATTCTTAATTTACACTTCATTATTTATATAAGACAAAAACATTTTCTGATATAAGGTTTGGCATCTAATATTTTAGATAATCCTTGACTCATGGGTCTCAACTTTTTTCTTTGTTTGGTTTTTCGAGACAGGGTTTCTCTGTGTAGCTTTGGAGCTTGTCCTGAAACACACTCTGTAAACCAGGCTGGCCTGGAACTCACAGAGATCCACCTGCCTCTGACTCCTGGGTGCTAGGATTGAAGGCTTGTGCCACCACTGCCCGGCTCAACCTTATTTCTATATGTAATTCAGTTACTTGCTTCACCCTTTTTCTCCAAAAATAAGTAGAGAGCAGCTGGGTTTCATTTTTTAGCAATACTAGAAGGTCATTTTTAAAGACATGTTTTAATTGAGATAGGATAAAATTATTTAACAAAATATTCATTGAAGAAAAACATGGGAAAAGTAGATTATATTTTTCTTTGTATAGTTCCTTCAAAGAATCACTCTATATACATAATTCTTTCTCTCTTATTTAAAACACTGAGTTCATGATATTAAATGTAGTATATATCCAGAATGCTTAAAATCTACTTGCTACAGAGCCTTTAAATCAAAGAAATCACTAAGCCTATTTTTACATGCATTTGTTTGTTTATTGCACATGGGGGAGTGTATGCCTCTGTGTTTGTGTACAAGTCAGAATTCAACCCTAAGTAATCAGTTATCTCTTTCCATCATGTGGGTTTCAGGAATGGAACACATGTGATCAGACCTGGTGGCAAATACCCTTGTCTGCTGAGCCGTATCACTGAACTCCCCATCAAAGAAATCTATAAAACACAAGTCTATTTAAATGAGCAGGGAGTCTGGGAAGGAGGCTTTTCTAATATGTTCTGTAAGGTTCTAAATTACAGTCTTGGCCTTAAATGATTATACTAAATTACTCCTGGCCTTAAACGACTATAATTCCCACTTGTTAGATGTCTTAGTTACGGTTTCTATTGCAGTGAAGAGACTTAGATGACCACAACTCTTCTAAGGGAAAACAGTTAATGGAGGCTTGCTTATAGTTGAGAGGCTTAGTTCATTATTATCATGGTGGGAAGCAAGGTGTATGCAGGCAGACATGGTGCTTGAGAAAAAGCTGAGAGTTATACATTCGATCCGAGGGTAGCCAGAAGGAATCTGTGGCCACACTAGGCATAGCTTAAGCATAGGAGACCTCAAAGCCCACCCCCTAGTGATGCACTTCCTTCAACAAAGCCACGCCCATCCCAACAAGGTCACACCTCCTAATAGTGCCACTCCCTATGTGCTTATGGGGGCCAATTACATTCAAACTCCCACATTAGGTATGCCTTGTTCCTATGGAAGCATATGCCTGCCAGTTTGCTAGTCTTTCTACCACTGTTGTGAAGGTCAGTCAACCTGCATCCTAGATGAAAAGTCAAAGCTCTAAGAAGCTGAGAGTCCAATCTGTGTAGTTAACCATGGACAGAAATAATTTTCATCTGCTTCCTTTTTATCTTTGTAAAAACAATAAATCCAGCTTTTCATTTTACATTTCAAAGGAGAGACTACACACCCTTAGCTAAAACAAGTGATTGCAATGGAATAAAAATATATGCCACAGACCTTATGCAGACCAGAGAGAGAAGACAAGGTCTTCTACTACATACCATGAATAGATCAGTGACTAATATAAAATGGATTTAATTTCATTTGAAATTTACTCTTGGCTTTCATTATTTCTTACACTGAATTTAGAGAATTAAAAATGACCATCAGCATTATCTCATAGTTATAACTCTGTCTTGGAAAAGCAGCTTATGTTTCTCTAAGGGAGGGAAATGGTAAACATATCACCAAACAATAATCATGTAATGTCCTTCAAGTTTAAGAGTAGGATAAATCCATGAATGTTTCTTATAACTGAAATGAGATTACTCAAGTATCAGTAATGTTAGTCCTTAAAATGTGACCATTTGTGTATTATGAACATACATGTACACACACACACACACACACACACACACACACACACACAACACCAATCTACTGGGCAATGAAAGAGGACTACAGTCAGCACAAACTATGACTTTCTGAGAAAATCCACAAAGCATTTCATCTTAGGTTCTCTAGGTACAACAATATTCTTAAGTAAAATATCCCTTTTTTCAATACATTTTTCTCCTTCTTTGATCATACAAATGCACCAGGCACTAGAATAGGCAATAAAAATCATACATCAGTAACATTACTAGACCAGAAGACATCCCAAAGGGCCAAAAAGACGCTCTCTCTGGGGAGGCCTAATTGCTAATCAGAAGTGTTGATGATGGTGGTTCCAGTTTATCAAGTCTCTGAAAGACATTCTGTGTATTCTCTTGCATCCCTAGGGGCACTCCAGGAATCTGTTCACCAAGACTGACTTGTTACGGGGTCCGATCACCAGGGTCCCTCATCACCACTTCCCACTTGCCACCCTTGGCTCTAATGCGGAACTCCACATCCACTTCCTCTTCTGAGGAAACCCTTGTTTTCTCTACCACACACATCACCATGTGCTTCAGTATGTTTCCTGCCATTTCTTCCCCATTCTCTATTTTATCACGTCCCTTGACTGCTACTCCCTGCATGGTTCCAGTGCTGTCATTACTAAGAGATACCTGGTATCTTAAAAAAAAAACAAGGATTTTTTTCCCAAATGTTTATTAGGTCCAACCACTCAAATAGTCCCATTAGACAAAAAGCTCCCTAGAGATGTTTGTTGTCTAAGCCATCTATAGGATCACAACAAATGTCAAATGTGAATCACCTGTCAAATGCTGGATTCTGGACACATCTTCTGTGTGATGGGCCTTGTTAACCTGCTGAACACAAGAAGCACTTCTCTATTTTGCTCCAACTCATTTTACATTGTCAGCAATTCTGCCACTCAGGGAAGAGTGGGTCTGATCATCATCCCAGACATCCTGAACAAAGCTGTCTTTATCACAGTCATGCATCCCAAGGATCCTAGACTCTGATCTGCTCATTTCTTCATCACTGTTATCATTTACTACTCTGTTCTGCTCATTTACTCTTGGCCTCTTCTTCCTCACACTCAGCAGTATTTATTGCCAGCATCACCCTTAGCAGTTGGAGACGACGGAGAAGTCAGAACATTTCCAAGATCTCCTCTTATCTATCAGAATTTCCTAAGATAAACCTATGACCTACAGCAGTTGTTCAATGCCTCTGCACCATAATTGTTCCAATTATCTTTCTCAATTGTTTTAATGTATGCAATCATGGGTGTCAACTCCAAGCTCCATTTGTATCTTCCAATAGGATCTGGGCCATGAATCTTCAGGGTCCTCTCCAGTTGCCTACTTATAATATTATATAACTTGATGATAGTTGTAATGTTGGCTGGAATGATTAGTTACTTGGAAAACTGCAGGAGCTGCTCAAACCTGGTTTTCCATGTACATTATCTCCAGTCCCAAAGCTTGTCTTCAGGGACTGGTTAGAGACAGCAGCACCAGCTTTCCCATGTACTAGCACAAAATTTGCTCCTGCTAGGCAAGGCCTGGCAATAAAGTGCATGACCCCAACCCTATACACTGCCCCATAGAATATTATGTAGCAGGTAATGAGGTTTTGATGCGTGCCTGAGGAGAACAGATTGTGTTATGATTGAAGACCAGATTGTTGAGGTAATTCCAAGATACTCAGAATCCCTCTGAGCATCAGATGACAGTATCACTGATGGACAGTCTCTGAGCTCCAAATGAGAGAATAAATTAATTATTGGTTGGTCAAGAAACCAACTTTTACTTCTAGAGTTATGATATTTGCTCAGCATGTTGATGATAAAACATGATAATGGAACAATTAAGTAAACAATTTTCTATAAGCAAGGGGCCTATCCAATGAGAACAATACCGAAACAATGCCACACTTCAGCTGTGATCCAAATTAAGTGTAAATTTTCAATACCAGAAAACAAGATGCAACAATTCATATAATAAATATAGAGAAAATAAATTATTACAAAAACACTGCTGTCACTAAATATGAGGCCAAATGCAGAAAGCTTGGATTATAAGACTTTATCAAGTAGCTCCTACTTATTTTCTTAATCTTGTTTTATTATTTTACATGTATGGATGTTTTACCCGCATGCATGTACATGTACTACATGCATACACTGTTCATTGAAGTCAGACAAGGGTATCGATCTCCTGGAGCTGGAGTTAGAGACAACTCTGAGCTGGCATATAGGTACTGAGAATTGAACCCAAGTTTTCTGGAAGAATATCCAGTGCTCCGAGCTGCTAACCCATATCTTCAGTCTCCTGACTTAATTTTTATGCAATTATTGGTTAATTGGAACCTTTCATTTATTTTATGATGTTACACAAAAGGTAGCAGATCATTTCAGTTCAGTCAAGCTGCTAATGCCCTGGTTAATAGAAACCAAGGACATTCTATAGGGTTCGAAGAGGGCTGTCAACAGTCTATGGCAAAGCCAAACAGCCCTAAGATAAGCTTCCACATTCTCATTTATTAGCACACATTTTCACCAAGATAGAAGAAACAATTAAGAGGAGGTCACAAGTGACATCACCAAAAGGGAATTTAACAATTATTTTTAATGGCCTTTGAGAGAATCATAACCAGAGAACAAGTCTGCCACTTTCTTCTCTGACCTGTCCTTAGGAAACCTACATGTATGGGGTCCACACAATGAATTATTACACAAAACAATGCATTATTGGTATTAAACATGTGAGAAATTGCATTATAATGATAAAAGAACCCAAAACTCAGTCTTGAGGAAACCAGTTTTGACATGCTTGTTTCTCTAGGCAAGCAACAGAGGCAGGAAAATCCCATTTAAATAACACACAAAGAGCAGAAAGAGTGAGTCGGGAGCTAGGGAGGCTGTGAGTCCTTCAATTCTTCCATGGTGACGACTTCCTCAAGCAAGAGCACACCTCCAGAAGTGTCTGTAACCTCCTCAGTGACACTAACAGGGGACCAATTATTCAATTATAGGAGCCTACTTCTCATTTCTCATCCAATCCCAAATACCTATATATACTACAGTATAAAAAGCTATGCTAAACTTTAATTTAAAAGTTGGGGTTAAAATAATAAAGTAGAACAATTGTACTGCTATTGACTCATAAGATAGAGTAACTGTAACATACTACAACAAAAGGTAATGTGAATGGCATCTCTCTCACTCTCCAATTTTCCATTTAATATTCTTGAACCATAGTCCAATATAAATAGATAAATAAAATCCAAGAAAGCAAAACCACAGATTATTGAGGACTCTCTTACATTATAATGTATACCAAAACTGAAAAGACTATCAGTTTAACCAATAAAAATCACACAAAACTCCTAATTTCTTACATAATTACAATACTGAAGTTCTTTGTGTGCTCTGGTATTTGTTGGCATAAAAAAGCCATTATTCAGAAATGAGCTAGAGAATCTCTCTTGGGCTCAGCGCTTAGGAGTACTTTCTGGCCAGCAGTATAGCATGCCTTTAATCCCAGCACTTGGGAGGCAGAGGCAGGTGGATTTCTGAGTTTGAGGACAGCTGGGTCTACAGAGTGAGTTCCAGCACAGCCAGGGCTACTCAGAGAAACCCTGTCTTGAACCACTTCACCCCCCAAAAAAACCCAAAAAACAAAAACCACAAAATCCTTTTTGCTCTTACAAAGAAACCAAGTTTGGGTCACAGCACCTATGACAGGTGGCACACAACAGCCTGTAACTCTAGCTATGGGGAATCGTCTTCTGGCTTCCTTGGGATTCTACACACACACACACACACACACACACACACACACACACACACACACACACACACACCAACACACACCAACACACATACATGCATAAAATAAAATAAAATATTGTTTAAATTCTGTCACTTACACCTGAATTATTACTATGTATTGAGGCAGGCTACCAAAAGCATGAATTTCCTAGAGACACAGTGATAACAGCAATTGGGTGCCAGAATTAAATACCTAGAGAAGACAAAATCTTAAGCTTTGACTATAAGCTGTAAATTTAACAACCCATTTCCTCTGACAGCTTCTAAACTGTAACCTTTTGATTTTAAGAAAAAAATGGCTTTTCCTGGCAAGGAACTAATTAAGCCCAGTTGCTCACACCCACACAGAAAACAAGCCTGCAGTTTCACAGCATGGCCAGGTTGCCATGAGCAAAATATTAAAATATCAAGTAAGATGCTGTCTCTGGCTTCCAGGACCTCAATGCAGATAGTCAGATAAATCACCAAATAATGACAAACTGATGAAGTCAATGTTATGTGTGGGTGATGGATAAAGACCCCAGGACATCTGCACACTCTTAATGCCTAAATGATTATCGTCAAATTTTGCTGTCTCTCCTGGACAGAAAACTTGCTCATGCAACTATCAAGGCAGTGTTTTTCACCTGGATGTCTGAAAGCCCTTTCAAAGGAAATGTGTCAAAACTAACTCCTGTCTCTCTTCTCCCACATAATAATACTCCCTTCTCTTCTAAGCCTCTCTCAATTATAACTACCAAGGTTTCAACATGCTCATGTCAACAACTGTGCATCTGGAAATCCATTCTGTAAAGATGGCATTTGGGATCTGAACTTTTGTACATTCGTACATTCGTGCATTTGGTTTTGTGCATGTGTGTGAGTGTGTCTATGTATGAATGTGGAAAGAACACACATGTGTGGGGTTGTGTATGTGTATGATCACACACAAGGACTCAGGTTTTTTGTGAAAAGCACTTCACTGGCTGAGCTATCTCTGAAGCCCTGTTTTATTGTTTGTTTTAGTTTTTAAAACCAAAATGTAGATGATGTCAAAGGGAAAGAGGGAAATCAGTCATAAAATTACAGTCCATATCAAGACAAGTATATAAGTCACTTAATTAAAAACCCAAGTACTCATTTTCCATTACTTGTTCTCACACATCACATCCATCCACTGAACTGATGACTACCATCAACTCTATGGCTGCTCCCTTCTCAGGACTGCAGAGCAACCATCCTGGCCTAAGTGATCAGAGTCATTGACAGCATGGCTTTCCTGGGTTAGTATTATTCTACTGGCCTCCAGAACAAGAGGCCTGATTGAACCACTGTTTCATTCCAATGTGCTCTGAATACAAGTGTCGTGCAAACCTGTCTATACACAGTTCATTCCCTTCTGTGCCTTCCATCCTCACTCTAGTATAAATGCCAAATCCTTACTGGCCCTGCACAATCTGCTGCTCCATCCTTTCTCCTAAAACTCTCCAGGCCATTCTGCTTCATCTTTGTGACACATCCTCCTTTAGTTTCCTCTCTACACCACACCATCCTATAAAATAAGTGAAATCATCCTGCCCCACAATCACCTACCATCTCAACTGATAATCACTTTCTATTCATACTTTTTTCTAATCATTCATCAGTCATATCTCTATTTCTCTGTGTGTGTATGTCTGTCTCTGTCTCTGTCTCTATCTCTCTGTGTCTCTGTCTCTGTCTCTCTCTCCTCTCTGTCTCTCTCCTCTCTGTCTCTCTCTGTCTCTGTCTCTGTCTCTGTCTCTCTGTCTGTCTCTGTCTCTCTGTCTCTGTCTCTCTGTCTCTCTCTCTCTGTCTCTCTCTGTCTCTCTCTGTCTCTCTGTCTGTCTCTCTCTGTCTCTCTCTGTCTCTCTTTCTTTCTGTCTTTCTCTCTCTCCTCTCTCTCTCTCTCTCTCTCTCTCTCTCTCTCTCTCTCTCTCTCTCTCTTTCTCTGGTGCTCAGAATGGTGCCTGCTGTGTGACAGGCAAGCGATACACATCCTGTGAACACCTGAATAAATACAGGTGGAAGATAGCTCTGGCTGGTTATGAGAAATGCTGGAATGCTGGACGGATTCTGATGACACTGAAACTGGCTTCAAAGAAGATTCAAATTTGTCTAGTATGGGAAAATATCACTGCTATTTGCACAATTTTCCCCACAAAACCTTGCAGCACACAAAAACACAATTCTCATCCTAGCTGGGAGAATCTGCAGAAAACCCCATAGTCTGGAATAAGGTAGACTGTAGAAAAGAAAATTATTGCCACACTGGCCAGGAAATTTCACAGATGAGAAATTGCTGCAAATCCACCAAGCTCCTAAGTGACGTCCAGCCCATGTGCCCAGAGATTGCCTTGTCCATTGCTGCTTCGATGTTCATTTTTGTTTCTCTCTTACTTGTCATAAGATCTCAGCTTCATTTCCCAGATGGGATGACAGGTAATAGTTTATAAAAGCAGACGAGGAAACAGTGTCCAAAGTGTAGAACCTCTCCCTTTATCCAGAGCTCTGTCCTGGTGTATCTGTTCTAGTGTCACCTCAGCTGTGATTCCATAGTCCTATGCCTTGAATATCATCTCTTTTCATGATTGGCAGTGGTCTCAAACACATTTACATGTTTATTAGTTCCGTTTCCCTTAGAAAACGAGTTCCTTCTTATAGAGCAGATCTTGTGTATTTTCTCACAGGAAATAGGAAAGTGAGAAATAAAATGAAACAAACGAAAGGTTTTCCTCTAGAGTAAGAAAAGTACCAGACCCACAGATCACTGAGTCAATAAATTACTGAATCCAATTCTAGTGAAAAATAGGTATTTGGCTTTATAAGTTTAGACTCATTTCTAGAACCAGTTTGGTCAGTACATTTGCCAATTAGGAATTCCTCTACATAACATTATCACTAACACTATTATCATTGTGCCCACGTTTCATTTATGTCTCTCTCGTCTTCTAGGCAAGGCAACTCTTTCTGAAGCCTGGGGAAACGTCTGCTCTTCTGATGCAGTACTGCGAAAGAACAGAGCAAAGGAAGGCAGGGGTATCGCTTCAGCCATGATCCAGGAGCACACTTACAGGTGCCTTCCTCCTAGAGTAGACACAGGGGCCTTCTACCACTCCAGTGTGAACAGCAGCACTCGGGAGCTGTTCTGATTTCATTTGTGTTGCTGTGACAAACGCCTTGACAATGGGAAATTTGGGGAAGAATGGTTGGCTTACAATCAGTTTGCACTTCACTGTTTGAGGGAAGTCAAGGAGGGAACTTAAATCAGCTGATTGCATCATACCCTCAGTCCAGAAGTAAGACACTATTCCTGCTTACTGGCTCCTAGTTAGCTTTCTCTTAAACTGATCAGACCCTCTTGAATGGGATGCTGACACACACAATTGGCTGGGTCTTCCTACATCAATTGAAATCAAAACAAAACATGTTTATACAAGTAGCATTACAGACCCAGAGGAGGCTGTATTTATAAAGTTAGAATATGTAGGCATTATGTAAAGACAATTAATGGAAAGAGAGCATGAATTGGAAAGAAAGCTTGGAGGGAAGAAAGGGAAGGGGAAATGATGTAATTATATCATAGTCTACCCAAAAGGAAAAATAAACACCCATACACACAAGTCAAGAATAGAAGAGGGTCATTTCTACCACCATTCAGACTCTTGTGCAACTTAGAATAGACAAGATTTATAACAGACTAAGCTGGGGAAGTGTTGGTGCACGTCTCTAATCCCAGCACTCAGGAGGCAGAGGCAGGCAGATCTCCGTGGGTTTGAGGCCAGCCTGGTCTACAGAGTGAGTTCCAGGACACCCAGGATTACACAGAGAAACCCTGTCTCAAAAAAAAATTTAAAGCAGACTAATTTGCAATGTCAGGAATAGGAAAACACTACTGGACTTAATATCAAAACCAAGTAATAAGATTAAGTAAAAATAAATATATATAACTATATATAGTACATGTATTAAGATCAGAGTACAAATTCATACTCTGATTTTCAAATATATTCTAGCACTGATATCAAGTTAGTATTAACTTGATATAAAGAGATATCAGGGCTAAGTTGTTATTTTTTTGTCTTTAAATGGAGGAAATTCTCTATCTCAGAAAACTTACTAATTTTTTGTTTTTGTTTTTCGAGGCAGGGTTTCACTGTATAGCTCTGGCTGTCCTGGCACTCCCTCAGTAGACCAGACTGGCCTCCAATTCACAGAGATCTGTCTGCCTCCCAAGTGATGGGATTAAAGGCATGTGCCACTACTGCCAGACTTCAGAAAGCATTTTTATTTTAAATTCTTTATTATATTGAAAATCATTATTAAAAAAACTCACACAACAAAATTAACCAGACCCAAGCATTCTTTAAATTTGATAAAGTCTTAAAGCTCACAAATACAGGTATGGCGATGTACATATACATAGATCATTGTGGTCCTTCGCATCCTTTAAAGGAAAGAAAGGAAGGATGCAGCATTTTGATAATCATCAAGTTCTCATTATAAAACACCTTAATTCTTTAAAACAAAATCTGCTCCATCTCCTGGCACTATGACTGTCTGTCAGTTGAAGACACACATACATAGTGATGGCTACTCAAGAAATATGACTAGTGATAAAAATCTACAATGATTTGATTTTAGCATGAAAAATTGAGTAGTAGTGATAAAATACTATTTATGACTGTCCTTTCCTAGAGGCTAATAAACATAACGGGCAAGCTATTAGTAGAAATCGTGAGGAGAGACAATGTGCTTTCATTATCACTTCCCAGATACTATTTGGGAGACACAGAACAAGTCCCTAATGGCTTTACCTCAGCATCTGCAGTGTATGCATCAGTTGCTAGGCAACATGAAAGTCAAGGATCCGGTATTAGGCTTCCTGCACAATGGGGCAGTTTAACGCTCATATGAATACTAATACATAACCTTAATAAACTCTTGTTTTCTTTGGGAGATTGAATAAATTATTCAATGTTAATTATTAAAAATTATCTAGGAACTTCAATAAATTGCTTCTAGTTCCCAGTGAATAAGAAATAAAAATTGTAGATGTGCTGCTTAATTTCTGTCATCTTGACACAAACTTAGATTAGGAAAAAATGACTCTTAATTGAGAGAATGTCTCCACAAGACTGACCTTCAAGAAAGTCTGTGGAATATTGCCTTGACTAATGATGGATGTGGGAGGGTTCAAGTCACCGTAGATGGGACTGCCCACCCAGAAAATGGTTCTGGGATACATAAGAAAGCAGGTTGTGTTCTTTCAGAAGCTGCAAATCAATCTACCTCAAAATACCACTCTTAGAGATTCCCAAAGGACTCTGTATTCTACTATAGAGATACTTGCTCATCTGTGTTCACTGTTGCTCTATTCATAACTAGAAATTAGAAATTTATAAGTAAATGGAGTTAGAAAAACATCATCTAGTGTGAGGTAACACACAAGAGTTGTGTGGACAAGAAGGTTGGGAGGACCTGGGAGCAATTTGGAGAAGGGGAAACAGGATCAAAATATATGAATTTTTGTCAATAAAAAAGAAAGCAGGCCATGAGAAATGAGATAAGTTAGTAAGCAGTGTTTTTTCATGGCTTCTGCTTCAGTACCTGTCTTCCTACCTTGCTTGAGTGCCCGAGTTCCCTCAGTTATGGACTGTTATCTGGGAAGACAACCCCTTCTCTCCCCAAATTGCTTTTGGTCATGCTCTTTATCACAGCAACCGAAAGCCTATCTAAGAGAGAAATTAGTAGCAGAAGCAAGGAATCGCTGTGACAGACTTGCCTATGTGTTTTGGAGAGGATTGTGGTGGTATTTGAGCTTGAAAGTCACCGAGTACTCAGAGCTTAGTGGGCCATTCTGTGGGGGCTTAGAAGATAAACGGTTGGGAGAAATGCAGACCACAGTGGCTTGGGAAGTTACACAAAGAAGCAGTGACTCTACCAGGGCCACTTATGTTATACTCTAAAGTAAGATTCTGTGGTGCTGGTCAGCTGGAGCTGAAGAATCAGCTGTGACCAGCATAGTGGAAGCAAAATCTGGGAAGTTGTTTCCTCAGAGTCAGCACACAGAAGCTGTGGTCCAGAGGGGACCAAAGCTGTATCTTGTGATGGATCTGAAGTTGATTATGTAGAAGAGTCTTCCAGGTGGTACCAGTTCTGAAGGCATGAAGGTGTCACGGAGGGCAGATGAGACTTAGCACTGTGAGAGGCCGGGAGATGCCATTGGTGAAAGTGAGGCCTCAGAGGCAATACAAGCTCCAGGACTGAAGGGGTCATGGAGAGATGCTGGTATTCTCAGGGCCAGAATCTCTGAAGAGAGCCTAGGAGAGCCTGTTGGCTAAGGTGCAGTTCAGTTGCAGGGGAGACCCCATTAGTTTAGAGATTCCAGCATGATGGATGACCTGTAAGGACAGCTGTGGAATGGAGCCACTCTGAGCCTATGACAGGAGCTGTGTGTGCTGAGTATGGCAGAACCAGAGAGGTAGAGCTGCTCAGTTCCCTTGGAGCCTAGAAGACCTTAAGTCTCAGAAATCTTCTGGCACTGAGCTTTATACTTACAGACTTTCACTGGAATGTATCTATGCCCTGTTTTGTCCCCCTCATAGAAATAAAAAGTTTAATTTTTTGAGAGACTGAATATTTTAGAGAGACTTTGGATGTATTAAAGGCTCTGCAATTTGAGAAAGTAAAGAGACTGAACTTTTAATGTAGTTCAGTTAAAAAAAACTGTGGGACTTTAAAAAGTTGCAATGCTTTATGTATAGTTAATAATAGGAGATCTTGGGGATGATCAAAAGAGAAGGATTATGTGCTTTGGAATATTACTTTATTTAAAGATGTGTTACATTTGTTTAAGTTGTGGACTATACTTTAACTATGTAAAGATGTTTTGCATTTCCTTATGCTACAGACTAATACTTTAACTATGTAAAATGTTTATGTTATGTTAAAATTTGTTTATGTTACAGAATATCTAACTAGATAAAGATGTGTTACATTTTTTATGCTGTGGAATATTATTTTAACTATGCAAAGATGTATTGCATTTGTTTATGCTGCATTTGTTTAACTATGAAAAGCTGTGTTACATTTGTTTATGCTGCATTTGTTTAACAGTGTAAAGATGGGTTGCTTTGCCTGACAAGACACCTGATTGATCCAATAAAGAGCTGAATGTCCAATAGCTAGGTAGTAGAGGGATAGGTGGGGCAGAGATAATAAGTAGGAGAAGGAATCTAGGCTCAAGAGACAAGAAAGAATGATAGAAAAGAGAGGGAAATACCCAGAACCAGCCAGCCACCATCCAGCCAGATACAGAATTAAAGAAAGGTAAAAAAAAGCCTGAAGAGAAATGTAAATGAAGTGAACAGGTTAGATTAGGTTTGTCAACTTGACACAAACCTAGATATATCTTAACTGAGAAAATGCCCCGATAATATTGGCTTCTGAGCAAAAACAGAAACTGTCTAGATGGGAAGCCAGGAATCACAGAATCAAATCTATAGGCTCATTGTGACTCTGAAACAGTATCTGAACTTCTCTGGGAGTCATGTAGTCATCTGAAAATTAAGAGAGCAATGCTCACCTGAGTGAATTTTGAAAATGAGGTGACACGATGCATGTTGAAGCAATAAACCACAGAAATGCCAACCATCATTCCATTTAAAGGGGGCATTTCAGCATTCAAAAATGAATGAATAAAGGATTTCATAAGAGAAATCCATTTAGAAATTAGACTTTGTTTTCATATTAGTATCAGAACAACCTGGCTGTGGATTAATAAATATGGACTTAAAAACAATCACAGGGAAGTACTTACAATTAACAGCCTTTTTAAGATTTTCAGCTATTTCCATTAATTCCTCCAGGTATGTAAGAATAGAAACAAGGGGGCAAAGATGCAAAGGAAGCCTGTGAATGATGGCTCAGGTATCCCCTCCTTGTGTTTTCCACACTGTAATTTCCTGATCATTTATGTCTTTAAAAGAAGAGGAGGAGACAGGTGAGAGAGAGGAGGGAAGGAAGAAGAGAGAAAGGAGGAAAAGACAGGAGTAGAGGAAGCAGGGAAGAGGGAAGAGGAGGAGGGGGAGGAGGAGCCACTACTGCATCTGGGAGGTTCAGAGCATCCTGAGTCCCAATACATAAGTTATATATAATCCATCCAGGGCTACTATCACAAGTGGTACAGACTGAGTAATGTGACCAACTGTCTGGATGCTGGAAGTTGAGAACCAGGCATTTGCTGGTTTGATGTCTACAGCAGCCTCTCCTTGGCTGTTTTCCTGCTGTGTGCTGACATAGATTTTTCTCTGTGGCTGTGCGTCAGCAGTGTGCCTCTGTGTCCTCTTCTTGTGAGAGACCAGGACACTACTTTATGACTCATAATATGACCTCATTATCCCTCATCACTTGCTGAGAGGCTCCGTTTCCAAATACAATAACTTTTTAAGACACACGTGGGCTTCTTTGGTCTAGAAAGCTCCACTCCCTGCTTTTGTTTCAGTAGAACAGTAAAGACTGAAGTGTGTGCACCATCCTACCAGTTCCATACACAGACAGCCGAAGCTTCTCACAAAGAAAGAGCAGGAAAGCACAGATACTGCAGATAAATGATGCCAGTGCTCACAAGCATCAACACGGCTGGGGGAACACAGGCTCTCAGCCTCATGAACTAGAAGATGAACACTGGTGTGTACAGCATTCTCAGGAGGTAATTTGGCATCTACTTGAAACTATATTATTGAAGCCCAAACTCTGGGCAGCAAAATGGCTTAGCAAGTAAATGTGTTTGCCACAAAAGCCCAAGAACCTGTTCAATGCTAAACAGTGACAGACATGACAAAAGCAGTATCTGAGAGATTCTCCTTGCCTGCCCATGACTTCCATCTAAGCCTAACAAAAGAATCCCAGACGGTCTTGTTAGCAATAGGACAAGACTTGTAACTAGAAAGGTTACAGAAGCCCAACTTCTCTCTCATGCAACTGTCAAGGGCACTGAAAGTAAGAAGTGCTATCATTTGAAACAGGAAACAAAAGCAAAGTTAAATAACATTCCCCCGAACCATACATAAAATATGGAGGGGCTAGAGATATGACTCAACAGCTAAAAGCACTCCCTTTTCTTGCCAACGGGCCTAGATTTGGTTCCCAGTTCCCACATAGTGGCTCATAACTGTCAGTCACTCCAGTTCCAGGGGACCTGACACCTTCTTTTGGTCTCCACAGGCACTGCATGTATATGCTGTCTTTCATACATGCAAGCAAAACACTCAGACACAAAAATAAAAACAAATCATTAAACTATGAAAAATCTGCAACTCACCCTTCTTGACCATCCACCCTGCTACTACTATCCCCCAAACAAAGAATTAGCTGGTACTCCTGACAAGTGATGGCAGACGGGGAAGTAGGACCGAATGGCATCAAAAATAAAGCAAAGTTTCTGAACACTATGTACAAACAAATGTAAAGTGAACAAGATAATGGAATTTCCTTGGAAAGTCTTAGGGCAAGTAATCATTACTATTTCTTTCATGTAGCAAAACTACTAAGCACACGTCAAAAGCAAGCCCTTCTCCTACACCCTTGAAGGAAGGAACAAGAGGGCATAAAATCTACACCCTCAAGGGTTTCAAAGTCCATGGGCGGAAGTGAACATGAAAGGCAACTTCAAACGGCATTAACGAGTATATGAGCAATGGCAAAGACTAGTACAAAAAAAGACATTGATTTCAAAAATCTGAGTTTTACTGTTCTTCTAAATCAGTGACACAGTGGTGCATCTTAAAGTAAAAAATGGAATCTCCAAAGAGTCTATTCTAAATAGGACCAAGTATATAACTCTGAAGTAAGCTTTCACCAAAGTTAACATTTTTCTGTACTTGATTAGGCACATATGTGGGACTGTGTCCGGAGGCATGCAGATCATGTGGGCTCTGGTCTGATGAACACTTTAATCACCTGCTGGATTTAAAACACAAACTGAGCATTAAGAGACAGTGAAAGTATAGAGCATGGGGCCTGTTAGGGGGCCCCTGGCAGCCTGTCCTTATGGGATATATCTGCCTGGGTCTTCCTGACAGTAATCCTTACTGCTTCCTGTCTGCCATGCTGTGACCTACTATACCTCACCCTCGCCCTCTTTGTCCTGAAGGGCTGAGACCAAGGAAAGTAAGCCTTCCTCCTTGGGAGTTATTTATGACAGGCATTCTGTCACAGCTGTAAGGAAAGTAATGAACACATTAGAGGGCAGAAAGGGAGTTTACCATGTGGGTTATACCTTGAGTAAAAATATGAGCAAAAATGAATAAAGTATACATCCTCTGGAATTTTTGTATTATGAAATAGCTTTAAGAAAAATACAAAAACAGAGAATTCAGGTTTATTATTCAAGAATATGTTCACAAGTCTGCAAAGCTATCTCACATCTCATTCAAAGGCACTAGGTAGACAAACTGAATCCCAGGTCTCAGAATCAGGAAAAACCTCAATTCTTCCCAAATATTAAGCAAACATCCTAAATGGGCATCACTGACATAATGATCGTGCTCCCCCCATTTTCCTGGTTGTCAGCATATTGTAGACCCCAGATTCTTAACCTGGGGGCCAACATTCCATGGGCTGGGTGCACAACTAAATTTGTAGGTCATGAGAAAATTGGAAATAGTAAAAAGTTGCTGAATATACAATGACCAAAATTAATTCAAAAATCTAAAGTTCAATGATTCCAAAATGTTTCTGGCAGTGGTTGGCCATGATGCATTTGGGGACTCAACTGCAATCTTAGTTCTAAGCCCCAAACACATACACTATGTAGACTATCATGCCATGAAATGTCAATGAATACTGCCTGAAATACCTTGACTCAAGATTACTGCATGTTATAAATTTTGGTGTTCTTGGTGTATATGCCAAGTGTTTTTTTTTCCTCATAGAAATGAAAGAGTTTAATTTACAGGAACCAAAGACTTTGGATATTTTCCTACTATAATTCTTTAGAATGTGTCAAAGCTAATAGAGCTTTAGATTATAGTCTGTTAGATTTGGTTTTAAAAGTTTGGTGAGTTGTAGAGTTTCATGAAAATACTGTTTATTGTATTCTGGGTAGGGTTATCAGAGAAATGTCAACAGTTTCTGAAATGATCTTAAGTATACCTCTGCCATGTTGTGCTACATATTTAGGTGACATGGTAGTCTCAGAATTGATGACAAAACCAAAATATTGATGAACTCGGAAACACAATACGGATGTTCTGGCTCTACGGAATCAAACGTCAGCCAAGATCCGGTTCTTTCTGTAGCAATAAGTCAGCTATCTCATCAAGATGCAAACTTGGTTTAAAATTACACTTTTAATAGTAAATTGCTTTAAAATACATTTCTTTTCATCATCAGTAGATATTTGCTTCATGTATGTGCTTTTCTACTAACATATCCAAGGTCACGCAAACACTTCTTGAGAGAAACAGAGCTACATGTATACAAATTCTAAGGAACCTGGTTTTAAGACAAAGAAATTTTGATCTATTCCCACCCACCTTGTTACATAAACATACAGAGACACACATGGGTGTTGGATGATAGTTATTTGAACCTAGGGAACTGCACATGCTATGCACATACACTCCTTATCCTCACACCCAGAGGAATTAAAGGAGATTTTAAAAATGGAGTCATGACCACACTAGGGATGCATTCTGACAAACATGTAGTTTAGTAATTTTATAACTGTAAGTAGCATGGATTATACCTATAAAAACCTACATGGTGTAAACTGCTATACACCTAGGTCATCTGGTAGATGGTGTATACATGGCTATGATGAGCAGAGTGCAAAAGATTACAGCAAGGACAAGAAACAATTATGTATTAAAAGTAGTAGAAATGTGAGTGTTTATGGGGCTGTGATGAGCAGAGTGACAAATATTACGCATCAAGATAAGTGGCAGTGTGAGCTATAGGGTGCTGCTACGCTAGTGTACCTGTGGTTTCGCAGGAACCTCTTTCTCTTCATAGGAGATATGCTCCAAACTATCAGAGAAAGTGCACTAAATACATACACCAGTAACATCATCTGCCACTACACCTGGAATCTCACACAGTGTATTGCTGCTCTGCTTATTTCACCAAACAGAGGAATGGTTTCCTTTTCCTCCATTAAACTGTTATGTGGGTTTATCAGTATGCAAACATAAAACATGGCCACAGTAACATTTGAGCCAGTTTATTTGGAGACATTCAGTTTTTGGAAAAGTCACTGTTGCATGATACTTTTTACATTACACTTGATGACCACAGTCTCTGAAGACGGCAGGGCTTACACAGATACTGATGTAAAAGTTGAAGAATTATTGAGCTCCAACTACGTCAAGTTAGGTGAGCATTATTCTGAAAGAGCCCCAACCTCTCTGTGAGTATACCAGGCATAAATGTTTCTAACATAGTATCTGCCCCATAGGAAGCTGTTTCACCTGAGTGTGTGTAAGATGCCCAAAATTGTTCCTGCAGTTCATTTTACTGGAAGGTAGTTTTGTTTATAGTTACTTGAATTTTTACGATTAGGAGAGTCTAGCATAGTATCATCTGTGAAAATTGATAATAACTCTGTTTTGGCTGTTATTTGTTACTGGACAGTTTTAATAAAATGCTATTAAAACTGCTGTATAGATTGATAGTAAAAGATGTAATAAGAATCAGAACTTAAAGGTTATTGAACAAATATTGGGGATAGATACACTTAAAAACGTCACAGACCTAATAGTGTTTAAAATATAGTGGACTTTAAGAGCACACCAACAATATATAACAGGGGAAAACAGGACAATGTACATTAGAAAAGGGACAGGATATACAGAAAAAAATGTCAGAATTTTTTTTTGGTTTTTATGAGACAGGGTTTCTCTGTATTGTTTTGGAGGCTATCGGTCCAGCCTGGCCTAGAACTCACAGAGATCCGCCTGCCTCTACCTCCCGAGTGCTGGGATTAAAGGCGTGTGCCACCACCACCCCGCTAAAAATGTCAGAATTAAACCCATTATTATATGCTAAATAAAAGATAGAAATAATAGCAGATAGAGAAAGGGTCACCTCTGAAACCTGGTCAGCAAGCTAGAAATCCACACACCTCACTTTTCAATAAGGAGAACACTCATCCATTGCTGGTGGGAGTGTAAACTTGTACAGCCTCTATGGAAATCAGTATAGTACTACCTCAGTAAGATGGGAATTGATCTACCTTAAGATCCAGCTATACCATCAGTCTTTGCCATGAACCTAAATGTTATTTTATCCTACTACAGAAATACTTGTTCAACCTTGTTCATTGCTGTTCTATTCATAATAGCCAGAAATTGGAAACAGCCTAGCTGTTCCTCAATGGACGAACATTTTGGAATATTACCCAGCTATTAAAACGAAATCATGAGACAGACATGTAGCACAATATAGCAATGCCAAAATATACATAGTAGAAAAGACAACTTCTTCAATAAATGGTGTTGGCAAAACTGCGTGTCCACCTATAGAAAAATTAACCTATATCCTCTTCTCACCTCAGAGAAAATGAAGTTCAAATGAAAAGAAGACCTCACTGAAAGAAACTCTAAAACTGTTTTTTTTTTATTTTTTAAGAAAGTAGGGAAACAACCTCAAGACATAGGAAAGCACTTTCTAAACAGTTCTGAAGTTGCCCAGGGCAACTACTGACATACGATTTAAGGGTTTCTATACAGCAAAGGGAACAGTCAACTGAATGAAAGGACAGCCTACAACATGAGGGGAAATCTTTGCTTGTTATACCTTTTGTAGAGAATTAAGATCTAAACTGTACAAAGAACTAAAAGAAGAAAAAAAACACAACAAACTAAACAGGTCAATCAATAATCAGTACGCCAATGGAAGTAACAGATAGCTCTCTAAAGATGCAACAAGAATGGACAATAAACACACGAAAAACCCTTCAACCTCAGGAAATGCAAATCAAAACCACACTAGAATCCCATCTGATTCCATCCTAAAAGCAGCCAGTAAGAAAATGAATAAGACAAATGCTGGCAAGACTGTGGACAGGGAGAACCCTAATACAGTGCTGGTGGGAATGTAAACGATTTCAACTACTATGGAATTCAGTATGCAGGTTTGTCAAAAAATAAAAGTAATACCACCCTAAATACAGAAGGGTCAGAGTGATGACTCCATGGTTGGGGGGAGGGCTACTCTGTTCCCAGCATCCCCAACAGTCCATAACTCCAGTTCCAGAGGATCTGATGCCTTCATCTGGCCTCCATGGGCATGAAGAATACACATGGTACACATGCATTCATGCAGGTGAAACATACATACACATAAAATAAAAATAAATGAGTCCTTTTACATGGACGTACCATATGACCCAACTATATGACTCCTGGCTGTTTATCCAGAGGAGGCCAGGTGAGCATATCACTGGGATGCATTACAGCACTGTTCACTGCAGGGTATTCACAATAGCTACATTACAAACCAAGCTAGGTGTCTAACAACAGAGGCCTGCACAAAGAAAATGTACTCTATATACACATCACACTGTTTTCAGCCATCAAGGGATATGGTTGCACAATCTTTGAAGAAAAATGAGGGTAAGGAGATAATTGCATTCAGTGAATCTAAGTTAATCTCAGACTTACAAATAACACATTTTCTCTCATTTGTAGATTCTAACCTTAATAAATACATGAAACGATATGTATATAGAGGACAGGACATCAGAAACAAAACTGACTATGGGAGCAAAGGATATGAATGGGAAGGGGAGGGGCAAGATGTGGGAGGGATGCCATTTAGTATATTCTTATTTTTTCATGAAAATTGCCTCATGTAACCCAGTAAAATATAAACAATGTAAGTTTGTAGTTTGAAACATTTTAGACAAGATTATCTTTGGATGCTCAGTTTGTAATTTTTTTTTTTTGTCTAAATAGAGAAGGCTCATTCTGCTTTGCTCTAAAAGAGGATACAGTGTCTCATGACAATGGTGGTATGGTATTGGGAATGGGAGGTAAGCAAGTCACATGGCATCCCACAGGTAGACAGTCGAGAGCGATGGAGGCAGAGTTATCAGCTGTGCCACCGTTGGCGTTCTGTGCAAGGAAGTTCTTAGTCATGGGGGCTGTTTGGACTTTGCAAGATTAAACAGAAGACAGAACAGCACATTCCCAAGAAGACAACCAGAAATGTCTCCAGACATTGCTAAGCGTCCACTAGGGGGCAACGTTGCTCCTTGGTAACAGTCACTGAGCATGTCTACCAGGCTCTTCGAGCTGTTAGTAGTAACTTCCCTGGATTCTTCTCATCAGGCTCATAGCAATTCTTTGGGTCTATCGTGTATCTTAGCCACTTTCTCTGTATTCCACATAAGCTATCTGTGAACAGCCATGACTGGAAACAAAATTACTAGGCCCAAGTGCCAAATTAAAACACAGGCCTCTTGTTCAAAATGAAACGTGTGCCATGATCGTTGACAATGATTACATATGCTGTCATTTAGGAAACCAGCTGAAAAGAATTGTCAGAGGCAGATGTTTGACATTTTGTATGTGGAAGCATTTAGAAAGCATTTTAATTTCCAAGACCAAGTTAGTTCACAAGTCAATAAACAACCTACATTAGAAGACAAATGAATCAAAGAAAAAACAGTTAACATAAAAAGTCAAATCTTAAATAAAAAACATTGGGCTAACACAAGAACTACTTCTATAACATTGATCAAGTTTGCTATTTCTTAGGAGTTGCAAGGAAGCTCCGAGAATAATAGCTCAGCATAGAGGCTGTACTTAGCCATATGTGAGCTGCCGGTTCACTCCCAGCAAGGCAAAAGCCACTTTTTTTCACAATTAACAGATACAAACACATGGCACTCACAGGGTGAAGAGATGACTACACTAAAGCTAGTTTTCATTCATGAATTCAATAATCCAGTTGTTTCCCTACATGTGTCACTGTGCAAAGCAGAAGCAAAACCACCACTCGTTTCACATAATGGCTACATCCCCATTCACCAAGGAAACTGCTACAGGCCCGACTTCTTTCATGCCCTCTCATCTTTGCCTCATAGGTTTCTGAGAAACCAGGAACCAAGCCTTTCCCTGTAACTGCAATGCATGGCAATTACAGACAAAACTCATTTTCTATAGATATGGTAAATGTCTACTTGCATAGCAAATATATTATAGGTAGGGTAGACAACTAAAGTAGTAAAACATTATTTTTTTTAATCTCAGGAAAGGAGGGAGGAAGGGAAGGGAGACATGGGAAGATAGAGGAATACATACTTGACACAAAGAAGTGAAAAATTAGAGTCGCTGACATAAATTATAGTTAAAGAGCTCAGGAGCATTTCACATTACTGCTGGTAGTCAGAAACGGGAATATCTTTCTTGACTTGGACCCTGTGTACTGGCTGTTGTTATATCGTGTTGTTGCTTCCTATTGATGATAAATCTACCACTGGGATGATGGAGCAGCAGGCAAATCAGTGTCTTCCCTGACTTAGTACGCATGCTCTAATTCTAAACCAGAAGTCAGTTTCCCTATTGCAGACACTCTAAAGCATGGCATAGCAGTATTTGAGAAGAGGGCAGAAGTAGGATGTTCTCTTAGGATTTTCTTCCACTACTGACCCTGAACAGACCACAAAATCTAAGAAGACCCCTCTCTACCTTCTGCAATAAAGTGTCTCAAGACAGACATCACACAGGAAGATGTCAGAGCATCTGAACAGCCCTTGTCCAGCTGCTGTAGTTTATTACCCTTTTATCAGAACATCTCCCTCATGATACATAACTATCATCATGCAGTTTGCCATTTCTTTGGGTCTTAATGTATGAAGTTTCCAGTGTCATGCAAAACTTACACTCTCACAGTTAAGGATCTCAAGACACAGCAGAAGAACATTGAACCAAGAACATGATTAACTGCAGGGGTCACAGAGGCAGGAAGCTAGCCCCTGAGGGCACCGTGTGATAAGTGAGGAAGGAGTTCATAATTCCTCGCCTTCTCACTAACCCGAGGGTCATGGCAATCTGTTAACTCAATTGAGTAAAGATTTTGCTATTTCATGTTTCTAAGATTTCTTTACCACATTTTTATTGATATTTCTAATCCTAAGCAAAAAGAAGTTTGTATTAAAAGAAAGTAAGCTTATCCCATTTTTTTAAGTTAGACTTTGTCAACAGAAACCTACCTAATTAGATTGATGGCTCAAATTTTAGAACTGTGAGATAATATGTGTTTTACTGAAAATAACCACGAGGAATTGGTTCTCTCTTATTGGTAGCATCTGTCTCCTGTTTTGGAATGTAGAGTAGGTATTAATGATGCTCCTTTGCCATTTGGAAACAGAACCATTTTTCCCCATAACTGGCACTTGATTAATTCTCTGAATCATTCTTTCCATTTTCCAAATGTTTGAAACTACAGTTACAAAAATGACCATTGTCTCTTGAATGATCAAGGGAGATTCACTATTTACATAAAATTCAGAATATATATATATATATATACATTGTTTAAGATGAAAAATCCTTGCTCTTATCCTTCTCCTGTGTGTGTGTGTGTGTGTGTGAGAGAGAGAGAGAGAGAGAGAGAGAGAGAGAGAAAGAGGGAAGAGAAAGAGAGGGAGGGAGGGAGGGAGGGAGGGAAGGAGGAAGGGAGGGAAGGAGGAAGGGAGGGAAGGAGGAAGGGAGGGAGAAGACAAAGCATAAGCAACCTAACACCTAGCTCTAGATGCTCTTGAGTTCAGTCCTGCCTGCCTCACAGCTTCCTGCCTCTACCCTCTGTCCCTTTGCCTTCTCCGGAGCCAGCATTCTTCTGAATGGAAACCATCCAAGCAATAATGGCTATGTGGTAAAGCATCTTCCAGAAACCAGTAACATTCAAAACAACAAATCATAACTTCCCGGAAGGTATTTGGACCCAGTCTCACTCCTCTGTGTAGGCAGTGCCACGGAAGTCATGCTTCAGCAGTGCAACCAGGGCACACCTCAGAAATGAGCATTCAGTGAAGACGGAAGACTGCTCGCCGCCAACTCCAGACATCAAGATCCTGAGCTCAAATGTTGATAGGAAAAATTCCCCTAAAGGTATTTCAGGCTAAGGGAAACTTAAAGAAATATGTAACGGTATCCAGTTTTAAAAATTTGTCAAAAACATACAGTAGGAAGCGCCTAAATATCATTAGTAAAGAGGGCTTACAAAATCATTATTTTTCTGCAATAGTGTTCTAAAGGCTGAGTGAACTCTAAAGCTTAAAAAAAATACTCTGAACAATGGATGTATTGTATCTTTAAATTGAAGATCTTGTTTACTCCCTCTTCTCCATGTCTAGAATGTCTTCCCACAGTGCTGAGTCCACCATACTACAGAAGATTCACTGTCATTAGCTGACAAGCCAGTCAGTCAGACACTAAGTGTGTACTATATGCACGGCTACAAATTACAGTGAAGAGACACTCACTTGTGATTTCTTTTGAAGCATCCTTAACCAATGCATGAAGCAAAGGATGAGAAGTCCACTCTTAAAGGTTTAGTCCTGTACAAAATCCTATGCAGCAAACACTGTACATTATATATTATTCTCATCTCCTGATTTTATAACTCAAGAAACCTAAAGAAACTCAATAACATCTTTGCACAGGCTGTTCAGGGTTCTACTGAAACAAAACCACATACATTCAAGAGGGGATAATATAGTCAATACTGCAAATCTAGAACACTATAGTGTCAGCTCCTGCTTTTTTTCTTTAGGGTTTTGCTCTTATCTGGCAAATTATGAAAACTCCCAAAGACAGAAAATATGTTTACTAGTTTTTAAAAAAATGTTCTAATGTGAACTCCACATAAACAAGGGGTAAATGATGGACAGATATTGAATGCCTGGACTAGAGGTGGGCAAACCTCACTACAGTGTGTCTGTTATGCCGATGATGTCGGTTAAGTATAAAGTGCAAGCTAACATTTGTGAAGAACGCAAGACTAAGCATGGAAACTGTTGACCCCTTTGAAAAATGAAACCATGCAAACTGTTGGTCTCTTTTACAAAAGGGGAATTATTGTGGGTAAATGCCTATTTTGCAACAGGTGAGCCCTCAAGACATCACACTACAAGAAAATTACTTTATGAAATCAATTCAAATAATCCTCTTCAGTGATTTAAAGTTTGCATATATCATACTTTATAAAAGATGTGCCCAAATTATCTACTTCATATATAAAATAAGGTCAATTTTATAGATTAGATCCAGCAGGGTTTTTTGTTGTTGTTTTTGGTTTTGGTTTTTTTTTTATTTTGTTTTGTTATTTTAGAGATTACAGTAAGCAAAATTTTTTGCAATTAATTTTGTTTGAGAAGAAAAGATTTTTTATGGCAGTCAATTAACTGATAGGTATAATCTCTAAGACTAAATTAAACAGATATCTTGTGGGCTAATGCCTATATTTATTGCCATTACCAGGTAATAACATGTTTTTATAGCAGTGTCTACCTATTAACCATGATTTAATAGTATAACTATAAACCTATAACTTTGTATGTAGATAGTTAAAATATTAGAACAATCTTCAGTAGACTATCAAGAGGGAAAAACATTTTCCACCATGATTCTCAGTCTAAGGACATTATTATTACCATTTACAAAATATATTACTATATACAAAAGCCTAGAACACACACACACACACACACACACACACACAAACACAAACACACTAAACATAATAAAATTGAAAAAAATAATAAAGTGACCATCATATAAGGAACAACACTTAGGGTCCTGTGAACTGCACACACATGCATGGTACACACACACACACACACACACACACACACACACACACACTACAGAAAAGGTCTTTTTTTCAAAGATCCTCAATTATAGCATTGTTTAAATAATGAAACTGAGCCTGTTACATGACACGTTTGAAGCCTCATCTCTTGAGCAAACGTCCTTGAGTGAATTGACTAAAATAAATTACTTCATAGGCAAAGATTTTTAAATGGCACCTCTGTGTGTACAGAAAATCAAAGATAAATCAGCATGGCACGGTTTTATAAATGATAATCATGTGAACATGTCTACCATAATAGAATGTTCACACCATACAACCAGGAGTTTCCCCAACCCATCGGCAGACCTAATATCAGCAAGTTAACCCAGGAACTTTAAAAGTTGGGAAACATCTCACCTGTGAGCTCACTCCATTAAATACTGCCTGTGAGTAATTTTGCTTAGACCCTAAAATGATACAATCAACAGGAAATTTCTTTTATTATTAGTAACCCATAATTTAGATACTACCAACTTAAGTGTTTTAAGCATATGCAATCGATTCACAGAGGTTTCCCTATATGTACAGTGTTTTGCAAAATTTGCTAATATGTAATTCAAGAACATTTTCATCACCCAAAGACATTCCCTTTCTTAGCACCTTCCACTGAAGTCCCATATAATCATTAATCCCTATTTTGTTTTGTCTGATTGACCTTCTCTATTCTGGCGACTTACCAAATCTATCAATTAACATGAGGCTTTCTTTGTTAGGTTCCTTGCCCTAAGCACAACCCTTTTCTAACTTCATCCATACGGTCGTGCAGTATCAGAATTTTCACTCTCTTGTTGTCTGCACTGTGTTGTTTTATTCCTTAGCTGATGAACATGTATGTTGTTTTTGATTTTGTACAATGAGCAGTGCTGTATGAACGCAAACATGAACATTCTGAGCTGTCATATATTCTAATTTCTGTGGGTATGGGATGGGGATGATGTCAAATTGTTCTCCACTTTTAAGAACCCATCAAGTTGTCTCCTCATCATTCCATGTCTCCAGCAGTGGTTTCTGTAGCTTACGATTCCTCCGTATGCTCTGCAAACACTTGTGTCTGTTAATTTTCCACTTACATGAATGAATTGTATTCATTACAGTTCTGAATTGTATTTCCTTGCTGTGAATCAATGCTGGGCATTTATTATGTGCTCCCTGGCTGTTCCTGTATCTTCTGTGGTTTTCCACGCTACTCCAAATACTTTTCCTACTTCTTTACATCAGCTCTTCAGTCTATACTGTTTTGGGAGCATTCATTATATAGTTAAGACATAAAAGCTTTATCAGATAAGATTGGCAAACAGTGTTCTTCTGCAGGTTGTCTTTTCACAGCTTTGATAATGTTCTTTGGCATCTAAAACCGTAACTTTTCATCAAGCTCCATGGATCTGCCTTTTTCTTTTCCATGCTCTTGTTACTACAATTCATGAAATCGTCAAATACACTGTCTTAGACATTGTTCTCTGTCGTAAGACTCCTATAGTGCTAGCTCCTACATACAGCTCTTTTTTAAAGTTAATTTTGGCTACAATATGAGAAGAAAAATTAATTTTTACATGGTCTATTAGTTTTTCTATTGCAATGGTAAACATCACAACCAAAAGCAACATGGGGAGGAAAAAGTTCATTTCATCTTATAGCCTACAGTCTCTCATGAAGGAAAGTCAGGACAGGAATCCAGGGGCAAAACCTACAGCAGAGGCCATGGAGCAGTAATGCTTACTGGCTTACTCTCCATGGTTTGCTCAAGCTGCTTTCATATACTACCCCGGGACACCTGCCAGGTAAGGCATCACCCACAATGGCCTTGGTCCTCCCACATCAATCATCAATCAAGAAAATGCCTCATAAGGTTTGTCTACATGGCAATCTGTTAGAGACGATTTGTCACTTGAAGTTCTGTCTTCCCAGATGACAAGGGCTTAGGTCAAATTGACAAAAGCAAGCAGGTAAACACACAAACAAAACCTAGTAACTAGCACGTGTGGATATTCTGTCGCCCCTGAACAATCTGTTGAAAACCTGGTCTCTATCCTCAGAATAGTTTACCATCCTAGTTTAAAAACCTTTGACCAGGGACTGTGAAGTTTATCCTTGGATTCTGAATTCTATCATCTAATCTTTAAGATCTCTCCTAAGGTCAAGATCATACAGTTTTTATTTCTGTAGCTCTATACATCTTTTCATAGCAAGAAGTACTAATTATCTAACTCTGCTTCTTCTCTTTTCAAGATTGCTCTAACTATTCGGAATCCTATACATTTAAACATGAAATACAAAGTTCTAGCTTATTAACTTTTGCAAAACAGACTAGAATTTTGATAAGGGTTTCGCTGAACTGATAGAGCATTTGAGAAGTGCTGTTGTCCTAACCACAGTGTCTACCAAGACATGAACATGAGGGCTTCTTCCCCCTTTCAGAGGTCTTCTTTAATTTCCTGCAATAATGTTTAATTCTTAGTGTGAAAGTATTTTCTGTCATTAAAATCTAGCATTTAGAGAAGAACCAATAATACCTAAACCTTTATTTTCAATACGTTACCAAATAAAATCATTTAAAAAATAAAAATAATCTACAAAGTATCTTTTATTTAATGTTAACTAAAATACTGAGAATGATGATATTTTCAAAGCTGGAGCCAACACCATAAGTACAGAAATATGTAAAGAATGGTGCTTATACCGGAAGACCTAAAAACACATGGGGGTTATCCATGAAGCTCAGAGGAGTATGAGGAAGACACTAACAGTAAAAATAAGGACTCAAATACTGTGCCATAACAGGAGCCACCTAGTCTTTTTTAACTTATGAGTAGAGACACCTAAGCCCCATAAGGGAAACATAACAAAACACCATGACCAAGGCAGCTTCAACAAGAAAGCATTTAATTTGGGGCTCACAATTCCAGAGCATTAGAGTACATGGCCATCATGGGTAGGGGAGCCTGGCAGCAGACAGCCAGGCAGTCATAGAGTTGGAGCAATAGTTAAGAGTTTATATCTGGGGACAACTGCTTCCACAAGGCAGGGAGAAAGACACTAGGAATGATATGGGCTTTTGAAACCTCAAAGCCCACCCCTAAAGACACACCTCCTGCAACAAGGCCATACCTCATAACCCTTTCCAGAACAGTTCCACTGCCTGCAGAGAAAGCATCCAAACACATGAGCCTGCAGAAGCCATCCACATTCAAATAAACCAGCACTGGATTTGACACGGGCCTTAGTATGCATTCTATAATAATAGATCAAAGTTTAACTAATTTTTGAACAGTGTTATGCAAATTTAGATATTAGTCAATTTCAAATGATTCTAACAGTCTGATGTGGTGACACATGCCTTTCATCTCAACCCTTGTGAGAATGGATCTCTGTGAATTTGAAGGCAGTCTGGTCTACAGAGGAAGTTTCCAGGCCAGCCAGGACTACATGGTGAGATCCTGTCCCAAAAGCAAATCACTCTAAAAATAATAAATCACATTAGATTTTATGTTTCCTATTTGAGTTTCATTATAATAACAAATATTTGACACCAGAAAATATTTATTTAAGGCCAGCACATACTGCAACCCATAGGCAGTAACTTCCAATACCTGTTACAAATGCCAACTGCCGTAGTAAGATGCTAAGCACACTCCTCTATCCCTGCATAGGTCATTCAGCAAACACTCATGGTGCTCAGCACTCCTCCTCCTCAGCAAGCATGCTTCCCAGAGCTTTGGAGTGACTTAACTATCCAGAAGGGAAGGTCCTGGTATGCTAAGAATTGCATCCCCTCCAAATCTCAGGAGTCAGAGATGGAACATCCTCCTCCAGTCCTCCAACAGGCATAGAAAGCCAAAGAAACATCTAAGTCCCTCAGTATAAAGCTGTGGGTGCAGAGCTGTAGGAATACAATAGAGTGAAGTTGCCAGGGGAGGCAAACAGGTGCAAATCTTAATGCAGATTGCAAGGGTGGAGCAATTCAGACTGGAGAAAAGGGTGGCCTCTTGCCCTCTTGTTCTGAAAACAGGGCCTTTCCTCGAGCAGCACTGGCTCTTGCTCTTTATCACCTCAGTGTAGGTCTTCTTTGACAAGCTCCTAATTAACAAAAACTTCCTCCTTATCACAACATAACGAACAGGTAACTGACAGTTCATTCATCTAAGCAATTGCCCAGCGAATACAATCCAAGAAGACAGAACAAACACTGCTGTCTATGTATGAATGGGGGGGGGGGGTAAGGAGATATGATAGGCTGCCAACACCTGCATCAGATGATACCCAGGATTTGCCACAGAACCTTGCTTCTCCCAGTTCCAACCCAATCAGCTCTGATAGTGTGTTGTAGAGGGCCACACATCCATATGCTCACACTTCCATATACTCATAGCCATATAATTGCCATGTGCATAGCAGCAAAGAAGACACACCCGCAAGTCAACATCAGGATATGGGCTTTTCAGGAAAAGAAAATCAGTAGCAACCCCAAATTAGATGTTTTTTAAAAATCTGATTGATGGACACATTTAATGACTGACTAATAGAAGGGACTAGCTATACTCCATGAGTCAGTCTGCCACTATTCATATATATAATAAGATGCTAACAGGTACAAAACAAGCATTACATGCTACTTGACAAACCATATCCATCCTTTCATATTCTCTCTCCCTATGTCAATTTCTGTGCTATAATAGCCAAGGAAGTCAGCTACCTATTACACAGGTCATATAGCTACAAGGCAAGCACTTGCCCCTAGAGGAAAAGTCTACCGACTTCTAGAATAAACCATCAGTACCACAGGCTGTCAGCAAAGAGTGGTCCCAACCTATCATGTGAAAGCACAACTAAATCACTACCACCACCTTATCCATGAGCTCTCTTTTTAGATGTAAATTGACTTTTCCAATTTGTACACTTCGTACTTTGGGGTAACACAATGACAATACCATCATCATATACTGGTGTAAGTACAGAAACACTTATGCACATCTAAGTCAGCTTGAAAGGATAATATGTGTGAAGACAGCACTAATGTAACTCATTGAGTTACTAAAATTGAGAACATAAAGATGGGAGGAACATGTTGGGAATGTTCTGAGAGAGACAGAACAGAAGCAGGGTGCATATGATCAGGACATACCTTATAAATATATGAAAAAGTCAAATTAATAAAATGTAAAGAAAATATTGTAAAAGTAAGCTTGGCAATGAGTTATAGTACTGCAGAATGGTATACAAAGTTGTTAGCACACAGGAAACTACTACAATGCCATTATTCTCAAATGTAGTAATTTATAATCATCACAGTCATGGCATTTCTTTTGTAGGGTTCATGGGTCTAAACCATCTTATGATTTATGCTGGCTTTCTTCCATCCCACATATTTTCCCTCCATGAGTGCCAAGAGGCACTCATTTTTTCCTTTTCTTCTCATCTGCTGAAGAGTCTGAACTCCAGTGGAACAAACCAGGGAAGTCAGAAGCAGACTGTAAAGGCTCATAAGAGGTTTCTCAAAGTGTGTGGGAGAGGGTATACCCTATGTATTCATAAACTCTAGATAGAGAGGAAGATTCCAGAAGCAACATGAAGACACTAGGATCTATAATGCCAGAGACCTAATGCCCCAGATCCATAACAGAAAGGGCAGAAAGGAAACAGATGGGAAATACTATTGAGGGAGAAGCAACTGAACTGAATCGTTCTGTCAACTGACATGGAAGATGGCTGCTTTGGTTGACTCCTGTTTGTTAGAACTGTTTGGCATCCTTCCTTGTAGAAAATGACACTGTGAGGGAATCTGGAGCATTCTAAGCTCCTTCAATTCACTGTTTTATTTTTCTTTGAGTATGTACATGTAGAAAGTAATATAGGCTGTGGAGGCAAGGGTCAAAAGTGGGACTCATATCTACCCCTAGTTTCTCAATGTAACATAGGGCATCATCTCTAATTTTAGGATTTTTATGATAATTGTAGACAGAGGAAAAAATGTATGTTGCATTTGCAGAAGCAGGCAATTCATACACAGCAAAAGTTACTACCAGCGTAATACTAGAACTTCTTGGCTATGAATAATGAATGTGAAGACAATACTATAAAAGGGTTTAGTTAGCAGAGTTTGGTCTTGACAGGTGTGGTGATACATGCCTATAACCCTGGCTCTACAGAGGATGAGGTAGGACAATCATGAGCTTCGGGAAAGCTTGGGCTATACAGCAAGACCTATCTTAAAATAAAAGTAATAACAATAATAACAGTAATGACAGTAATGGTAACAACATAAGTTTATTTGGAAGTCTCTGGGGCTCATCATACACCACTGAAAAAGAATGATGTTATTTAGTTTTCTGAAATAAAGAGCTTTGAAGTGATTTTGTTTACGAGATGTACAGTGGAAGCCATCTTCAAAAGCCCTTTGAAAACAGTGTCTACAGCAACTGATTATACTTTTAGCTTTGGAAGCCTAATTTTCTCCTCGTTCCTCATTTTTGTGCTTTAAGGAATACAGGCACCAATAAGCAACTGCAGTGAAGCATGCATCCAGGTGAGGTCCTAATGGGATACCGACCGAGGATGCTACTCCTGTGGATCTCGAGCTGAGGGGCCTTGTGAAGTACAACCAGAGAGTGGGGAAACAGGTGGCATATGAATTTCTGCATCCAAAATGCAAACTGAATTTAAAATATGAAGGAACAAATGCATTTCTTTTCTCCTCCTCTTCCTCTTCAACATTTGATAATGTCTAAGACGAAAGAACAATAGGATTTCCTCAGAGTGCAGAAGATGCCAATCACATACACTGAAGCCTGGTGGCAGTGGAAGCAATTTAGTGTTGTGTGTGAGTGTGTGTGTGTGTGTGTGTGATATCTATATTATAGGTATATAATTTATAAAGCTGGCTATTAGGTGCATGCAGTGGATTCAAGCTAACCTGTAAAGGAATTACCCTGAAGCAGAACTCATTTGAAATGCCTGCCCTCTGGGGAATCACCTCTACTTTGGTTTAAATGCTGACAATTTAAAAACAGCGTTCACCTCACAATGAATTGATGTGTGAGTCAGGGGGAATGACACTAAGCCCCTTTAGCACGGAATTTTCTTCTTAGAATATTTACATATAATGTAGCAAGAAAACAGAAATACACAGCCCTTGTGAGTTACCTATCCACACAGTGAAAAACTCTGACTTTTAATACAACTGAAGAGAAGTGGCTGGAAAGCCTACAGGTAATCAGAAAGCTTTCCTTCTACACGTGTGTAGGTGGAAAACCTCTGCTGCTCTATATCCCATGTAACAGGGGAGTCAAAGACATTTTAATGTAGAGCTGAGAACGATTCCATTCTTCATAAGGTTTTAAAAACTCTCTGGGGGTTTAGAAAATCAATGCCACATTTATTTAAAGTGGTGCTGAATGAAAGAGCTTCCTAAATCCATCACCATGACTAAGAAAGCCAATTGGCTACAGCTCCACTCACTGCCCCACATCCTTCAATGGCAGGACACCAGTGGCCTTCCTTCTGTTTCAATGCACGCTTTACCATGATGGGTGCATATAACAGCCAAGAGGCTTTGAAAGTTCAGGGAATATTGCAACAATCTTTAGAATTTTAGATATAGAACTGTCATCACTACCAATATGCAGAAAGTCATGGGTCATCTTCCTAAGAAACTGCCAGCATTTGTTTCAATTTATGTAATTTATGCAACCTATGACCATGTTGTGGAGAGGACTGTTATCCTCTCGGGGCAGCAGATGACAACTGCAAGGAGCTTTTCACCACAAGGTCATCATTCAAGATTGGATTTCTAAAGAAGCTACAAAACAATTGCTATCAAGTCACGATATTGGCCCTCCCTGCAAATGCCTCTAGGTGAAATATGAATTGCTAAAATGGTCATGCACAACATCAGTTCACTGAAAGAGAAAATGATTTACAGGAAGACTTATGACCTAACTGCAAAATTACTGAAGACAAAAAAGAGAGAGAGAGATGCAGCCACCTGCTCCTGACAACAATAATCATGACCTCAAAGAGCTGGAGAGAAATCAAAATGAACTCATGGGGGAAATGCACAATAAATGTCTCCGCAATTCCACATTCTTCCTTTCTAGGCTAGGGCCTACACTCCCTCACTCGAAGCAAAACACACAGCCAACAATGACCACTTCAATGAGTTCACAAACGGATAAAATTTAAGTCTTGATGGCTTGGATATTTTGGTGGTACGTTGGATGCAGCATCACCTGATTCTAGGGACTAGGTAAACACCTGCACCATATTTCACCCTGGAAGACTCCCCAAGGGGCTCCTTCCCATGTACACTGATATTAAGGTTTTAGCTCAGTGGTACAGTGCTTAGCTAGACTGTGTGAGGCTTTGTGTTCCACCTCCAGCAATGCCAACAGATAAATCAATGGTTGACTCGATCAATAAATGTGAAGTCATATTTATTAAGCATATAAAACAAATATATTACACTGACATTTATTTATATTGATATTTTAGTGTTTCAAGTACAAGGCTAGTTTTCTAGCTTATATTCTAAGTTCATATATTTATTTTCATATGGAGGCCTTATTTCACACCCTGAAGATTGAACCTATGTCACAAGCGATTCATTTCACTGAGTTGTAAAAGTGCACTATCCCCTGACTGATCATCTCCAGGGGCTGCTTACCTCGCTTCTTTCCTCTGTCTGCACAGCACTGAAGCTATCCCAACAACCACCTTGCTCCACACCATGCCTTCCATGGCTTCCTATAATAATGTGCCCATCACACTTTGTATGTTTCTATAGAAAAGGAAGCCTTTACTTAAACACATTCCTTGTTCCAGCTCTGATCCCATCTTGACACCCACCATCAGTCTGAGACCCCTCTGATTGCCCATGTCATCACAGAATGGCACTGGTAGCCTCTGCATTCCTTTCACTGCCTCCCAGGAATAGACATCTTATCCTCAGCAAAAGACATGGACATGGGACTTAGAAAGTCACCAGAGCCCATCAGACAAGGTAGCAGACAGCATTCAATACTAGAAATTCTTCCTTAAAACGGTCTTCCAGGTAATTAAACAGGTAAAGGCGCTTGCCACGAAGCTTGGAACAAACATGGTAGAAAAGGAGAACTTATTCCCATTTGTCCTCTGACCTACACATACACATGCAAACACCATGGGATATACACACTCACAAATACACACACTAAATGAATATATGCATAAATAAATGTCATTTTTTTAGAAAGATTGCCTTCCAAGGAATTCAATCTCTTGTTGGCTGGTTGTATTTCCCTTGTTATGGGAGAAACTTATTACCTTATAAACTAAGGCCCCAGACACACTTTGATTTTCTTACAGCATCTTCTGAGTGCTAGGTACGTGATCTCCCATTGTTCTCCCTTCCTGATGCTGAGATCCTTTAATGCGGTTCCTCACACTGTGGTGACCCCTAACTGCAAAATTATTTTTTAGTACCTCATAATTGTATTTTTCTACTGTTATGAATTGTAATATGAGTGTCTGTGTTTCTGATGGTTTTAGGCAACCCCTGTGAAAGGATCACTCGGCTCCCAAAAGGGGTTGAGACCCACAGGTTGGTAACCAGTGTGCTAAAGCGGGGGTTCTTGACTATTGGAAAACACATTTCTGTTGGTTAGGAAATGAGATACTTCTCAATAGAAAATTGCAGTTATGAAGTAGCACTAAAAATAAATTTATGGTTAGGGGTTCCTAAGACCATCAGCAATATGTGTTTTCTGATGGTCATGACCCACAGGTTGAGAATGGCTGGCTTAAATGTTAGGCTTAAACTCACATGACCAAGAAAAACAAAGTGTGTGTGTGTGTGTGTGTGTGTGTGTGTGTGTGTGTGTGTATGTGTGTGTGTGTACATGTATATACAATAGATGCTATGGAACCAAACCTAAACATAATTGCGCTACCAGGTACCATGAAAACTGAAGTCCCATGTCCAAAGAAAAATTTCCTCCTAAAAAATTAAGGTACCTCATCATTTCCCTAACCTTTTGAACATCTAAATTGTTTGGGACACTGTCAAGGTTTGTCCTCCAGTCGTCTGTACTCTATCACCCTCAGCTTCCAAGTTTGCAATCAGAGTTCACACTTCACAACCCCCAGGGTCCGTGGACAGATGAATGGGCCATGTCCCAACACCATGGTTAATCATCTCTGAGCCAGGAAATTTCTATTATTTTAAAGTTAGCTGTTAACTAGGGAGAGACAGAGGACCAAGGCCTAGGTTTGTTAAGTCTGCACTGGTCCCCATTTCCCAAACACAGTCTGGTGCCTAGATGTTACAGTGCTACTGCTTCTGAAGACATGTTTGCCATGCTCAAGTTTCTTTTCATCCATTTTCAACTAACAGAAGCAAACATATATCGAATATATTCAAGGACTACTTGTGATGTTTCACTGCATATATACACTGGGATGAACTTTTAAACTAAGCAAGATGACAGTACCTCACATACTGCAAATCCAGAGATGGGCTCATCTCATTACTTACTAAGTTTGGAAGATTCAAACACGAAATAAGCCTTAGTACATTATATTACAATGTGAGTTTAAGAATCTGTCCAAATATATATGTCTAAGGCAACGATGGGAGATGGCAAATTTGTATCTATTCTCCACAAATGATGTGCTCTTTGGCTTCTAAAAATCAGTGGCCAAAAAAGGAAGCACATGGAGATAACTGCGGTCACAGGGACTCAAGCTTCTCCAGAGTCCTTTTGGTTACACATTCCCAGTGGTCATGAAACTCAATCAGTATGCACTGTCAGAAATGCACAGCTCAAGGAGAAATATCTGTAAGCAGTCCAAATGAAGCTATACGCAAGTTGGGCACGGTGGAACGCACCTACATTCCTAGCACTCAGGAAGTATAGGCAAGAAGATCAAGAGCTCAAGGTCAGCATATGGGTGAGTTCAAGGTCACCCTAGGCTAAATAATGAGTTCTAGGCCATTGCGGGCTGGGGGCTGTGTGAAACATGATCTCAAAAAATACAAAAACCAAAACAAAACTGGAACAAAAACTTTTTAACTTGTGCTTAATACTTTATAGTAAAAATCAAAAACATTCTTGCCTCTGGAAGAGTTCTTATTAGCTAGTAAACACATAAATTCTACAGAGCACTTAGATAGCCCTAATATTTTGAGTTTCCCAACCCAATCACATAGAATTAGCACATAGATTTCAAGTGCACTGATTATTAAAAAAAACTCATATTTCATTTGAGGTACTACAGGGAGGAATTCAGACCAGAAAAAATAAGTTATTTGTTATCTAAATCGGTATTTTTAAATAGTCCTTTTTAGAATGGACACAGTGCTGCAGTTAAAAGAGATAATCTTGTGCAGAAAGTCTCCTTGTTTTGCACTGAGGTGTTTCTTTCCAGACACCAGCAGACACCCAACAGATGTTTGCTAAGTGTTTAGAAACAAATCTAGCAGTAGCAGGGGCACAGGCCTGAGCAAGGAGGCAGTGGCGACTGACTGCGCCTCAACACACACAAAGGCAAATCCAGCACACTCATTTCTGTCAGTGTACCTCGGATACTGTGGGAAGAAAGTGACCTTCAGCTCTGCCAAAAATGGGAGCAATAGGACTTGACAACACCCAATGCTTGTGTTTGACAAATACCGACACCATCACAGGGGTGGGTGTCATTTTCTCTAGAATGAAACATAACATGTGCGCCCATATGAATTGCCAACTAATCCAGAACAAAATCAAAGTTGAGACATTTTAAATACAAATTTGAAAACAGCAAATTGAGCATGCTAATTGCTATTGCTCCAAAAGGTGTCTCAATTGCCTTATTATTATATTATTTTTATTATATGGTTTTTATTACTTGTAATAAATTGTCATATTATTTTAAAAGTTAAATACATGTATTTTTGCCTGGCTATATGCACAAAGTCATGCTAAGCAATACTAAGATAATTTCATTTCTAAATAAAGCACAGTGTGTTCTCCTCCTCATGCAGTGGGACATACACATACCTGAGCTGATTTCCTTCTCCTCCTCCTCGATGTTGTTTCTGATGCTGTCATACTCCTCATCAATAGTCTGATTGCCACGCATCTGAGACAAAATTCTGCGGGCCTTCTGAGTCTGTCCTTTCTGAATAAGCCACCGAGGGCTTTCAGGCAAAAAGAGAAATCCAAGAAACTGTATAACAGCTGGAATTGTGGCAAGTCCCAGCATGTACCTGCAACAAGAAATATATCAACACTGTGAAACTGTTCTAGAACACTGAGTACATATTCACTGTGGAGACTAACAGCACGGAGTGCACACTTACTTACCAGAGTCTAAAAACACTGTGTGATCACTCTCTAGAGCCAAGGCTCTCACCCTTCCTGATGTTGTGACCCTTTAATACAGTTCCTCATGTTGTGGTGACCCCAACCATAAAATTATTTTCATTGATACTTCATAACTGTAATTTTGCTACTTTTATGAATCATAATGTAAATATCTGTTTTGTGCACATAATTCTCTATACTTTGCTACTTCCTATTAAACCCCAGAGTAAAATATTTTTATAAGTTTAAAAGAAATAGAAGAGAAGTGTACCACAAATAAATAAAAGACCCAGTGACTGATATTGGGATTTAAGCTTCAAGCTAAAGAGCTGGGAAGCAAAGCAGCTGGCCACTAACTTCTCACCTCTACCTCAAGCTGAATGGGCGAGTCCTATCTCCACGAGCTCTCACTAGCCCCAGACTGTCACCTCTCCTCGGTGTGGCTGGAGAACTAACACCTCTATTGAATACTGAAGATCCTGCTTCTATTTTTTTATACTCCTCTAGTGCTAGGATTAAAGGTGTGTGATCTGTTACTCTTTTGGATTGATTCAATCTCATGCATCCATCTATCTTTTTTCAAATAGAAATTTTTATTTAAATTAAAAAATCTTTTTGTATATAGCAATCCCAGTTCCCTCTCCCTTCCATCCTCCCATGTCCCCCAACAATCTCCCATCCTACCCCCCATGGGAGATCATCAAAGTCTGTCACATCATTTGGGGCAAGACCTAGGCCCTGCCCTTTATCGAAGCTGAGACAGTATCCCTCCATGGTGGAATGGGCTCCCAAAGTCCTTTCATGCACTAGGGATACATTCTGGTTTCACTGCCAGAGGATCCATAGACTGCCCAAGCCCTGCAAATGGCACTCACTCTCATAGGGCCTGGTTGGATCTTACTCTGGTTCCCCAGTTGTCTGACTGGGGTCTGTGAGCTCCCACTTGCTCAGGTCAGCTGTTTCTGTGGGTTCCCCCAGCATAGTCTTGACCCCTTTGCTCACCACTACTCCCTCTCTACTACTGGATTCCAGGAGTTCTGCTCAGTGTTTAGCTGTGAGTCTCTGCTTCTACTTCCATCAGCTGCTGGATGAAGGCTCTAGGATGGCATTTAAGGTAGTCATTAATCTTGTTATAGGGGAAGGGCACTTAAGGTAGCCTCTCTACTGTTGCTCAGATTCTTAGTTGGGATCATCCTTGTGGACCCCTGGACATTTCCCTAGTGCCAGATTTCTCGTTAAATCTATAATGGCTCCATCTATTAAGGTATCTTTCTTCTCTATTCTTCCCCCAACTCTATCTTCTGGTCCTTCATGTTTCCTCCCTCTCCCCTTCTCTCCTTCTCTTTCTCCTCCCTCCATTCCCCTCCCCCATGCTCCCAATTTAGGGAATTCTGGAAATAGAAAATCTGGGTTAATGATCAGGAACTACAGATGCAAGCATAACCAAAAGAATACAAGACATGGAAGAGAGAATCTCAGGCATTGAAGATACACTAGAGGAAATAGATTCATCTACCAAAGAAAATCTTAAATCCAACAAATCATTTAACACAAAACATCCAGGAAATATGGGACACCATGAAAAGACCAAACCTAAGAATAATAAGTATAGAAGAAGGCAAAGAAACTCAGCTAAAAGGGGCAGAAACATATTCAACAAGATCATAGAAGAAAACTTTCCCAACCTAAAGAAAGACATGCCTACAAAAGTGCAAGAAGCTTACAGAACACCAAATAGACAGGACCACAAAAATGTCCCCTCACCACACACACAGAATAAAGAAGAATATTAAAGATCAGCAAAGGAAAAAGGCCAAATAACATATAAATGTAGACCTATCAGAATTACACCTGACTTCTCAGTGGAAACTCTGAAAGCCAGAAGGTCCTGGACAGATGTTCTACAAACACTAAGAGACCACAGATGCCAGCCCAGACTACCATACCCAGGAAAGACTTCAATCACTACAGATGGATAAAACAAGATATTCCATGACAATACCAGATTTAAACAATACATATCCACAGATCCATCTATCTTTTAATCCTGAGTTCTAGGATTAGAAGTGTGTACCACCGCCTCCTAGCTTCTGGCTGCTGGGATTAAAGGTGTGTGTCACCACTGCCTGATCTCTATAGCTTGAGGCTGACTTTGCTTTTCTGAATCATAAATAGTATATCATTACAGAGAAGCAAACAAACATAACAAGAAGGGAGAAAGAAAACAACATGAACCCACATGTAAGTGGGCTCCAGAAGCCAGAATGCTTTAGACCCAGATCCCAGATGTAAGACTCTTAAGCCTGTACAGTGGGAGGAGAGTGACCTGCACCCCTGCCAGTCTTTCCCTTTGCAAAGACTAGTCCAGAAAACTGAAAATACTGTACACACTGACATTTGACACTTACTTTCTAAAAATAAGAGAAGGAAGATGTTTAGTCTAGTTTAACTATCCTTGCTGATAAAATATATTCTAACAGAAGAAAATCAATAGCTTTGTAGAAACCCACTGCACAGGATGGGTGAGTAGCTGTGACATATAAGTAAGAAAAAGAGATTGGATTCTATTTTATACTATGGTTTTACTAAGTGCCCCCCTAAACATATAGGTCAGTAGCTGGTTGTGCTATTGGGTGGTGGTGAAACCTTCAAGAGGCAAAGAAGATCTAGAAGCGTGGCATAAGGACCTTATTCGCTCAACAAGCAAACAGGTTAGGTTCTAGAAGCATGATCTTCAAAGGGCTGCTTCTTGTCTATGTGCTTCTCAGCTGCCAAGAGGTCAGCATCTGTTCCTGCCACATGCCAGTATGTGGTTCCCACCATCACTTTCTGTCAAAGGCTAGCTGATCTGGAACTGAGACCTCCAAATCAGACCCATTTCTCCTTGTAAGTTAATTATCTCAAGTATCTGGTTACCATAGCTGGAGGCTGGTTAACATAGTCCATGTGCTCTAACCACAAGACTCCCCTGTCACGTCACTTATCTATGCACCCAGGGCAGTGTCCCATTCCCTAGCACCACTGAGAGCAGTGTATGAAAGCAGTCTCTAGATTACTTAGCAGAGAGGATGCTCAGACAAAGTGTTTCACCTCTTTGGAGTGTCTAACCTTGTGAGCAATCCCACATAGATCTGTTGTAGCCCAAATCTTCCCCCAATCTCCAGCAGGTAGAACTATCTAATATCTTTTTCTGGGAGAAAATTACTCTTCTAAAAAGATGTACATTGGTGAGCAGGAAGGATTGCTGTTACACTGATGAAAGAAAGTTAACCTAAGATAAAGAAGCAGAGAACCATAAATTTAGCTAATCTGTATCAAAGGGTGTCTGATATGGGATGTCCTTCTGTATGCTGTGAATATGTGTTGCTTTTTTTTTGGTTGATGAATAAAGCTGTTTTGGCCAATGGCCATCAGAATATAACTGGATGGGAAATTCAAACAAAGATATAGAGAGAAAGAAGGCAGAGTCAGGGAAATGACATGTAGCCACTGAAGGGATAAGATGCCAGAACCTTCATTGTAAACCATGGTCACGTGGTGATACACAGATTAGTAAATATGGGTTATTTTAATTGTGAGAGCTAGTCAATAATATGCCTGAGCCATTGACTAAACAATTATAATTAATATTAAGCCTTAGAATGGTTATTTGGGAACTGGTGGGCGGGATGAGAAACCTCTCACTACAGGTGTCAAATTTCAAATCCCTAGAATTCGAGAACCAGATGAACAGCAAGAATTCCTGTGATAAACTAAGATAGGCCACCCCTAGCAACCAGGAAGCCTTATTAGTACAAGCTAAAGCAAGGGTTCTGGATCCAGGATTCACAGGTGAGTCCACCAGGGGGCATTTTAAATACACCAGTGGCTAAGCTCTACCTTCCCCAGGGGTTGTGATTAATTGGTCTGGGCTCTGAGCCCAGAGAATTCTATTTCATTAAAAGCTCTCCAGGGTGGTTCTAATGTGTAGTTGACGCCAAGAACCGCAGATCTAAACATTTTAAAATCCCAGTGGTAAAAATGAACAACAAACACCCGGGATCTCAGAGAAAAGTCATTTATCTTTGGGAGGTAAAAAGGTGCCACAGGCTGATAAGGGAAAAACTGGCAGACTCTAGGAAAAAAAAAAAAGGAAGTATCAATGACTTTTTAAACTTCAAAATATTCTTAACATCACAGTAAGATACCTTTTAAAATACACCGACCTTGACTTTGACATTAACAGGGTCACAGCTAGTGGTACAACCATAACATGAAGGATGGAGCAGACTCTGGGGCGGGGAGGGTGGTGTGCGATGCTTCCAGATGTTGTCAGCTAAGTAGAACAACCCAGAGTAAGCTTACTTCTCAGTTCCAAAAGAATGATTTCTCTGAGAACTCTAAATCCTTCCCTGCTGGGCCCCTGCTGCCCCACAGTGGCTCAGCTGGTCAGATGCCCTCCAGCCAAGATCATCTTACAGGCCCTTCACAGAATCACACCATTGATTCAAAGGCATTCCACTGCTCCTACCTGTGCAACCGCAGAACCTTCTGACAGGAGGCCATTTAAGGCACAGGATTCTGCAGTACACAGTAACCAGTTCCTTCTACAAACTAGGATGTGGTTTAATTAGCATGCTCCATAGTCTCTGTCATTCCAAATACATGAAGACCTACTTAAATGTGCACACTCAGCTGGTTCACAGAATGCTTTACAATAATAATAAGAGCTGACAAAAGACACCAGCTATTTGTCAAGCACTGTTCAAAAGACTCCAAGATATAGGATATCTACCATCTTCAGGACAATCCTAGGACCTTCATAGCATTATCACCCTCACTTTACAGATTAAGACTGAAGCCACTAAATGGGACTGAATGCATTACACATTTTGTGACAGACATGAGCCCATAGAAGCCAAGGACAGAATGCTAAGGTTTGAATATGAAATATCCCACAAGTCCATGAGTTTGAACTCTTAGCCCTAGCTGGTGGCGCTGGTGGGTGAGGTGGGAGACACATCTGAGGAGCTTTTTTGAGCCCTGGGATGCTAATCTAAACCTCTCTCTGTTTCTCATTTGCAATCACAGTATGCCAAACACAAGCTCCTACAGTGACAGCTGTAGCCCCAATTGCCATGCCTCCCTCCCATGGAGCTGTGTGCTCACTCTCTAAAAGCCACAAGCCTCAAACCTCTGCTGTTTATTTTCATTACCACAGAAAATCTTGATGGATTTTTGCCATTCTAAGATGATCCTTAGTGACAGTCTTTGAAAGTGTGTCTTGAGTGTAGTCAGGACGGAAGGAAGATTATCTAATAATATCCAGTACTATTTATATGAAACTGGGGGGTAATCAAGTGAAAATTAGATTTGTAGTTATAACTGTTTCATTTCAAACTTGTGCTTATACCCATTTGCTGCTAATTAACAAATTCAGTCCTTGTTAGATCACCCTGGATGGCTCAAATAAATTACAAGATTATTATAAATAGCTAGATGCTATCTATGCTTCATTCTCAAAAGCTCCTTAGTTTTGTGAGCTTAGTGGTGTTCCACATAACAGTGCACACACTACCCTTGAGCCTGTAGGCTTCCAAATTGGCAGGCCTTCACAAATAACAGTAAACATTTCTTTTTTCTTTTCACTGAAAAGAGTCTGCTATTAGAATCAGTAGATTCTTTGAAATACACCGAATGAAGATTTATGTTAGCTTGGAATGTTATGCCAGGAATTTTATGTTCTCTCTGAGTCAATATTCAGTGTTTATCTGACAAAAACTCTCCTGAATGTATATGAAAGACCAAAAACTAGGCTCATCACTAAACTTAGCAAATAAACATAATCAGAGATGGTGCCATGCTGCATAAATCTGAAAATAAACTTTCCATCTAATGGTTGTCAAGGAAAACAGAATAGAGTAACTCCTTATCTCTGAAGCCACACCCAGGAAAATTGTCCCTGCAGTCTTATAATCAGAGCTTGTTTCTTGGTGTTCCTGTGGCTGTGGGCTTTCATCTACTTCTCACATACTTAAGAAATAACTGTGAATGAAGGATCTGTTTATTAAATGTAACCCATGATATACAAGTGGGAAGATATCTGCACAACAACACTTGATTTGGTTTCTGAATATACTATACATTATAGGAAGTTACTTGATGATGGTTTTTTATATTTCTGTTAGTGCCTCATAACTCTATCTCAACAGTAAGCAATGAGAAAATTTGGGCAAGAGAAAATTTGAACAGTTTCTACCTCCTAATCCAGCTCTACAAAAAGCACTAGAAGAAAAATCCTTTCTGAAGAGATTAACTCCTCCTAAGAAGACACAAGGGATAAATAATCTCAGAACAGTAAGTCAAAGTGGGGGCAGGGTGCACCCTGAAAACAAAATAACAGGAATCAATAAACACAGCTCATTAATAATTCTCAATATAAATGATCTGAATCTGTAGGAGTGAACCCCACAAAGCTATCCGCCCATGAGGGCGGGGGCATATAAACTGACACAGGTAGATATAAAAGGAAGTGAAAGGAAAAGGACCCTCCCTTTTCTCTAACTCCTAGCTAATGCGACTCTCTCTCTCTCTGGTAAATAAATATATTGTTTTCCTTATAGCATTGAATATCCTCATTATGAATCACCTAATAAAAAGACAAAACTAACAGACTGGATTAGAAAACAGGATCATCCATCCTTCTGCTGCATCCAAGAAAAACACCTTACCATCAAAGATAATATCATCTCACTATAAAAGGGTGGAAAATGGTATTTCAAGAAATCAGAAACAAGAATAAGCAGATATAGCTATTCTAATAACAAAGTAGATTTCAAACCAAAATTAATAAAAAAAGACAACATGTGCTCTCATCCCTACCCCAGAAGCAAGCTCCAATTGATAACTACTTGCAAGTAAAAATTTAGTTTTCTTGTCTAAAGTGGCCAAAAACCTAAGACTAGATAGGTCTAAGGGAAAACCATTGAACTCTTGAACTCTAGGCAGCTGAGATTACTTGCAAGAAAAGAAATTTAGTTCAAGTTCTATCCTGGAAGAGAGAGGGGCTCACAAGGCCACACCCTTCCTCTAGGATTTACAGGCAGTTAACAGCTGCTGGAGGTGGGAGGGACATTTTCTTTAGTGGTATAGACACTAGCAAGTTTCCCTTGCTCCTGTAAATAACTTTTCACCCATGCTTTTGTAAGGAACCCTAGTGAGGCCCATTTGGTCAGAAAAATAAATGAAGACATGAAACTAAAAGGGGACAGTTAGGAAGAGGAAACAAATCTGAAGGAGGAAGGAGGAGACAAAGTAATGGGTAGAAATTACAATTAAGATACATGATATATGTACATAAACTGTCACAATAAAACAATTTTATGTATATTTAATACATGCTAATAAAATCATGGAAAAATCACTCTTGCCTTTGTTTTACTTCAGCTTTTCCCTTAACTTTAAGTAAAACTTGATAGTTTTCATTAAAATTGCATCTATAATCCTGATTATATAAAAATAAATTAGCCATCTACCCATTTTAAAAATAAAAGGAAAATCGGGCAAGAGAAATTACTCATTGGTTAGGAATGTCTCCTGAACTTCCAGAGGCCCTAACATTGATTCCCACACACAAAGACATGCACACAAACACATAATTAAAAAATAATTTTTTAAAATAAGAAAATTGCCAGACTGAGATTTTGGTACTTTAGCTTAACTCTTCCTTGTCACCAGAGACTATTCAGAAGACCATCATTGATGACTGACACATGGATAATTGTGTTAGCTAATCATGACACAAGGGTCCGGAGTGAGGGGGTTGTGCATAAAAGATAAAGTTTCTACATGTCACACATATTTCAATTTACCTCCTACTGATTTGTGATGGGCAAATAAGCAATGTCTTTCCTACCTCAAGGAAGAGTCTGTGTAAACTTATAAAACAAACACCACCAAATAAATAAATAAATGCAACGAAGTGTGCTTGATTTGCAGAAAAAAATACCTAAAGGTAATTTTACATCAGTATTTAGTGGCTTGGAAAATGTTATTTAGAGTTTTGTGGTTATAGTGGACAAAGATATACTCTGACAGAAACAGACTGACACTGTTGAAATCAATGAGCCATTTTATACATGTTATTTTAAACTAAATGGTCAAGTACATGAAAGTTTATAACAAATTCATAGGAGAGTATAGGATAGTTTTATGACAACAAACTCTCCATCTTTCTAACAAGTGTGTGTGTGTGTGTGTGTGTGTGTGTGTGTGATAGAGAGACTGGTTGATTGACTGATTGATTAATTTCTCCTAGCCTCAGAGAATCTCCCATGCAAAGTTTAAAACTAGAGACTACAGAAAGGTGGTATTAATAAACAAATACCCCTTGCTTCATAGAGCCTATATACCAGAAAATTTGAACAAAATAAGACCATTTAATTGCATGATGGGGCTTTAAAAAAAGAACAAGTGTCAGAGGACTTATTTCTAAGACTATTTAATTGCATGATGAGGCTTTAAAAAAAGAACAAGTGTCAGAGGACTTATTTCTATGGAGGCTGTTTTCATGGTGAAGTCAGGCATTTGGCACACATCTATAATTCCAGAACTTCAGGGGTGGAGGAAGGAGGATCATGAATTCAAAGGATATCTCAGCTGCATAATAAGCTCTAGACCCTGTCGCAAAAAGACAGAAATAAATCCAGTAGTCACTGTAGAAAAGGAATAGTGTGAGGGAAGCATTATGAGGTTCGTGGTAATGTCGTTCCAGTGCTGGGTATCAAACCATGTAGGGCACTCCAGATGAGTTATCAGTCATGAATGCACTATGGGACACACCAGACCATACCAGAACATTTCTACCACTCAAGAAACTACCCTTTGCCATTTCATCATCACATCCAGGGCCAATGGCTAGTAAGAGTCACGTCTGTGATTTAGTTTGTTTGTTGATGATCCTCACATAGAACCTTGGAGTATAAGCTACTTTGTGTCTGTCTTATTTTAGGCAGCAAGCCTTACTCTTCACTAACCTGAGCTAAGGTGTTGTTGGGAATGTGTTCTTACCTGCAACCCTGAGTGAGATAGACTTCCTTCAATATTTTATAGAACTTGCCAGTGAAATGATCTGGCTGGTGGGTAAAGTGTTATGCTTCCATTTATTTAGAAATATAATTTTGTATTTTCCATTTTATCTGGTGTGCACTTTTGATAAAGTGTGACTTTAAAGTAACATGCCCATTCTAACTTGTCAAAGTTACTGTGTATAAAATTTTAATGGTATTATAATATCTAGAGGGATGGCAATCCTATTTTATTCTTGGTGTTAATAATAAAAGCTTTTGTCTTTTTCCTTAGCAAAATGAATCATGGCCACCTCATTAATTTTATTAATCTTTTCAAGAATCAACTGCACTGTCTTATTATTATACCTTCTGCTTGTTTTACTGTTCCAATCATTACTTTTGAGTTCTAACAACTTAAACAATTATCTTCCTGCTCCTCCTCCTTGTCCTCCTCCTTGCTTTCCTCTTCCCTCTCCTCTGTCAGGGTCTCACTAGAGTCTGGTCCTCACTGTGCAGACCATCTGTCATAGAACTGACTAGAGATCTGCCTGTCTCTGTCTCTCGGTGCTGGGATTAAATGTGGCACCATCACACTTGCCATTTTTCTAGTTTCTTCAAATGAAAGTTGGATCATGACTTTAAGCCTTTTCTCTAAGCTCATCATTTAAAGGTACATGTTTTTATATACTCTAGCTATATATAATATGTTTTATTTTCAATTTAATTCTCCAACTTTCCTTAGAACGTATCTTGGTTACTTTTCCATTGCTCTGATAAAACGCCATGACTAAGACAACTTATAAAAGTAAGTGTTTAATTTGAGCTTATGACTTTAGAGGGTTAGAGTTCACAATGACAGAATAAAGCTTATCAGTGAGAACACTTCAGTATGTATCTTGATTGAAGTAGGAGGCAGAAGGAGACACTTGGAATTGGGTCTTTTGAAGCCTCAGAGCCTGTCCTCAGTGATACAACTCTTCCAACAAGGCCACAGCTTTTAATCCTTCCCCCAAAAGTTCCAACAATACTTTCTAAGGAGCAAGTATCCAAACATAAAAATCTATAGAGGCCATTCTTACCCAAACCACCACAGATCTATAGGTTAAATAGAACATATTGCTACAATTTTCAAATATTTGGCACTTTCTTAGTTATCTTACTGCTATTAATTTCTAATTTAATAATCGGATGACACAGGCTCAAATGTTATATAATTAATTAAAAATATTATTAATTTGAATTTTATACTTAACACCTGGCTAGTGTTTGACAAGGAAAGTCCGACAGAAACTTGACAAATAATATATACTGACATTGCTGGATGTGGCAGTCAAAAGTTGATCAAAAGAAAAAGAACGTAATGGTGTCATACTGTTTCTATAATACATTACCTATTTTTTAATTGTTCTAGCCTTTGATAACAAAATATTTAAAAATCTCCACATAGGCTCTAGATTTGCCTATTTTCCCATTCTACCAATTTTAATGTGATAAAACAAGTATTTTTTGCATTTTGTCATTCTGAAGTATGCATCTCTAAACCACCATGTACATGCATGATGTTAGGTAACAGCACCCACTACCTTTTGATTTCTCTATTTCAAAGCTTTCATCTTGTATTCCACATTTTTATCATCACTGGTGCTCCTGGCGAAAGGGCTCTTTGATCATTATGAACTATCCTAAGCTCTACTGACACCTCTTTAAGTCCACTCTGCTAATACCACAGCACCTCATTTCGATTTTCATAGACCCATATTTTAATTTTTTTATCTAAACCACAAAACATTTATCTTTTAGGCAATGTATCTTTGTGTCCTCACTTGACTATACTGTGGTAGTTTTTATACTTCTAGGTATATTTTTAACATTTAATATGTTACTTTGCCAAAGCTGCATTTTAAATGCACTGTTTAGCTATGTGTTTCCCATCTGCCCCTTCTGTTATTTACTCCTGTATTCTACTAACCTCACATTTCTAGAGCATAGAAAACTATTTTAAGTATTCCATATTAATGCCTTCTTAGCTTTTTCCTTTAATATACTCTAAGGGGAAAAATGCGTTGTCTTGGTCTGCCAAGTACTATATGTACCAATCACAAATACATAATTCCACTCAATGCTTTGCTATTGTCATCTTACAATGGCACACATGCTCCTTCCCCTGTAATCAACACTGCCCCATCAATATGGCATAGTCATGTGTATCAACTGCATGAACCATTAACATTACCCATAGCTCACTCCTGAAAGAGTCTAGTCCTTTAGCTTAGACAAATATATAGAAGCCTATCTACCATGATAATATTGTACAGTTATTTTCATTCAAGATCCTCTATGCTCTGGCCATCAAAAGATTTTTACACTTTGCCCACGGTGTAGAATAGTCTTCTTCAGGGAGATTTTTCTTCTACGAACTCTCTTGTCATTGCCAACCTTCGTGTGGTGATATTTTGTTTATGATCTAACAAGTAAAGCTTGCCTTAAGAGCAGAGAGCAAAGTTAGCCACACTAGTTAGTCATAGAGGCCAGGCAGTGGTGGTGTACACCTTCAATCACACCACTCAGGAGACAGAGGCAGACGGATCTCTGTGAGTTCAAGGCCAACCTGATCAACATGAAATTGATTGAGTCTAAAAGAGAAACAGAGCTTACACAAAGATGAACTCAGCACTTGGGATCCCACACCTTTAAACCCAGCACTAGAGAGGAACATAAGGCAGGAGGAGACAGGAGCTCAGTGCAGTCTGAGCAGTCTGAGGCAGTTCGAGGAGCAATGCAGTTGGGAGTAGTCTGAGGATAGGATTGCCCCTTTGATCCGAGCATTGGTAGAGGTAAGAACTCTCTAACGGCTGGCCGCTTTGCTTCTCTGATCTTCATTCAGCTTTAACCCCAATATTTGTCTCTGGATGTTTATTATCAAAACCAACAAGAATCCATACTATACTTTCACTTATTTTTCACTTGGGGAAACTCAGGGAACTGAAAGTAGCAGTGGTTTTTATTAACAGGATTAGATGAGTATAGAGGCTGAAGTTAATGTTTACTTAAAATAACAGCAAGTAATAAGAATTTTCGTAGATATTCACTCAATCCATACAATAACATCATTGCTGAAGTTACCAGCTACATGAGGATATGAGACCTTAGGCTAATCCACTTACAGCATGAAAGTGAGCCTTCAGCTATACTCCCTGTCACACTAGAATATCTTTATTCACGACTTATGTCTTAATTCTAGCAACAGCACACTATAGATATCTTCTGCATTCTGATTCATAATTTTAATCAAGCTATTAACCCATAATTATTATGTGTGTTCCAAATTCATTTTTGTTAAAATGGTAATGGAATGATTTTATGATAGAGTCTAACTCATATTCTATTATTTCATATACAGTCAGTAATTACTAATTACCACTAATTATAAGGACATTTCTTGAGCATGAATGTTTTCAGAAAGCATTACCTTCTGAATGATACACAAATCACATTCTTTTAATTAACATTCAAATGACACCTCACTGATGAGGCTTTTAAAACTGTGAAAGTGTGAGTAATTCTCAAAGAGAGGCAAGCTCACCACTTCACCAATACAATCAGTTTCTTTTAAAAACATTCTCTAAGGGGCTGGACAGACAGCTCTGAGGTTAAGACCACTGGCTGCTCTTCCACAGGACCTAGATTTAATTCTTGGCACCTGAATGGCCGCTTACAACCATCTGTAATTCCAGCTCCAGTGAATCCAGAACCAATTTCTGGCCTCTGTGAGCCCCGTGCATGCATGCAGTGCACAAACATACATGCAGGCAAGCACTCATATACATAAAATAGAATAATAAAAATATATGTTAAAAATTATCTGAGACTTACAAACAAACAAAACCAAACTTACTGTGTTCTTAAAGCAATGGATAACTATGTTTTTAAAAAAGAAAGATAGGCCAGGCGGTGGTGGTGCACGCCTTTAATCCCAGCACTCAGGAGGCAGAGACAGGCGGATCTCTGTGAGTTCGAGGCCGGGCTGGACCGACAGCCTCCAAAACAATACAGAGAAACCCTGTCTCGTAAAACAACAACAAAAATAAAAAATAAAAAAGAAAGATCTATGCCACCAATGGATTCAAAGTCCTATCCACCCCCATTGCAGACAAACCTACTGCCCTTACTCAATTCCCCAATGACTGAAGCCCCTCCCTAGCTGCTAGCACTTCTCCTTGTCCAAAAGTGCTGGCTTTGACATGGGTTCATATAGTGTAAATAACATTTCCCCATCTGCATAGACAATGTTCCCTCCAAGAGCCAAGACCATCTAACAAACACCCCAACACCAGGTATGAGAAACCCTATTTTGAAACATTGGTTAGGGTCATCCAAGAGACTCCCAATAGCTATTGCTATTGCCCTCAGTTTCCCCAAGTGGCGAATGGGTAAGTTCCTATTGCTGAAGACACCATGCACTTCAGACACATGGCCCAGAAGACCCAAGTTGGATCTGCCCTGAAAGCCTCCTCACTGAGGATTAGCTTTCATGGTACCAGAAGGTATCTTGCAAACTTCCAAAGGAGGGAAGCAAACAACAGTCCTACTCAGCTATGAGACCTATGAACTACAATGATCAGCATGGCACAATAACTCCCAGAATGCACTAGTGGCACACATACCTTATTGGTAAACAGCAGTTCTCTAATTGGACTTTTAAGACCCATTCAACAAGAGGGAAAGCATGCCTGATATTGGAAACCTAGACAATGATCCAGGGCTAGTGAAGTCATGGACCCTGGAGAAAAACCTATAACTGCTACTTTACTAAATCAACTATATTCTAAACATCTGTCCTTATAGCTATACATAAGTGTCATCCTCATCCCTCATGCAAACTTCTCTTTGCAAAAGATGAAAGCTATTACAGAAAAACCATAACCAATCAAAATGCAGAGTTGTAAAACCCTGCCCCAACTGATCTATAACCCAACCCAATTCCTTCATGTAAGACACTGCCGAGTCCTCCAAGTAGGGCTGTGGGAGAGTCCAGCCAGCCAGTCTCCTTCCTCCCAGGGCTGGGCAGGATGGTGAGTGTCAAAGGACTCAGACTCCTCCCTCCTAGTTACCGGAGAGAAAATACACACTGAGTCAGGAGACTTGTCGAAGCAGTGTCTCTCTTTATTGCATCAGGCAGGAACTTATATAGGGTTGAGAAAGTGGGTGGGGACCTCAGGATGGAGTGAGGTGTAAGGACCAATAATATTTCACCACATTAGCAGTAGCTGGGCAGAGGTAGTTTTGCTGAGACAGGTGGCCAAACTCTAGCCAAGCTCAGAAAGTTCTACTAGGCCTTGTGTCCGGGCCTTTTTAGGCCCAACAAGGCTCAGGGATCATTGCTAAAGACAGGCAGAAAATTGTAAGAGCCAAAGGAACAGGGTTTTCTGAGAGATGTGTCTCCTAGGAACATCAGAAGCTGCAAAATCTCAGCAACACAGACTCCTAAACCTGACTACAGAAGGAGGACACCAATAAACATGCTAAAGTGGATAAGGGAAAAAGCTAATGAGGCTGCAACCCTACATAAAGAGCTACAGGCAACTCAGGAATGCTGAGAGTGGGGAAAATAGCCTTCCCCAGGGAAGAGCACACCAAGTAGTTATACCAAATGGTCAGCTATGAAAACAAGTAACAATATACAGACTGACCAGGATATATTTATATATTTAGTAATATATACATATGCACATATGCACATGTGTAACAACAATTTATGAAAAAATGAGGCTGTGAATTTAAAAGAGAGCAAGGAGGGGTATATGGGAGTGTTGGAAGGAGGGAAAAATGGAGAAATGATACGAATATGTTATAATCTAAAAGATAAAACATAAAAAATACAATTATAGTTCACCTCTACTATTTCTGTTTTAAAGAGATGACTCCATATTCAGCGGATACCACCAGGTTCTAGGAATTCAGCTGCTCTCTCTAGTATTTGCTACCTTATACACCCATAGCAGAAGGTATGGTCAATTTCTTCCCACATGTTTGGGGAGAAGTTAAATTCAGAGGGACCATACAATTTTTCCAGATCTGTAGGTATTGAATGAACGGTAGAAGACTTATTTGGATTGGGGGCTAGGATTATGTACCCGTAAGAGTTTTCCCTCTCTGAAGTTTTTCTCTACCACCCTATGCCCCATCCTCAGCAGCAAGCAAATACAGATCACAGAGTGCTCATTTTCCTTCAGCTTCTCTTGCGACACCCCAACAGTGGCATTCACGCATTAGAATAGGAGATAACTGTGAAACTCACTTATGAAGTGCCTACTATTTACCAACAACTGGGTTGATGTTATGAATACGTTATTAATAAAACATTTTAGTTTCTAAAATTATCTCACAGGGTTAACTATTTTATTTTTTGATGGGGAAGTCCTGTGTATATGTCATTAAAGCACTGTTGGCCAATAGGGAAGCAAGATAGGTGGGACTAGGAGTTGAGGAGTACTTTGGGAAGGAGAAACACAGGGAGTCAAGATGTAGCTGCCATAGGGGTAACAAGTTCGGAACTTTTCTTTGGTAAGAGAAATACTTAGATTAACAATTATGGGGTAAATACTTAAGTCAGAGCTAGCCAATAAGAAACAAGCAAGGCCAACAGCTTCATAATTAATATAGCGTCTTGTGTGTTGTTTGCAGACTACAACGCGGCAGAGCCCAGGCAACTGGTGGGGAAAAACCAAAGCGGCTGGAAAGGAAAAGACTTCTCTCTACAATTTTTTGCTCCTACATTTTTGGGAAGAAATTAAGCTCAAAGGGATTACATGATTCGTTCCATATCTATAAGCAATAAAAGAGAAGTAGAACCCAAATTATCATCACAGAGCCTTTACCCACTAACTAGTGAAAGCAGATGCAGAGATCCACAGTCAAGCATTGGGCTGAGATCCTGGAGTCCTGAAGGGAGGAGGGACTGTATGAGCTAGGGGACCAACATCATGATGGAGGAACCCACAGAGACAGCTGACCTGAGCTCATGGGAGCACATGGACTCTGGACCAACAATTAAGGAGCCTCCATGGGACCAACCTAGGGCTTTTGCATGTGTGTGACAGTTGGGTAGTGTATTCTTTTTGTAATGCTCCTAGAAGTGAGATCAGGACCTGTCCCCTGGTGCATAGCTGGCTTTTGGGAACCTATTCCCTCTGCTGGATTACCTTGTCTAGCCTTTATGCAGGGGGAGGAGTTCGGTCCTGCCTCAACTTGATGTGCCCTGCTTTGTTTATGCTCGTGGGTGGCTTGTTGCCCCTTTATGAATGAAGATGGAGGATGAGTGGATTGGGAAGAGGGAGAGGTGGGAGTTGGGGGAGGGAATGAGAGGAGAGGAGGGAGGGAAACTGTGGTCAGTGTGGAAAATAAATGAAAACTGTTAATATAATAAAAGAGCAGCAGAAGCAAGAGTTGGATTTGGGGCAGGGATTTTATTGCCCATCTTTAAGGGGGCTAAGGCTGGCCACAGCCATGCCACCTTTACAGAAGTGCACCACTCTCATAAACATTTTATTTCATGAACCTCCTTGCTGTCCTAACTACTAAAAAGTGTTAAGCCTCTCAGCTCTCAGTAGAAATGTGGCCTTATTAATATAATTTATTAATATAAGTTATATTAATATGTATATGTTTGTATGTGGGTGTGTCATAATAAAAGCCTATCACAATGCAATAGATGACTTAAGAGTTATATACGTACATGTAAGCACTGACTTGTAAGTTTCAAATAAAAACTAAAAATACCAAATTAAAACAGTAGCAGCAATAAGTTTCCTCTTCCTTTCTCATCTACAGAGTAGAAAAGAAAGCTTAAAGTTTCCATTGCCAGTTGCCAGCAATCTCTGAGTCTGCAGAGACTGACTCCTTCAGGAGAAAGCTAGGCAGCAGATTTATATTCCAATTGTGTATTTCGTTTAGCGAGTCTTGAGAGTGGCAGACTCTCACTGACTTCACATGACTTCTCGTAAAGCTTTCTCACAGCTTATCCTAAGCCACATGGCTTATGGGGCTGCCTGTACAGCAGTCCAGACCCTTTTGTCTCCACCACACTGGAACCATCCTCTTGAGCAGCTTCAATGTTGCAAAGATTGTAGAAGCCACGGCCCAAGACTCTCAGTCAACATTCTTACAGAGCTTACATAATCTTTTGTGTCATAAGCATTGACACAAAAATAAGCCAAACAGTACTGCACAGCCTGGTGTGCCTTTCAGGAACATTTTTTAGAATATGTACATGAATCTGTTGTTTCATACACTAAAAAGCAATGAATAAAAATCCTGTCGCTCATCTTAAGCTTTAACATAAATTCGTTTTTTACAAATCTGGTTCACATATTTAGTTTTAAAGTTTATCTTCGTATCATCATTCTCATTTATTTTTATTAAGATTATGATCAAGGAATAAATTTTTATTTTAATTTTATATAGATTCCTTTTTATATGACTAAATCTGTACTTTTAAATGCTGTTTCTTTCAGATGAGACTGTAACTTCTTACACCCAAAGAGGATGCTATCTCTACAGTTTATATACAGCTTGTCAGTCACTCATGGAACTTAAATACCCCACATACATTTATTACATTATTATATGTGTGAAAGATTATACACAGTATGAGAAATATCACCTAAATGGAAAAAAAGCAGTCTTCTGCAAATATCAGTTCTTAATGGGAGGTTTCTTGTCAATCATTACAATAAACAGTATTCCTTGACTACTTTCAGTTTTGCTGAATACCACCTACTTATAACTACCATGATTCAAGATATCTCAATTTTCCCAATTTGTTTATTTTAGTTGAAGATAAGAACGATTTACCAACCTCCATCCATCCTTCTGAAGATAACTGAAGGCTCCATCAATGACACTTGCAAAAAACTGTCCCCCTGTGATGAAGAGAGTATTGATGGTGACCAGTCGACCTCTCAGATTGGGTGGAGAAACCTCTGCAATGTACACGGGCACTGTCATGGACGCAATGCCTGCAGTGAAGAATCAAAGTAAACATGAGACATCTGTACAGTCTCTGTTGTCACTACACGTAGCCGCGCTAGGTTAACACACACACACACACACACACACACACGCACGCGCGCACGCAAGCACGTAGAGATAGGCCTTTACTGTGAACACATGTTATTACATGTTCAAGATTTTTGTTTGTGACTGATATTGTATGCAAGTAAAGAAGTATGTGAGGTTCTGATCTCTGAATATTGTTTTTTATACTATTATTTAAATTGATTTATTTTTAGTTTATTTCGTGAGGTATTATGTAGCTAGTCATGAACACAGTAGGTAAGTACAAATGGTCTTGAACTTCTGATCCTCCTGCTTCTACCTCTCAAGAGCTCAGCTCACACTGTCATTTGAAAGCCCACATACAGGAGTACATCAACAGTTCTACAATGGCATTATAGGCATAAATATGCCTTATAGTTTTATAGACTAGAGATATAAAATTATACGCTAGAAAGAATGATGTAGTTGCTAAACTATTTTAGTCTATATGGAAATGTCATCAGATAACAGTGAGAGTGAAACACTACTCAATAATTTATAACAACTATTCAAAGTCTTTATTTAGAAGACACATACCAAATCTTTAAGTTGGTCTACTGATGACTGTCTTATTAAGCCATGACATTCAGTTGCCCAGTTGTGTATTTCTGAGGTGGCTCTGAAAAGCAGATGATCTTATATTAAAAAGAAAAGTGTTATGGGGCTGGGTGGGTGGTCATTAAAGTGCTTCTATTGTTATTTATAGAACTTCAAGCTTTATGTCTCTGGATATTATAAATCAATCCCTAGATTAGATAGAGCATCAACACTGTGCGGCAGACCCATGTAGAACTGCTTTTAAGGGACTGGCTTGTCTTGAAGAATGCACCTAGAAACTTGATACTCCCAGTCCAGGGCCCTCGCATTTCAGGACCCCTGAATCTACAACATTCCATATTCAGTAACATCTGTTTGTAGTCAGTGACAGCAATACCAGCATTTCTCAACAAACAACTGATTTTCAGTAGTGACAGAGACTGACCCCAAGGGTTCATGCAGGCTGGGCACCACCACTAAGATATACCCTAGATTCATCACCATTTTTGTTTGTTGATCACCCCCATAAATCACATAGTTCTCTCTCATGTAAGTACCGCAAGCTGCACCCTGCATCTCTAATTCCCTTTCCTTTTCTTCCTTCTCTAGACAGAGGCCTGCTTCCACCCAGGGTTTTGAGCTTCACTAAACTCCCTGCTGATGCCACAGCGGTTTGCAACCTCCTCAGTTGTACCTTTTGTTAAATTTTAATTCGCCTTTTTTCATCTTCCAGTCAGTAACAAACAAATAAATAAATAAATAAATAAATAAATAACAAAAAACCTGGAAAATTCACTATATTAAGGCAAACAGTTAAGCAGTTAAGTTCTCTTGGCGTTCCTTGCTCCTGTATTGTCCGCAGCATATGGAGAGAAGCCTATGACTTTATAAGTTTCACAACATAAGCAGAAGGGGTATTAAACTAAATCATCACCATGTTATTACTGCAGCACAGACTATTCTGAAATGCCTTCTGTGGAACTTGGAAATACACATTTTCAACAAATGTTAACAAGTGTTAATTGTACCTTCTCCTCATTTCTTTGACTACGGAACCATCTCCATAAAATTTCACAAATAAGCACTAATTTATGATTACCTATACTGCTTTAGGTATCAACAGCCATTCCATTTCTCTCTTAGCCAGAGATCTGCCTTCAGCCACATAACCTGCTATACTTGGGAGATCAGAACCATACATTTAAGCAATGTATGCTGGTTTTCAAACTAGAGATTTTTACATGACAAGAAATGTAGACACATCCTCAGGTCTTTAGAAAGCTTGATGGCTTAAAATGAATACCAACATGCTGAAGGTGACAGATGATTTCCAAGAAAAAGACCAGAGATCTAGAAAACCTCTAGAGCCATTGATAAGTAGAGTTAGAAAGAGTCCCCCAAATCCATCCAGTGATTGATAATGCTCATTTAGTACAGCTGTTAAAACTGCCTAATTCTGTTAGGTGTATTCCTTGTCTTGATTATAGCCCTTATCCTCAGCTCATCTCTACTGAGAGCATGTCATTACCCCACTTCACGCAGGACATTACCTCAGATATTGCAGTGAGTCAAAGAACCTAGCAGATGCCAGAACCCAACTTTCATGGCACACACTAAACTGGCTTATCACCACAGATGACAGTAGACTGAGGAACCATGGCTTCCAATACCTACTATGCCAGTTACAAGCTGTGTAAGTCAATAGAAGTTATTCAACCTCTTTGGGTCTCCAATGCCTCGCCTATAGAAGGAGAAAATTAAAAGTCCTTCAAAGATATTGAGAAATCTCAATGGATTAACTGAGTAAAGCATTTAAATACAGAAGGTAGTCAGTACCAGCCACTATCAAATTTAAGTACAAGATAAAGGCAGAGAAAGGTGGACTCAGAAGCGGCCTATGAGGTATGCAGCAGGTGGCAAGCATTGCTCTCTGAAAATGCTGGGGCATAAGTTAGCTACATGTAGTCTTTCTGCATCCATCTTGTCCTGCTCAACTCAGAGTCTGCCAAGACAAGTAGCCTCTTTCCTTTTTCACCCATCATGAGAGAATTTGGCCTTGTCAGCTTAGTTTGCAGGTTATCATCATTCTAGACATAAAAAGGGGGAAGATAGAAAACTACAGTAGGGCAAAGTAAACCTGGTTTATGGAGAGAGAGGACCAGACCAAAAAAACAAACCAAACCAAACCAAAACAAAAAACAGCAGGAGGAAGTTTAAGGAAGACAATGGGGTGGGTCTGGGGAAAAAATGCAAACCTGTGACACAAGAGACTCAGCTTTGAGGGCAGTTGTGGGGGTGACAGATTTTAAGAGCTGCTAAGGTACAACCTACATGCTGTTCTGTGCAAGGCAGAGACTGGTTTTCAAAACTTGAGATGTCTTTCAGTTGCCTGACAACATTTCTTTAAATTCAATGAGACTAGGTTAGAAAAAGCTGGAAGTCACACAATAGTGCTCCTAAAGTGGCTGTGTGAACAATACAGCTAAATGTGACTACAGCAGTGGGTCACGCTCAGAAAGTCTGCATTTAGGGCACTATTGGATGGAAAGGGAGAAGGTGAACAGTAAATGTGCACCTGCCTTGCCCTTGAATTCCACAGGCTATTCCTAAAAGGCATCCTATTAACAGATACGTGGATATTGCAGAGCAAAGACATCAAGTTGCAGAGACAGACACAAAGCTCTGTTTCATTTTTCCAAAAATAACATGGATGCTAGCGTCCAAGTGGTTTCAGAGGCGCATATCCTAAACTTCTGTTAAATGCTCTTCAAGGCAAAGGGACACACTTCTGCTTAGAATCCAACCCTTAGGAAACACCTCAGAAACATTTTATCTCTCTTCCCACTCCCTGCTCCCTGCTGTGTGACCTCCTGCCCCCAGGTTTCATGTTAAAGGAGTAGGTCAATCTGTAGGAAAATGGGAACTGAGTACAATGACTGTGTTATTGTGAGCCAGACAAATTAAAGTCTATGCAGGCTATGGCTATACGAAACTGGAGATGGAGGAGCATGATGGTCACTCCATTCACTGTGTTTAAATGTTCACACATCAGACACAAGTCTTGCTAATCAACAGCCAGCAATTAACAATAACAACTCATGCAAGCAGCTGATTTATGGATCCCCAAACACAAAACTCCGTCCTGAAAATCCCCAGACACTAAGCTATTATTAAGTCATCCTAAAACTCCTTTCCACTCTTCAGAAATCAATAGATATCGGTCCAGAGACAAATCTCACTGTTCTAATGAAGGATTTCTAAGTAAAACCAGCAAATATGAGGGTCTGTATGAATCACTCATGTGTTTGAATAGCTCAGCTATAGATTTAAACAAACTGCAAGAGTATTCATTCACACAACATCTATTGTAAAGGCAATGTACCGAGGTTCACATGTCTATCCTGTTATAACTCAAAGATGATAGCCTAAGATTTCCAAAATTAAGAGTTAGATGTTTCTTACCAACGGGCAGTGGTGGCGCAAGCCTTTAATCCCAGCACTCAGGAGGCAGAGGCAGGCAGATCTCTGTGAGTTCGAGGCTGGGCTGGACTGACAGCTTCCAAAACAATACAGAGAAACCCTGTCTCGTAAAAACCAAAAAAATAAAAAATAAAAAAAAGTTAGATGTTTCTTAAGCGTATGGGGCAAAACTTTTAGGATCATTCTATGAAAAACTTTATTTTTCCCTCTATTCGAATCATTAACTATATACAATCAATATCTAATACAATATCACATTTTATTTTTACTTGTGAGTGTTTATGTGGTATATGCCTGGGCACATGTTTGTGTGTGTGCTCATGTTTGTGTGTGTGCACATAAGGAGGCCAGAGTCTGAGGTCAGGTGTCAACTGTCTTCACCTAAAGCGCCCACAGTTTTCGTTTCTTTTTCTTTTTCTTTTTTTTTTTTTTTTTTTTTTTTTTTTTGAGACAGGGTTTCTCTGCATAGCCTTGGGCCTTGCCTGTCCTGGAACTCACTATGTAGACCAGTCTGGCCTTGAACTTAGAGATTCACCTGTTTCTGCTTCCTGAGTACTGGGATTACAGGTGTGTTGTACCACCACCACCTGGCACTCTAGTTTTTTTTTTTTAATGAGACATTTTCTTATTCACAGATTGGCTAGACTAACTGGCCAGTAAGCCGCTGGAATCACCCTCTCCGGCACTAAGATTATATGTCCTGCCACACAGCTTCTCTGCATGAGTACTAGAGGTCCAAACTCAGGTCTTCAGTATATATAGCAAGCACTACTGACTAAGTCATTTTCCAAGCTCTGCCCCATCATCCTAACTTTAATAAGTGCAAATGAAATGGATGAGGTTAACATGAAGAGTTAACAGTACAAGCATCAATAGCTTTCTAGAGTAAACATAACCAGAGAAAAATCTGTGTCTGTGTTATTTCCTGATGTTAAAAGTTTAAATTTAAAAAAAAATAAGGTCTCATCAAGGGAACTTGTTGTCATGCCTGACTTGGGAAGCATTACCAAGAAACCTCACCTGGGACACCACTGTGCAAGGGCATCCACGGGAGCGGGCTGATGCACCACCTACTTAGAGGGTACTACAGAAGCTGCCTTCCCCAAACTGCTGGAAGCCCTCTAAAAGCCTTGAGTCAGAAGCATAAGCAAACAGCATTAGAAAACCCTGTTGTGATAGATAAATAGCAATGAGTCACGGTGGTATCCCAGCATGATAAGCCATGTAGCAACTAATTAGCTTCTGAGAAGTGCATAAGCCACCTTCTAATAATAATGCCTCTGGAATGAGGATTATGGTGGCCTGAGTTCATTTTCAAAACCACTGATTTGTCATCTCTGAAGACAAAACCTTAGTAAAACAGAGCAGGATCTAAGGGAAGATGACCCCTTAGTGCAGTTGTGATTGGCTGGCGGTTACATCTTCATTCTTCTCAATAGCTGTGTCTACTGTCACCAGGTCACTAGCATGACTTAGAATTTAGCTTTTGCTTTTTTCCAGAACAGATTTAAGACACAAAAGATGTGCGGCAACTTCCAAGTGTGCTAGGACCTATATACAAGACAAAATGCCTGTAACAGGGTCAATTGTGAGAAAAGACTACCCCTAGGGAAATCTACAAAATTAACTTTCTAGAATTTCAAATAGCCCCTAACAAAGAATTATATACTTATTATTCAGCATTGCAGCTTGCCCTTTTTGAAAATCTTGTGTGGGGGGAGGGGCACACGTGCTTGCACATGTATGTGCCTGTGTGTGTGTGTGTGTGTGTGTGTGTGTGTGTGTGTGTTGCTGAGCACCTGCCCCAGCACGCATGTGGAAGCCAGAGAATAACTTGTGGGAATCAATGCTCTTTTCCATGATGTGTGTCCCAGGAAACTGAACTCGTCTTCCCAGGTATGCCTAGGTTTGTGTTAAGCTGACAAAAACTAAGAAGCACAGATCAAAAAGGTGCACGGATACCTCAAGAAAGTGACAATGTGACTGAGCATCCCCCACCACACCACCCATATCATTAACCCAGGGGTGGGACTCTTGGTTACGACTCTTTCTGGGGACCACTTTTGCAATACGGGATCTCTGCTTCTTTCCTATCTTTTAGTTTGTCACCCGCAACAAAGATCCTTTCTAAAATTCTCCCTCCAATTGTCCCCGAGACAAGTGTTCCTTCAAGTTCACTAGAGAAGAGGATGAGAAGCTACTGACCTGGGGTGTCTTTGGCAACCCCATATTACAGCTCACCTTAACTGAGAAAGCATCCATGAACTCACAGACCTCAAGTTTCCCCCAGATTGACTCACAATAGCAAGAAGGTATCAGGTGGATGAACGTGGCCATGCATCGCTAAAGAATGTTACAGTCTCCATTTCCATGTTAGGTGATTTTCTCCTTGCTGTGAGCAAATACCTAACAAGGAGTAATTTAAGGGAAGTTTTGTTCGGGGCTCACTGTTTGCGTGTATTACAAAATGGACAGCAGGGAGAGGTGAATGCCTTACCCTGATGGCTTTTCATTTCTCCTCTTTTATTCAGTCTGGGTCCTGGCCTCTGGGATGGTATTGTTCATGTTAGGATCGTCCTCCCTGCTCAACTGAACCTCTCAGCAAACACCCACAGGTGTGTCTGAGATCATTCCAAATCCAGTCAAGTTGCAATAAAGAAGACCATTGTAATTTCCATTTCCAATAGGTAAATCAACTTAAGGAAAACTATTTACATTTTTAAAATTTTCCCTTTTTAGGCATGTTGTAAATAATGAAGTCTTTAAGATATTTAATGTCTCTGCGCATTTACTAACTTTTAGCTTGATCTTATATTTTATGAGAAATTCAAAATGAACTTTTCTTATATATCTGTTTTCACGAAAATATGAAAGAAGGATTGTTGTTGTTTTCTGTAGCTCATCTTTTACTGCTGATAGAATTTATCTATTACGTCACAACTGACTTCTCACCAGCAAGAACAGAATGCCTTGGCACCAGTGTCTCCGTGGTGCTGAGGAAAAAGCGCCACTCCCCTGGAGCTGTCCTGGGCAATTCCTGTCTTGACCCTTTCACATGCTGTCTACCACTCCAAGTTCATTTAGCATCCGTATCCCTTCACCAGGCTTTGAAAACTGTAAAGAGGAGACCTGTGCAAATGGCTAAGATGTTAACTTCTCTTTATCTATATTTATAGAAAAAAGGAATAGCTGGTAGGCTTTGCAATACTTCCCGGTAGTCCTTACTTCCATGTATTAACTCACAAAGAGCTTTGTAGTAAACTGCTATGAGACACAATATGCAGGAAAGTATGTCTAAAAAGAACTACAAATCCTGGGAGGTCATGCTCTGGAGAAAAATAAAGAGAGAAGAAAAGAAGAAGGAGGAGGAAGGAAGAGGAGGAGAAAGAAAGAAGGAGGGGAGGAGGGACAGGAGGAGGAGAAGTAGCAGTAGTAGTAGTAGTACTATCAGTGGCAGTAGTAGTGGTGTGAGCTACATGCCAGCGAGGACACAAGCCTTTTGCCCTGCTCCTCCTCTGCCTCCTCATCAACTCCTGAGTGGTCCAGAGCCACCTGCAAAGTAAGTAGATTGCTAGCCTTTGATTAAGTCTCATTGTTCCCTGCCATCTGCGGAATCCAAAATACTAACTTTTCAAGGAATGAGACCCTGACCTACTCTGGAAACACTGTGAAAAGTAATTGATCCTAGGTTTCTGAAGCCAAGAGGAGAAAAACAAAATCTGTTTCAAGAACAGGGTAAAATGCCTAAAATAGAGTTCGAAAAGTTCGTATCAGATAGATAATGATGCCAAATGGATTATCCTACTTAGGGTTTCTGCTGCCGTGAAGAGACGCCATGACTATGGCAACTCTTATAAGGGAAAGCATTTAATTGTGGTGGCTTAGAGTTTCAGAGGCTCAGTCCATTATCATCATGGTGGGACGAGGCAGACATGGTGCTAGAGAAGGAGCCAAGAACTCTACATCTTGATTCTCAGAATACAGGAAATAAACTGAAACATTGGTCATGGCTTGAGTATATATAGACCTCAGGCCCAGACTCACAGTGGCACACTTCCTCCAACAAGGCCATACTTATTGCAGCAAAGTCACACCTCCTAATAGTGCCACTGTTGTGGAATATTATTTTAACTAGGCAAAGATGTGTTGCATTTGTGTATGCTGTGGAATACTACCTTAACTGTGTAAAGGTGTATTGCTTGTGTTTATGCTGAACTTGTTTAATTATGTAAAGATGTGTTGCATTTGTTTCATCTTTCCTGTCTAAGGCACCTGATTGGTCTAATAAAGAGCTGAATGACCAATAGCTAGGCAGAGAAAAAAAGATAGGTGGACCTGGCAAGGAGAGAGAATAAATAGGAGGAGAAATCTAGACTCAGGAGAAGAACGAGATAAGAGAATGAGGAGGAGAAAGACAAACCAGGGGTCAGAAGCCAGGTAGCCCTGGCCAGCCAGACATAAGAAGTCGTGAAAATAAAGTATATAGAAGGAAAGAAAAATCTCGAGGCAAAATGTAGATAAAGAGAAACAGTTTAAGTTAAAAGAGCTAGTTAGAAATGAGTTAAGCCGAGGCTGTGCATTCAAAACTAGTAAGTCTCCGTGTCATGATTTGGGAGTTGGTTGGTGGCCTAAAACAAAAATCCTGGTACATGCCACTCCTTATGAGCTTATGGGGGGCAATTACATTCAAACTACCACATGAATAATGCAAGAACAGAGATGCAGGGAGGAATAAGGAGTACAGAAAATGTAGGAAAATTATAACAATCCATAAACTGAATTAATGTTAAAGAATTATCCCCATAAGGAAAACTGAAACTCTGGATGTCTTCTTTCCATTAGTTCCACAAAACACTGGCCAAGTAATTCCATACTAATATAATTCCAGAAAAAGGTATATATCCCAATTAATGTTGTGGGCTAGTATAATTGCTGATTGTGATGTCCTCGTGTCACAAATTAGAATCAACCGAGTGGGGAGCCTCATCTTGGAAACCACTCTGATTATCTTAACTGAAGTGCAAGACCCATCCTAAGACTGGGCAGTACTTTCTGCTACCAGTCAGATAAATAGGACATGACTGAAGGATGGCTATTCCCCTTTTGCTCACTACCCTCTCTTTAATAGGGCGTGGCAGAAGGATGGCTAGTTCCCTTTTGCTTGCTATCCTCTACTGCTGCCCAGCTGGTTTACCCTATCACTGCTGCTGCTGATTCATCCATAGTAATCAGAACCAGCATTTCCAGCATCCTACTCTTTCTCTCTCTCTCTCTCTCTCTCTCTCTCTCTCTCTCTCTCTCTCTCTCTCTCTCTCTCTCTCTCTCTCTCTCTCTCTCTCTCTGTGTGTGTGTGTGTGTGTGTGTGTGTCAGAAGCCTGAATAATATAACCAGAGCAGCCTTTATGTGAACTGATGCTTTTCTACATGTCTTTCAAGTAAACGATAAGTGGCCTCTATCCCATGGTATAAAAAAATGTTAATACAGAAAACAGTCTGTTTAGACAGAGCAAGTACACTCTGGTACTAAAAGTGTTTCAAATACACCCTTCATGATTCAGATACTATCTTCTACTTATAAAAGGCTTGCATATTGTCCTTTAAACCTATGTTGTTGCTATTATGTGCTTTGCCTCATTTTTTTTGTGGGCCAGGCTTAGAGTGTACTTGGAAGCAGAGGCAGGAAGATCATAACAAATTCAAGAATGGCCTGGTCTCTACAGTTAAGTTCCATCCCAGCCAGGATAACATAATGAGATACTGTCTCAAGAAAAACAAACAAGTATTATTTGAGCTCTTCCATACAATTCCATCCATTGTGTTGCAAGCATTATTTCTACAGGAATTGGGGCTCAAGAAAGAAGTACAAAAATCCATTGACTTCTACCAGTACCCATGAAACTACAAACAGGTTAATTTTCTGGCTTCTATGGAGAATGAAATCTCAGACCTTACAAAGTCCTTGGCATGCTCACATGGAATAGGCCAACACAAGACTCTTACTATAAAAAACATTTTTAATCTAAAACATGTGGTCAAACAAACCTAGAGATTTACCACTACATAAAAAACATATTGTAGTTTGTTTAGTAGCTCAATAGGAAAGTATTTACCTAGAATATCTAAGGCCCTAGGTGCAATCCCCACATATATGTGTGTGTGTGTGTGTGTGTGTACATATATAATTATCACATGTTAGTATATTATTTATACTAATCAAACAGTATTGATATATTACTCTTTAAACCATATTTATGTATTTAAATATTACATATAAAATATACTAAATATTATATTATATATACAATAACTTGTATATAATATGAATGCAAGTTTAATAACCTAATACAATGTATGATTAATTACTTCAAGTAGTTTGAATGTGAAATACTCCCAGCTGACAACATTGAAAAGATTGCAGAACTTTTAGGAAGTAGAACATCTGAAGGAAGTGTATCACTAGGGGTCAGCCTTGAGGTTTTATAGTCCTCCAACTGTGGATACAATATGACGAGCTGGTCTCTTGCTTCTCCCATGACCCCTTCTCTACCTGCTGCTGTATCCTGAGCACCATAATGGTATGGTCCCCTTTAGCAGTAAACTAGAACACACACCCCTCCCTGAAATTGCTCCTTTTCAGGCATTTTGCCACAGCAACAAAGAATTATCAAGATTGGAAAGAAATATATTTATATAAATAGATATGCAACATGTTAGGTAAAATTCAATATCTAGTCACAATTTTTAAATTCACTTAAAAGGGCTATTTGATAAAAAGAATACATAACACACATCATATTTAGCATAAACCAATTAAAGTATGCTATGAGCCAGCAGGAAAAAAATCAAGCATAAGTGCTATTTTACCTCTCAATGACAAAAGTTCTAGCCTGTGCACTAAAACAAGAAAACATTTCTGCAACTTTGGAGGGAAAGTTGATTCCCTCCACTTTTGATTATATCATTGCAGATTTTCCTTTTCTTTTAGTCTCCCTGCCTCCCCACCCCAAGCATGCTTGTTGATATCTTATAGGTAGGCACGAAGTGGCCTCTTTTCCATGGTAGTACTTGGTTTGGTTGGCTTTATTTATTTGATTGTGAGATGATAAGATCTGCTGGCATAGGCTAGTATAGTTTCTAGCTCTTGGTGATTCTTGGGTCTCAGACTCCCAAGTGCTAGGATCACACATATGTGACCTCATGTTCCAATTTTGTTTTTTTAAATGTTGTGTTTGTTTTTTAAAAACAGGCTCTGATCATGTGGACCAGAATGGTCCTACATTTCTCATGGCCTCGAAGTCAGAGTCCTTCTCCCCAGTCTGGAAATGCAAGCATTGGACATACCATGCCTAGGAATGATACTGGAATTAGAGTTTAGTAGTGTTGCTTCATTTTAAAAAGTAGAAAAGATAAAAGATTTGCATGGTAAAGTGTCCCTGTAATCACACTACTCAGGAGGCTGAGGAAAAGGGGTTGATTACTTGAGGTCAAGTTCAGATGGCCTGGAAATACAAAAACCATCAAAAAAGCTAAAACAGTAGTATATCACTACATGTCTAAATACTAACAGTGTCTTTAAAATAGAAATTTAAAATATACTATACTATTAATGAAACAGGTGTTTTTAAGTTGCCTTTTCTAAAAACATTAACCTTTCAGTTGGACCCACATGATAAAGGAAAACTTGGCATCTTTACTGTGATTTTGCAGTTTGACTGTCTCCTGTACTATGGCTGGAGGCACGGAGATAAATCACTGTCTCTAACCTTTCCTAAGGATTCACCTTGAATTCCAGGAAGAATAAACCTCAAGGACAGAGCTCTCTGGAGACTGAGGTCCTCAAGCAATAGACAACAGGAATAAGTGTTTCTATAGACTACCTCAGAACAAGAACTGAAACAATGGCCAAGAAAACTGGACCTTACTATGTATATCACTTGCCTCTTCCCCCAATTCTTCCATTTAAGTGTAAATCATATGTCAGTACCCAAATAATAGACTTGGGGGTATATTCCATTGTGTTGTACGACATTTTCTTCATCAGTTCATCTGATGACATAAATCTAAGCTGTTTCCAATTTCTGGCTATTATGAATATAACAGCAGTGAACATTGTTGAACAAGTGTCTCTGTAGTAGAATGGAGCATCCTTTGGGTAAATACTGAAGAGTGGTGTATAACTGGATCTTGAGGTAGATCTATTCCCAACTTCCTGAGAAAATAATTTCCATAATGGTTGTACAAGTTGGCACTCCCACCAGCAATGAATGAGTATTCCCCTTACTTCACATCCTTACCAGCACGAGTTGTCCTTTGTTTTATTGATCTTGGTCATTCTGACTGGTGTAAAACGAAATCTCAAAATAGTTTTGATTTGCATTACTCTGATGACTAATGATATTGAACATTTCTTTAAGTGCTTCTTAGGCATTTGTGTTTCCTCTTTTGAGAACTCTGTTTAGATCTGTATCCCATTTATAATTGAGCTATTTATTTTCTTGATGTCCAGCTTCTTTTGTTTCGTTCTGTATATAAAGTAGATATTAGCCCTCAATAAGATGGATGATAAATATCTTTTCTCATTCCATTCTGTAGCCTACTACTTTGTCTGAATGAATGATGGTGTCCTTTGTCATACAAAAACTTTTGAGCTTCATGACATCCCATTTATTAATTGTTCTTAGTGTTCTTGTCATGTACAGAAATTCCTTCCCTGTGCCAATGAGTTCAAGACTATTCTCCACTTTCTCTTCCATCAGATTCAATGGATCTGTCCTTATATTGAGGTAGACGATCCATTTGGAGTTCTGTTCAGGTTATTAAGTATGGACTATTTGTATATACTTGATAAGGTGAGAGTGGACAACCTTGCCTTATTCCTGATTTTAATGGAAATGCTTTGAATTCTTCTCAGTTTGCCTTAATGTTAGCTGTGGGTTGGCTAGCAATAATATCTTTTAATTGAGTTATGTCTCTTGTATCCCCAGTCTCTCCAGGACTTTTACAATGAAGGTGTATTGGATTATTTCAGAAGCCTTTTATTCATCTAATGAGGTGATCGTGTGTTTTTTTGCATGTACTCTGTTTATATGATGGGTTAAATTAATTGATTTATGTATATTGAGGCTTTCCCTGCAAATCTGGGATTAAGAATACTTGATTATGGTGGATGATCTTTTAAATGTGTTCTTGTATTTAGTTTGCACTATTTTATTGAGAAATTTTGCAACTGATTGGAGGAAGTGAGCAGGAAGTAACAACTACTTCAAACTATCACAATGCAAAACGTTGAAATATTTCTCCTAAGGTGAGGGATAAGTTATTGCATCTGACCTCTCCCATGAGCAAGAAAGAAGTACAATTCTTACTGGGCCTATTTGGATTCCAGAGATGGCATATTCCTCACTTGGGTATGCTATACTAGCCCATATACCAAGTGACTATGAAAAGTTGCTGGCTTTGAGTGGGCCCTGGAACAGGAGAAGGCTCTGCAACAGGTCCAGGCTGCTGTGCAGGTTGCTCTACCACTTAGGCTGTATGACCAAACACACCTGATGGTACATGAGGTATCAGTACCATAGGTGAATAACAGAGAAGAATTTCAGGATTTGGGAGCAAGACTCTATTGTCATCTGCAGATAACTGTTCTTCTTTGAGAGAGAGAGAGCTCATTGACTGCTCTGGGGCCTTGGTGAAAACTGAACATTTTGCAGTGGGGCCACCAAGTTAGGATATCACGAGCTTGGTATTACCTGACCTACCAAGCCATAAAGTTGGACGTGTACAGCAGCAATTCATTATCAGATGGAAATGGTATATATATGATAGGCCCCAAGAAAGTCCAGAGGGCACAAGCAAGTTACATGAAGAAGTTACTCACATGCCTATGTTTTCTATTTTCTTTACAATTCTCCTCCCAAGCATGCACCTAGAGCCTCATGGGCATGCCCTATGTTCATTTAACCAAGGAAGAGAGGGTTGGGGCATGGCTCACTGAGGGTTCTGCATATTATACAGGCATCACACAGAAGAAAACAGCTGTAGCTTCACAACCTCTTTCTCAGAGAGAAATCATTGCAGTGAGTAGAACGTCAGGTTGTATATAGGTTTGTACATTTTCCTTGGAAAGAAAAATGGCCAGAGGTGTTATTGTTTACTGATTCTTGGGCCTAAGCCCATGGATTGTTTAGATAGATGTTCAGGGACTTGGAAGCAGCATGACTGGAAAATTGCTGAGGAAGACATTTGTGGAAGAAATATGGGAATAAATCTCTTTGAATGGATGAAAGATATGAAGATACTTGTGTCCTGTGTAAATATCCATCAAAAGGTGACTTAAGCAGAAGAGGAATTCAATAATCAAATACACAGGATGAACTGTTCTGCATATAGTCACCTCTTTCCCTGGTCATTCCTGTCATTGCCTAATGGACCCATGAACAAAATGGCCATGTTGGCAGAGATGAAGGTTAGGTATGGGCTCAACCGCATGGACTTCAATTCACAATGCTAACCTGGCTACAGTTGCTCTAGTGTGCCATATCTGTTAGAAGCAGAAACTGAGACTGAACCTTCATATGGCACCATTCTCTGGGGTGACCAGCCAACGACCTGGTGGCTGGTTTACTACGTCGAACCACTTCCTTTTTGGAATGTGTTGTCCTTACTGGAATAGATACTTAATCTAGCTATGGATTTGTCTTCCATGTACATAATGCATCTGCCAAAACTACCATCTGGGAATTTACTTCTCTTATCCATCATAATGGTATTCCATGCCACATTGCTTCTGACTAAGGAACTCATTTCCCAGTCAGAGGAGGGCCACAGTGGACTCACACTCATGGAATCCACCAGTCTTATCATGATCCCCACCATCCTGTAGCCACTAGCTTGATAAAACAGTAGAATTGCTTGTTGAAGACATAGTCATGGTGCCAATTAGGTAGTAGTACCTGGAAGACTGGGATAGCACTCTCCAGAAAGCAAACAGTACAATATGGGGCATGGTTTCTCCCTTAGCCAGTATTCACGGGCCAGGAGTCAAGGCATGGAAGTAGGGGTGGTTCTACTCACTGTCATCCCTAGTGACCCACTAGAAAAAAAATTTGCTTCTTGTTCTCTCAAGTTTAGGTTCCAGTTGAAGGAGTACTCCCTCCTGGAGATGCAGCAAACCTTCCATTAACTTGGAAGCTCAGACTTCCCCCTGGATACTTTGGTCTTTTAAAGCCATTAAGCCAACAGACGAAGAAAGGAATAACAGTGTTAGGAAGGGTGATTTGCCCAGACTGCCAATGGGGAAATTTGGCTGCTTCTTCACAATGGAAGTAAGAAAGATTCTGTTTAGAGTGCAGATTTTTAAGGAAGTCTTTTACTGTTACCATGCCCTTTGATTAAAATCAGTGGGAACCTACAACCCAATCCGTGCAGGATGACAAAGAACACAGACCTTTCAAGGATGAAGGTATGAATCAGTCTTACAGAAAAAAAGACTTGATAAGGTGCTTCCTGTAAGAAGACAAAATTTGGGATGTGTAGTAGAGGAAAGTAGCTATAAATACCAGCTAAGGTCACATGATCAGTTGCAGAAACAAAGATTATAATTGATGTGTGTATCTGTCATACTTTGTTAGGAATATGCTTGTACATATATACATAAACATTAACCGGACATTTGTTTTCTTTCCTCCATACCTTTATCATGTGATATAAGATCAATTAAGACAATATCAGTGGTTATCACACTTAAGTTACAAGGCACTAAAATAATATCCCTCAAGGGAAATTGCCACCTATTCTAAAATATATAATGCATTTAGAGTTGTAGCTGGGAGACTTATATAATATTACATAATATATAAAATTATAACTTGTTTAAGTATATAATGGGTTTACAATAGCACATGTGATAGTTATATCACATTAGGCATAATTATGACCTTGTTATTGTTTTCATTTAGAAATCACCTGTGACATAAGGAGGTATTATTGAGTGTCAAGCTGATATTGACAAGGGTGAACTTGTGATGGTTAATCCTGAATGTCCACTTGACTATATCTGGAATCAATTAAAACCCAAGCAACTGGGGATAGCTGTAAAGGGTTTCCTTGATTGCATCATTTGAGGAGTAAGAACTTCCCAAAATCTAAATCTGAGACATACCTGGCGGCAGCCTACATAAAACAAAATGGAAGAAAGAAGCTTTTGCTTTTTCCCACTTGTCCTCACTCTCAAAGGCAAGTTCACCAATCCTGTTGCTGAGGCATTCCTTCAGTTGTACTAGAACCTAATCCTTCAGGTTCCAACACAGACTGAAGATCAGCTGATAAACCCAGCCTTGTGGAAAAAAGAACTACTACATTCTTGAAATTTCTGTCAAAAAACAATCATTGTTGGACTACTAGACTACAGCCTGTAAGCTACTCTAATATGTCCCTTTTAATGTATGTAGATTCACTCTCTAAGTTCTGTTTCTCTACAGGAACCTGACTAATACAGACATACACCCCACAGTGGGTCAACTGAATCCTATAATATTATTTTTCTTTTTTGTTTTTGGACAGTGTCCCATCCCATATAGCCCAGACTGGACTCAATTTTGTGGCAGTCCTCCAGAGGCATAGGCTACCATGTGTGGCTATTTCTAATTTTAGTTTTTGAAGAAATTCTAAGCTATTTTTTATAATTTCCCTTTTAAATTACAATCCATATGTGTGTTATACAAGTCTTTATTTCTTTATATCCCTAGTAGAATGATATTTTTTGTCATTCTGATGCAATCTTTTCTAATTAGGATGTAAAAATTTGTAATGGCTTTAATTTGAAATTCTATGAATTAATTAATAATGTCCAAACCTTTTAATATATGTAAACATTTGTATGCTTTCTTTTGAAAACTCTACATTGAAATCACTTGCATTTTTAAACTTCCTTATTCAGAATTTTCTCATGCTAGGTATGAAGAGGTGCCTAGTTTCTGTAAACTCTGGATGCCAGTGGTTAGCTAAGAGGATAGTTTGTAAACGGTTTGTGTTGTAGCTTTCCTGCTTTACTGGGCAGAATCATCTCAGTTTACTATTACCACATTTACCTACATTTGCTTTTGCTATTTACCCTTTGGAGAGTCTTGCTCTCCCACTCTTTCTGCAGTCTCTCCAGTTTCTCATCATTTAGTAATTTTCACTGAAAGACAGCTCATATTATGGGTCAAGTAAATCCTAAGTGTTTTGTTTGTTTGACTCTGTAGTTGATGGGAATGGAATTACGTTCTTGATGGTTTCTCAATAAGTCCTCGTGGGTGTCTAAAAATGGTGCTGACTTTTTGCATACTGAAACTATCAGTCAGTCCTAACTTCTATAGAGACTTTACATTTTTTAGGTACATAAACTACTTCATCTAAAGTGAAATGTCTCCAACAGTCTCCGACATTTAAACTTGGTCTCCAGTTGGTGAAGTTGTTTGTGGAGCTTTAAGTCATGAAACTTTTCTGAAGAAAGTATGTCACTTTACCATTGTGCTTGAGGATGAGTTCTCAGCATCCTGTTTCTGCCCTCAGGCATACTACTTGCTGTCCAGCTTCCTGACCATCATGGACTCTAACCCTTTATGGTAATTTTAAGCTCAAATAAACCTTCTATAACTTGTGTTGGTCATGGTGCTGATCACAGCAACAGGAAAGTAACTGATAAACAAAGGTAATTTGACTTCCCCTTTCCTACTTAGATGTCCTTTACTTCTTTCTCTTCACTAATTATTCTAAGACCTCTAGTACTGTGCTTAAAAGGAGTAGTGAAAACAGACATCAAATGTCTTCCTTACTGGACTTGGTGGCACAGACAATTAATCCAGTACTTGGTGGGTAGAGGCAGGAAGGTTCTGCATTCAAGGCTACACAGTGACTCCCAGTCAAGCCAGAGTTACACAGAGACCTCACAAACCAAACAAACAAACAAACTCTTCTTGTGGAAGATCCAGTTGCTTGCCCTGTTTCATCTACCTTTATAAGAGCTTGTGTGATGCAAGAATAACAAGTTGCCACATCTCACATTTTCAATTGACACTCAATGAACAACATTAACTTAGCCCCTGTGAACAAGTACCTCATAAATCACCATGTTTATGCATCCTTAGAAAATAGTCAATTATACATTTATCTCTCATTAATGATTAGCCTAATACATAACACATTTAATAATGATATAGTTAGAGAAATAAATTAATTATAAAAATAATCAATTACTATCATTTGAAGGACAGGATGAAAGGATATTGAGAGAAAATGTGCAAAATGTAAAATTACCTAAGACTATAAATGCTTTCTAGTATCCACCAACAGAAATATTACATGAAAAACTCTAAATACAGCTTAATGAAAAGACACTAAATTATATTTGTTTCATATTTATAGGTAACACTTTCTCTGGTATTCAGTAATAAAATTAATTCTCGCCTAATAAAGTGAAATATGAACTGAACATAAAATCCCTGTGAATCCTACCACGGGGCATCAAGCAATAGGACATAAATTCAAGTCAAAAAGAAAAAGAGAAGAAACAGAAGTCTCCTAGGTTATGCTCTTCAACAAAACAGCTGACATTTCTGTAATAAGATCTTTTTTATTTTAATCCATTAGCAACCACTAAATTACAGACGTCTACAGATGCTATCTTGCTACCATGGAGATGCAGAATATATGAATTAATTAAGACTTGTTAAAAGGAAAAGGGATTGTATAGTTCTTAGAAGAAGCAGTTTCTTTGAATAGTTTTCTTTATACCCAACAAATACCCCATGTTGTCAAGTTTCTTAATTATTTGCCATGTTAGTCTTTTTTTCTGACAAGCCATCAGTCACACATTATTCAATTGCTAAGACTTTTTACATTTGGGGCTTAATCATCAGACTTTATATTAAATCATCACTATTCACTGTCAGTTCTTTAATGCCCTTTACTTTTTCTTATGCAAGGTCATTTTAAAACAACAACTTGTGTGCACTTTGTCAAAGGTCACTGTCATTGAGGCTCCTTTTTCAATGGGGTAGTTCATAAAAATACTTGAATGGAAGCTCCCAGACACCAAGATTACTATCAATGAAATAAGAAGAACTCATTATCTCAGGAAGGCATAAAGAGAACATGATGTGGCTCATTAATCCGATTATTATTAGTCTATAAATGAAGGGTGCATTATTAGAAACCCAGTTGCTTACATAAAAACTAGTTCATCCCTAACTCAAAAATTCAAATTCCAAATCTTTTGGTGTGGCAACAAAGTATGACAGATGGACACTACACATGTGATTTCATGTGATCTGTTGATCAAAGCACAAGCTCCCTAAAAGTATTCTATAAGCCCATGCATATAAGATTTATATAAAAACGAATAAATTTTGTATTTCCATCTCCAAGATACTTTGATGTTTAAGTAAATGTTACAAAATACAAAAATGCAAACATTTCTGGTCTTTAAAATGTTGTGTAAGATAGTGAGCCTATACAAACACTAAATTTACTGAACTGTGACACATATCACAGTTTCCCAACCCAACCTACTTATATAAGTTTCATGGAGACTTCAGCTGTTTTCTGTATTATTTATACAAGTTTTACCAGTGAATAGAAACTTACAAAAGGTCTGACTATTTTGGTCAGCAACTGATACTGCTCACTATTTTTTAAAATGTAATTTGCTGGCTAGGGATAATTCAGTGGTAGAGCGCTTGCCTAGTATGTACAAGGCTTAGATTTAGCCTTCAGTTCTTCATACACAAAGCACATGTGTCCCTTTGCTGTGGGCAGTATGGATATAAGTATGGATCTGGGAGGTAATAATATTAGTAACAGAGAGTGCTGTGCTTAAAATACTGGATATCTGAGAGCCTGGAGATGTCTCACTAGTTAAAAGTCCCGTTGCTCTTCCAGAGGACTCAGGTTCAATTCTCAGCACCCACATATCAGCTCCCAACAATCTGTAACTCCAGTTCCAGGGGGATATGGTGGCTTCTTCTGGCCTTTGTGGGCACCAGGTATGCACAAAATGCACAGATACACATGTAGGAAACACACCCACACATATAAAATATCTGATATCTGATCAAATGCTCATTTACGATGTATTTAAATGTAGCCAATTGCAGATGGTATATAAAACACAACATCTCAAACCTGATACTTACATACACTTCAAACTATTCAGCTAGGTACTCAAAGAGTTGTGCCACTGGATAATCATTTTGAAACTGTGGGTTGGCTTGGATTGGGTGAGCTAAGAAATCACAATACCAGTTTTTTCCCATACAGTTATTCTCCAATGAAGAACCACATTTTCAAAAAGTTCTCTCTTCACCTTAAACAACTAGAAGCAAACAAAGCACAAACAAGGAGGACTGGCCCACTCAGCTGGCTCAAATTACAAAACTGAACCTCTATCAGGTCTTTTGAAATGAACTTCATCCAGAGTGGAATAACAACAGTATAAGGAAGACAAACAGTAGTCTATAAAAGGTCGATGTTTCAGACTAAATAAAAATAACAAGAAAGACGTTGTACATTAATTCTCTTCTTCTGACTAGGATCAAGTTTGAAAAGGACATTATCAAGAGTCTGTATCTTCCACTGAACAGACACATATGACACCACTGAGACAGAGGAGGGAGAGCCACCCTTCCCCATGGATTGTGCAGGTGTTGAATGCTGTTAAAAATCTGCTATTAACATTGATAAATGCTTTGAGCCAGACATGGTGGTCACAACTGCACTTGGAAGACAGAGACAGGAGAATAACTACAAATTCAAGGCCAACCTAGTCTACACAGGAAGTTCCAGGCAAGCAAAGCTAAACAGCAAGATAATTTTTAAAACTTTTTCTTCATTCTATCCATCTTCTTATGTTCATTTTCCTACACATGAGCAGACACAGGAAATGGGCACTTTGACTCCCCAGTTAGCAGCTATTGGGTTCTCTCTTGCTGGCACAGATAATAGTGAGACAGCATTTAAGCCAGCAGCAGCCATCTTGAATGCATCATGGATTCCTTAAACTATGCAAAAGACAGAAGCCCATTCATTGCCCTTGTTCCCAGTTAAAGCAGGTTGTCCCATGCTTTTTACAATCTGTGTCATGAATGGACCATTTCTACCTCAACTAGAAGGGAGTACCTCCTCTAGTGGAGGGACTCCTGTGATTAGGACTAGAGATAACACACACTGTGACTGGCCAGACAAATGGCTGAGGTTGGATCAAGCACTCCTTAAGTTATATAGAGGCTCTCCAGTAATACCTCCCTATATTGCAAACATAAAATATAGCTTCATGGATGGTCCGGTTGACACACAGCAGCAAAACCAGCAAGAACTACAGCAGTAAAAAGGGGGAGAGGGCTACCCTAGGCTCAGGGATGGATCCTAGAATCTCCTGTTTTCATTGGCAACTTAATGCAGTATGCGGGTCCTATGTCAAATAAAGGTCTTATATTACCTGGCACTGCCATAGGCCCAATATTGCCCAGTGCCTCCTGAAACCTCATCTAGTTGGTTATGGCAAATAAGTCTGGGCCACCCACACCCGAATGAACCAGACTGAAAGGGAATCCAGATCCTGATAGCTTACCAGGCTCTGGCAATGACCACTGAGGGGTGAAAGAGGTCATGCAGCCACATGGCTGGTGGTTAAAGGAAAAACCTGTACAGTTCAAATACTGGCTGGAGCAGGATGATGAGAAGTAGAAAGGTAAAGAGCTGACCAAGCAAAGAAAAAGCTCTGGGAAGCCAAAGGAAAATGGTTCCGGTCATCACAGAAGCTCCAGAGAGTTGCTGAGTTTTCAAAATCAAGGCTCTCAGACCTAGGCCAAGCACTGTAACACTGTTGTTGTTGTTGCTGCTGCTGCTGCTGCTGCTTTAGCCACAGGTCAAGGGTTACATATTTGAGGCTTGTACAAACTCTAGCAAAGACTTTCTCCAGCTGTGTCTGCCTGCTGCAGCAGCCCAGCTATGTCATGAGATGACAGCCTTGAGTAGCCAGCATTGAACATATTCTTGCCTACCTATGACTCTTATCTAGGTATAGCAAAAGAATCTCATTGGTGACATCAGGACAGAGCTTTCTGTCCTCTGGCTAAGTCTGACCCACCCTGTCTTCTGAGTTTATTTCATAGTGAATCACAAGATAACCTTATCTTTTGTTTGTTCAATGAAGTGTTTGTAATGGAATTAACCTCATCACACTTTATCATACTTCTTTGCAGAGATCAAAACAAATTTGAAGGCATGAATAGACTAGATATAAGACCATAGAACAGGCCTTAGAATCCCATATACTTTTCATTTTATCCACTCATTAAAAAAACAGATTTGATTCATTACAATGATAAAAGAAAATGCTGTTAGTACTGTTTCCTTAATCTGATGTAAATAATAACCTGAGACTATAAACTGAATTCAAGACAACATCAAAAAGATCATTCACCATGATCATGATGGCTTTATTCCAGAGATGAATTAATGGCTAAATATATGGATATTAAAAAATATTACAAATTACATGAATAGACTCAAGACCAGAAATCACATGGTAGTCTTGATAGAAGCAGAAAAAAGATTTTATAAAAGCTCAATATCTGTTCATGATAAAAGTCCTGAAAACACTCATATGGAAGAAACGTATCTCAATAAATGAAATATATGGCAAACCTATAGCAAATATTATATTGAATGTGAAAAAACTCAAAGCATGTCCACTAAAATTTCACTAAACAAACAAACAAAAAGGGTGTCTACTTTCTCTACTGTTATTCATTAAGGTACAAACAAGCCAATCAAAACATGGGTTATAGAATTGGATAGAGAATTCTCAAAAGAAGACATACAAATGGCTAATAAACATTTTAAAAACTGTTCAACACCATTAGTCATCAGAAAAATGCAAATAAAACCTACTTTGAGATTCTACTTAACCATAATCATAATAGTATCTTCAAAAAAACAAAGAAACCCAATTAACCAAAACAGTCAATAAAAACAATGAATGACAAAAAGTGCTGGCAAGGATCTGGGGAGAAGGAACGCCTTATCCATTGCTGGTAGGAGTGTTAAGTTGGTAGCCCTTCTCTCCTTGAGTTGCTTTTGTCTGGGTGTTTATCACAACAACCAAAACACAACTAATGCATTCAGACCCAGAAATACAGGTGCTGTATGTTATTTCCCATACGAGGATCCCAGCTTCAAAATTTTAGATTCATGTATTTAATTTGGAGTGTCTGTAGTGATTGGGAAGCTAGAAATAAGTAGGGAGAGCATAAAAGGCCTTAGGTGGGAAAGAAGATATTATTAGAACACATGTGACATGAAAGTAGAGGGTAATGGGTGTGGAAAGCCTTAAGCAGGGGCTAGAGTTAGGGATGAGCAAGAGGAAGAGGTGGGGAGATATTGATAATGGAAAGGCTTAGGTAGGGATTGGATGAGAAAGGGGTTACCCATATCTAGAGATATATGAAAAGCCATATTGTAACCTACTACCTTTTAACTTTAAATTTTAAAATAAAACTAAGTAACTAGAGAGATTTCTCAGCAATTAAAGAGTGCTTGCTGTTCTTGCCGAGGACCTGGGTTCAGTTCCCAGCACCCACACAACTGCCTGGAACTCCATCTCCAGGAGATCTGATAGCCCTTTTCTGGCCTCCATGGGCACCAAGCTGTACAAGCAAAGCAAGCAAAAGCCACAGAGTGCACACACATACATGCAGGCACTCACTACATTTATATATTAATGTCTAATAGAAGTATCCTACTTGCATGGGTGTATAATGCTGCTACCAGAAGCTAATGGATTATTCAATGAAATACCCAACACCAGGAGAGGAATGGGAGACTCCAAAAGCATCCCCAAAAGCAATATAGACTCTTGCCATTGCCAGGTCATATTGCTGAGAACACCACTCATTTTGGTTGTAAAACATAAAGAAACAAAGATGGAATTGATCTAGACGTTTCTGCCCTACTAGATAGCTTTCATAATATCAGAAAACACTATGCAGTCCACGTGGTGGGGTAGACACCTATGGTCTTACCCAGAAATGAACCCTTCATGCTGTAATACCGAGATGCCAAGCAACAAGTGTCCACATGTATGATGGTGGCATGAGTGTAACAGAGGTAACCAACTGCTTCCTAGTTTGGTTTCAGGACCACTGCACATGATGAAATTCATGCCTATACCTGGTACTTTAAACCCAGTTAAAAGCCTATGACTGAGGAGGTCAGATCATGGGCTCTCATAAGTATAATGTTTGTTGGTTTTGTCTACTTGACACAGCTGGAGCCATGTGGGAAGGAGAGCCTTGGTTGAGGATTGTCTCCATCAGATTGCACTGTAGACAAGTCTGTGGGGGCATTTTCTTAATGGTGGATTGACGTGGGAGGGCCCCAGGCCAATGTAGGTGTTGCCACTGCTAGACAGCTGGTCCTAGTTGTACAGAAAAGGAAGCATGAAGAGCAAACCAGTAAGTAGCATTCCTCCATGGTTTCCACTTTAGGTACTGCCTCCAGGTTCCTGCTCTGACTTTGATTCATGATTGCATGCTGCAAATCCTTTTTCTCCTCAAGTTGCTTTTGACCATGGTATTTTTACACAGCAATAGAAAGTAATTAGGAAGGCTGGAAACAAACCATTACTGTTTTTTTTAAACAGCATGCCAAAATGCTTCTCAGTACTTGCCTTTATGCCTAGAGATCACTACTGCTATGGACCTTGGTCAGAGAAAACAACGGTCAGTGGTTAATGAAGAGATTCATAACTGGTGACATCTATATCATCGCTCATCTGCAAGGCTCAGAGAGTATCACAGAAGAGAGAGTGGAAGGGGTGCTGTGACATATTACCTTTCAGACATGATATGGCTATTGACACAGCAGCTAATGTCACCTGCACAAGGCCTGTACACAAACGTTGGAGCTAGTCAACATTGCAGGCAGAGGGGGACCACATGCAAACCCACTCCTCCCATCGATGTAGATGACTACAGGAGGAAGGAGACCCATCTGTCTTCAGTGGTGTAGCCACTGGTGAGCTGCCTATGATTCGGTAAATCACCCACTCCCCATGAACCTTCAGCAACTCTCATTAAATTCAACATACTATTTTTAAAAAGAAGTAAATGGAATAAATTAGGGGGAAAAAGGTGTCCAGAGGAAGTGGGGTAGAAGTAAGAGAGAAGAATGGGGATAAATATGATAAAGTAAATTTTATATACAAGATTGTCAAAAAATAAAACTTATTTTAAAGGGAAAAAGAATAATGTGACAGAATTCAACCTGATCTGAGAAATAAAACAGACCTTCATATGAGAAGTTTTATAGTCTCTTGTCTCAGTCCCATACAAAAGAAACATACCTTTTTTCCCACACTGGCTGAAAACACGGTATGGGAAAAAGGTCTTGCCTGAAACGCCATAAGGAGGGCTGAGGATGTAGAGCACCTGCCTACAACCTACAAGGCTGAATTTAAGCTTCAGCACAGCAAACTAATCGATACCATATGCCTTTTCTAGATACGTATCAGAAAACATTCTAGTCTTGGTGGTTTATCAACTACAAACTAAGAGAAGAAACAAGGGACCCAGTGTCCTCACCCATAAGCAGAAAGACCAATAGTGACAAGACCAGGCCATGCACAGGCTCCACGACACCAGTTGATGGAAAATGTGACGAAGCCTTGTCTCTAAAGCCAAAGACAGACCCTAGTTTATTCCATTGACCTAACCCTTTAATATTTCCAGGACAAATGACCAACCTGGGGGGATGACAATCATTCCAGGTTAGCATCAGAAAACACACTTTTCCTAGGCCATTGCTCCCCAAGCAATGCATCAGCACCCGTCTCCCCATGACTTGGTAAGTGCTGACAGTATAAATGGGGCCCTTGTGTCCAGGCTTCAGGTGTGTTTCCTCGATACCAGCTTTGCTCTGCTTACACCATTACCCCCAACCACACCCATCCGCTCAACTCCCCTCATCCTTCCAGGTTCTTCCCTCCCGCCTCTGCTTGTAGTTCCACACTCCAAAAGGGTCTCCAGAGATATAAAGGAAAATAGTAAATGAAATTCTGAAAATAAAGGTCATTTGGGGCTGGGGAGTGTAGTTCAGGGGTGAAACACAAGCTATGCAAGAAAAGACCCAGAGTTCAGTCCCCTGCACAAGAAGAGAGAATGGAGGATGGGAAAGGAGGAGGGCGGGACAGAGGATGCAGTTTGCTCATCTATAGTAATGGTTGATGCTGCAACGATAAATGGCACGTTTACTGAAAGTAAAAGTAAGTATTTATTATAGAAATTACCCACAAGAGACAAACAAGTAACCCAAATGAGCCGACTAGTTTTCCACTGCCAAACTGGAAGCCGGAAAGCAGGAAAACAGAACTAGACTTCTGCTGTTCAATCTTTTATATCTTCATCTGTAACACCCCTAGCCATGGCCTGGCTAGTGACATAGTTTACCGCCGACGTCCGTATATACGTCTTTAGTCATGCCTAAAGTGGGTGTGGTTAGCAGTGCAGTAAACTGCCCTTTTATTACCTCATCTGTATGCACCTCTAATAAGTCACATGGTTAATGACAGAGCACTGTTTTCTCCTACAAACAGTGGTCCAAAAGCTCCTGACAATTGGTGCGAAGGCTTTGAAGTAACACTTCTATACTACTGTAATTCTTTACTTTCTCCTTCTTTCTCTCAGCCTCTTCATTTTTCTCTGTTCTTTAGTCATTCACAGGCCATAATACAGGCTACAAAGTACTTTACAATCAAGTATCAATAAACAGCATAGTGGTACATGTCTATAATCTCAATTTCCTGTATTAGTTATTTTCTTCATTCCTGAGACAAAATACTTGACCAATGCAACTCAAGAAAGGGTTTATTTTGGCTTAGAGTTTGAAGGTATAGTCCACCATGGAGAAATCATAGCAGCTGGAGTTTGTGGCCACTTGGGGCACTGTGCCCACAGTCTCTGAGGGCAACTTTAGAAAAAAATTCACATGTCCTTCCTTCCATTCTTTGTCTTCCTCAGTATCCCTATTATTTATTCCACAAGTATTTATCAAATACCTCATGTATGCCAGTTGAGAGGTCAACCTTGGATTAAGTCTACACTGTCCTGACATTAGGAATTTACTACCTCATAAAACAGCAAAGAAAGCCAGCACTCTAAGAGGTTTACATGATTTACACAAATCCTTTGTCTTTTTCCCCTTTGTTTTATGTGCTTTGCCTGTGTATACCTATGTGCATCGTGCGCCTGTCATGCAGTTGTAAGCTACATCATGTGTACTGGGAATCAAACCCCAGGCCCCTGCAAGAGAAGCCTGTGCTCTTAACCACTGAGCCATCTCTCCCATCCCATGAATCATTTATCCTTCTGTAATACTACATAACTACTACTCATAAAATCACTATAAAATATATGTAAATTTTCCTATTATTGAAACTGAAAACCTAAGTTTCATAACTGGTTATCAACCAATCCAAATTCCTGAAGATCTCACATTATAGACAGTATAACCATTCTTTAACACTATTCCATTGAGGAAAATGTATGATAGGTACATTAGATAAAATTGCAGTAACAGCAACTACACAAGTATGTTCTTTACCATCTCGAGATATAGCACAGTATAGTAGTGAAGAACCCTGACTTTGGGGCTAAAATAGGTGATTCAAATTTCACCTCATCAAAAATGCATTCCCATGGGCTAAGTACCCTCTTTTCCTGTGTCCAGGATCTCATTTGTATAGAATGAGGAAGCGTGCATAGTTTTAGAACCATCTGCAGAAGTACTATTTGGATAAGAAATTGGGCAAGGTGGATGAATTCAAAGAAAGACTACAGATAGAAAGACTACCACTGCGTGCGCCTAACTCTTCTATTTGTTCCTTGCCCTAGAATATTAAAATTTTTGCTGGAGGGGGAATGATGAGGGAGGGAAAGAGGGAGAAATCCTATTTATTTCTTTTAAAATAAAGGCTGCAAGTGCACTTTACCTAAGAAGTTAGAAGAAATAATGGTATAATGTTTCTTTCAGGACACAGATTTCAAAAGAACTAATGCTAAAGACAGTAGGTTTTTAAAAAGTATTGGCAGTTCTTACTAAGCTAAAAACAAAACCAAAATTGTTTTCTCCTAGGGTAACCTGAATATTTCATAATTTTCTAAATGGAGAAAAAGATTACATCTAAATGCTGGCCTTTCCTAGACCATTTTATTTTAAAATTGCATTTTTTCTGCCTAATCTCAACATCACACATTAAAAATAATTACAAGTTAAAGGAAGCTGCACCTAGTCATCCAACCATTTGGGAGCTACACTATTAATTTTTCAAAATACATTTCACTTGTTGAAGATAATTAGTCAACAAAGCTGAATTCTAAGGAAAGGTGAAGGCTTCCCACACAGTTCCAGCCCCAGAGAGATGAATTAGGGGAACCAACCAAGCTGTAGAAGAGCAGCATTAACATACAGACACACTGTAGATACAGTAACATAAAGGCACACTGTAGATACAGTAACATACAGGTACACTGTAGATAAACAAGGTAACATACAGGTACACTGTAGATATACAGGTAACATACAGGCACACTGTAAACACAGTAGGTCACATAGGAGAAAACATGAAAAAGCTTCTACAATGTTTTTATTAACTTCGCATAAGACAAACCAAGACCAGACATGGTGGGGCTGAAGCAGGAGACAAGGGGCAGGAGATGGGAGGGACAGGAGATGACAGAATGATTGGCATTTATTTTGACAACATAATTTCTTAGATGCATGTTTATCCTAGTACCATAAAATATATGTTGTGATCGCTGTACCTACTGGTGTTGAGAGTCTATTCATCTCCAAATATCTTACCTGAATAATTCAATTACAATTCAAGTGAAGAAATAATTTCTAGTTTCTAGAACTGGAAAATTCACCTAAATGTGCTTTTAGAATTATTTGCAAGTCAATCGCCGTAATAGCATTACATAATTGGCTCTCCAGGGAAGGGTCAGGTAAGCAGCAGAATGAATCATTTAAATTGTCAGGAGGGAATTAAGGAGCTCCAGGGACAGTGACAGAGACATATGACCCTCAGAACTGTAGTGCTCATATTATACAAACTCTCTTTTCAAAGTGGGCATCATAAAATTGTGTCCTTGCTTTCACAATGGACCTAAAACAGATTAAAGGTGCTAAACTGATGTCTGAAAAACAGGAGCTGAAAGCAATGAAAGGAAATGACTCTGAGATGGGCGTGGTGGCTGCTGATTATAATCCCAGCACCTGTGAATACAAAGCAGACTGCTGTGAACTGAAGGCCAGCCTGAGCTACACAGGGAGGACCTAAGCAACTGAGACTATCAAGTGAAACCTTGTCTCTGAAAATCAAACATGGGTGAACAAGCTAAAATTCAGAGACTGTCAGCAAGCTGAGCGACATTTACTAAAAATGCAGAGGAAGCCACAGAAAGGGGGATCCTTGTTCTCACTCCCCATCCTGCAACTGCAAGAATCTCAGTTGATTGGTTCCCATTCAAAGAATGCTTTCATTACTGGACTTGGCAAAGCCACTTCCTCTTTTTTAAATTCTCATTATTCGTTTATTTATTTAATGGGGTTGGGGCACGGCACATTGTGTGGAGGTTGGAAAGCAACTTGCAGAAATCAGCTCTCTTCTTCCATCATGTAGGCTCTGAAGATCAAACTTGGGCCATCAGACATGGAGGCAAGCACCATCACCTGCTGGACGGTGACACTGGCTACTGTTTCCTGATTGACTGTGATCACTGAGGACCACACAGAATTTCAGGATCAGGAGATGGTGTGATGAGGAGTTGAGGGCTGTCTGCAGAGATCCTCCTAATCTTTTCATACAGAAGAGACTTCTCAATCTCACATACCAGTGGTTCTCAGTCTTCCCAATGCTGTGTGTGGCTCTTTAATACAGCCCCTCATGTTGTGGTGACCCCTGAATAAAATAGTTTAACCCCCAGAAACAGCTGACCAGACAAAGGTTAACTCTTGAATCCCAGGCATTAGCCTGGAAAGCCAGCATGGGACTGATCAAGACCCCCTGAATCTGGGTGTCAGTGAAGAGGCCTAGGGAATCTATTGAGCCTTGGGCAGCAGATCAGTACCTATCCCGAGTATACACACGGACTTTGGACTCCCATAGAACAATGTGAGGTGCACTCTCACCCTGAACTCTTGGGGAAGGGTCTAGGCCCTGCCCTATATGAAATGACACACTATGCACACCCCCATGGAGGGCCTCACCCTCCCTGGAGAAATGAGGGGATAACGGGGGGGGTGAGGGCACGGGAGGAAGGGAGGGAATGGGAGAGGGACCTGGAACTGACTTGTGAAGCAACCTTGATTCTTATCTAAATTTAAACTGGAAAATAAAATTTTAAAAAATGTTTAAAAAATATTATTTCATTGCTACTTCATAACTGTAATTTTGATGCTGTTATGAAGTATAATGCAAATATCTGATATGCAGGATATCTCATATTTGACCCTTGTGAAAGGGTTGTTTGACCTCCAAAGAGGTTGTGCAGGTTGAAAACTGCTGTCCTACACACTACCCTTACACAGATTATCCACTGTGCAGAAGTCTAGAAACTACACTACACATCCATTGGAAATAGCTTGTTCAACTGCTGAGTAAGGTGTATTATGAACCAAAGGAAACTATGCAGACATGTGTGAAATGTGAAAGATGCACAGTCAGATATACACATTACAAAAATATTTCATGCTAATTTAAGTTTTTCTTATGTTAACATCCTTGTAATACCTTGACTTTTTTGTATTAATTTTATTATAGAGCATCACCACTATCTGTTCTTGATTCTACAGCCTGAAAGAACTCAGAGCCCAAGGAACTGACAGACCTCTTGGCTACACCTCCTAGAAGCCCTACCCCACCAACCAAATCATGATTTCAAAAAGTGACATGCAGCTGGGGAGATACCTCAGTGGACATGAGAGCTGGCTATAAGAAATAGGACCTAGGTTCAAATCCCAAGCACCCACATAAAATCTGGGCAAGGTCATGGATGCCTGTAACATCAGGGACAGGGACAGAGGCTGCAACTCTGGGAGCTCACTGGCCAGGCAGGATAGCCAAACCCACGAGCATCAGGTTTAGTGAAACATCCTGTCATAGAAACTAAGGTGTAGAACAAAAGACACCTGATGACCTCCTCTGGACTTCACATGGGCATGCACAGTTTGCAGGCAGCGTGCGCGCGCGCACGTGCGCGCACACACACACACACACACACACAACTTCTGGGAGTTGGTTTTCTTCCACAATACAGATCTTGTGGATCGAATTTACGTCATTAGCTTGGTGGCAACTGCCTTTACAAACCATCTTGCTGGTCCCCAATTAACATTTCAGATAGCATGACAAATACTTCCTAAGTATGTACTCACTGAGTATGTATATTATTTCAGGCACAATGCCAGTAGCTCAGAATGAAAGAAATATATTACTTTCTTGATGGGCTTGACTATAAATTTGGAAATCATACATACAAATGTATTTTAATGAGAAGTTTTTAAAGTTGACATTAAACATGAAAATTTAAAAATGTAATTGGATACAGATTTTCTTTTTAATTTAGCCCTTTGACAGCTTCATATATATATATGTAATACGTTTTGATTCCTTATTCCCATCTTTTCATTCTCTCCCATCACTATCATTTCCTCCTCCTACCTATGAGACCATTTATGACCACTTGGTTCAACCAGGGCCATCTGCATGACCACTGGCTTTGGACTATTGACTGGAACCTGGCAGGGTCACCAATGGGTATAAAACTTAAGGCAATGTTTAGCAAATAATTCAACAGGGAGGATTAGGGCCTCTTGAGCACCTTGAGCAGGGAAAGGAATGGAGAAAGGAAGGTGTGTTGGAAAAGGTTGGAGAACGAGACATCTCTCTGAGCTAATGTGCCCCAGGACCATGGCTTAAGAGGACTGGTCGTTCTAGTCCCTCCTGGGAAGAGGGGAAGAGCCAAAGTCATGCTATCATCATCTGGGAGTCATGTATGGAAACCCTGGCACACATCTTAACGTCATAAACTCAGGCTCTGCCATTTAAGTGGTGTGGGCTTTCGTTCAGGACATGGAAACCTGTGATGGGTTTAAGTGAGGCCAGTTCTGTAAAACTGTGCAGCAGAGTAGCACCGCCACTAGTCCGGATCTTAGTCATCAAAATTCTAACTTTAGAATTATGTTAGACGCTTGTATCTTGAACTCAGTTCACACAAATGTGAATACTGGTTAGGTAAAATAATCAGCTTATTTAGGAACACCCAATGTGAGCCAGAGTTTTACTATTTAACTGTTGTCATTTTAAACCTCCTAACCCTAACCTGAGAAATGACCCACACATGCCCCGAGACTTTACTCTGCCCCTCTCTGCCTCGCTTCGGTGCCTTCCCACATGCGATACTCATTTGCTGAAACAGAACAACGTGCCAGGCACAGTCACACAAAGGCTGGGGAATTAGCTGGAGCTGGCAAGCACACTGCACAAAAATCTCCCTCATGGGGTTCATAATTATGGTTAATGACATTTTTTTCTGCTAAAAATTGAGCATAAGTTAGGCATGGTGACTTGAGGAAAGGCATGAGTAAACCTAGCACTTAGAAAGCAGAAGCAGGAGGATTGCTGTAACTAGGAGGGCAGCCTGGGTTACCAGATTGAGACTCTGTTTCAACTCACCAAAAGTATAAAAGCTGCGGAGTTCCTGGCACTGGCTACATGCTCGGGCACATCAGCTATGGCTTTTCTATGGTGATAGAAAACATCAGAAACTTAAGACTACAGAGACCCTACCCTATCCTCACTAACACTTCTAATCTGCAAGGTTGTGCCCATTGCCCCATGGGCTTTTGGCACCTTTATTCAACTAATAGATGATGCCAGGCCTCCTCGCCTCAGGTCTCACTATGTAGCCCTGTCTGACCTGGCCTGTAATTCTGACATCAAGCTGGCCTCAAACTTGTCCCCATCCTCCTGCCTCTGCTCTGGTGAAAGATTATTGGCACCTGCTCCCACACCTCATTCCCGGAGGAAGCATCAGTATCTGTTGACTGGAGGACAAAACCCAACTAAGATGAATTCAGTTTTCTTGGCACACAATAGTCGAGAAACCTGTAGGACTATAATTTTTAGATTAGATAGTGAAAACCCAAGGGAGAATTGCCCAGATTCACAACCATAGTCCCTGAGTAAGGAGAGAAAATGATTTTGGATTTTTCCTAGAATGATTTGAACCTTAGCATTCGGAAGCGCACAGGGAAAAGGGAATTCCCTACATTAAATATACAACATGTCAGTAGTCCCGTTGCCTATAGGCCAATGTGAAATTGCTGTGATAGCTTTTGTTATAGTGCACAAAAACACAAGGAAGGATTGGAAAGCAGGCTTTGATTTTTAGACTAGATTTTCTTCTTGTTCGGTGGCATAAAATTTTAACAGTGCCAATAGAAATAATGGAGGGTACTCACTGTGGGGGAGTAAGGGTGCCAGTGGTGGGTTTTTGTCACAGGGTCTCACATTTCACTGAGTCTGACACCGGGTTTCAAATCATAGTCCTCCTGCCTCAGAATCCCCAGTGAGATTATAGGTATGTGCTACCATGTTTGACTTTGCTCTTTGTGGTAAAATCTGAGAGATCTGATTTTATAGAACAGAGTCTGTATGTGCATATCCTTACCATCAGTCTCTCACTGCATGTTCCTGATCATTAGCATTACTATTATTAGGGTTTGATTTTTTGAGACAGAACCCCCCCAACTTCACTCTAGCACAGGCTGGCCTGGAACCCACTGTAGCCCAGGATAGCCTCACATTCTCGGTAATTCCCTCAGCCTCCCAAGCACTGAGATTACACACATTGCCATCACATTCTGCTGAGACATTCTATAACAATAGCTACATTTGTTTTTGAGAGGTAAGAAGAAATATGAATAATACACAGGGTGCTATTTACTGTGAATGATTAAGCTTATAAGGAATAACTATCATCTTACTTTTTAGGACGGTCTCTAACCTAATTAAGAAAAACATGAATATTGGAAAAGAAATGTGTAATTCTGTCACATTCATTTATAATAAGTATTCATTTATTTAATATGCATCCATACAACAGATCATTGTGGATTGCTCATTGTTAAATTGTATTTTTTCTATAGTACTTTTTATACAACTGTAGGTATTTATGGGGTTCAGTGTGACACTATGTCCTGACAGTGTGCAACGCTCACATCAGTATAACTGGCATTTCTGATATCTCAAAAAATTGTCATTTCTTTGGGCCAGTAACATTCAAGATCCTCTCTACCAATTGTTTTGAAATATTTGATTTCAACAGCATTTTCCTCAATGTGAATCTCCAGTGCAAATTTAATTTCAGTAGGCATCTAGATCAACATCTTTCAGTAAGCACTGACAACTATAAAGCATTACTCTGGCCACTAATTTAATTTTTCTAAGTGTTTTGTCTGGCAAACGTAATCCCACTTGAGTTCAAAGAATTTGTAGACATGAACTCAAAGCCACTGTCACTAAGTTTAAGAATGAATTTTAACCAGTCTTGAAGATGAAACAGTAAGCTATTTGGGCAAATAGTGTCTTAATTATTCAAAATGGAATGAATTTTCAAAAATTATGCATTAATAGACATGGCATTAGTTTCTGGAAAAGTTGTAAAATATTATTAGAAGTGCAGAGGGTTTGGAACATTTGTGATTAACCAGAAATATTACTCATTAAATAAGTCACACTGTGTGGGGGGGTGGGGAGGTGTGTGAACACACACACACACACAAATAAACATTAACATGAAATACAGGTTGACATTTAAGAAGAAGACAACATATTTGAAATTCTATATTACTTTTCTCAAGAAATTTGGGTCAAGTCTTGGGACCATGTCTCCAAAAGGGTGATGTGGCAGTCAGACAAACTGACCAGGCCTCTGCAGACCTGGTAAAGCTCCAGCCCAGAACCCCATGCCACACACACTTCTGGTTCCAATCTCCAAGTTGCAAAGATGCAACCATTTCCATAGGAAGTGCTCTTCTTAACAAACCCTCCCTACCAGAAAAGAGGAGACGTGGAAGCAGCATGGCGGTTTGAAAGGATGATCTTCTAAGACATGTCTGCATACCACTGTCATGTCATGTCGCTAGTCAAAGTTCATCTCGGAAATTTTGAGCGATTTTCATACTCAAATCTACATATTCCAAGATAGAACCATCTAGTTCATCCAAGTACTGACAACAATGTTGGACTTAAAAGCATTTCCCCATCCACTTAAGAAAAAAAAAGAGTTGGAAACTGTAGACAGTGGTCAAAAGAAATCCTAGAGAACATTAACTACCTGTCTCCATCACACAAACTATTGTAGTCTATCTGTAAACATTTTGCTGGATCCCATCTCTGTGCCAGGCACTTGTGGAAGAGGTGAAACCAGGACAAAAATAAAAATCTGCCTTTTTGGAGACTACATCCTAAGGAATGAGAAACAAAGTAACCAAAATATCAACTAGGAACAAGAGTCGTGATGGGACATGGAGGGGTAGCTGTGACCCTAAGGCACAACGGGAAGGGAAAGTTGAGAAGCGCGAAGGAGATGAGGGATAGAACTCCAAACATCCAGGGAGAGAGTTCACAGAAGGGAAACCACCCTTGTAAAGGGCTGCGAGGATGAGCAGGGTTTTCTGAGATGGAGGGCGGCTAGACTGGAACTTAAGGGGAAAGGAACTGGAAGTAAGATACAGGGAACAGAAAGGAAGCCTGGAGTGCTGGGAACAGGGAATCGGAGGCTTTCACCGGGGGACATGACAGGCTCTCTGCTTTAAACGTCTTAGTTGCTACTGGGTGTAGAGACGAGGAGGCACAGTGTCCAGTCAGGAGGCCTACAGCTCTCTACCGTGTTGCCAATGGATGGAAACTGACTCTGGATACAACGAGTTACTCCATTCAAAGGCTCTCACAGCACACCTGGGCAGGGTGCGCTTACAAAAGACAGCGAGCAAAGGAGTTAGGTGAGAAGCTACACAGTGGGGTTTGGACATGAGTCACGACTGAGTTAAAATGTACATGTGTGAAACTCGGCACACAGACATTTCAAACATGGAGGAGGATGAGACCACTAAAGGAATCAATGAAGAGAGAAATCTGAAGAGTTGTCTCTGGGGACAGTTCAGGGTGAGACCCAAGGTAAGGGGGAATCCACTTCAGAGACTGAGGAGGAACAAGGCAAGGACCCATGATCCTGCTGTCCTGGAAGCTGAAGAACTTAACCCCAGAGGGTCTGGGTTAGCGGACAATGCGCTTCAGCTGTACAAGCGTGACTGAACAACCCACGAGGTCTGGTATGAATGACAAAGAGAATGCTGGTGAGGTAGTGAGGGTAAAAGCCCACCTAGAAAGGACTCAGAAGAGAATGGAGAAGTAGTGAGGAGGAGCATAGGCCAGTGCTTCATACAAATAAAAGGAAGTCACAGGATAGTAACTATAAGGTGAATAGCGTAGAAAAATCTGGCAATCACCAATAACTTGGACATCTCTCTCCTCCACCTCCCTCTCTTCTTCTCCCCCCCTCTATACACACACACACACACATACACACACACACACACACATTGTTAATTTATCTCCAGGCCAGCTAAGAACTCACAGTCCTCCTGCTTCACCCTCCTCCATGATGGAATTAAATCTGGTGTGTGCCATCATACAAAGCCTTAGCTTGGGTCACCAACATTCCTCAAAGGCCACTGCTGCAACCATGGCCCTCGCCTGTGGGGCTATCGGGAATGGTGGAATGTTAAGGAAGTGGGATTTAGTAAAAGGGTTACATCATGGTGGATGGTTCTGAAGATTCTGAGACAATAACCACGTTCTCTCTCTTCTTCCTGATTGTTTATTGTAAGAGCTAAGATATGCACTTGACTTAGGCAAGGAGTTAGGAAATCACAGGGAGCTATACCCATGCATCTGTTAACAAACACGTTCTTCATAGCAGTTTTGACATTTCTTAAAATTTTCATCCCTTATACCCACACACTTAGAGATGAAATAAAATGTGGGGGAAAGTGAACAGCGTCCGTCTTTTTCTATGTTTGTATCTGTATGTTTTAAAACAAAACAAAACACCCTGAATTCTAATCAAGGATGATGACAAATACAAAAGGAAGAGTAAATAAAACCTTATATGGGAGGTGGAAGCTGAGGAGATGCCTCAGTCAGTCAACTGCTTGTTATACAACATGGGGACCTGAGTTTAGGACCCCAGCACCTATAAAAAAATCATACATGACAATATGTATGTAATCCTAACACTGGGAGGTAGAGATAGGGGGATCTGTGGGGCTCACTGTCCAGCTCAAGTAGTGAATTCCAAGGTCAATAACAGACCTGATCTCAAAAAAGGTATAACAGGATTGACAAAGGCATCCGACACTGGCATCTAGACTACACAACATGTACATTCATGAGCATCCATACACATACAAACAAGTGTACACATATCCACCACACATACACACTCATACAAAGACTCTTTACACATCTATAAACTACATATATAGTAGTAGTACATGTATGTACATGATGTATATGGATGTGTGTGAAATTTGTATGGTGTATGAAGATAATGTGTATGTATATGCATGCATATTCATGTGTGAGTGTGTGTGGAGGTGTCATGCCACACGTGTGGAGGTCAAAGGACAATCTCGGGTGTTAGACCTCAGGGTCTCTCATTGTTCACACTGTGTACAGCAGGCTAGCTAGCCTATGAGATCCCAGGAATCCTCCCGACTCCTCTGTACATCTCACCTGTCTCCCCCCTCCACCTTCTGGGATTGAAGACACACATTATTGTACGTGGCATCACATGAGCTCTGGAGATCTGAACTCAGGTCCTCATGCTTGCATGGCAAGCCCTTCACCCGAGGCCCCACCCTCCCCGCAAGTAGTTTCTTAGACAGCTGTAATCAATGTGTCCATACAACTAGGTTCTGTCCTTTGCAGGTATTGTTTATGTGCTTTATGTGTATCTGTGGCCACTCTTTAAGGTCAACAACAATGTGATGTTGTCTCACCTAGCCATTTCCCAGTCACTAGCATGTGGAGGTGTTCCCGATTACCTTTTAAAGTGACAATATATATTGAACCTCTAGCAATGTGTTTATGAAAAATGATCTTTTAAAATTAATTTTATTTAAATTAAAAACAATCTTATTTTACATACCTATCCCAGTTCCCTTTTATTTTCTTAAATTATAATTCCTGAAATAATCTTTCTAAGGCAAATAATAAACTTCCACAAGAACAGAACATGCCCAGATCTCTATAAGAGCTAGTTCCAGGACAGTTTCCAAAGCTACACAGAGAAATCCTGTCTCGACACCGGACTCCTCCACCCCCGCAAAAAAATGATGGAAATATACATGTCTGCTTATTATCTAGAATAGTCTCTAAAAGTCCTTTCCCATTTTATAATAAAAGACACTGTCCAGTCATGCTTTCCTAGAGACCAGTGAGACACATACAAGTTATTACTTTAAATTATCTTCAAGGATAAAAACTCTCTCAAGCATTGCTTTCCCCCTCCCCAAAGTAGATTTTCTCTTGACATAAATAATCTTTTAAATATGCTTTATATGCAAATATTTTATTTTGGTAATTAATTTTACTCAAAGGGCTACTATTCATAGCCTTGCTTTTATAACCTGTTTAGAGATTGTTTTTTAAGATAGGCAATGAAAGACATTGGGTCTAGGGAGAAGGCTCACTGGGTAAAGTTCTTGCAGAAGTATTAGAACCTGAGTTTGGATCTCTGATGCCCATGTAAGAAGCCAGGCATGGTAGCTGCATTTGTAATTCGTAAGTCAGGAAGTGGAAAAGGCATCGTGGAGCTTGCTGAGCAGCTAGTCTTGTGATTTGGTAAGCTCTACATTCAACAAGAGATTCTATTTGTAAGAAAGCACAGGAAAAACCAGTAGAGGCATACATCAAACATCCAAGTCTGGCTTCGTATGCACAAGCATGCTGCTCCCCTCTCCAGGATTTGTAACTAACAGATTAAATGGGGAAACTGGGGGTTGGAGAGATGGCTCAGAGGTTAAGAGCAATAGCTGCTCTTCCAGAAGACCTGGGTTCGACTTCCAGCACCCACACATAGGCTCACAGCCATCTGTATATCCAGGTTCAGGGGACCCGACACCTTCTACCAGCTTCCACAGGCAGGGCACTTGGTATGTATGTGATACACGCATATATGCAAGCAAAACACACGTACACATAAAATAAATTAAAAAATATTATAAAAGGGGAAACTGTTCTATGCTTGCCTTTAAAACATTAAAGGCGTGTAAGCAAACCTGAGATTAGTAAGAAGTCCAGACTTCACTCACACTACCATATTCATTTTCTTAGTAATTTTCTTTACTACTTAATAATTATTTATTTTTCATATTATACTCATTCTTTGTCCAAATCAAAACTCTTATAACACTGAATGTATCACTGGAACTTCAATTTTGTTCCATCAATCCTTTTGATTTTAGTATATCAGACATCTATTATTCATTTGGAGTAATTTTCTACCTTGAGTTTCCATCTCCCATTAAATCTCATTACTACTTTGTCAAAAGCTATTTTGTTAAGACTCTAGGAAGCCTCTTACTGGGACTTTATTATTATGTTCAATACATGTATATACTCTGCACAACACTGTCATCTTACCCATGTTTTGCTTTCACAATTAAGAGCTGGGGTTCTCCCATATGAGGAAGTGTGAATCTCAGCACCATCCTACCAGGCCTGATCCAACTTCTCAGCATTTCCTTTATTCATCCTTGATCCAAGGCAAATGCTGCCTAACCTCTGATCAGAGAGAAATGCACAGAGAAAACATCCACACACACAGACTGTGCTTTGGAATCTGCAGTAGCTGACTTCAAACCTCAGGGACAAAGATGGAGTATCTATGACAATCTGTGCTTCAAAGAAAAATAGTAATGGAATATTAGCACCATAATCTCTTTATATTATTTGACTAAAATGTGATGAATTTTAACATCAGAAATCATCTTCAAAGGATGCACATAAGTAACAAGTATCTAAAATTCATAACTATTTCCCTGACATAAGGTGAGGGTGAATATATTTATGAAATTCCCCCAAAAGTTTTCTATTGACAAGTGAGGCAATGGTCTCAACCAGTTCTGTTATCTTACATATTTGCCAGTTCTGCCAGCTCAACTGTCAGACAGACCACAGAGTCGTGGGGTCCTGTGGGGTGCCTTAGGATCCAGACAGTCAAACTCCCTCCCTGAAAAAAAATCACAGGCTTAATGTTCTGAGCAGGCCTTTGAAGCAGAAGGAGTAGAGGACAGTCTATGGCTCATTCTCTTCTTACCATGACAGTAAATGTTGGAAAAAGGAAAGCATGACAGTCACTGAGCAGATGCTATGCTATTATTATTTTTAAAATTGCTTATATTCTAAAATTTTTACACCTGTAGACTGATCTGTTTACAACTCATTTTCAGCGTGTATACACAATTTTTCTTTCAGAGCTAAAAGAAGTTGCTAGCTAAAACGTAAAAGTTAAGTGTTTAGACTTTTCATCCAAGAACTAATCAAGCCTGAGCCTACTTAACTTCCAAGAGCAGATGAAATCAGGTCTGTTCAGGTTTATATGGCCATAGATGAGAGTTCAGTTACACATGCTGGTTTCAAATGGTCTGTGTTGTACATAACAAATTCCTCATCCGAAGTCATAAACTCACCTCAAAATATTAAAACTGAGCATTATACAAAAGCTTCCATTTTAAAACGTCTTTCAAGTTTTGTTTTGCTTTATTAAGATCACCCTTTATCTCCTAAAAGGCAGACATATCTTTTCTACTGAGAGTATTTTACTGATAAACACAGAAAATAATTACAAGACAGGACTGGTCTAATATCGCAGTTCCAGATGGCCCCTTCCTAGTAGCCATGACGACACTTTAGCAAACAGGTTCACGGCTTCACTGCTTTCTATTAAACAAACCCTCCACACCACTGACAAAAAGTGTGCATACACCTTGAAACTTGTGTTACCTTCCACTTTCCCCCTAGAAGAGACCCCTCTCTCACACCAACTATAGTTATAAAGATGCATCTGAAAACTCCATCTGTCTTACTGGATATAAAATTAAACAATATAAACTGAGCATGGAAAGATAACACTGTCCCACTTTCAAGTTCCTCGTTCTGTCTTCCAGATTTCTTCAGACTGTATTATATTACAGAAGACCCACAGAGATCTATTACTAGTTATAGGGAACACTGACATTGTCAAGTTTGTTATCCTCAGCTGTACAAAGATGTTACGAGTATTGACAGAGATGTGCCCCCAGCTACAAGCACTACCATTTATTTTCAGCTGACACTTTGTGTTTGGGTGTGCCTGTGACGGTCAAAGGACAGCCTCAGGTGTCACTCCTTGGGTTCTACCAACTTTTCCTGGGACAGTGTCTCTTCCTGGCTTACAATTTACAAGACTAGAGGGCCAGAGAGCCTTGGGGATCCATGGATACCCACCTCCCATCACCAGGGTCACAAGTGCCTTATGGGGTCTGATACGCTTTTCTTTCTTTTTTCTAATGTACGTTCTAACTGAACGCAGGTCCCTGCAAGCATTTTTATCAAGTGACGATCCCCCCATCCCCAGAGCCAGACATTTTTACATGCATCAGCTCACTTAATTTCAACAGCAGTCTTTTCCAACTGCCACGATGCCACTTCTTCATTGGACTCCCAGTAACTGACACATAAGGTGGTCATGGGTACACAGGTCATAGAGAAAGTTTAATAACCACTGACACTTTACTTTGCTAGCCATGTGAAAAAACACTTTGCAAATACAAACGCATTTAATTTTCCCACAACCCCCTGAGGCGGGTACTACCTCACTCTACAGGTGAGGAAACTGGAGCAGGAGGGAGTAAAGAATTTGACAGGGTCACTCAGTGAGCAGCCAGCAAGTGTGCATCCAGGCAGTTGGGGTTCCCAGGCCCTTGTTAGCTACCACTCCTAATTAACAATAGCTACAGCAGTGGAAGAACTATGTGAGTTTCCAGCATCCAGGTACAGAATTGTCCTGCTGGGTATTTCACACGCTTGTTAGTTTTACATGTATTCCAAACATTAATACGTAAAAAGTATGCTCCTAAGAGCAATGGGAGGATATAAATACTATTAACACCTTATAATCTAAATCCCAAACCCATGATCTTCTGGTTACCAGAGGAAGTCAGCTGTGCACAAAAATGATTCATCTCCAGGAATTATAAGAGTCAAAGGTCAGGCCTGTGGTTCCAAGCAAAGGCTGTGGGGATGAAGCTGGTCTGGTAAGGAGTACACATCCGGTGCCATTCTCGCATAACCAACACAGTCCTGGGATCTCCTGTTTGCCTTCCTCTGCTACACATCAATCCTTAAAGAACATGGTCTATTTTTATCCTTGCCTTGTTGAACCCAACAAAGGCATCACTCTGGAAATAGTTATGGACAAGATGCTGCAGGAATTCAGAAAAGTAACAGCAGAGAAAGAAACTATGAGCCTCCAGGGAGAGATGGAAAAAGCACTTTGGGTACTTTAGTTGCCACACCCCAGCAGCATTTGTGTTGTTCAACACCTGGGGGCCATTTCTGTGGGTTTGTGGTAGGATAGCCCCAACATAGACCCATGGGTAAGTGGCAGAGCACCCAGCTTCCCTGATGGCAGGCAGCCCATGTATGAGCCCTGAGCCAGGGAAGCATGCTCTACCCTGGTGTGTTTCCCTAATTGTTACTCCTAAACACGAGTCAGTTATTAAAAACCTCACAGGAACAATGAAAAGGATTTGGTGGTTGCAAGGGCAGGGGTTGTTTTGTTTAAGAGATAGGGTGTCTCTATAGTGTTCAGAATAGCTTCCAATTCATAGGTTCAAGGAACCCACCTTCCTACCTCAGCCTCCCTCACAGATGGAATTACAGACGCACTACCCTGGCCAGCTAAATGCCACTATTTTAAAAATATTCAGAGGGAAAGATAATCTGTGCAATGAGGCAGTAATGGGGAGCTGGGGTATGCACTTGCAAAAGAGTAACTAGACCGTAAATATCATGCACACAAATGAACTAAAACAAGTTAAAGACCCAAAACTCCTGGAAGAAAACTTAAGGGAAATGCACCAGATTGGGCCTGAGTTCTTGGCCACCATAGCAAAACCTCAAGCAACAAAATGAAAATAGGCAAATGGGAGGAAAACCACGATTACAAAGGGGGCTGGAGAGATGGCTCAAGGTTTAAGAGCATGAAGTGCTTTGCTGAACACCCAGATTCATGTCCCAGTGCCCACGTCGGAGCGCATAATAGGACCCGGTGTCCTCCTCTAACACTGTGAACACTTCCATTCATACATGTACATACTCACACGTATAAACAAATGAAAATTAAATAAATTTTAAAATGACTGCATAGAGAAAACAACCACCAGAGTGAAATGGCAACTTCTGAGATGGAATAAAATATTTTGGGGAGATACAATTAATGTTCAGAATATTTACATGAACCAATAATGCAACAAAAAATAACCCTATTAAGAAACTAAACGTAGAGGCAGGAATATCAGGAGTTCAAGGTTAGCCTCAACTACATAGCAAGTTTGAGGTCAACTTGGGTTACACAAGCCTTTATGTGGAAAAAAGAAGGTGGTATAGGATTTGAATACTTTCAAAAAGAGAACTACATATGACAAACATACATATGAAGTTTTCAACATTGCTCATTATAAGAGAAATGTAAACTGTCACTCGATTAGGATGCCCACTATAAAAAGAAAGGAAAATACGAGGTACAGGTTAGTACACAAAGGACTGGAACGGTGCAGCCTCCATGGAGAAGAGTGTAGAAGTTCATCAGAAAATTGAAAATAGAACTACCATATGTCCTGGCACTCCTATTTCTAGATATGCATCCAAAAGAATTCAGGGCAGGAGCTCAGCCGGATCCCTGAACTCGCTGGGTGGAGGAGGGGCAGGTTATAACAAGGAAATTCAACATGGATAAACCTCAAGAACTTAGTGCTGTGCAAACTAAGCCAGTTAGAGAAGGACAAAGGACAAATACCACAGAGTCCATTTATACAAAGTAAAGTCATCAAAACCATAAAACACAGGGAGGTGGTTAAAGGGGACATAAACTTTCAGTTTTACAGGATGAAACCCTTCTAGCGATCTGTTGTGTGATATGTAAATACCCTCCACACTATAGAACTACACATGTCAGAATGGTCAGTGTGGTGAATTTAATGTTTAGCAATCACAATTTTAAATTTTATTTATTTTATATATATTTATAAAACTTATTATCACAATTTAAAAGTATTGCATTAAAAAAACTACTTTGATGGGGCTGGAGAGGTGGCTCAGTGGTAAGGGCTGCTCTTCCAGAGGACCTATATCCAGTTCCCAGCACCCACATGGCGGCTCACAACTATCCATAACACCAGTTCTACACGACCCAATGCCCTCTTCTGACCTCTGTGGGAACCAGGCCTGCACGTGGTGCAGAGACATCTATGGAGGCAAAAGACCCATGCAAGGGAAATTTAAACTTGTTAATTTTAATTTTCAAAGATTTGAAAGTGGTGATTAAAGGGAATCTGCTTTGAAATTAAAAAAAAATGTTCCCATGGGAGATGGCAAAGAAGAGTGACATTAGACTCTGTAGTTCAGCACAGACACACCCCCGTGGGCAGATGTGAATATTCCCCATGGCTCATGTGTTGAGAACTTGGATCCCAGCAGGTGGCACTGTTCTGGGAGGTGACAGACTCTTAGAAGGCAGAGCCTCACTGGAGGAAGCAGGTCTTTGGATGCTGGCCTTGAGGCTTTCTTAACTATTTTTTATTCATTTTACATACCAACTGCAGTTCCCCTATCCTCCTCTTCTCCTGCCCCCATCTTCTCCCATCCACCCCTCAGAAGGAATAAGGCCTCCCATCAGGAGTCAGCAAGTCCCCTCCCTGCTGCGTCAAGACTGAGCAAGGCATCCCACCAACAGGGAATGAGCTCCAAAAAGCCAGCTCATGCACCAGGGATAGATCCCCTCAGTCCCACTGCCAGGGGCCCCTCAAACAGACCAAGCTTCACAAGTGTCACCCACATGCAGAGGGCCTAGCTGTAGGTCTAGAGTCCCTGAGGTCCCAAGAGCTTGGGTCAGCTGTCTCTATGGATTTTTCCATCTTGATCTTGATGCCTGCCCCTCCCTTGTACATATGATCCCTTCCTCACTCTTTTCGGCTGAACTCCAGGAACTCAGCCCAGTGTTTGGTTGGCTGTATGTCACTGCATCTGGTTCCATCAATTACTGGATGAAGGTTCTATGATGCTAGGGTAGTCACCAGTCTGGTTACAGGGAAAGGCCAGTTCAGGCTCCCTTTCCACTATTGCTAGGAGTCATAGCTGAGGTCATCCTAGTACCAGATTTCTCTCTAACCAGTAATGGCTCCCTCTATCAATATATCTCTTGCATTTCTCTCCCCCTCCGCCCCTCCCCCAACTCGACCATCCTGTTTCCTTGCATGGCTTTAAAGCCCGTCTACTTCTTGGTTGCTCTTTGTTTCCCTTATAGCCTGTCCATTTCCTGGCTCCTTCCTGGTTCCCCCAACATCCCTTCCTCACCACAATTCACTATATCCTCAAATCATGAGCTTTAATAAACTCATTCCTCCCTTGACTTCTTCTTGTTGGGTATCTATTTTATCGTGACAATGAGAAAAATAATGGACGGACACTTTTAGATGTTACATTGCCCTACCTAGTGGCTCTGTGACTAGAAGGAAACCATTTCACCTTATCTTCCAAAATAGTTTCATCCTAAAAGTAGCAATTACATTATCCCACACATTATTGAGAAGACTATGCCAATTTGTATATAGAATGCAAGAAGTATAAGCATCCAACAAATTACCAGTTCTTAGGTGTAATCTTCTGCCATGAAAATATGACTGTCTAGACTCAGAATGAAGGGGTGCTGAAGACAATATTGGACCAATGCTAATGCCACCAGTATCTGGTGGGACACCTTCACACTGCTATGAAGTGAAGCTACTCTGTGTGGCTTATGACCCACACTGCAGACTACACTCTCCAAACAGAGTGCTAATAATAGGTAAGTCTGTCCCAAACACACACACACACACACACACACACACACACACACACACACACACACACACCTGAGGAAAGCAAGTTTCAAAAGCAGAACATTTTGAGTGTTTGAGTATAGATGCTCCTCAGGACAAGGGACATTTTTCTATTACTAGCAACAGCTACAATTAGAAGTGCAGCTATTAATTATAGATGATGACAGGGAAAAAGGAAAAGAAAGAAATCTGCAGAAAGGAGAGAGGGATAAAGGAACCAAGTTCAGTCAAAGAATGAACATTAGAGCCCCACATCTGTGTGGAGGTGGCACGGGCTGGCTGCCATGTGTGTCTATCGACAGTGTGAAGTCAGGTGACTCTGCTTGTGTCACAGAAAAGGGAAATATAGAAGTCTTGTGAACAGCTTAATGAAACTCATGTTAGCGGCCACCTTACTCACTTGTGGAGAGTTTTCTCATGCTACAGACAAATATCATCAGGCCATAATCCACCAGGACTCCCAAGGTCTAACTCTGTGCCAACAGACTGGACAAGGAGATGGGAGATGGTTAGCATGCACACAAGTAAGGGAACACTGGAAATCAAGGGACACTCCATTTATACGCTTCATATCAATTGGGAAAATAAGGCCAATAGAATACAGAAGTCAATTTAAAAAAACAACTGTCTGAAAACAACCTTTTAAAAAACAATTGTAAAAAACTAACACATTTTATCATGCTGTCCTCCCTGCAGAAATATTTTTACATTAGCTGCTTATTTGAAAATCCACCTGCTCCAGGTTAACTATGCTTAACCTAATGAAAGTCATCTACAGAAAGCTGTAAATGGTGTTCTAGCAGAAGTGCTAACAGACTGACAGAGAAACTGAGGCAAAACTAAGAGTAGTTCCACAAATCTGATCCTATGCAAACTGTTGTGCAATGTCAATTCCCTATGCTATGCAAATTAGTATGATTTCAGTTTTCTATGATATATAAACTGCTGTGATGTCAGTTATCTGACACTATGTAGACTGCTGTGATGTCAGTTCTCTATACTATGTAAACTGCTGTGACATCGGTTCTCAGGAATTGACTGAATAGTAGTGAATCTCAGAACATCAGCATCTTGATATTCTCTACAATCCAGCACCAGGGCCAGAACTCTTCAGATTCTGCATGTGTGTGGTTATAGTACCATATCCTTATAATCTGCTGTCTCTAAACACGATAAGCATGAGAAACACAGGGCCAGAGAAAACAAAACAAACCAGCAAATTCTCATATTTTTTTCTCACCAGATTTAATTTTATTTATTTTCAAGTATATGTAAGGAGGGGAACTATGTATACATACATTCAGTGCCCAGAAAGGCTGGATTCCCGGGTGGTGGTGAGCTATTCAACAAGGCTAGGACCCAAACTCAGGTCCTCTGCAAGGGCAGTATACGTTCTTAACTGCTGAGCCATCTCCCCAGTCCTTCAGCTGTTTTATTTTAAAACATTATTATAAGTATACCTCAGTCTATAAAAAAATATCGAAGAGCAAAGACACCCATAGAATGGATCTTGTGTGAGGGGCACACCTAAATAAGATTATTCTATTAATCCCAGGGATCAAACATATGTGTCCTATTTGAACTAAATCTTTAAGTTTAAAAATGCAAGAGGCAGGGACAATAATAAAGTCTGGTCTCTGCTGAATGAGGCGAGACGACAAAACTGAAGATGTTCTCTGTGCACTGCAGCACTGGGTGAATTATTTTGTTATAACTCGCCAAGAAAATAGATTTCTTTAACAACAACAACAACAAAGCACAAATCCCCTTCCTTTCTCATGATTGTCTTCAGGACTCATGGAACACAGGAGGTAATGACTCTATGGTCAAGTTTTCTTTTTTAAAAGAGCTCTACTGGAGAGACCGATGGGTCTTAATAGTTTGCTCAGCTACACCACACTCTCTGAACTCAGCAACTCTGCGAAGAATTTCTGCCACTAAAAATCTTCCAAGAGACAAAAAAGCTGGGAAGAAAGAGAGAAGAGCTGAAAGGCAGAATAGAAAGAGGCAAAGGGATTTCTGGGAGCTTCGCGGAACTGCAGCTATTGCACACACAGCCTTTAAACAGACTCTCCAGCTGACCTCCCAGGTGGCAGATCCTCTCCCAGCCTCTCCCTTGGCTACACTTCAAAGTCTGACTTCTTGATGCTGTCACACCCACAGCGAGCTCCACTTTAAAGATCTAGTAAAGTCAAACAGAAAATAAGACTTTTATGATATTGCTCACTGAATCCTGATTATGTATCCATGACTTTCGAATGTAACTGCTGGAAACTTTCCACACACAACAGCAGGAGACCTGGGCAGAGGTAAGAGCTAAGAGGATTAGATGAGATGACATAAATGAAGAATTCTCCTGGGTCGGGACCTACAAGGTAGGAAACCAGAACTTCCTCATTTCCTGCTTGGACCATCTGCTGGACTCCTACTACCTTTCAACCTCTAGCTTACATATTGTTTCCATGAAATCTGTATTAATTCTGCACCCTTTTAACTCTTCATTTTAGTGGTGTATGAATGTGTTTGCATGGGTCTGTGTGCCTGTGAGCACAGTTGTAGCGACCCCCAAAGACTCCCTGCAGCTGGAATTATAGGTGGTTGTGAGCTGCCCGATGTGGATGCTGCTAACTGAACTCAGCCTCAGGAAGAGCAGAATTATGTTCTTAACCACGGAGCTGGCTCTCCAGCCTCTCCAGTATCTTTTCTATGCATGCAATCAATGACTTGCTCTCCCCCATTTCTCTGGCACTTTACAGAACCCTCTATTGCTTTGCAATTGCCAGTAAATGTGTCTTTCTGCTCCATTCAGGAATAAACACCTCCAGGGTGGGGTCTATAGTTAGCTAATTACTCCTTCCCCCAAATTTGACAGAACTGACCATGGAAACTTAGTCATTTACTGAAGAGATGATTTCATTGAAGTACAACACTAAAATCTTTAGATGACCTTCAAAAGAATTTAAAAATAAGTGGCTAGCACACCAGCAAAGGTTTAGCTTGTTGACTTGTAACATTTCTGATCATAATTCATTCAAGCACTCAACATGCTTCTTCTATGCTCCAGGAATACAAATTTGTAAATTTGAACACAATTAACAAAAATCCTTTTCCCAAAGGGCCTTATATTTCCCCAGGGTGAATCTTTGGAGAAAAGATATTATGGAGAACCTGTCTAGGAATGGCACAATACACATTTGGTTACTCAATATTTACTAAATTATCACAGGGCACATATAAAGATCACCTAAAAGACCATGAAATAAGCCCAAATTTAGTGCAATAAACACACGGAATTGATTTATTGTCTCCCAAAAACAAACAACAAAGTCAACAAAACACTCATGTTAGGCACCTGTTTGCTTGCACCTAAGAAATAACCATGGGTTCTCTTGGAAGGCTAGTCACCTGGGAGTCCTGCTTAACCACTACTTTGAATGTAAAGTGGTTTTCCTGAGTTTTATGGATCCTATGTCAAAGACCGTGTATGACACCACACTTGTCATCTTTCTCAAAGTGCCACAGTTCCTGCTTAGCTGTTGTCACAGTGTCACCTTCTCTTCCTCGAGGACATCCTCCACATTCCTTCTGCATTCACTGCCTTGGTTAGATGGTCCTTCATCACCACTGTTCAAATCCTCCTTGCCTGCCAATGGTATTTCCATCAGTAAACCTCTCCTCCTAAGGCAGTGGTTGTCAACCTGTGGGCCAAGACCCCTTGGGGGTGTGAGTGTCACATACCACACACTGACATTACAATTCATAACAGTAGCAAAATTACAATTATGAAGTAGCCATAAGATACTTTTATGATTGGGGGTCACCACAAATGAGGAGCTGTATCAAAGGGTCGCGGCATCAGGAAGGCTGAGAACCACTGTCCCAAGGGGATGAGAGCCAGTTCTACCTGCCTTTAGTCCCATTTGTAAAGCTGACTAGAGTCTGCCTTCCTCATAATTCTGTATCCTACATCTGAAAGGAGGACCCTGAGGAGGCCTCAGGACTCTCAGGCAAGCATCGACACAATGCTTCAGTTTTCATCTGACACATCTGCAAGACACCTGTCTGGAAATATCAGTCTGGGAGTTACTAATGAGACCTTGATAACTAAAATGTTATTTCTATGCCGGGGGAGAAGGGGGTTAGTGCACAAGGGAGGCTATGCATCCCAAGAAGATGATTCTGGGGATGCTGAGAACAGCCTAGGGAAGGTTACTTATTGAAGGATCCCACAGGCACAGGCCATTTCTACCCAGAGATTCGATGCCCACTGGTTTGCCTGTTTGGTGATCAGTTGGGCCTTCGTTTGCCAAACCCACATTTTACAGACAGCCTTGCCCAGTGTCAATAATTAACAGCAAAAAGACGCCAGTGATTTGGGATACAAGCACAGTGAGCCACGGTTTAGCCTTATGGCTCCTACAGGCACAGTTGGATGAATGAATTTGCCTCTCTCTAGAATGGATCCGGAAGGGTGAAAAGCGGCGACATCAAATAGCCATGAGTGGTTGGCTCAAAGAAGCTCCAGGCATTCATGGGCCTGCACATGAGGAAGCAATACTTCAACAGCGCTCTAAGGGAAACGGAATTATGACAGGAAACATTTTAAAAAGTATCATCAGTGTGTCTCGGAAAACTGCCAGTGAGATTTAAATTACAAATCCCCATTTTCCCTTAAAAGTGCTTTCTAATAACACTGGCGACATCCCAAACAGCTTCCTCTGCCAGTTTATCAATAGTACCTCACCAGCTCAGCAAGAAGGGGGGGGGGATGCCCAGAGAACATAAATCTCTTCATTTCTAGAGTAAATCATAATTTTATCTTGCTGGGCATTTATCCACAGGATTTGCTCCTAAATGAATTTAGGAAATGAATATGACCTTTAGTAGATAATTTGGTTCCCACATGGAAAAAAGCAGAAAAGAGGCAAAACAAGAATGGTGAATGTTGGCCCAAAGTAAAAGTAGTAACAGGGGCGGAGAGGGAGGGGGTGGGACTTCATCTAGAAAAGAGAAAAGGTTCAAAGTCAACCAAAAAGTACAAAAAAGAAAAATAGTATTCCGTCTATTGGAACGACGAGCCACTGCCCAAGGGACAAAACTGGAACGTAGCAGAGATTTCGGAGTTCAAAACTCCTTGACTCTACAAACGATCGTATTTTGCCTAAAACCGGCTGGGCTGAACATTCTCAAAAAGGGCTGGCAGTGGGGGAACCACTCCCGGGCATGACAGGGAGGTGGAGAGCCTCCTAAACTCAAGGAGGAGCCTCGGGTTAGGCCGGATCAGGGGAAAGCTGAGGTTTCTAGCATTGCTCCAAGCTGTCCAGCGCTCACTGACCCGAGGGCGACAGCAGATTCCACGTGGGAATCCGGGACAGGGGAGCACATCCTCCACAGCCGCCAGAGCGCTCGTGACATCGAGCCCCCGAAGAGCCACGGAGCAGGGGAGTGCAGGGGTAGGAGGGGGGGTGTCCGTGGGGCTCGCGGGCGCGGCCACTCACCGATGCCGAGCCCCACGACCAGGCGGCCGGCCAGCAGCGTCTCCTTGTTGGGAGCGGCGGCCAGCACGGTGGAGCCCGCGGTGCACAGGGCGCTGGCGAGCAGGATGGAGCTGCGCCGGCCGAGAGCTCCGTTCAGGGCCCCTCCGGCCAGCGCCGCGACGGCGGCCGCGCCCACAGCGCTCGACACCAGCAGCTCCTGCCACATCGAGCTCAGGCGCATCTGGCGCCGCAGCGGCAGCATGGCCCCCGACACCACGCCGGTGTCGTAGCCGAACAGGAAGCCGCCGAGCGCCGAGAAGGCGGCGGCCGCGTACACCATGGCGGGGGTCTCGTCGCGCTGGAACTGCCGCCGTGCGGCGCGCTCCAGCTCCGAACCCTGCAGGCTGGTGGCCGACTCGGCGGCGGCCAGCAGGCTGCGCTCCCCGCCCGGCGCCCCCGGCTCCGGCTGCCGGCGGCGCCGCTCGCCCATCAGGCTGCTCAGGCTGCGCAGCGTGTACTCCACGTCCTCGCTCGCCTTGCGGGACATCGGAGGGGACGGGAGGGCGCCGCCGGGGCGGCTGCGGTGAAGTTCCGTGGGGGCACCGCGCACTCGCTCGCGGCCAGCTGCTGAGCCGCTCGCTGCGCCTCCAGCCACCAAAGCCACCCGCCCCGGCAGCCTCCGCTAGGCTGGCGCTGCGAAGCGGTCGGGGGGGCGGGGTCGTGCGTCACTTGGCCGCTTAGAGGGGAGGGGCCGAGGGAAACCGCCTCCTTTCATGGGCGGGGCCCGCCTCCCTCTGTGGGCGGGGCCAAGCCGCAGGCCCGCAGGCCGACTTGGTCTTGCTGGAGGCGCGGTTCCTGGGCCCCTGGAAGCCCGCATTGGGGGCTGCAGCTGAGGCCCACAGCAGAGTATGCATCAGATAGAAGTCTCTAAGATGTCCTGTCCGCCTTCCAGCACTCTTAGGTGGCCGAGGCTGGGACTACCTGACACCGTCCTAGTCCTACCTATTCTGTTGCAGTGTGTGTCCTACTGGTCTCCTGCTGTTAGTTTACTTTGGAGCAGGTCAGGACCATGGTCTCTGGTGTCTCTAGTTTTCCTTTTCCCCTGCTAGTCCTTCCTCACATTCTGCCCTTCTAAAAAGCATGCTACGTCGTGACTCTCTGAGGATAGAGATAACTTATCTCCCGAGTGAGTGAGTCCTCGACTTCTTCCTGTGGACCCCCAAAGAGAAAGGCAACTTTAGGTTGCTCTTACACAGCCAGCTGATTCCAAGTGGAACTAGGAAACCTGAGAACCTGATTTGTGGTCTGATAGGTAATTGCCACCTTCCTTGACCAGCGTGCCAGCCCCAAAGAATGTCTTCTCTCTTCTCTCCTCTCTCCGACAATCCCCACTGCTGGCTGCCCTTGATTTAGAGAAGTTATTTGAAATGTCCCATTTGCCTGAAACAGTCATTTCAAAGCGTTTGAAGACGATTATTTTAATTGCTAATTGCCAGTTGTTGGTTTGGAAACCGTGCCTCCTCTTCATTTAAATGCACTTCAGGAGATAAAAACTAATAAATATTTTTCTGATGCAGTCTCTTTTTTCAGGCATAGGACACCAGATTTAATTGAAAACTAAATTTAAGATCCCTGATTTCCATCAACCATTCCTGCTCTTATTTTGGTTCCCTTATTTGAGTAAAAGTTTCTTAGCATGAGGCCTGCTCGTGAAGTCCGAGCCTGTTTCTTTAGAGGAACGAGCTTTGTCATCCGTGTTACACTATGAAGTTACTAGAAATCTCCAAAGTCCGCGGTGCTTTGATTATCAGACACCATATCTCCTTAATTTGCACTTTCCAGCAATGGGAGTGGGGGGGGGAGCATATGGAGAAAATACGAGCTCAGAGGAATAGCTTTAAATATATCGGGTAGCTTTAAAGCAAGGCTTAACCATCTTCCCAGGGAAAGATTAAACACAACCTTAGACTCTGTAACAATGAAATTCAGTCTACAGAAGATCCAGGCAAGCGTGCCTTTTCCTGAGATGACTGTAATAAAAGTGCGCCCCCAGGTGGTCAGCCGATTCATGCGCCTTCTGCAGAGAAGAGCTCCCTAGATGAGGTCAGTTAACAGTTTCTTCCTCTTGAGGTGAAATAGAAATAGCTGGGTTTCAAATTCAGCCAGCTAGTGTCGTGAACACCGTGACTCCTCACTTAGAAGCTCCAAATTCAACGTTGGGGGGGGGGTCCATAACACTGAAATAATACTCCTTAAAATGATCTAAATCTGGTACCTTATATGCCTGAGGTTAGGTTACCTCAAAAGGAAATGTGACATCAGTAACACATCAGAAAGCCAAACAGGGCTCATCTGAGCTTTTGGGAGGAACCAAGCTCAATTAGGCACCACGACGTTCAACTAAAAGAGAGTTCCCAGTAGTCTGCCTCAGCTTAACATCATGAGGAGATAGAAAGTTCGAGGCTGAGACTAGGCAGAATCCATGTCCCCCAGAGTTTCACAGAGCGTTTAGAAACCACTAGGTTAGTTTACATACCATTTTCACTCACTTTAAAATGCTCAGCACGAGCTTATTGACTAGATTATGAAAAAAATCACTTTTAAATTACAATCAATTGCTAATCGAGATAAAGTATAGGCACCATTATTGACCTACTAAGTGAGTTCTAAATCCCAAAGTTTAGGGACATTTATTAATTCATTCCCAAAACACTGGGACCCACCATAGAAGAAGAAAATAAGAGAGTTTTTGGATACACTGCTACACATCCTGAACACTGGGCAGAGACATTGGTAATTAAACCAGTGAAAATGTTGTGTAGTTGGACTAAAGATGCAATTAGAGAATGTTTGTCCCCAAATTCAGTTCTCAATTAAACACACACACACATACACACACACACACACACACACACACACACACACACACACAAATGATGGGGGTATTGATCTGGAAGAAGGGATGAGAATTTGAAAGCCCAATATAGTCTGCTTACTAAACGTTTATTTTTAGTTACACACACTGTCTATCCTTATTTTTAAAAATATAGCAATAAAGATAACTCCCCCTTAAAAATTTCCTTCCAAGATGGGGTGACTTGAATGAGAATGGGAGCCATAGTCTCATATGTTTGAATACTCTGTCTTCAGTTGGTGGAACTATTTGGGTAGGATTGAGTGGTGTGGCTTTGTTGGAGGAGGTGTGTCCCTGGGAGTCAACTTGGAGGTTTCAAAAGCCAATGCCATTTGAAATTCCATTTGACTTCTCTCTCTCTCTGCCTCTTGACTGTGGGCCAGATGTTCCAGCTACTGGTTCAACCATGCCTGCCTGCCTGCTGCCATGTGCCAACCAAGATGGCCATGAACTACCCTTCTGGGATTGTGAGACTCAAATTGAATGTTTTGTTTTGTAAGTTGTTGTGTCCATGTTTTGTTAGGGTACGAGAAAAGTAACTGAGATGCAAGACATCTCTCTCAGAGACATTTCCACTATGAAATACACATTTTAAGAATTGTATGTTAATAAGTGTATATATTTGTATATATACATGTATATGCTTGCATATACACATAATGAAACAGAACTCAATGTTTGGTTTTGTTTATCGAGGGTTGCAAGAGAAAGAAACCCAAGTCAAATGGGTTGAAATAAAGGATTTACTGGGTTTTTTACCTCTGAAATGTGTCTAGTAAGTACAAATGTATAGGACTCAAAACGCAGGGACTCACTGTGGTGGTTGGAATGAGAACGACCCCAGAGGTTCATATTTTTCAATATATGGTTCCCAATTAGTGTAACTTTTGGGGGGAAACTTAAGGGGTGTGGCCTAGTTGGAGAAGGTGTGTCACTGGGGCCAGGCATTGAGTTTTCAAAAGATGTTTTCACCACCACTACTGCACGTGCATCCTCTGTGTGGATGAAGATGTGAGCTCTCAGGTGCTGCTCCAGCTAGATGTCTCCCTGCTGGTTGTCATGCTCTCCACCATGATGGTCATAGACTCTCACCTTCCGAAACCCAAATAAATGCTTTCTTTAAGGTGCGTTGGTCATAATGTTTCATCACAGCCATAGAAGAATAATTAATACATTTCCATTCTCCTCTGCTTCTTGTGACTGCAGCTGATTTCTCAAATTCCATGTGGTACACCAAAGGATTCAACAAGCTCGAAACCTGTTACCTTTTCCACTCATATCCGAGAGAATGGGGAGAAGGTGGGCTTCTCTAAAGCCCTAGCCAGATTCTTATTGTATCTAATTGAATATGGCCATTCCGGAATGTGATGATGTATTGTTTATGATCTAATAAAGCCACTGGAGATCAGTTTGCAAAGCCAGCCGTAATAGTTAGCTATGGAAGACAGACACACATCCTTAATCCCAGGACTCAGGTAGACGGATCACCATTAGTTCAAGGACACGCTGACCACATGAAAGAAACAGCTTACTCAAAGGAGATCTCAGCATCTGGGACCACATGCCTTCAATCCCAGCTCTAGGGAGGTGGAAACAGGAGTGATAAGACTGGGCAGAGAAAGGAATATAAGGAAGAGGAGACAAGAATTGAGAACTTTTGCCTATGAGGATTGGTGGAGACAAGATTTCAGCTGGGTAGAGGTAAGATATACTGGCTTGGCTACTTTGCTTCTCTGATCTTCAGTGGCTTTAATAAATCATAAACAATCTATCACCACAGAGGAATCCTCTGAGTGGTTCATCGAACAGATGAACTCACAGTGGCTGTGATTGTATGAGACCTACTTAAGATCAAAACAGATGAAATCCCATTACAGATGGTGTGATGGTTTGAATGAAAATGGCCTCTTAGGCTCATATGTTTGGGTGCTTGGTCCTCAATTGTCAAAACTGCTTCTGGGCAGAGACTTGCTGAAGGAAGTATGTCACTAGGGATGGTCTATGAGGTTTCCAAAGCCCAAAGCAGGCCCAATCTTGCTCTTTCTCTCTCTGCCTGCTGTCTGTGAACATGATGTAAACTCTCAGCTACTCCAATGCCATGCTTGCCAGCCTGCCACCATTCTCTCATGGATTAACCCTCTGAAACTGTATGCAAGCCCCCAATTAAATGCTTTCTTTCATAAGCGGCCTTGATTATGGTGTCTCTTCACAGCAATCGAACTGTAACTAAGACAGAAATTGAGGGAGGGGCTCATGAAGTAGTATTCCTAGCTGAGAAGCTATTAGCAATTGGTGGGGGAAAGAGAGTAAGCTTTCTTCACAGAGACCCTGAGACTACCCATGATTGTGGTGATATATTGTTTATGATCTGATTAAGAAAGCTTACCTGGAGATCAGAATGCAAAGCTAGCCATAGCCATAAAGGCCAGGCAGTGGTGGCACACGCCATTTTTTCTTATTTTTTGTTTAAATTAAAAACAACCCCATTTTACATACCAATCCCAGTTCTCCCTCCCTCCTGCCCTCCCATTCTCCCTACCATCTCCCCAGCCCACCCCTGACCAACCCACTCCTCAGAAAAGGTGAGGCCTCCCATGGGCATTATCAAAGTCTGTCACACCATGTGGGGCAGGACCTAGGCACTCCCCTTGAATCTAGGCCAAGAGAGTATCCCTCCATAGGGAATGGACTCCAAAAAGACAGTTTATGCATGTGGGATGAATACTGGTTCAACTGCTGGAGGCCCCATAGACTGTCCAAGTCCCCAACGGACACCCATGTTCAGGGGGCCTGGTTTGCTCCTATGCTGGTTCCCCAGCTGTCAGACTGGGGTCTGTGAGCTCCCATTTGCTCAGATCAGCTGTTTCTGTGGGTTTCCCCAACACGGTCTTCACCCCTTTGCTCATCACTCCTCCCTCTCTACAACTGGATTCCAGGAGTTCAGCTCAGTACTTAGCTGTGAATCTCTGCTTCTGCTTCCATGAGCTACTGGATGAAGGCTCTAGGATGCCATTTAAGGTAGTCATCAATCTCATTATAGGGTAAGAGCAGTTAAGGTATTCTCTCCACTATTGTTTAGATTCTTAGTGGGGATCATCCTTATGGATCCCTGGACATTTCCTTGGTGCCAGATTTCTTGTTAAGCCCATAACGGGCTCTCTCTATCAAGTTATCTCCTTCCTTGCTCTCCTTCTCTGTTCTTCCCCAAACTCAACCTCTCTCATGTTCTCCTCCCCCTCCCCTTTCTCTTTTCCCTTTCTTTCTTTTCTACCTCCTTCCACCCTCCCCCCATGTTCCCAATTTACTCAGGAGATCTTGTCCCTTTCTCCTCCTCAGAGGGTCCATGCATGTCTCTCTTAGGGTCCTCCTTGTTTCCTAGGTACTCCGCGGTTATGGATTGCAGGCTGGTAATCCTTTGTTCTATGCCTAATATTCACTTATGAGTGAGTACATACCATGTCTGTCTTTCTGTGTCTGGGTTACCTCATTCAGGATGGTTTCTTCTAGTTCCATCCACTTGTGGCACATTCCCTTAATCCCAGGACTCTAGAGACAGAGGCAGATGGATCTCTATCAGTTCAAGACCACCCAGGACTCCATGGGAGTGAATCAGTCTAAAAAAGGAAACACAGCGCATGCCTTTAATCACAGCACTAAAGAGGTGTATAAGACAGGAGCAGGGTCTCAGACTTGGCATTCAGTCTTGGGAATTAGTCTCCTGTCATTTTGAGGACAGCCTTGGTAGAGGTAAGAGCTCCTGAGGGCTCAGCTGCTTTGCTTTTCTGATCTTCAGCTAAGTTTTATAACATCTTAAACAATATGTCACCACACATGATCCAGTAGATGATCCTTTATCCAGGCACATACAGGCAGCACTAAGTGGATTCAGTGAGTTTTAATAAACAGGAAGCATGTGAAATTGGGAGGAAAAAGTGATGGGGGGGTGAAGCTGGGGATTAATTGGAGGGCACAGACTGGGAGGTAGATTTTTATCAGAACGCATTATATAGATACATGAAATTCACAATTAAAAGAAGAAAATCTTGACAACTGTGAAGCTAAAAACTAAGTCAATATGCTTATCAATTAACAGTCGGTGATCTTCGAAAATTGCTTTGGGCTCTTTACAGAGAACTAGAAAAGTCATTTTAGTAGTAGCTTTTCCAAAATAAGTCAGTAAGTAACTAAAAAGGAAGCCTCCTACTGTGAAAAATTACTCCTTGAAATACAATGCAAGAAAAGAAATGCATTTCTGAGCTGAAGGGCTAAGATAATTTCATTATCTTCTCTAAATCATTGATTTCTTGCAAGATGTTTGGATGAATATAGAAGAAATCTATAAATAAGATACAGTCACTAGCTAAAACAGACAGATCCCCCTTGGGGGAATGATTTGGTAAAGAAATGAGAATGTAATCAAGCACAGACAAGAAAAGCCAAGTCAATTCTGCTGCGTGATCTTTGTTTTCCAGAATGGTGATGAAATTTCCATGCAAGAGCCCAAGGGTAATCATAGTTATTTCTCACAGACATCCCAGCTAAGTGTACCCTCGGTCTCCAATTACTATGGTGATGGACGAGAAACTCACAGTGTGAAGAATAGAGGGGAACATAGTCAACTAATATACACAGCATTACTAGGGCTTTCCTTTGCTAGACTAGACTACTTCCTCCTCTGGCCTGGCATGTATCATAATACTAATAGACCTAAAGCCCCCTTTTATATTAAAAATGCATTAATTTTAAGTTTAGGTGTGCAGCATTACTGCTTTGTGATCCCCCTCTGTGTATTACATATTTGTTTGCTTATTTATTTATTATGTCATATTGTATCTTAGCTTAGGTTTCTATTGCAGCAATGAAACACCATGACCAAGGCAACTTGGGGAGGAAAGGATTTATTTCAGCTTACACTTGCAGGTAAGAGCTTACCATTGAGGGAAGTCAGGATAGGAACTCACACAGGGCAGGAACCTGGAGGCAGGAGCTAATGCAGAGCCCATGGAGGGGTGCTGCTTACTGGTTTGCTCATCATGGCTTGCTTGCCCTGGTTTCTTATAGAACTTAGAACTACCAGCACAGGGATAGCACCACTAGCAATGGGCTGCCTCCCCCAATTGATCACTAATGAAGAAAATTACCTATAGCTGGATCTTACAGAGGTATTTCCTCAGTTGAAGGTCCCTCCTTTCAGATGACTCTAGCTTGTGTCAAGTTGACATAAAACTACCAAGAATATATGGCCTTTTCTTGTAATGACCTAGTTGGTCTGGAACTTGCTTTATGGACAAGGCTGGCCTTGTACTTTTTTGAATCTCCTGTTTATTCCTCCTAAGTACTGTGGGATACATATTTCCTTCATGATTGCCTCTATCTCCCTGGTTCAGGTGATCCTTTTGATCCATGCACAAATGGAATGTGAAGGAGGAGGTGGACACCTGCCTACCCAGCCAGATCACCTAATCAAGTGAGAAAACAGATGTTACAGCAGCTGGATATCACATCCCATTGTTTGTTTTTAAGGCCGTCAGTCAGTCACAATATATCCCAGGTTGCCCTTGAACCTGTTATCCTCTGACCTCGGCCTACCAAATGCTGTGGTTCCAACACTGAACTTTGAGTTTAATTTAGAATAACACAATACAATAAAAGCATGTTTTCTATTATGGAATTAATTTAAAATCAAGACCAGAAAGTCCTTAGCATTTAGAAGTTAAATAACACTCTTCTGAATTATCCATGGGTCAAAGATAGAACTGTGAAGGAGATTAGAATGTATTTTAACTGAATGAAAATAAAAATGTAACTGATGAAAATTTGTGAGGTGCCTCTCTTTCAGAGCCCTTGAGAACTTGGTAGTACTAAATGCCTGTAATAGCAACAAAGGTAGCTCGTGTTAATTGTCTCAGCTTTAACCTGAAAAGACAGAAAGCAAGAGCAAGCTAAAACTTCAAGTAGAAGTTAAGAGAGGGAAACAATGAATCAGAAGACAGAGATGGTCAATGAAATGAAATTCATTAAAAGATCAATGATGCATGTAGCCCTCTCAGAAAGACCAGGGGAAAAGAGAAGGTAGAGTGTAACTCTCAGTAATGAGGGAGGGAGTATCACTCAAGAGTCTACAAATACTGTAAAAATTTTCTGTCCACGGCTTGATGCAGTGTATACACTTCCTCAAATAAACTGCCTACAGTCATACCAATAGTCTTAGCTTTTATTACTGTGATAAAACACCATGACCAAAAACAATTTATGGAGGAAAGGGATTATTTCATTTTACAGTTTGTAGTTGATCAGCTAGAGAAGTCAGGGTAGGAATTTGAGGCAGGAACCTAGAGGTAGATGCTGATAAAGAGTGTAGAGGGTGCTGCTTACTGTCTTACTCCTCGTGGCTTGCTCAGCCTGCTTTCTTAAACAATCCAGGATCACCAGACTAGGGATGGCCCTATCCACCATGGATTGGGCCCTCCTACATCAATCAAGAAACTGCCCTATAAGCTTGCCTACAGGACAAGCCAATGGAGGCATTTTCAAAGTTATTATTTCTTCAAATGACTCTAGCTTATGTCAAGTTGACCAGCACAGCAAATGAACAAACAAACCAGTGAATGAGAAATAGAAAGAAATAACAAATAATTCTGGGCAACAGAGGTGGCTAAGAGGTAGCTATGAATATTTGATGCTCTTCTGAATGACCCGTTTGATTTCAAGCATCCACATGGTTCACAGATACCTACTACTCCAGCTCCATGCAGATCCAACTCCTCTGGCCTCTTAGGCATCTGCACTCACTTACTCATATCTGCAAGTGCATACACACACACACACACACACACACACACACACACAATTTGAAAGCAGTAAAAATAAAAAAATTAAAAAGATAGACATTTTGCTAACTGTAGGCAACAAGTGCTAGGTTCTTTTCAAGGAGGTTTTTAGTTGTTTTTGGGGGGGGCCTTTTTTGAGTAAGGAAGTCAGGATCTCATTTTGTAGCACAGACTAGCAGTCCCTATCAATCCCTGGGATTACAGGAATGTACTATCACACCAGGCTGGAATTCTAAAAGATAGTACTAAAGGAATAAACATTAAAAAAAAAACAGATTTGTAGATGGACTGTTTTTCAAAATTACAAAAGTCTACACTTCAAGTGGTACGTTTTAATTAGATTTACTTTTAGATCACGATATGACCACACATAGTGTAGTGTCTTAGTTAGGGTCACTGATGCTGTGAGGAAGCACCATGAACAAAGCAAATTGGAGGGGAGAGGGTCTGTTTGGCTTATCTATCTAGCATCACAGTTCATTGAGGGAAGCCAAGGCAGGAACTCAAACAGGACAGGGACCTGGAAGCTGGAGCTGATGCAGAGGCCATGGAAGAGTGCTGCTTACTGGCTGGCTCCTTGTGACCCGCTCACTCTCTTATAGAACACAGGACCACCAGCCCAGGTGTGGGTAGAGTGGCAATGAGAATCTGATGTCCCAATCTTGAAATGGAGGACTGGTGAGTGAAAAGAAACAAAAAACAAAAAAAAGCAAAAGAAAGCTAAACAAACAAACAAAATACATGGGACATGTGATCCTCTGGCAGGCTATGTGGACAAGTGGCAGAATTCTGGGATTCTTCACTGTACTTACTTTTATCTAGTCTTAAGAAAGTTCCTGTGATAACTCGTGTGTGTGTGTGTGTGTGTGTGTGTGTGTGTGTGTGTGTGTGTGCGCGCGTGTGCCTATGTGTGTGTACCTGGGGATTGAACCTAGGATCGTTAAGATTCTGGTCAACTCTACTCCACCACTGAGTTACATCCACTCTAGCACCAATTTATATTATACTAAAGAGTTGATCGTTTTGAATGACTGTCAAACATATGTATATGTTTCCAAGATAGTTCCTTTAAAAAATATTCCACCCATAGGCATTTCCCCTTAATATACTATTTCCTTCTGTTTTACAGTGTCCCTAAAACATGCATTTTTCCCACTTTGCTGCCAACAGGTCATTGTTTTCATCAACTGCATCTCATGTGCCTATAGTTATTTAGTCAAGAGTACTTTAGCAGTAAAAATTTGAGTCTTTTATTTTTACCTTTGAATCTCTTCGTGTAATCTTTCCTTGTTAGTCAAAGACTTCTAGATTCAAGTGGCTCTTTGAGATTCTTTCACCGTCGTTTAAAAGTTGTTATTTAAAGCAGGCTATAACTCTGTAATACAGGCTGTCCTGAACTCATTAGGTTGTTCAGGCTGGACACAAACTTACAGTCAATCTCCTGCTTCAGTCTCCTAAATTCTAGAATTACAAACTTGAACCATCATGGTGGTTTAAAAAGTTAATTTTGATACACAATTCATCATGCAGTACATAACAATCTAATGGTTCCATTAATATATTTTCATTTAGAGTGGCCTAGCTTTTCATAACTGTTTTCAGAGGTTAGTTGATATTAGAAACAACCAGGGAAACAGTGTTAGGTCTAAAAAGATGGCTTAGTTGTTAATAAACTTTCTACTCTTCCAGAGAACCCATCTTAGCAGTTAACAACTATCTCTAATTCCAGTTCTAGGGAATTTGATGCTCTCTTCTGGGTCCATGGGCACTATGTGTGCAATTGCTGCATACCTACCTACCTGCATACATAAATGCAAAATACTCCCACATATACAATAAAAATAAAAGTAAAATCTTAAGAAAAATGTCCAGGCAAGTGTTCTACATAAAGAACTACAGAACACTGAGTAAGCTAGGAGCAGGAGAGGTGAATCATCCCCAAAGAGGAGCATACCAATAGCTTATCCAGTGCCAAATGACCAGCCCTGGAAACATACATACTAGTACCATTATGTGGACTCAACAGGTCTTATTCAGGAATATGTATGTGTTTATGAATAAATATATATACAAAAACAATTAATGAAAAAGATGTCATGAATTTGAAGGAGAGCAGGTAGGGATATATGGGGAATTGGAAGAGCCGAAAGGGAAGAGAGAAATGTAATTAAATTTCAATTTCAAAAATAAAAGTTGAAAATAAAATTATATATAATGATAAAAATATAGAAAGTGGAGTGTTAATCATTCCAAATTCCCAGGTAAACATATTTGTCTACTGTATGTTATAATCTCCAAGGTAACAAAGATCCTGGGGAGATTAACGAGTCAGTTGGAAGTGTGCAGTGTGGTGAGCAGATTAGGAGAGGTGATTTATATCACTTCATTAGATTAGACACTCTTCTTCTCTGACATCCTTTGCAAAACTTCTTGGGGCAATAAGACTTTCCCAGGCATTAGCCGGTGCTTCTTGTCATTCTGTTCATACCTAAGACTGGGAGGAGGATGTGTGGACATGTGTGACTTTCTCTCTTCCCTTCTTTGCCGAGGCTGACCTTTTCCATTCATGTGTTTGGATAATTCCAGGCTTGTTTCTAGGTTAACCATGTGTAAGCATCTCCAGTGACGCTAGATGCCTAATTTTTACTCACAGAGAAGCCCCTACGCAGACATCTAACACTGACATTTCCCAGGTGTTGAAAAGACGTTGATGTTCGGTTGCCATGGAGTTCATATCTGCTTTTGGCTACATTCTTTCAATGCAGCATAGGACAGTTCAATATCTGGAGAAAACACTGCTTTAGCCTGGTGAGATAATTCATCAGACTTTAAAATAGCCACATAAGTCAATGATTTTCTTACTTGCCAGTAGGCTCATAGATCTGCGATTGCCAAAGAATATTTACTAGCTGTTTAAAAGAGCGAATCACTGTTATAATGCTGCAGATAGCCTGTGATTTAAAAAAAAGCATAAATTTATTCTATTAATATTTTTTTACTTTTTGTATTTATTTAAATTAGAAACAAGCTTGCTTCACATGTCAGTCCCAGCTCCCTCTTCCCTGCCACCAAGCTCCCTAACTCCCCATCCAATCCCCACTCGAGTCTCCAGGGAGGGTGAGGACCTTCATGGGGGATCTCCAAAGTCTGTCATGTCATTCAGGGCAAGGCCTAGGCCCTCCTCCATGTGTCCAGGCTGAAAGAGCATCCCTCCATGTGGAATGGGCTCTCAAAGTCCATTTGGATGCCAGGGATAAATACTGATCTAGTACCCGAGGCCCTAAAGATTGCCGAGGCCTCCTCACTGACACCCACATTCAGGGGATCTGGATCAGTCCCATGCTGGCCACTCAGTCATTAGTCTGCCTCTGTGGGTTTCACCAGCCTGGTTGACCCCTTTGCTCATTATTCCTCCCTCTCTGCAATTGGTTTCCAGGAGTTCAGCTTAGTGTGTCTGTCTCTGCTTCCATCAGCCACTGGATGAAGGCTCTAGATGGCACACAAGGAAGTTGTCAATCTCATTATCAGGGAAGGGCATTTAAGGCAGCCTCTCCACTATTGCTTAGATTGCCAGTTGGTGTCATCCTTGTAGATCTCTGGAAATCTCGTAGTCCCTGATCTCTCCTTAAACCTGTAATGGCTCCTTCTATTATGGTATCTCTCATCCTGCTCTCCTCTATTCTTCCCCTAAGTCAACTTTCCTGCTCCCCCATGTCCTCCCCTCCTCTTCTTTTCTCCCCCTCACTTTACCCCAGCTCCCTCTCCCCTCCCCCCACATGCTTGTGAAAGAAGAAACTGCATTAAAGACAAACCCTTGGAGAAATCCACTTGAATGTCTTGGGGCATTTTGTCAATACCTGCATATTGATATAAGACAAACATCTTATTCCTAATGCCTTTTGTGATTACTCTTTCTAAGGATAATCATATAATGGCAGCTGTTTTTTGTGTATTTTAATAACATTGCAGTCAATGCTGCTGCCTTGTGTGGTATTTCTTATTAAGTTGAAGGTAGCACCAAAGTCAGAATAAATATATGGGTCAGGAAAGAATAAGGGTAATTCTCACTGTTACTTAAAACGTGGAAGACACATATAAATGTTGGAGTTATATCTCTTCACCATAAGTTTTGTGTTCATGAGAGAAGGAAGAACAGGTTGACTCACACTGTAAATTACTGGTGAGTTTTATAAACAATAACACATCCATGGAGAAATGGCTAGAAATGAAAGGCACACAGTTTCTTTCCTTCTCCATTCCTCACATTGCTATCAGCATCTTTCTGCAGATGCAGTCATTGCAAGGACTTCTAGGTTTAGACTCTGAAGATGCTATCATGGCTATGTTTTAGCTTCTACTAGAGAAACCTGAGCTTATTGACCCTATGCATGCAAATGTTTCCTACCCCCAACACCATGAGTGGTTCATATACATTTAGAAATGTATGTCTTTAAGATAAAGACTGCACATTTACAAATCTAAAACTCCTATGTTCTCCCCAGGGTCCTGGGTGGGAGGAGTCAGGGCAAGTGGAGCATCATGTGATCTCATAGTTATGCTCCCCTTTTGAAATTTCCAGGTTTGTCAATAGTGTTCGACAGTATCTGACTACACAAAGCTAGAAACATTTAGCATAGTCACCTACCTGTCAGTTCTCTCCTTCCTGGTCTACTGCACAGTTTTTTCTTATGTCATTGCATTTATAAGTAACATTTTCATTGTCTAAACTTACATTCTCAATCTTTATGAATTCATTTCAAAATCTAATAAATAACATTTTATATTTTATATTACTCTTACCTACAATCACATACATAGAAATGTAGCAAACTTTGTCTTGAGCCACCAGCCAGTTCCCAAATCATGACACAGAGACTTATTATTACTTACGATTGCTCAGTTATAGCTTCGGCTTGTTTCTTGCCATCTTTTATAACTTAACCTGTTTCTCTTCATCTATGTTTTCCTGGGGGCTTCTTACCTTTCTTTCCTTGTATATGTCTTACTTTGGCTGCTTCTGGTGTCTAGCTGGCAGCTGCCTGACTTCTGGTCCCAAATGAGTCCCTCTCTTTCTCCCTCATTCTCTCCTCCTCCTCTCTTGAGCCTAGAGTTCTCCAGCTTATTCTCCCTGCCTGCCAGCTCCGCCCATCCCTCTCCTGCCAAAGTACTCAGCTTTTTATTAGCTCAGTCTGGTGCCTTAGGCAGGCAAGGTGAAACAGCAACACATCTTTACATAATTAAACAAATGCAGCATAAAAAATGTAGCACATCTTTACATCCTTAACAAAGGCGGCAGAAACCAATGTAACACACCTCCACATAGTTAAAGTAATATTCTGCAGCATAAACAAATGCAACATCTTTGCCTAGTTAAATATTCTCCAACATAGAAATGTGTTATTCTCATGTGACTAGGTTGTATAACTTGAAGCAGAGAGAAGAAAATTCAAGGCTGTATCAGAAAATGTTACCACTATCGAGCAAATCATGTAAGCACCTTAGACTTGTATCAATCTTAAATCTTCCAAGTTGCTTTCTTCTGGAAAAGCCTTATTTCTTATACCGACTCTCTTTTCCATCTAGGAGTTCATTATGTGTTCCCTGGATTAACTCATCAAATAATTGAAACATAGTTTAATTACTTTATTTTTCTGATACTAAGGATTGAACCCAAGGCCTCTTGAATGCCAGGAAGTTTTTTGAGACAGAGTCTGCAGGAATTGCCATCCTGTCTAGCCTAAAACTTGTAACCTTGCTGCCTGAGCTTCTTAAAGAGCTAGAATTACAAGTGTATTCCAGCTAACCAAGTTTTTAATGTGGTTTTGTAGGAGGCTATGTTTATAAATGTCCTTCAAATGGAATGATTTCACAGACAATTACTGGTTTCAAAAAGGGGTTTTTATTTTTTTTAAAGCCAAGTTGTGCTTAATTTAGTTTCTCCTCATGTATACTACAGTAATAACATGTCCTCAGAAAAGTTTCCAAATAAATGACAGGTATGAAGGGGGCATAGCAGGCTCGAGGTACAGCCTGGCTTTGTGTTCACTAAAAGACACCTGTTGACGTGTGTAAAAGCCAAGAGAAAAAGTGAGCTTACTATTTTCTAAAGTTCTAAACATTTTTTTTTGCTTGAAGCGTTTCTCATTTTCTCTGTATCCAACTTGAGAACAGATGTGCTCTCAAATAATCAACAAATTCTCTTAGTTTGCAATTCAGAACAATCAAGAGCAGCCAGGAACTCCAACAACTTGGCATAGCAAAAGTATCCACCCTTTTTGACTGCTTGTGAACTCTGCAACCTGAGGATCACAGCCAGTTCTACTACAATTAAAAATACTCTTGAAGTGCTGCATTTACATCATAAATTATAACTTTCTTCTCAGGAAGTTCCTTATTATATTCAATAATTAATAATAGAGAAAAGAAAACCACACTACTTGTTGTGATTCTTTTGTACATGTATGAAAATGCATTCCCAAATTATTATTCCACTGAATTTCAGTGAGCACAGATTTTTTTCTTCACAGGCATGTTTGAGTAGACATAGGTTGATATGACTTGACTGTCATGATTGTGTTGTGTAATTTTTGTTCATCTGAATAAGTGTCCCATGGAGAATTATGGCTTTTCCTTGACATGGACACTTGAAGAAAAATGTAAGGAGAGATCACTGTCATTCCTTGGTGTTTATGGTCACTTCCTGTCTCTTCCTCACCTTCACTCCCACTCTTACTATCTTTTCCATCTTGATGTTTTAAGAGTTTATACATCAATTTGCTGTAGTACATGTATATGTGCTTATTACTAAGAGAAATCAAAGAGTCATAATAAAATGCCAGACAGAATTGGAGAGCAGCATATTGAATTGTGTGTTGTGGATTGTCAATGGAACAGTGATTAGGTAATGAAAAAGCTCACCTTGTTTAAAAGTTCTTTTTGTATTAGCAACAGGAATTGTCCTTAGGTATGAGAGGATGGTTAGATGGAAGACCTTAAGATCTTGACAAAACTTACAGAAAGACTAGACAGCCATCCATGGAAGAATAGACTCTAGAGGTAAACCGCCCAAGCAGGGTGAGCAGCATGCCTTGACCATGTTGCAAGAATGTTGCCTGTACTGGCTGGTTTCATGCATCAACTTGAGCACAAGCTAGAGTCATCACAGAAGAAATGGAGTCATCTGTTGAAGAAATGCCTCTTGAGATCCAGCTGTAAGGCATTTTCTCAATTCATGATCAAAGGAGGAGGTCCCAGCCCATGGTGGGTAGTACCATCTCTGGCTTGGAGGTCCTAGGTTGTATAAGTGGTATACTATGATCTGGCAGTGTATGCCAGATACACACTTCCCTCTCCAACTTACTTTTTGGTCATAGTGTTTCATTGCAGCAATAGAAATCCCAAGGCAGGTTGGAACCAGTGTAGTGGGTATTGCTGTGACAGACCTGACCATGTTTTGGGATGATTGTGGAAGAACTTTGGAACTTTGGGCGAGAAAAACCATTGAGTGATGAGACTTCAGTAGGATGTTCCATAGGAGGTTGGAAGTTAAGAATGTTGAGAGCAGTGCAGAAGATGGAGGCCAGGCTTGTGAAATTTTTGAGGGAAGATTAAAGCCTCTAGCAGGGCCATTTGTAAAAAGAGTTCTTAAATGGTATAGATAATAAAAGGCTGGAGTCAGATGCAGAGGGAAATGCTGAGCGATCAGAGAGAAGGAACAAGCTAAAACACACCTTACCTCCTAAGAGTCTCAGCAGAGAAGAGAGCAATTTCCTGTTTCTCCCTGCTTATATCCTGTTTCTGCCCCACTATGTCACTTCCTGTCTGTCTGTACAGACTTTCAGACCACTATTGTTAGCTAGTGGCTTGCTCCATTCTCTGACCCCCTGACAGGCTTTATTTCTGCAAGAAAGGTATTATCACAGCCATTGCCTTTTTAACTTAAGATCCTGTAGTCCTAGTTACCTGGGGCTAACAAATCAGCTGTGATTAACAAGACACCAGAACTACTAAAGTGAACCTTTACATTACTTGGGACAGTTGTTGTTGGTCAGCTAGAGCTAGAAATTAGAGGTGGTTAAGAAGAGACCAGCATCACTGATGTTAAATCTTCTGGGAAGTGTTTCCTGAGAGTCAGCACAAAGAAGCTGTGTTTCAGAGGCAGCCATGGATGAACCTCGTGTTGGTAATGTGTAATATCACCCAGGTGGCACTGGTTTTGAAGGCATGGAGGATCATGGAGAGAAGCTGGGGCTTGGCACTGTGAGAGGTCAGGAGAAGACACTTATGAAGGTGCAGCTCCAGTGGCAGTTGAAGGCCCAGGACTGAAGGGGTCATGCAAAGGAGTTGAGGCTGGGCACCACAGAGAGAGCCTAGGGGAGGTTAACTGATGAAGTGCAGCCCAAGTTGCAGCAAGGAGCCCTGGCATTTTGGAGATTCCAGTACAGTGGGAAGACCACCCAGAACAGTGGCAGCAGTGGAGTGGGGCCTGCTGAAGCCTAGAAGATGAGCTATGTGCGCTGTGGAAGGCAGAGCTAGAGAAGAAGCACAAGCCCTTTGCAGAAATCCACAAGATCGTGGGTAAATCCCATATAACTGGACATTGAGTTATTTATACTGTTGGAGTTTGGTTTTGCTTGGTTCAGAGTGTGACTGTGCTCTGGTTCTTCCCTCTTGAAGAAGGTATTCAATTTAATTTTGATTTTTAAAGGATCCCACAGATGAAAGATTTCTACTTTTAAAAGAGATTGACTATTTTAAAGAGACTGAAATTTTAATAGGTTTCAGTTTGTAAAGACTGTGAGACTTTTAAAATTACTTATGATTTTAATGAGAGATATTGGGCATAAACAAGAAGGAAGAGATGTGGCTTAATAGTGATGTGTTTGTCAAATTGACAAGGGATCAGTTGTAATAACTGGTCTTGTGTGTCAACTTGAACACAAGCTAGAGTCATGAGAGAGAAAATGCAGCCTCGGTTGAAGAAATGCCTCCCATGAGATTCAGCTGTAAGGCATTTCCCAATTAGTGATAAATGGGGGAGGGCCCAGACCGTTGTGTGTGGGGTATCCTTGGGCTGGTGGTGGTATTGGGTTATATAAGAAAGCAGGTTGAGCAAGCCAGGGGAAGCAAGCCAGTAAGCAGCTACCCTCCATGGCCTCTGCATCAGCTCCTGCCTCCAGGTTCCAGTGCTGCTTGAGTTCCTGTCCTGACTTCCTCCAATAATAAACTATGATCCGGAAATATAAGCCATATAAACCCTTTTCTCCCCAACTTGCTTTTTAATCATGGTGTTTCACTGCAGCAACAGAAAACCTAACAAAGACACTTCCCCTAGAAAAATCATGTCATTCAACACACTCATCAAAATCCCAGAAGACTGTTCTGCCATAAGTGAAGTGTCAAGCCTTTGGTGTGCAGATGAGGTCACCTCAGTCTACAATCTATGAACATTAGAGGCAGATCCCGCTTTGCCTGTGATGGGCTAACACAGAAGTAGGGTGCCCAAGAACCTTCCTTTGGGAGGTGCCTCTGCATGTTTAACTATGCCTTTGCACTTATTTTTGGCATCACAGAATGACAGTGACAGTATGAATAATCCAAACCATAGACACATTTCCCACTGTTCTTACAGACCATGTGGTACCTTCCACATACCAGATGATGTTTGTGTAAACAACTCTTCTGAATGGGGTTCCATTTGCTCTTTGGTAAATGACCTTTCCAGCCTCCTCATTTTCCCATGTTTCCCAATTATTGCGAGGATGAAGGCCAATTCAAATAAGAACCTGTCAGACATGAGCACAAAGTAAATAGAGGCATCTATCTGTGTTATTCTTGAACAAAAGCATCTAGAATAAACACAAATGGTTAGGTAGGCTATACTTCACTCCTCAGTTAAGTTTTCTTTGACCTTAAGAACTTCCATTGGATCTACTGTGAGCAAGTAGTGGGACAAAGTGTGTATGGTTTTGAGTAGAAAACAAAAAGCAGGCTGCATTAGTTATTTTTCTATTGCTATGATAAAACATGAGAAACACAACTTGTAGAAGAGTCTCTTTGGGGGTTTGGGGCTAGCCCTTTCCTGAGGGTTAGAGTCCATTGGTGGTGGAGCAGAGGTAGCAGGCAGCAGGTAGCTGAGGGCTCACATTTTGAACCAAAAACAAAAGACTAAGAGGTCTTTTGTATGTGGGTGTCAGTGAGGAGGCCTAGGTAATCTATTGAGCCTTGGGTAGTAGATTAGTATTTATCCCGGGGTATACAAATGGACTTTGGGCTCCCATCAAACAATGAGAGATGCTCTCCCACCCTGGACTCTTGGGGGAGCATCTAGGCCCTGCCCTGGATGAAATGACAGACTATGGACACCCCCATGGAGGGCCTCACCCTTCCTGGGGAAATGAGGGGATATTGGGAGGGTTGGTGGGAGGGCACAGGAGGAGGAGAAGGAAAGGGAGAGGGACCTGGAATTGACATGTGAAGCAACCTTGTTTCTAATTAAATTTAAATTAAAAAATATTTTTAAAAAAGAGGTCTTTTGAAACCTCAAAGTCCTCCTAAGGTAACATACTTCCTCCAACAAGGTCACACCCCATAATCCTCTCCAAACCCCCTCCAGTTGGTGACCATGTATTTACATGACTGAGACCTGTGAGAGACAACTCATTCAAATGACCACAGGTATTGGGATTTTCTGAAATTATGAGAAGGACTCATTTAATATTATCTTGTGTTTTGGAATATGTTCACTCACAGTTGAGTCTTGTTTATACTATAAGGTGATTGGCAGTTTGAGGTCAAGTTTATATGTTACCTGCTGCTGTTAATTAGACCACTTGTGACCTTGAGCACTGTTCTGAACACTATGTTCAGTATTACCTTCTGAGTATCTTTTTTTTGGCATCTTCTGTATAGTTATATTTGGATCCTTATTAGTCCTAAAATTGCAAAGCAAGTAAAGAAAAGCTCTTTGTACTAGTAAGTAGGAAGAAACTGTCAAGTTTATTCTACCCTGAAGAGCTCTGGTTTCTACTACACAGTAAAGACAGGGATATAGGTCTGGAACCTATGGGGTCAATTGTTGATGAAGAATTACAACCACAGGCAGAGAAATCAAGGACCTACATCCTTTAGAGGTAAGATGGTCTGGTAGCATAAGAAGGCAAAAGGTACAATCCAGCCAAGGAATCAACCCAAGTGAGAGAATTCTAACACTGGTTCAAAAGATAAATATCAGCAACGTTGGCTCTTTGAGACGGGACACTGAGGCTTATTCCCCTCATTTTTCTTGCATTGAATCAGAAGAGAGTCTAGCTACCTACGTTTTGAAGAGACTATATAACTGACTGGAGTTAATGCAAGGCAAAAAGAGCTGTATTTGAGCAAGTCGCATGTGTTGTCTCTAACCCTCTTATACCAACTTGGCTGTGGAGGCTAGATCCCCAGCAGGCTTTGGAGTCACTGAGGTACTATGAGACAGCATCTTTTCTTAAGGTACCACCAAATACCATCAAGTGCTCCCTGATCAAGGGCTTCAGATGATGTACATATCCTCAGGAAGTCTGTGCTTGTTCCTCTGCAGGGGTGTCATCTGGCCCGTGATCCATAGACTAGGTTGATAAATGCATTACTTCTCCTTCCCCAATGGATTGTTTCTAAGTTACAGTTCATGAGGCTTTCACATGCTCTTGTAGACTGAAGTCTAAATCATTCAAAAGTGAAAGCCAAATCCCTGCACACTTCCTACTGGCTTCTTCTGTTCCCATGTGTCTCTCTAATTTTCAGAGCTGAAGCCAGGAACTGCATTCCTAAGTAAATTACTCTCCAAGAAACTCTTCTCTCAGAAGCCACTTTTTGCAAGAATCCAGGATAAAAGGCAAATACAATTTGTATTCATTTAAACCCTACTGGAAACATGCTGTGGGGATGGGATTTGGTAAACTGACACCAGTACCCAGAAAAACCAAAACCAAAACCAAAAATCTAAAAAGATTGACCAGGAAACACAGAATGATGCTTTATTAGAACCTCTTTTAACTTGAAAAAAATGAAAGAGAAAGAGAGAAGAAAACGAAGAAAAAGAATTTATCCACAATATTTAAAATCAAATATCTGACAATATTCCCTCATATGCAAATATATAAATATCTTGCAATTCTCCTGCTCTATAGCTCAGATTTTAAACAGTAGATCATAGCCCACACAAGCATTATAAGTTGAATATAGGGGTTCCAAAAACAATTGGTAGAAGTAAAATGTTTCTGAACACATAACAACCAGATCAATCTGAAGCAAATGCATAATAGATCTGGGGTGTATCGGGCTGCTCCCTCGTGTCAAATTTTGCAACTTCACTGCAGTCTTGGTTCTGAGAAGTGTGTACTGTGCATGCCATCTGTGTTAGGTCTTGAGGCCAGGACAAGATTCACTCAATACCTGTGGTTCCTTCCAGCACCCCAAACCCCTCCCCCTACCTTAAAAGCCCTCCTCTCAGGGGTTGGGCTTCTGCTTTCCTTCCCCAGACTGATCCCTGTATAGCTCAGCCATTTTGACTATGCCAGTCTCTTTGTCAGTTGGCCAGGACTGCCTCTTGGTTGGAGGCTTCCCTTCTCTCCTCTCATGGTCCAGTTTAGTCTGCTGGCCATGTTCAGTCTGGACTCTTTCTTCTGCCTGCCTTCTCCCTTATGTCTACAATAAAAGTCTTCTCCATACGATAGTAGTAGTCATATCCTCCTTTTATATGTTATTTTTCATTCAGTGTATTATAGTGCCTTTACTATAGACAGCTTTCTTCTCTTTTAGAAACATTATATGAGAAACAAGATTTTTAATATGTTCCCACTGTCATTCTCAACATTTAAGTGTTAAATTTGGAATCTTTTGATTGTATCGTGCAATAATGTTAAGTATTTAAAAATTGCTATTTGAGATGCTCACTTCACTTTTGCGTACACACACACACACACACACACACACACACACACACACACACACACACATCTTTAAATGGATTTTGGCTTCCAGTTAGGACAGGCTTTCCAGCAGTATCTGAAATGGCACTAAACATACTTCTGCTCTTTTATGCTGCAAATTGGTGTTCAAAGCAGTGATCTCAGCATTGACGAAACAAAATCAAAATATCAGTCAACTCAGTATCTTGACTTAGCAAGTACTCAGCCAAGACTTAGTTCTTTATGACAAATAAACCCTCCCATCTGTCTCATTAGTATTCAAATTTGTTTTCATCTTTAATAAGCAGTAGAATTATATGGGTGCCCAAGAATCATCAAGTAAATTTCCTTATGCTGTGTTGTTAGAAGGTTCAATATGTGTGTGCCTATTTCATATACACACCGGGGATTATGTAACAATTTCTTGAACAAAAGAAGAACCAAATTGGAAAAATGTATAAGCCTCTGATTGCACCTTGTTCCTTCCCCTCCTCCCTCCATCCTTCACTCTGCATTTTCCCCTTCTCTTTTTCTTTTTATTGTCAGTTATTCAAGAAATTTAATCCTCAGTTATGTTGAATTTTCTGTATTCTCTGTTTAGCTTATTGCCCCTCAAGTTTCACTTTAAGGATCAGTGTATCTCTATATATGTGTATGTGTGAATACATGTGTGTATATGTACATATATGTATGTACACACATATATGTGAACATACATATATGTATATAGTATGTGGATATACACAAACACATATACATACATATGTATGCATGTATATTATTACTGAGGGGAGGGAAAGGGAGCTGGGATTGACATGTGAAACAAGCTTGTTTCTAACTTAAATTTTTTTAAAAAGGAAGGAAAAAGTATATATTATTACTGAAAAAGCTGCTTGCAATTCGTGTGATGCTGATTGGCCTGAAAATAGCCTTCTCTGTTTCCTTGCTGCTGACTTTCTTTTTTCTATCTCCAGTGCTTTGTGTCCCCTGATGTGCTGAGGCAAAACAAGACTCATTTCCTGCTCCCTCCTTGGAGGTCAGAGTGACTCATCTATGCTGGAAATAGATTTCAATGTTGAGATGTACCCAGCTATTGATTATATATATATAATTATATATATATACAATTTCATCCAGATTTGAGGTGTCATACACAATTTCATGCACATTAAGAATATTTCAACATATATTAAGCAAAGGAGGACAAAATCAGTCATTTAAACAGAATGATGAACATTACAGGGGACTCTGCATGGTTGTAACATGTTCGGTGTATCCCACAGTTGCAGTGCCTAGCCCATAGAAAGTGCCAATAACTAAGTATTTGTTAATTGTACATCTGTTCCATTACCCAGCATTCACATGTCACTATATCAATTAGTAATTATGAGTGAAGGGACATCAAACACACAGAAAGCTAAACTTGACTTCTATTAGCATTCTTGGAGGACTTTCTGTTAGATATCTGAGACGCTGTGAAGAGACACAGGTAGAAAAAACACTAGAGGCTAATCGCAACAGACAGGATTGTTTATTTCCAACAGCAAAGGACAGTCAGTCTCCTGTGGGACAGGGGCAGCCTGTGAGGGTAGGGAAGATGGCTGTGATTCTGTATAGGGGTACAATGAGAGTATTGCTAGCATTAATGGGGTTACAGTGGTTCTATCTTTCCTTGGTCTTAGGATAGAGCCATGGGGTGCTAGAATACTTCAGAATTATTTTTGTCTTTGAATTGTCTTCTTCAAGCTAGACAGGTTATCTCCACAAACATTTCATTCCTGACTGAGCAGGGTTGTTTGTGGGAACCCTGTCTATGACCAAGGCATTATATTACTTTCTGGCAATTAAGACTTTGATTGTGGATAGCATCAGGAAGTAAGTTCATAGGTTCCAATGGCTTAGTTTCAAAAATAAGACAGGAAAGAAAGTGAAACACCATCCTAACACCAGAGAATATCCATTCCTTCTTCCCTTTTATAAAAGCATCGTCCTATAAGAGCACTGCAAAAGAACCAAGATGGCAGATGACACTCAGGCATGGTTGGCCAGTCTCCAGGGGATAATCTGGCAAAAGCCTGAAAACAGCAAAGTAAGGAAGAGGCCTCTTCATGGGTGCAGATGAAAGAAACCTAAATTGACCTAAGGTTTTGGCTGGGAGGTGAGGTAGAATGCAGAATTATTTATGGGGGGGAAATGACAGGTTATTGTAGGCAAGGGCTTACTTACGCCATCCAGCTAGACCACTCCATAGACAGAAGGAAAGGTTTATTGGGGGAACAAACTGACAAACTATGGCTGGGGGGGTAGGCAGAGAGAAACAAAATGGAGGAAAAACAAGCAGATTTTATATGACAGTCAGTAGGGTGGGGGTGGGGGGGTCTTGGAGCTGAACTGATTCGGGCTGTTCAGACTGACCAGAAAACTAGATGCCCTTGTGAGAGGTAGCTGACCTTTATTGGTGAGTTGATAAAGGTTCCTGACAAACAGAAATTCACCATAAGAGACCAATTACTGGTAGACAGAATCAAGCCTTTAGGTGTCTGTTTACCCAGCTAGAGTCCTTCCGTTTAGCATATTGTCACCAGCATTGTCATTTGGACATAACAACTTGTTGAGAGGGTAATAGAAAAGTGAGAAAGCTGTCCTAAAAAAGAGAATTCTGCTTGACTGGAGAGAAGAGTGTGTACCAAGAAAGGGAATTGGAAAATAAGATAGCAGTAGGGTTAGGGCCCGAGGGGAAGTTTAACTTTCATTGTTCTGTCTTGTATTGTCATCGTATTTTAGCTGAAGGAGAATAGAATAAAATAAGTTTTAAATGCTAGAAAAATGGCTCAATTCCAGTGTGGAGAAGGGAACTGAGTGGCAGGGAGGGAGGGAGGGAGGAAGGGAGGGTAGGAGGGAGGGAGGGAGGGAAGAAAGAAGGAAGGAAGGAAGAAAGGGAGGAAGGAAGGAAAATGCCCAGAGACAGGAAGAGGTAGAAGGAAATAATGAAGTGAATTTTGTCATTGAGTTTGAGATGTGCTGTCCAATTATAGATGTTAAATGGAAAGCAGTACGACTTGAGAAGAGGGCCAGTAAGGCAATCTCTGGGGAGAGCAAAACAGGGAGAGATGTGGATAGCAAGAGAGCCATGTTTCACAGGCCAGTGTAGAGAAGTGTGAAGATCCATTAAAACCATGGGGGGGGGGTAGAGGGCAAGCAAGGGAATCCATGCTTTTGGCCTTATGACATCAGCACAGATCATTTGGGTCAAAGCAACCTGATTCAAGTGTGAGCTGTGCTAAAAATAATGAGACAGAATTTCAATTTCCCCTTCAAGAAGTTTAGCTGTAAAGGTAGCTAGAATTTTTAAATGCTAGGTGAGGGACTGCCTAACCTCTCTACAAGCTGTGTTTGAGACCCAGTACTTAAAACAACGGACTGAAGTCTAGCTGGGACTACAAGAGATAAGACAGCAGAATTGTATTGGCTTCTTCCCAGAACATGAAAGTGTTGATGGAAAAGTCATCAGGTTGAAGACAGAAACCCAGGGTGACAGTAGGAAGCCTGTCAGAGCTAAAGGGACATCGGCAAAAGCTCCAGACAAAAAGACGATGTTAAGGCTTGAAACTGAAGGGTCTCCCACAAGCTCACATTTTCAATGTTTGGTCCCCAGGTGGCGGTGCTATGTTGGCAAGCTCTGGAATCTTTAAGGTATGGGGTCTAATGGGTAGAATTTGGATACATGGGAAACAGTAACTCTTAGTAAGGCGGAGTCCCTGAGGAGAGCAAAGCAGGAGACATGTGGATAACTAACAGAGGGAGCTGTGTTTATAATGATTTTGCCTAAAACATCTTGGGAAAACATCTAACACTCCCAAGAAGCCATTAATAATCTTGCTCAGAGAAACTGTTGTCATTTTTTTCTTGATGAAAATGTATTCTTTGCCACAGCTGGTATCTTATCAACAACATCTGTACAAGATTTATAAATGGTTGTCTTTTAAATGAAACTAAAATAACAAGCCTAACATTTAGTATACTTAATATTCAGTCTGTCTCATGATTAATTAATGACTATTTTTGCTGTGGAAATCTACAAGATCATCTTTGGGTTATAAAAAGAAATAGTATATAGATATATTTCAAAATATGTTCCATAAATTATCATGTTAGAAATGTATCAGTGAGATCTTAATTTCTGAATAATATTTTATTACAGCTACAGCTTTTTAATAATAGAAATTGCTTTGTAGATTTCATTACATTTGAATTTTCTATTGAATTGCCTTGTGTCATTTGCTCTGATAGCTGCTATGATGCAAATGTATTCAGTACCACTGAGTTGTACATTTTGCATATAAAGTTGTTAAGATGATAACTTTATAGTGTTTATACAATTTGTCACAGCAAAAGCATATTTGTTAAATAACATGATGATGTTTAGCCTGGAAAGCATTTTTGGTGAAAATAAGATGTAAATAGTAAAACACTGACTTTGAAGTTGAAATGAAAAAGCCATTGTGGTTCAGTGGTATCTGTGTACAACAGAGAAAAAACTGTTCCTGCTTACTTCTACTACTCTCTGTTAAAATACTTGAGGAAATGATTATTTTAAATTATAGTGCATTCCTGTAGCTGGAATGTTGAGATAGCTCAGCAAATTAAGGCACTTGCTGTTATGCTTAAGTTGGCTCATTGGGCTCCACAGGGTGGAGTACGAGACCTGATACACCAAAATTGTTCTCTGATTTCTACACACAGGTCACGACACACTTAACCCTCTACTCAGACACTCATATACAACTACACCCTCATCTACAAAATAAATAAAAATCTCTAGAGTAAATGAGGAGACATATGAACAGAATGCTAATTAGGGAGGCTGGTAAGAAGGACAAGGATTAGCACAACACTTGATGGATCCCTTCTTTTTAGTGTATGTGTGTGGTCGCATGCATGTCTACAGGTAATCCTGCACATGTATGCACACATCTGGAGGTCTGAGGTTGACCAAGGGTCTTCCTTGTTTGCTCTTCACCTTCTGTCTTTTGGACCTGGAGCTCACCATTCCAGCTGGACTATCTAGCCAACTTGCTCGTGGATTCCCTGTCCCTGCCTCCTGTATACTGTGACTACAGGCAAGCTGCAATACCCATGTGTCATTCATGTGTGTGCTAGGGATCCAAAACCCTGAGTCAGGCTTGCATGACGAGTGCTTTACCTATTGTGTCATCTCACTAGCCACAACTGCTTCCTTCCTGCGAGAATTTTCTTTTTCCTGCTGTCTCAGAAGACAATGTTGTTGGTGTTCTTGTTTCATTTCACACTGTGATCACAAAAAAAAACTTGATACAAAGCAATTTAGAGATGAAGGGTTAATTTAAGCTCACAGTGCCAGGTTCATGACAGGGAAGTCAAGGTGTTAGGATCAATGACAGCAACAACAACAAAGTGAGTCACATCACAACCCACAGTTAAGAGTAGAGGTAATTGAATCCTTGCTTAGTTGCTTGGTTGCTATCAACTGGATTTTCCCATTCTTAGACAGTTCAGGACTCCTGCCTAAGGAATAGTGCCACCCACAATGGACTGCATCTACCCACATCAATGAACTTAAATCAGACATTTCCCTCCACAGCATGCCTATAGACCAATGCAAACTAGACAATCCTCACAGAGACTTTCCTAGGATGTGCCAGGGTGACATTAAAGGTTTTTTTAATTTAAATTTAATTTAGAAACAAGGTTACTTCACATGTCAACCACAGGTCCCTCTCACTTTCCCTCTCCTCCTCCCACCACCTCCCCCCCCCCACCAATATCCCCTCCTTTCCCCAGGGAGGGAGAGGTCCTCCATGGGGGTGTCCATAGTCTCTCATTCCATCCAGGGCAGGACCTAGACCCTCTCCCAAGTGTCCAGGGTGATTGTGCATCTGTCATTGTGGGATGGGCACCCAAAGTCCATTTGTATGCAAGGAATAAATACTACCCAAGGCTCAATAGATTGCCTAGGCCTCCTCACTGACACCCACATTCAGGGGGTCTTGATCAGTCTCATGCTGGATTCTCAGCCATCAGTCTGGGATTCAAGAGCTACCCCTTGTTCAGGTCAACTGTTTCTGAGGGTTAAACCAGCCCAGTCTTAAACCTTCTGCTCATCAGTCCTCCCTCTCTGTCACTGGGTTCCTTGAGTTCAGCTCAGTGTTTACCTGTGGGAGTCTTCCTCTGCTTCCATCAGTCATTGGATGAAGGTTCTGTTTCCCAGACTCTCTACCCGTGGGATTATAGGCTGGCACTCCCAAGATCTACGTCTAAAATCCATACATGAGAGAGTACATGCCATGTTTGTTTTTGTGACTGGGTTACCTCACTTGGGATGGTTTCTTCTAGTGCCATCCATTTGCCTGCAAATTTCAGGATTCCATTGTTTTTTTCTTCTGCTGAATAGTACTCCATTGTATAAATGCACCACATTTTCTCTATCCACTCTTTGGTTGAGGGGCATCTAGGTTGCTTCCAAGTTCTGGCTATTACAAATAATGCTTCTATGAACATAGTGGAACAGATGTCCTTGTTGTATGAATATGAATCTTTTGGATATATGCCTAAGAGTGGGATTGCTGGGCCTTGTGGTAGGCTGATTCCCATTTTTCTGAGGAATCTCCATACTGATTTCCAAAGTGGCTGTATGAGTTGGCACTCCCATCAGCAGTGGAGGAGTGTTCCCCTTTCTCCGCAACCTCTCCAGCATAAACTGTCTTGGTGTTTTTTATTTTAGCCACTCTGACAGTAGTAAGATGGTATCTCAGAGTTGTTTTGATTTGCATTTCCCTGATGGCTAGGGATGTTGAGCACTTTCTCAATTGCCTCTCAGCCATTTTAGACTCCTCTATTGAGAATTTTCTATTTAGTTCTGTAGCCCACTTTTTAATTGGATCCGTTGGTGTTTCGTAGATTTGCTTCTTGCGTTCTTTGTAAATTTTGGAGATCAGCCCTCTGTCAGATGTGGGGTTAGTGAATATCTTTTCTCACTCTGTTGGCTGCCGTTTTGTCTTGTTGACCGTGTCCTTAGGCTTACAGAAGCTTCTCAGTTTCAGGGGGTCCCATGTATTAATTATTCATCTCACTGGTGTTATGTTCAGGAAGCTGTCTCCTGTACCAATTCGTTCAAGGGTACCATCCACTTTCTCTTCTAAGAGTTTCAGTGTGGCTGGATTTATGTTGAGGTCTTTGATCCATTTGGACTTAAGTTTTGTACATGGCAATAGACATGGATCTATCCACATTATTCTACATGCCAGCATCCAGTTATGCCAGCACCATTTGTTGAAGATGCTTTCTTTTTTCCATTGTATATTTTTAGCTTTTTTGTTGAAGATCAGATGTTCCTACATGTATGGGTTAATATCAGGGTGTTCAATTCAATTCCATTGGTGTACCTGTCTATTTTTGTGCCAATACCAAGCTGTTTTCAGGTCTATAGCTCTATAATAGAGCTTGAAGTCAGGGATAGTGATGTCTCCATATGTTGCTTTGTTAAATAAGGTTGTTTTGGGTGTCCCGGGTCTTTCGTTTTTCCATAGAAAGTTGAGAATTGTTCCTTCAAAATCTGTGAAGAATTGTTCTGGGATTTTAATGGGAATTGAATTGAATCTGTAGATAGCTTTTGGCAGGATTGCCATTTTTACTACATTGATCCTACTTATCCAAGAGAATGGGAGATTTTCCCATTTTCTGATGTCTTCTTTAAAGACTCAAAGTTCTTGTGATACAGGTTTCTCACTTGTTTGGTTACTGTTACCCCAAGGTATTTTACATTGTTTGTGGCAATTGTAAACGGTGATGTTTCTATGATTTCTTTCTCAGCTCTTTTATCCTCTATATATAGTAGGGCTACTGATTTTCTTGAGTTGATCTTGTATCCTGCCACTTTGCTGAAAGTATTTATCAGCTGTGGGAGTTCACTGGTAGAGTTTTTCTGATCACTTATGTAAACTATCATATCATCTGCAAATAGTGAAACTTTGATCTCTTCCTTTCCAATTTGTATCCACTTGATCTCCTTTTGTTGTCATATGGCTCTGGCTAGAACTTCAAGTACAATATTGAAAAGGTATGGAGAGAGTGGACAGTCTTGTCTTATTCCTGATTTTAGCAGAAACACGTTGAGTTTCTGTCCATTTAGTTTGATGTTGGTTGTTGGTTTGCTGTATATAGCTTTTATTATGTGCAGGTATGTTCCTGTTATACCGGATCTCTCCAAGACCTTTATCATGAAGGGGTGTTGGATTTTGTCAAAGGCTTTTTCAATGTCTAGTGAGATAATTATGTGATTTTTGTTTCTCAGCTTGTTTATATGGTAGATTACATTGATGGATTTTTATATATTGAACCATCCCTGCATCCCTGGATTGAAACCTACTTGATAGTGGTGAATAATTGTTTTGATGTGTTCTTGGATCCGATTTGCCAGTATTTTCTTGAGTATTTTTGCATCAATGTTTATGAGGGATATTGGTCTGAAGTTCTCTTTCTTAGTTGTGTCTTTGTGTGTCTTGGGGATCAAGGTTATTGAAGCCTCGTAGAGTTTGGCAAAGACCCTTCTGCTTCTATTGCATGGAATACTTTGAGAAGAGTTGGTATAAGCTGCTCTTTGAATTTCTGGTAGAATTCTGCACTGAGACAATTTGGACCTGTGCTGTTTTTGGTTGGGAGACTTTTGATAACTGCTTCTATTTCCATAGGGGTTATAGGTCTATTTAAATTGCTTATCTGCTCTTGATTTAATTTTGGCAAGTGATAGCTATCCAGAAAATTGTCCATTTCCTTTAAATTTTCAAATTTTGTGGAGTACAGGTTTTCAAAGTATGACCTGATGATTCTCTGGATTTCCTCAGTGTCTGTTGTTATGTCCCCCTTTTCGTTTCTGATTTTGTTAATTTGCATGTTCACACTCTGCCGTTTGGTAAGTTTAGATAAAGGTTTGTCTATCTTGTTGATTTTCTCAAAGAACCAACTCTTTGTTGCCTTGATTCTTTGTATTGTTTTCCTAATTTCTACTATATTGATTTCAGCCCTCAGTTTGATTATTTTCTGGCATCTATTCCTCCTGGGTGAGTTTGCTTCTTTGTGTTCTAGAGCTTTCAGCTGTGCTGTTAATTCTCTAGCATAACTATTTTCCAGTTTCTTCATGTGGGCACTTATTGCTATGAACTTCCATCATAGCACTCCTTTCAAAGTGTCCCTTAGGTTTGAGTATCCACCAAGATGAAGTTTCAATTCTGAACATCTATGCCCCAAATACAAAGGCATCTACGTTCATAAAAGAAACATTACTTAAACTCAATTCACATATAAAGCCACACACAATTATAGTGGGAGACTTCAACACCCCATTCTCACCACTAGACAGGAATACCAGACAGAAACTTAACAGTGAAGCAAAGGAACTAATAGAAGTTATGACCCAATTGGGATTAACAGACATCTATAGAACATTCCATCCAAATATAAAAGAATATACCTTCTTCTCAGCACCACATGGAACCTTCTGAAAAATTGACCACATACTTGGCAACATATCAAACCTCAACAGGTACAAAAAAATTGGAATAACTCCATGCATCCTATCAGACCACCATGCATTAAAATTAGAATTCAACAACACAAATTGTAGAAACTCTACAAACACATGGAAATTGAATAATGCACAACTGCACCATTCCTGGGTCAAAGAAAAAATAAAAAAGAAATTAAAGACTTCCTAGAATTCAATGAGAATGAAGACATGACATTTAAGTTTTATCACAGTTAGCAGACACACATATTTGACATGTTTGGAACCAATTATGGAGTAATATTTTAATTCAGAATTTTTATTTTTGCTGTTGTTTTGGTTTGGTTTTTGAGACAGGGTTTCTCTGTGTAGCATTCCTGGCTGTCTTGGAACTCACTTTGTAGATCTTTCTGCCTCTGTCTTCTGAGTGCTGAGCATGATGCCATGGTCAGCTAGAATTGTTATTGTTTTAATATGAAAGACTTTCATGAGTTCATGTCTGAACATTTGGTTCCCAGATGTTAGCACAAATTTGGATGGTTCTAGAAATTGGGACATAGGATCTGGCTGTAGAAATTTGTTTGCTGTATGTAGATGCTTGAAGACATCTTTCCTTTGCCCTTGTCCTAGGCCCTTTCTGTCATAATGGGAACTGGTGCTTGTCAGCATGTTCTTCCTATGACAGTGGACTGACTCCTCTGAACTCATGAGCTAAAATAATTTTTTTCTCTTTTAAGTTATTTACATGGGCAATTTAGCTACTACAAATCGCATAGTTGTTCATTCTTGAACTGAACCCAGAGTACTGTGTCACTGCATACCATTACCCTTGTTTCCAGGTCCATTATGGCTTCATGACCACTCAAATAAATAGAAAAGATGGTGTTGAGTGGTTTGTGTGCTTTGGCAGGAACATTCCAGCAGCCCAGAAACTCTCAGCAGGGTTAACACATGCCACTAAGTGGAAGGAGGTGGGTTTACTGTATACAGCTGAACAAGGAGGAGGAGGGCTTTTATTTTGGTAGGAGGTCTCTGAAGGGGAGCAGTTTCAGGTTCCAGTCATCTGGAGGATGAAACTGTGGTTGATGCTCTCTGCATACAATGGTTTTAGCTAAAAGTCAATTGTTGGTACCATCAGTACTTGGACTAGGAGAAGGCTCTGCCATTCCCACAGATCTGAGGCATTGAGGTCCTTGACATGACCATGCTCCTGTCAATAATTTACATTCACTCAGACTGCATCTGCTTCCCAGATAATACCCAGTCACATGGTCAGTTATGTTAACATGTAGGATACTTTCAAGAGCACAGAATCCACAGAGGTATAGAATTTTTAGAAGTTACTCCTCTAAACCCATAGTTTACACCCTGAACTGTTAAGTTAGAAACTTCAGGGCAGTGCTGGTGTTTTATACTAAAAATATGCTGTTAACTTGGTGCAGCCTGAGAACTTTCACTTAATGTTATATTAGTGATATTTCCATCTAGAAAATAGTTTCCTTCAAATTCACTTTGGTGGGCTTATTAGAATACAGTTCATTTATGTACTGAGAAGGTCTTCGGGGTATGAGATAGCTTAGCTCAGAAACTGCCTACCACGAAAGCACAAAGAACTGCATTCGATCTCCAGAACCATGTGAAAAGCTGGCCATGGCGAAGCCAGCATGCCAGCCTATAATCGCAGCACTGTGGGCATGGTGGTGGTGTGGAGAAACAGATGGATTCCTGGAGTTCATTAGCTAGGCAGCCTAGCTGAATTGACTTCTGTGTCTCAAAGAAGGGTTGAGAGCAATGGAGGGAAGACAGCAGATCTAACTCTAACCTTCTCATATATGTACACCCATATATACCAACACTAACCAGTGTGTGCAACACACGCATATACATACACACACAGAGGGTTTTTTTTGTCTTTGTTTTTTTTCCCATCGTATTTCTATTGTGTTTCTGGCATTGAGGTTCAAACAGTGAGCAAAATCAAATCCTTTCTTTAGGAAATCTGATTTTCTAGGGTGGGCAACAAACTGGTTAGAAAGGGCAAAGAGGAACCTAAATCTAGGAAAGAATTAAGACTATTTGAGAAAAAAAAACAGCCACGTAATATGTTTAAGTGGTGCTTTTTTTTGTGAGTCACGATTTAACCAAAAACCTTAAAGAAGAGAGCCAAGGAAAGTTCTAAGGAAAAATTTTGATCGATTCAGAAATAGAGTACAAAGTCCTGTTGAGACAATCCTTCTTGCAAAGTTGAAGAATAAATAATGAGCCAACCAAATTTTAGGAAAGTTAGCACTTGAAAATGTGGTAAGAAGCAAGATAGGGAAACCAGAACACTGTAAAATTCTCTGGATAAGATTTGAGTTGACTCTCCCTGGGGAGCCTGCATAGGACCCAACTTAGACCCCCTGAATGAAGGTGACAGTGGGTGGCTTGGGAAGTATGTGGGGCCACTGGCAGTGGGACCAGGAGCTATCCCTAGTTAATGAACTGGCTTTTAGAGCCCATTTCCTGTGGAGAGATACTTTGCTCAGCTTAGACACAGCGGGGAGGGTCTTGGTCCTGTCTCAAAATGATGGGACAGACTTCCTTGACCTTCTCTGAGGAGCAAAAGAGGGGGATGAGGAGGAGGTGGCTGGAGCCAGAAGAGGGGAGAGAAGAGGAGCTGGGATTAGAATGCAAAAAATAAAATGACATAACATAAAAAAGGATTTGAGATGACTGTGTACTTCTGTGTAGAACACAGGGCTATGATCATTGTTGGGGTAGATACTATAGCCTTGTGCAGTTCTGATTACATGGTCAGAGGATACGGGAGAGAACCTTGCAGAGATTCACAGCATCAAGCTTGTTCTTGTGGCTAGTAGGACCACACTTGCTTTTTGCAGTATTGACATGTGCACTGATGCTAAGTCGAGAGTGGCCACCGAAACCTGAGCAGGAAATGGGTGTGCACAGACTAGAGTGGTGGGTAGCTATTGTACTCTTCATGGGCACAAACTCACTGCCAAAAGTAAAATGTCATTCTGCAAGTGTATTCCATAGAGTAGTACAGAAGGTGTCCAATGAATTTCAATTGAGAATGTTTTGTTACTGTTCTATGTGACAAATTAAGATTTAGACAGTCTATGACTTAATTGAGTATTATGGTTTGCTAAAGAGAAGCACTTTGTAAACTGAATGTGCTGTGTTCATAAAACATTGTCTAAAGCAGTTGTTCTTAACCTTTGTAATGCTGCAACCCTTTAATCCATTTCCTCATGTAGTGGTGACCTCCAACCATACAATTATTTATGTTGCTTCTTCATAACTATAATTTTGCTATGGTTTCAGATTGCAATGTAAGCATCTGATATGCAGGATATCTGATATTTGACCCTTCTGAAAGGGGTGAGAATCACCGCTCTACAGAATGGTAGGCTGTGGTGTAGCTCAGCAGTAGCACACTTGCCTATGATACACCAAATTCCGGGTTTAAGCCCCAGAATTGGGCTGGGTATTCAGATTTGGCTGTTTGGCAGACCTCTCCTCAAAACCAAAGTGATTTTATTTCTAGGAAAACAATGGACAATTTGCTGACAATGATAAAAATTTAAGTTTTCAAGGGATAGGAAAAAGTGTATTTACCAGCATGGATATAGTGTTTCTCAACATCTAAACTCACTTATGAAATTATATACTATATTGTATTAACATTCAGGAGATCTGTACATTTCAGTGGAATTTATTATTTCTAACGAGCAATAATGCTACTAAGTCATCTACTCATATGAGAGAAAAATCAATAGGTTTTTATGTAATAGCATAAAATTATTAATGTGAAGTTTACACCCACACTCTATTCTTTAAGGAAAATAATCACCTTTCTAGTTTATCCGAGGATCTAGAAATATACTCCCTTTTATAATCAAATATGAAAATAGAGTTTTTTCACATGTCAACCAAATTAGCAACAGTATTGAGGCAGTACTTGAAAGTTAGTTATTGTTCATGGAAGTACACTGTGACAGCTTCTTTATTGTCAATTTGACACTAGAAGATGGCGACTCACAAAAAGCCATTTAAGCATATTCTGCAGTTGATATTCCTGAACCCTCCTAGTCACCTCCCTGCTGTGGGCTCCTCTTTGCATTTTGTAACCAGTTTTCTGCCCATCCTAGAATGTCAACTTCCCTAAGAAGACAGGAAGAGGATCTCCATGAGTGACTGCCTACCTTAGGTTAGCCTGTGGGCGTGGCTGTGATGGGATTGTCTTGATGGTGTTAAGGGATGCAGGAAGACTCAGACTGACTGTGAGTAGTTCCATTCTCTGGGTTTGGACACAAGAATATATAAAAGAGGAGGAAGTTAGCAGAGCAAAAGCATGCATGCGGTCATTTTCTCTCTACTCTGTGAATGTGCTCAACTGCCTGTAGAGCAATATCTGTGAGATTGGTTGGCAGTGCTGGAAAGGTTGTGTTCTTACACAGGAAAGCCCATCCATAGGTGAAGCTTCACCTAAGGCCAAAGTTGTATTTCTTTGCACAGTACATTTAGGGGGTGCATAGTCAGTATTAATACAGTCAATACATAAGCCACGAGTCTATACTCAAAAGGCAGTGGTAAGTTTGGGTTAGATTTCTTAATTGGATCACCTTGTGAAGTGACACTGTCAACTGTGGCATTAGCATAGTCACCATAGCTTATAAACAATCCAATAAGATTTTTTTCTGAGAGATGATGAACAGATTGTCCTCCTGAACATGAGACAAGATTGTGCTCATGGTGTCTATAACCCCAGATTTTATTGATAAGGAATAATAGTGGATACAAATAAGTCTACTTTTAAAGTCACATTTGCATAAAAATTACCTTGCTTGCCCTCCTTGAGTTTTGTATAAATGATTCTATATGAAATATGAAAGTGGAGTCTTCAAAAATACCAAAATTTACCTTATTCCTTTTAGTTCGATCAGAGATATATCTACAAGGACCTCTCAGTTTGTGCTAAATGTCTTTGTTGTTATTGATGTTGGTTGTTTTTGGTTTTGTTTTTTGAGACACCCATCCCTGTAACCATTTAATGGGGCCAACAACAGTTCCACTGTATCTGAAAGTACAATAAGTACAATTTAGCAACAGTGGAGAACCTATCACATCTGAACCCACAATAGAGACAGATGGTTGACAAATCTCTTTGTACAGAGTGAACATGAATGATAGCTATATTATGAGGAATATGGTGTGGCGGTGACAGCTTAACCTGCCACCTGGATGAGGAGCTTAGACTCTTGTGTAAGTTTGTTTTTCCAATTGTTCCCAAGTGGGTGGTGATGATTGCAGCATGCAAAATGTACTTTCCTCTTTAGGGATGGTGATGCCATCCTTTCAAACAGTGCTTTGAAAGGATCCTCATAATTGAAATTATGTTGCTTCATGACAATATTGATCTTCTCATTTCCTCTCTCCAGGGACTGGCTGTGCTGTGGTTACTTCATGTACCAATGGAGCAGGAGTTTGTAATGGCTGAATACTAAGGCGATCAAATTACAGAGACCAAACATTTAATGGGATCATTGCTCTCCATCAAAGAATGCAGACAACCTTCCATTGCTTCCCGCACAATGGTCCCTGTGCCGGCAGCCTGTAACAATATATGTCTAAATACTTTCACAGGTCACAGAAATTTTGCTTTTGTGTTTTCTCCTCAGATCTTTTTAGCATCATGGACATTAAGAGCATACCATCTTCCCTTGTGCGTTCAGTTTAACCCATGGTGTTAGCCCAGCACCCTGGAGCAGGTCCGCTGAGTGCTTACCAGGACCTCATGGTTCTACATTACTAGGTAGGCTCCTTGTGCTTCAGTTGCATCCATGTTTAGGGTGCCACATATGTGGACTGCCATTGGCTATTATGAGGAACTGAAGAGTTCTAGATTCAGGACCAGGGAACTCTAGGCAATGGTGCTCCAGTGTGAGTGCTTTACTGGCATTCTGTGAAGCTTTTATTCTAGATAGCTCTGAGTTCAAAGCAGAGACAGAGACAGACAGTGACAAACATAATGCCCCTGAGTTCACAAAGATGTAATGCTGGGCACAGAATTATTGGTAGGACACATCTTGCCTTTGGCATTCCTTGTGTTGGCAGAGTCAATTCTCCCAAGGGAGTAAACCAATTTCTAGGATAACTGGGTTCACACAGTAGGACAATATTGGAAAGTTTATTACATGCAGGCTACAATGCATACTGCACATGATAAGAGACTTTGTAGGACATGGGGAGAAATAAGCTTGGGGTGAGTCACAGAAACTCTGTCCTAACACATGATTCACTCAGAGGTAAAGGCCCATGTGTAGTTTCTTGTTTCCCACAAAATTCATAGCAACATAGGTCAAAGAGATTTAAATGAAATTTAAGAAATTCTTGTAAATACTTTTAAAAAAATGGAGTCCTACTCCCAAAGACTCTTGAGTAGGACAGAGAAACATGCTGCCATCGATTGGATGTTCATGTTTGTGGATCCTAGCACCCATCCTGGCACTCCCTTGATGGACATCTGCTTGAATCATTTTGTTTTGCAAAATTCTGCTTCACCCACAGGAAACGCATGTCTTGGCCCAGTTTGAACACAATCTTTTTCCCAAAGATTTTGAAAAACGAACAAAAGTTATTAAATTGCCAAGGAGCACAAGAGGCTTTTTAACAAATTAGTGACAGGAGCTGTCTGGCATTAAGCTTGTAAAAATACTTAGAAATTTCATGTTACAGGGGCTGGATGCTTAAAGAGTAAGAAGCTGCCATGATTCTTTAAAACATTTCCATTTCTATTTTCCTCCAAATTGGAGACTAATATGTATAACAAATGAAAAGAAACAATACCAGCGATAAAACTGAATGTAGAAGGCCCAAGGCCTTGTGAGAGCCTGGAGGAAGCAGTCCGTGGAGCTGAATATGAGAAGGAGGATAGAGACCCAGGGATGTGCCAGAACCAGCAGAGAGGAGAGTGTTGTAGGGAAGGAGAGAAGTCCATGCAATGTACTGTTTCATACCACTTGGGAACTATGCCTTAATCCTGGTGTGACTCTGATGGAGACATACTTTCCAAAGAACTCAAAACATCAGGATTCCCTCTCCCCACCCCCCCACCCCCTCCCTGTATTGTGGATGGGAAACCTATAAGTAGAAGGGCTTCTGAAATAGTTTGTAAATAGGTTCATGAGCCTGGGAAAGGTGAATGATTGATGCCCATTTATTTACTCACTAATTAACATATGTGATTTAAGAAAATCATTGCATACTTCCTGTGTGTCTGCTTCCAGGATTGATCAATTTCATGAATTGTATGCCATTTAAATTTATATTTTCCTTAAAGCTATATTGTCTATGTCATGCTCATGTATAAAAATAAAATTCTTAGGGACAAAGTTAGCAATACAGTATATGCAAAGAAAATGTAAAACACATTGAAAGACAGTTCTAAATAATACACTTTGGATATATATGTATGAGATTCCATATACCCAATAGCACCGAGGATTTACTGTCATGAACTCAAAAGCAGCAGGATTCCCAAAAGACAATTACAAGGTGATTCTTAATGGGTAAAGGAACTAAGGGTTGAATACAGTTGATTACAGTTGACTAACATGTTGAGAAGAACCCAAGACCAGACAGGTCAGAAACCTCAGGGAAAAACAAATCCTATTGTTCTGCTAAAGAAACAGCCATAAAATGACTTCTAATGACATTTTGCTATACGTATAGATCTGTGTCTTGTTCAGCCATCATCAGAGAAGCTTCCTCCTGCAGCAGATGGGCACAATTACAGAGACCCACAGCCAGACAATATGTAGACAAGAGACCTTTGAACACTCAGCCACAAAAAGGATATCTCCATCAAACCCCTCTTCTTAGGGCTCAGAAAACACTATGGAAGAGGAAGTTTAAAGGACATAAGGTCCCGAAGGAATGGAAGACACCAAAGAATCAAGACCTAGACACAGCAGGGCTGGCGTAAATATGAACTCAGAGAGACTGAGGCAGCATGCCCGGCCTGCATCAGGTGAAGTCCTAGAGCTGAAAGGAGAAGTGGACACATCCCTAACCTGGAAGCTACCTCCAATTGATAGCAACTTGCAATTGAAAACTTAGCTTTCTCCAACGGAGTCTCACTGGAGTTACCACCTGCTCTTAAGGATAGGCCACACACCCAGTAATACATGGCTAACACCAAACCTACTGAATGGAGGCTCTTTGTCTCAGAACATTAAGCTGGGTATTCTTTTTACCCTTATAGGGCCCTTTATTTACATGCATGTTATTTACATAAACTGTTTTTGCGTTTTCATGGGATTCCCGTGTGTGTGAGGGTGGGTGTGTCTCTGCATCTATATGCATTTCTTGTACTTTTTGTTTGGCTATTTTTATTTGGTTGCTTTGTCATATCACTTCTTTGTCTTTTTTATCTTTCTTATTATTATTCCTTAGATGCCTGATTTTCTAAGAGACAGAAAGGGTGTGGACCTAGATGGAAGGGGAGGTGGGGAGGAACTGGGAGGATCAGAGGAGGGGAGACCATAATCACAATATATTGTATGAAAAAAATTATATTTTCAACAAAAGAAAAAAAGTGATCTGGGAATGCTCAGACCTCAAAGCAGACAACTTTATCCATCTAAGATTCAGGTAACATTGTAAAAAAAAAAGGGGGGGTGGGAGGAAAATAAGAGGTGGAGAGTGGTGAGGAGTGCTGTCTTCTGGAAATGACCAGGTCATCATATATAAACTCATAGACATTGAGATTACCTGTACAAGCCATTCAAAATGCCAGTATGGTTTGTGGCCAGGTTTACAAGTCCCTGTTGTTAGCTGAGGAGCTATATATTGGCAGCTGGTGGTTGTTTAGGGGTGGAGCAGTCATTTTGAATGTACGTGGCCACTGGTTGCCTATGCTCCTGTGGGTGGCCCTACACCCATGCATATATGGATACCATAGTTGGACTTGGTGGGTTACTTTTTAAAAAGGGAGAAGAGACATGAAGTTGGGAGGGAGAGAGATACGTTGGGCAGGTATGGAGGAAGTTAGAGGGAACCGTGGGGATGGATATGATCCAAATATACTGTGTATGTGTATGAAATTCAGGAAGATTTGATTTAAATTATTATTTTTTAGAAATAGATGAGACTTTCTTGGGGAATGCTGAATCTTGGAAGTATACCTTATTGGATATTTAAAAATTATATAGCTATGGTAATTAAATAACGAAGGACAAACTAATGCAATAAGCTAAAAAACTTAGAAACAGATCCATATACATTTTGAAATTTATAATAATTTCTCTTGAAGATAACTAAAGAGATAAGCTTTAAGTTGGATATTGTTGTGAGAGGTATCACTCCAGAATTTAGGACTACAACTGAGAATAAATACTGATTTTGTACAGTTTTGTGGGTCAAGAACCCAGGAACAGGCTATCCAGTGACCTGTGAGTCCTAATGAGGCTGCAGGGGAGACACCGGCCAGTGTCTATCTTCTGAAGTCTTCCCTGCAGCTGGAAGGTTCCCTTCTAGTCAAGCATCGTACCTACATGCATTTGCCTGTCAGTTTCTTGTGAGTTCCTGCTCCAGGGCTGAGCTCCTTGCTACAGTACTCCCCAGTACCTTCATAACATTGTGATTAGCTTCCCCGAGAACCAGATATTTTGAGAGAGCCAGGCAGAAATTGCAAAGCTTTTATTACCATGGCTCAGAGGTTGAGTTTGATTTTTACAAAGAGTCTTCTTTCGTGTCTAAGTTATTATACTAGCTATCTGTGATGGCTAATCTTGACTGTCAGGTAGACATACCTGGGAGGAGGGAGCCCTAATTAAAGAATTGCCTCTATTGTATTGGCCTGTAGGGAAGTCTGTGGGGGCATTTTCTTGATTGCTAGTTGATGTAGGATGCCTGCCCATGCATGGTACAGTCTGTAGGCAGGAGGGCTTGGGCTATATAAAAATGGGAGCTGAAGGCAAGCAAAAGGCCAAGGCAATAAGCAGTGATCTGTGGAGGTCCCCCACCCCTCCAGGATCCCACTTTGAGCTCCTGCTATGACTTTCATCAGTGAAGAATTGTGACCAGAATTGTAACCCTTTCTTCCCCAAATTGTCTTTTTGTCATTTTTAAAAAAATCACAACAACATAAAGCAAACTGGAATATCATCTGTATTTAATGGGGGATATACTACATGGGAGTGTGAATATTGGACATAGGGATTCTTGGAGCTATCTTGAAGTTTTGACATCTGCCTAACACAAATTAGTTATTAAAGTATTAGAGAATAATGTGAACGTTTTTTTCCTGAGGCATGGTATCACCATATAGCCCCAAATGGTCTTGAACTCCTGATCCTCCGGTCTTAATTTCACAAGCCCTGAAACATGTCCAGTCACTACTCATTTCAATAATACTTTTTATAAGACCATCTATGAAAAAACCTTTTTCCTGTTTTTTATTTAAATTTAAAACAATCCTATTTTACATACCAATCCCAGTTCTCTTCCCCAATCCTTATAATATTAGAACATATTTTTTCAAAAAAGAAGCAATCAAATTACAAAAGAAAAGATTGATTAATTCACTTTAAGACCATTAACCAAAAAAATGTTAAACAGTGGTCAAAAAAGATGAAAAAGAAGGAAACATTTTTGACAAATATAACCAAAAACTATCATACAGGATGTATACAGATCAACATGAAAGAAATCAAAATGAGGAAAACCATGGAGGTCCTCATAAAAGAATGACCTGTAAGTGTAATAGAGGACTGTGTTAGCAACTGGAGAGACAAGGACTGCAGTCAAATGCTACAGCATTACACATGCATTTGGTCTGGTACTCCTAAGCAACCCATCTGTCAGGATATAGGGGTATGACTACTAGAAACCTGTGAATGTGCAGGAACGCACGTTAAGGGGCCAAGCATGCTCATCACAATGTGGAGTCACACTGGATGTGTACACCCAGACACCCAGCAGTTACTCCTCCAGAGAAAAATCTTGCATGTGTGCACTGGAAAACATGGACAAGTAAGCATGTTCTCTGAAATGATGCATTATCATGATCAGAGACATAGAAGAGAATAAACTGTATGAGATTCCTGTAAAGTGAACCTAGGTGTGGCTTCTATACCCAGTGGGACTCCATTGGGGGGAAAACATATTTCCTTTGTGAGCTAACTATTGGAGGTAGCTTCTGGGTGGGGGATGGGGCCTTGTGTCCAAGTACCCATCTCAGTGATGGCACTCCACCTGTGCATGCTGACAGTCTCTGTGAATACCTATGTGTGTCAGTCCCTTTGTGTCTAGAAGACACTGTCTCCTTAATGCCATTCTCTACCTCTAGTTCTTACAATCTTTCTACTTCTGCATAGCCCCCTGAGCCTGAGGGGAGAGGTTTGGTGAAGACATCCCACCTAGGACCAAGTGTTCAAAGTCCCTCACTCTCAGCAATCATGGATTTCCACATTAGTTCCCATTCGATACAGGAGGAAGCTTCTCTGACTGATCTATGAGCATGACAGAATGTTGTAGAGGTTCCTTTAGTTTAGAGCTGATAGTAAGAATTCCATTACTCTCTACATATACCAACCCCTGAGATTAGAATATACTTCATATCATCACTTTTTATTTGGATTTAAAAAAATTTTTATGTACTTGAAATTCAAACACATTTTTCTATTTTTGTTTCTCAAGTCACAGTGCTCATTTCTCATGAATGACAAATCTTTAACCTTTGCCACCAAATTTGGACTTTAGATATCTTATTTCACATGTCAAGGTCATTTCTTAGGAGATATTGAGTAAATAGCACATTTAAACTTCTCCAGTCTATATGTTTCCTCCACCAAGTACAAAAAGACTACATCTTTTTGTTGTTGTTGTCTTGTTTTGTTTTCTTTTTGAAACAGGGTTTCTTTGTGTAGCTCTGGCTGTCCTAGAACTCACACTGTAGACCAGGCTGGCCTCGAACTCACAGGGATCCACCTGCTTCTGCTTTACCTGAGTTCTGGGATTAAAGGCATGTGCCACTCCTTCCTGGTTGAGGAACTACATCTTAATATGACATAATAAGTACTGACTAGTGTCTCATGACATGTAAAAACACAGTAATAGACTGGTTTTCACAAGAAAACAATCATGGCTTCTTCTGAAGACAGTATCAGTTAACTCTGCTCAACATCACATAGCAGACAGCAGTAGCCTAGCTGAGTATTACATAAGGAAATCTGAGAGCTAGCAGTGGCAGTACACACCTATAATCCTGGCACTGGAAGGCACAGGCAAGAGGACTTGGAGATCAAGGCCTGCCTGGGCTATACAGGGAAACTTGTCTCAAAGCAAAAACATCAGAAGTAACAACTAAGAGGTCTGGGGTGAGTGGTCTTAAGCTGGGGTATTTACTTTCTTCTTGTTTTTTAAGTATTTCGTTATATGTATATATATATATATATATTAGAAACAATCTTATTTTACATATCAATCCCAGTTCCCTCTCCCTTCCATACTCCCATGCTCCCCACTGCCCCCCCATCACATCCCCCATACACTCCCGAGGGAGGGTAAGGCCCTCCATGAGGAATCATTAAAATCTGTCAACTCATTTGAGGCAGGGCTTATGCCCTCCCCTGTGTATCTAGGCTAATAGAGTATCCCTCCATGGGTAATGGACTCCCGACGTCCATCCGTGCACTAGGGATACATCCTGGTTCCACTGCCAGAGGCCCCATAGACTTCCCAGTGTTCCTAGCTGACAACCACGTTCAGGGGGCCTGGTTTGGTCCTATATTGGTTCCAAACTGGGGTATTTTCTAAGAGATCCACCCATCTTTCTCTTCTGCCATTCTCCTGATATATGATGGTGTTGGTAGAAGAACACAGCTGTTCCGTCTCTGGATGTCATGTGCATGTCTTACTTGGAAAGAAAGAACAGAGCAAAGGTAAAAAGTTTGTTTGATTTAGGAAAATAGAATGATGTGGAGAAACTCTAGACTAAAGAGAGTCTGGGGAAGAGACGTTAGTTAAAACTCACATTTTCATTAGCACTGACATTTTGAGAATGGAGAATAGATGAATAAATAGCAGATAAACAATCAGCAGTGTCTGCCTGACCCACAGGTCAAAAAAACCCTAACAGATAATTATGTTGCAACATCATTATACGCAGCTGAGCAGGGGACATTATTTACAAGACCGGAACATGTCACCGAGAGTCAGTTAATAGGAAGAAGCAAATGTCAAGATTTTAAACAGTCTTACAAAGGTTCTAGTCTAGGTATTCTAATCAAACGTGTGCTACTAAACTAATGTGGGGGATGTTAGTGTTAATCCGTGTCTATCATCTCTGTATCACCTATGCATCTATCAGTCTGTCTTCTACTTATAGATAGATAAAGTGCAGAGGGGAGTATAGGTTTTCCCACTGAGAGAGCTAAGGAGCAGTGACACTATAGAGAAGTGGTTCTCAATATTCCTAATGCTGCAACACTTTAGCACAGTTCCCCCAACCATAAAATTATTTCCTTACTACTTAATAACAGTAATTTTGCTACTGTTATGAATCATAATGCAAATATCTGATGTGCAGGACATCTGATACTTGACCTTCAAAGGGATCATAGCCCACAGATTGAGAACCACTGCTCTAGCACAAACCCCCACACTATGTACACGGATCTTGCTTACATCACCTTCAGCAGTAAAAGACAACCGGCAAATCTTTCAGTAATGACTAATTTTAGTGTTGAGGTAGTGTAGATGCTAGAGTGAACTGGAGTACCTGGTAGGGCCAGAGAGCAAGACTCAAACATACTACCTAAACCACAGGAACAAATAAACTTGCAAGAAATTCCAATGTTCAAAGCTACACCATTTGAACAATGAAATAAATAGAGCAATATTTGATTACAACTCAAGGTTTAAAACAGTATATATGCTGACATAAATTGTTGAAAAATAATACAGGTATGTGCTATTGTAACTAAATAAACGAGGGAGAAAGAGATGAACCTCTCCTCTCTTTTGGACTCTCTCTGAGTAAGGGATATGCCATGTAGACTAAGCTGGCCTGGAGTTTGTTGTGAGTGCCTCAAACTCAGTACACTCCTGCATTATCCTTACAAGTGCTGGGACTGCAGTTATGAGCTATCAAGCCTGTTAAGACACAATTTTCTATGTAGAGATTTTATATAACACGAGCTAATAAGACTTTCCCAGAAAATAGGGCTTAATTCTCACTTCTATTTTCACATTGAATGTAAGCTTGACATATTGATCCTCTCTGGAGAGAAGTAAGGGAGAAAAATCAAACTTCACACTGATAAATGCAGCAGACATTGCCTTAACCTAGTATTCACGATCACTACCACCGGGATGACTTAAGGTGATATCACATTCCTCCTTAACACACAGGATAAAAAGGGCCCTTTGCCTTTCAAACATTCTTGGCAACATCCCATAGCTCCAGTCTAACTAGAAGCAAACTGTCAGGCAATACAATGTTTCATAACTTCCTACAAAGTATATATTCCTCAACATTGGCAAGGTCACAAGAAAAGGGCAAAGATGGAGACGCTTGCAGACAAAGCAGACTATGGAGACAGGATGAGTACACATGGTGAGGTGTCCTGGAATCTAGGATCGGAGATGAGCCCTAGAAGAAACCCTGCTGAAATCCAAAGAAGTTTTTTACTTTGGTTCATAGTGATGTGCCAGTATGAGCTTGGTCATTTTGCCGGGTACTGCCATAGACCTTAACATGGGGCGACATAGGTTAAGTCTAAACTGAATTCCTTATTCTTTTATTTAAGCTTTCTGTAAATTTAAATCCTTCCAAATTTTAAAAGTTTCTAAAATTCACAAGTAGTTAAACTGGAAAGGGTATGCCCTGTTAATGAAATATCATAACAATGTTATTGGCAAAAAACCTATGGGTCTCCAAAACATCTCAGAGCTGATAAACATTCAGTCCTCGAGCTATTTGCAATTATGAGTCTCGAGTGCCAGATTCTAAAACAAAGACTCAACTGCAAAAAGATTCAATTTGAACTAAAGAGCACTTTTAATGAGACTTTTTGACCTCTGTAAACTTTTCTAGGCCAGGTGAAAGCTGCTAGCAGGTGCAATTAATCTTTGTATTCAACAACAAAAACTTTAATTGAATCCTATGTCATTTTCCCCTCAAAATCACAGTTGCCTGAAAAAAAACCAACTAAAAGTTACTTTTACTGAGAACATGCCTTTTTGGCTCAGTCATTTGGCAATCGTCTATAACCAACCCCTACAATCAAAAGTTTAATCTTGTGCTCCACCTTATCCTTTCAATCACCTTGAAAGTTTCCCCCATCATTTTCCATAGCCTCTAAATAAGGTGAACAGAATTCTTTAGGTTAATACAAAGGGAATGATTACATAACCATTGAAAAGCTACTTGAAATACAACTGTTAAGCGTATGTACTGTGGAAGGATATTATACCAGCGTGGGAAGATCAGATAGACATTTATTTTCTCCAATTTCATATTAGCTGGCACCAAAATTGAGTGGAAGTAACATAAAAAAGGTTCCTGCTGAGACCAGAACAATATGAAATAGTAAATGATACAAAACCACATTTCAAAACACCCTCACCTAGCATTCCAGACAAAAAATTTTCTTGTAGCAAAAAATTCTTCCAGAAACTGGACATGAAATCCAACATCTTAGATGACAATGAGCAGAAGAGCTGTTGAGCCTGTCTTTGGCACACTTTCCAGGGGATCAATAGTCATTTGACATTGGTTAAACAAAGAGAAAGCAATCTCTCCAGAAGTTATCTGTACTCTTCATTGGGGCTCAATCATGTGTGGGAAGTGGTTGAGGCTATGGAGATATAAAATATAGGTGCCAAGGTGCCAAGTGTAAAAGCTGATGGAGTTGGTGTTTCTGATCTCCTGTGGCATTTCAGAGGGACACGTGGGATTATTCATTATTCATATTTCATCTCAAGGAGGTCCACAAGGGGGCACTATTTTCCTGAACTTCTCTATACATTCTAAGGGGGAAACGTTTTATAATACTATGTTCTCTTTTTTTCTCATATCTTTCAACAGTACTGCCCTAATCACTTTTTCTCTTTGCTGCCTTTATTCAGGTGAATATATTCTACTGTGGTAAAACTTATACAACACAGTGGGAAATGCACCATTGAAATAATTTTGAAATGTACAGTTGAGTGATATTAAGTCCTTTCACATTCTGAGTGACCACCACCATCGTCTTTGTTCTGTGTTTTTCCGAGTTGCCAATCCATACTCATCATACAGCAACTCGTGTTCTTTTCTTCTCCCAGCCTTGGTGACTCCAGTTCTAATCTGGGAGTCTCTGAATTTGATTACTCTTGCTGCCTCAGGGAGTGACTGGCTCCTTACATGTCACAGTTATCCAAAGTTCACCCACGTTGTCCAGGATGACTCTTCTCTCTACCCTAGATACATACCCTTGTCACTGGCATTCTTGTATCTGAGCTGCTGTTTGTGACCTTTTCCTTCCGCCATCTGTGTACTTTCCCCTACTTCCCAACTGACTCATCAAATTCCACATTCTTTACAAAACTCATCACCAAATTCCACATCTTTTGTCACATGGCCTTAGTTCTCACATACAGGACTGCTCATCTCACATTTACAGTGGAACACAAATCACGTTGTTGTCTGAGAGATGAAATACAGACAGTGAAAATCAACTCATTAGCCTTTTTATTTTGTTAAAATATCACATAATCCCCTCACCCCTCTCTTTTCTCTCCAGCTCCTTCCATGCCCCTTCCCCTATAGAATTCATGAACTCTTTTCATACATGAGTAAATTTAATGATCCATTTAATGTTACTTACATGTATATATTTCTAGGGTTGACCATTTGTTCTCCATTGGTGGCTCATCCCTGGAGAAGACAAATCTCCCTCTCTCAGTAGTGGTTAATTGTCCCTAGCTCTTCATCTAAGAGTGGGGACCTGTGATATTTTCCCCATCCACAATGGCATGCCAACTGGCACTGGCATTGCTTGGGTCGTGCGAAATTTCCCTGTCATATCTAGAAGTTGCAAGCTCAAAGTAGATCTCCTGTATTCTGACTCCTACAGTCCCCCGCTCCACCTTCCAGGATGTTGCCTGAAGCTTAGGCATAGGAGTTGTAGTGTAAATGTACTCAGGCACCCCAAAGTCATTTGTACTCTGCATTTTGACCAGCTTTGGCTGCAGTTGGTATGATATTTTGCCTATGAAGTTCCAGAAATTCCAACTGGAGGCTTTCTTCGGGTTCCTTTGTGTCATTTCCTTCCCCTACACTCTTAGAGAAAGGCTAAACCCTGAAGAAATAGGAACTATTTCTTAACTATGTATCATGTGTGATGACTGTTCTCTATCAACTGAAGTTGAGAATTTATGATACTCTCCCAAAAGGCATACAGGAAAGGATTGGAAGGAATCTGAGTAGTTGGTATGACCTAGATAGAGTTTAAAGTTTGAAAGTTTATTTGACTTTATAGTTCCATCAAATGTGGGATGCTCCAATGTCTGAAGGTACAGGTAAATTAGTCATCTGGGGACTTGCAAGTGTGGGATTTTTTTTCATGATAATTGCTAATATATATAATTTGCGTAAGCTAAAATTTCACAAATGCTATGTGATTGTCTCATGTGTCCCTCAAAATGACTCCATAGGCACTGAGGATCCACAAAGATGAACTTCACAGCTTAAGGCTGGAAAACTAGATTGTACAGCAATACCACATACTCAGCACCCTGTGCTCTCAGACCAGAATGCTATGCTGTTCCCCTAAAGTCATCCATCCTTTGATCAGGAAGCCCCTGCCTCCATTCTATCTTTGCAGCCAGAAGACTGTTTTCTGGCTCTTGGTAAATTACTGGACCTGAATTTCTGACCTATGCAGTGACAGGTCTTTAGTGAAGGATTCTGGAACCCCCCTCGCCTCTTAATTCCTTTTAGCATGGGAAAGTCTTGTGCCTGAGCATTTTTCCTTCACTGTGTGGCTGAGAATCTGCAGTTCACCTGTTATTCACAGTGTAGCTGAGCTAGTAGCATATAAAATCCTTCAATCTGCCAGCCAAGAAGGAGCAGGTGGCTGTTGGTTTTATATGTTCTGGGGAAGCTATTTGTCAGTGATAACCTAGATAGCAATTGGGTGGCTGCAGCAGGATCTCTTCCTGGGCATATGGTCTGTTTGGATGCCTACTACTGCCTCATCTGTGAATACTTCTGTTATTCACACAAAGCTGATGAATATAAAAGTGGAGGTTAAAAAAACCCTGAATATCTGAATCACCAAGCTGGACTCTTATCTCTCTGGTTAAAGATTGTGAGATATAAATACTGCACTAGATGTTTGGAGCTTTGGATAGGGGAAGTGGGATGCAGATATTTGATAATTCGGTTGCTAAGCAACCATCTCACAATTATGTAAGCTCTTACCATTGTAGGTGATATGGTGGGGGCGGTAAAGGATTCTGACGCAGAGAGCACGCAGGCGATATTTTTCATGCGACAGTGCTGGCGTCTCAGATTTGGCATTGGAGAATATATATAGGTAAGAAGGAAATGCCACAAGCAACAAAGACCTGAGTTTAACAGGAATGTGGGCTCATAGAGTTGGATGTGCAGAAGCTTACCAAATGACCTCACCTTTAAGGAAGGAACACAGTTGGATTTTTGAAATCAAACATCAGGAAATATGAAAATAACGAATGGGGATTATTATTCTTAATTAATACCCCCTTAGCTAAGTAAATCTTTAGGGTGATCTTGTAGGGCTGATGGCACTATTCACACTGTATTAATGAGAGATGTTCTGGACCTAACTCAAGGATACACTGGTTGGGTGTAAACATATGAGCTCTGGACAGTGTTTTTCTCATTTCATGTGTTTCATTGTGGATCATATTCCCTTAGCATTGCTTTCACATAATTTCTTTTTCCTTTCATGTGTTCCAGTAAGAAAGACTATTTTCTTATGAATCATTATTTTTCTGATGCAAGGATTTATCTCCAATCCTTTGTAGTTGGTTTACTAAATTTCCAAAGGAATATGACTTTTTTATCTTCTCAGACTATTAAAACAACTTAAATAAGAAAATTGTGCGTGGACTAAGAAATAAGATGATTTCAGGTTACTTAAAATGAACTTTAATTTAGCTAGTCCATATCTCTGACTTCTGGGCTGATAACAAAGATGTTTCTTAGTGTGTCTGTTTGCAGAATGGCCAAGTGAGTATAGAGATTTTCTTTGAATGGGTTGGAGTTGTATTAAAATTAGGTAACTCTGAAGCTATAGGGAGAATAAGATTGTTCAATATTTTTCCTTGAAATTTATCTGGAGTGTACGTAATCGTATCCGCCCACCACTACCTCCCTCCAACACCCTCTAGTGCTGCTCATTCCTCCTCCCTCTCAGCTTCGTGTCCTATTTTAACTTTGCTATTAATATCCCCCTGAGATCAATTAGTGTTGCCCATGTGCCCACTGGTGTGTGCCTATCTACTGGAGCAAGAGCAACCCAAAAATGTGGTCCTCCCTCAGCTGCCATCAATTTTTAATTGCTCCTCTGAAAGGAGTGATCCCCTCCATTCACTCCATTCATTATAAAAGTAGATTAGTTTTTCTCTCATCTAATATGATGAAAAAAATGAGGATGACACTTGCTGTATTGTTGCTGTATTGTATAATGTCCATATTGGTGTCGAAACATCTGACCCAGATTATTCCTCCTGGTTTCAGTGAGACACAGCATGTATTCACTCTTTTTTTTTTTTTTTTGGCTCACTGAAGCAATCAGTGTAATGAAGCTTAGAGGCATTAAATAAGCTTCCTAGGGTCCCCAGAGTAGGCCAGGGTTCTGCTTTCTCCTCTTGTTAATGGCCTGTGTTGTTTGCTGTTGCTGTTGTGTTCCTGGCCTTTTGCCAACACTGTGGTCTTCTACCACCCTTCTATCTTCCCAGTTTTCAACTTCAGCTTACCTCTCTTAAGTGCTCTTTATGCTATTATTGTAGTGAATCTGGGCCAATGAAACTAAATTTATATTCACCTAAAATTAAGTTAAGTAAGTTACATTTATAAATGGACCATTGCAAATAAACAGGTGCTTCTTTATCAGTTTCAGGCATTTGGTTGCGGCATTTGGGAAAGTCCTGGATGAGAATTATAATGTAGAACCCAAAGTACGTACAAAACAATTGTTTGATAATCATCCAACTTAGTTCAACAGCTGTGTTCTAATTATTTACGTGAAATCACAGAGTTAGATATTGTGAGGGATGAAATAGATAAAATGCTATCGGCTGTTTCCTTCCTTGCTGATTAGGAGGAAAGAAGCCACCCTTGCTTCCTGCTCTTTTTGTTGATGCATCTGGATCTGCACACATAACATTCATTCACCTAGACATGCATATGAATAAATAAAACAATGAAAATAAATCTTTAAAAACCCAACCCAGCCAAAGCAAAGCAACAATAGAACACAAGATTCCTAAGTTCTGTGACCTTACCAATCTTTTTTTTCACTTTGAATAGCCAAGTAGACTTTGTGTCACCCACTACATTTGCCTATAAGAAACGGCACTGTTATCATTCCCTAATATTTTTTTTACAATTCTCAAGGAATAGTCAAACATCTTCATGAGCACCTGCTAACCCCCTTCCTAACTCTGTTTGGGTTCTTTTTCTTGTTCACTTCTAACTTTCTTATCATTGCTTCATCAGGGCTTGTCTGGAGATTTTTGCAAAGGAAAGCTGCTCAGTAAATCTTGATCCAAGAACTTCCTTCCTTTTCCCAGTAAGGACATCCTCTCCTACAAAACATACAATTTTGGTGAGGTGTATATGAAGCACTGAGGGAGGAAGGAGCAACTGTCTAGCCAGATAGATCATCCAGCTCAAACCTGGTGATCAGTGGGTTGGTTGATACTGTAACTGAGTTGCCATTTCTGTTTTATAGAATAGTTGAAGGATTTTGGTGTTAATTATTATTTACAGATCTGGCAGAAATGGATCATGATATTATTTGGGTATGGAAATTTTCTTTTCATTTACTTTTTTAAAATGGGAAATTTTCTCGGTCAATCTCAATGCTTATTGTATATTTGTATCATTTATATCCTCTTGTTTTAACTTGGCAGGTCATATTAATCTCGAAGTTGATCAATTTCTTCTGGATTTCTAACTTATTAGAATATACATTTCAAAGAAAACCCCAGTCAATGATGCTCTGAATTCTATTGATATCTATTGTGAGAGTCCCCTTTCATTTCTAATTTTATCAGCAAAATATGAGGTGTAAGTATTATTTTTTAGGAGAGACCCCTCTTCTCATTTAGGACAAGAAGAACTACAGCCTTTGACATAAACAATTAATTTCTGTGACAGTATTAAAAGGAATGGATTAGTATTGCTTGTCACAGTTTTTTTTACTAGAGCCTTTGTTCTCATAGGTGTCCTAGGCTTATTGAAATATAAGTTGATATACTAGAGTCCATTAATTAATAAAAAACCTAATATAATATTGAATTCCAGAAGATGCCTTAAAGGTAAAGAGGCCTGCTGCTGAACTGAGGACTCAAGTTTGATTCCTGTGACCCACACAGTACAGGGAAAGAGTTGACTCTCGTGGGTTGTTTTCTACCTCCACACTCACATTGTGGCACTCATGTACACCCCCATCCACATACACACATGCGCACCCATTAGGTGTATAGACCGTAATTGGTTTAAAACGTAGAAATAAGAACAGAAAATACTATCCTGTTGTTAAAGTAGGCTTACTTTGAGACAAGAATATACACATTGATTTTTTTATTCAACATAGCTTACATGTAAGTTGGCCTCTGACATCATTCCAAGTTGATTTCTACTTGTAATCTTCAAATTAGTATGTATTCTGTTTTCTTGTAATTGTGGAAATTTTTACAAGGTGAAATTGAAAAGCAACTAGCAATTCTTTCTGAGCTTAAGGTTTATAAATGAATGAACAAAACTTGGAAGAAACATCCTGAATTGTAGATGGAGTTTCTTCCTTGCCAGGTCCTGCAGCTGTTTAGTCCCAAGTGAATACACAGAGGCTTATATTAATTGTAAACCCTTTGGCTGATGGCTCAGGCTTCTTACTGGCTAGCTCTCTCTTAATCATTAACTCATTTATATTAATGTAAGTATTTCCACATAGTCTTGGCTTACCAGAGAATACCCAGGTATCCTACCAATGGCTACATGGTGACTCTCTGGCAGCTCTTTTCTGTCTCCTCTCCCCAAAATCCTCTTCTTCTGGAAGTTCCGCCTATACTTCCTGCCTGGCTACTAGACAATCAGTGTTTTATTCATCAACTGAAAAGAGAAACATATATATAGAAGGATACCCCCATCATAGGATATTAAAAGCTAAAGTTTCTTTACCACATAAAATGAGGAAGGAAACAAGCACATGAAGTATAAAGTGATCTCCATTTCAACCATCTTATAACCCTTTATAACAATTTGCTCTCCTAAACCTCATGTCTTAAAGTGATGATGCTACGAAACAAATTAATCAGACAAACAGAGAGATGGCTGGTTATGCATATGATTGTGATAAAGGAGAAATTTAAAACTGGAAAATGTTCTACTATGAGCATTGCCCATATGTAGGATGGGTTATTCTACACTAGATGTGTGAACACTGGAACCAAGATGTCTAGTGAAAGTTTATACAATTGAACGGATCAATAATCTTTCATTCAGGAAAGTAGCTATATTATTAGTTATTCATTTGAGCATGTAGCATTAGTTATAGATTGTTTTGTGACTTATTGGATTGTTTGGAATCACAGTGTTTAATAAACATGCACAAGGATACCACACTGAGACATGTGAAAAACATACTAATAACAGCACTGCTCCGAGCTGCTGTCACTTGTGGCAGGAGACACTGCTTGGAACTCACTTCCTCTATGACAGGTTCTCGGAACTTCTGCTTCCAAGCTTCCACTTGACCCTTCAGGTTGTTGCCTCTTTCTCGAGCTTTTAACATCACCGATGATTAAGTGATTAGAAAGAGATGAAAAGGTGTGATCAATGGGTAACTTTTTTCAATTTAAAGCTGATAAAGGAAGAGTCTGCAGAAATAGATCAATCTTACAAGCATGAAGACCTAAATTTGGATTTCCAGCACCCATATAAAAACTTGGTACAGAGAGGCATGGGACTGTATGCCCACATCCATGATCAGTTAGATGGTAACAGCTCAGAGATAGGTGGATCCCTGGAACTTGCTGGCCAGGCATTCTAGCTGAATCAGCAATTCCTAGGTTTAGTGAGAGAATATCAACAAATAGGATGGAGAGAAACTGAGCAAATATCAGCTTCTTGTCTTCACACACATATATGCACACACTCATACATGTATGTATACACACTGTGTACACAGACTAAGATGTACACGCATGAACATGTACACACACACTAACATGTACACATGAGCATGTACACACACAGATGAGAGAGAGAGAGAGAGAGAGAGAGAGGGGGGGGAGAGGAGAGGGTGAGGAGAGGGAGGGAGAGAGAGAATGAGAGAATCCTGGAATCCTGAATGGTAGCATGCACTTATAACTCTAGCACTAAGGAGTCTGATACAGGAGGATTTCCACAAGTTTGTGTGTTTGCCGCCAAGCTGAGCTGCAGAAAAGAGAGCCCGCCACCTCACTGCTTACATTCATTAGAGTTTATTTAAGATAAGACAGTTATGAATCCCTCATGAACCAGTTGACTCTAAAGCATCCCTGCACCCTAAGATGTCACACAGGAGGTAGGCTTTAAATTCCTAGGCAGTACCTTTGCCTTTCCAACCCCTACTGTGGTCTTCAGATTTCTGGAGAGCTCATTTAAAAAAATTGTAATGTATTTTTTGAGGTTAAAAAGGTAGATTTCCCCCCTTCTAATTCAAAACATTCAAAGGCCTGAGTGACTACTGGTAGGCCATATTTTGACCTAGCTGTCTCATTTCCCCAAAGTACCTGCACTGACAGTTTACTTACTTTTCGTGGCTGTGATGCAACTACATGTGGCAAACACTACCTCAGCTTGTGGCCACAGTTACTTTAGCTATTTACATTTCCCCTTTCTAAATTAATAATGACAGCAATAACTATTACGATGCTTGAAATAATAAACTTGTTGATTTATTTACCTTCCACCGTGGATGCTGTATCTGATTGACTCAGTTACATAATTTGTTACAGTGCTAAGAACTCTAATTTCATTTTAATGTAGCCATAATTACTGCCCATGACTCAAGTTACTAGTATTGCTCCTGGGTTTCAGTTTGTATATCCAATGCAAGCATAAGGGAGTCAAGGGCTGAAGACCTCATTGTGGAATTCAGGGTGGGGAGACTGGTGGCTTGAAAAGAGGAACTCTCTTGTGTCATGGAAACTTTACCCGTGAGGGATGATTTCTCTAGTGTCTGAATAAAACGGCTGTTTCTAAAATTCTTCAACCTTTTACGCCGTTAGGTTGTACTATCATTTATGGAACTTTGGGCACCATTTTGCTTTGTTTGGGGTTTATGGTTTGGTTTTCTCTAGTGCAGCCTCCTTTACTTATATGTGTAGTATATGGGTGGTTTATCTCTAACTTCTACTTCTTTATTGTTTAACTATTTTTTAGTTTTCATAAAAGTATATATTGCACATTAATCTTATCATCCCGCCCCTGCCATGAAAGATGAGATAGCAGAGGTCGATCTGCAAGATCTACCTGATAGTGGTACCTGATACCTTTCAGTGAGTTTTATTAGAATACAGGGGCTCAAGACCTGATTGGGCCTCAGGATGTGAGGAGAATTAAATAGAAATAATTCAGGATGTAGGCTCTAAATACAAAGGGGCGTTAAATGAAGATGCTTCTCATGAAAGCATGGCCCTTCAGTAAGGAAGGTAGGGGAGAAAGGAAGAGTATCCATTAGACAGATGTGGGGAGTGAGGTGAGAGTTTGGGATGCCAGACACCACTTCAGAGAGCAGCCTTCATCTCTGAACCAAGTACCTCCCAAAGAAGAAAAGGGCTGACATTTCATCACCTTTAAGGGATGGTGGAATGTTTCACATCACGTAATTATGTAGCATGGGGTATATGACAGTCAGAGTGGAGGGGACAGGTACCATAAAATGAGAGCTGTGGAGTCACAGTTAGTACTGCTTCTTAACTCTGTCTCTTAGAGAGATACGGCAGAGTGTGGCCATATTCAGGTTGTGGCAGCTGCCCCTAAGGTGCAGGTCTGCGTTCTAACAGCTCTTACCTCCTCACCTTTCCAGTGTTTCATTCTAGCCCCTCCCATTTGCCCCCTCTTCCCTAAACATTTTCACTTCTTCTTTCTAATTATGTACAGATACGATTTTACAGCATGTGTCTTTCTGAGGGTGGCTTACTTTGCCATATATGAGCAACTGCAGTTGTGCTCATGCTCCTGTAAGTGGTATAATATGTTCTTGATGTCCAAAAAAAAAAACATCCTTTGCGTGTATGAATATTCTTGTGTGCATGTATCATTTATCTATTCTTGTTTGGGGCAACTGAGTTGAAAAAATACCCATACTGATTGCCAGAGTAGATGGGATGGTTTCAGGACTTGAGTACTATAGAAAAGTCTTTGATCATTTGGAGTTTTTTCTTTGTTGTTTTTTTCTGTTTGTTTGTTTTGTTTTTTTCCAGACAGGATTTCTCTGTGTAGCTTTGGAGCCTGTCCTAGCACTCATTCTGTAGGCCAGGCTGGCCTCGACCTCACAGAGATCTGTCTGCCTCTGCCTCCCAAGTGCTGGGATTAAAGGCATGGGCCACCATTGCCCAGCAAAGATTTATTTATTTATTTCATGTAAATAAGTGCTTTATCGGCACATATGCTTTTATGCCAGAAGAGAGCATCAGATCCTACTATAGATGGTTGTGAGTCACCATGTGGATACTTGGAATTGAACCCAGGTCCTCTGGAAGAGTGGCCAGTGCCCTTAACTACTGAGCCACCGCTCCAGCCTGGAGTTGATTTTTGTGCAGTATATAGGACAAGGGTTTAGTTTCACTCTTTTTCATGTAACTGTCCAATTTTGCCAGCACTTTCATTCAATGTGTATTTTGGATTATTTGTTAAAATATCAGGTGGTTGTAGCTGTGTGAGTTATGTGTAGTTCCTTAGTCTATTCAGTGCAGCCATATGTCTATTGCTACACCAGTATTATGCCCTCATGGCCCTGTAGTATAACTTAAATCAGCACGGTGAGACCTCTACTATATGGTGACAATTTAGGATTGCTTTGGATACATAGAGACACTTAAATAAATGCTCACCATTTTTAGTCATCAAAAATGCTAATTAAAACTACTTTAAGAGTTTATCTTACTCCAGTCAGAACAGCCGAGATCAATAAAACAAATGACAGTGTGGGCTGCCAAGTGTGAGAGGAAAGGGGAAAACTTATTCATTGCTAGTGGGAATGAAAACTTGTATAGGTACTATGGATGATCCTCAAGGAGTTGAGAATTGATCTACCAACACTTGGGCATATAATCAAAGAATTCTCCATCTTAACTACAGAAATTCTTGTTCATCCATGCTCATTCCTACTCTATTCATAATAGCCAGGAGTCAGAAACATCCTAATGTTCATGAATGGATGGATGGATGGATAATGAAAATGAGGTACATGACCATGATGGAATATTATTTAGCAGTAAAGAAAAATAAAATCGTGACATTCAGAGGCAAAAAAATATCTTGAGTGAGGTAGTCTATACTAAAAATGATAAATGTTGTGTGTTTTATATGCAGATGTTACCATTTAAGCTTTAGATATGTGTTTTTTAATCTGAATAATCACAGAGGTTAGGTAGCTAGAAAGAGACCAGGAGGGAGCAGGGGAATCTGATAATGAAGGAGAAAATAAAACACAGTGTTATAATTCCATGAATGGGAAACTAGAATAGGAGGATTAAATGGGAAGAGTCATGGGAGGGCAGGATATAAGGGAGACTACGGGAGGGAGAGACAACCGACATTAGATGCCTTTTGGAAAGACATATGGAAACAAACTACAGCAGAAGCTGTCTAAAACATATGCACATATAAAATGAATTTAAATGGAGTCAGCATATGGGGAAGACAATGGCCCTACTAGACATCTTATGCCACCAAGTAAAAACCCTCCAGTGTCAGAGATGAGTTACGTCTTGTTGAGCCATTAGCCAAATGGTTCCCATAGATTCCTTCAAACTCCACAGGCTGTTGCTGATACTATCAGTTACTTTGAAAAATCTAAAGATATAGGGCCTTTTTGCTGAAGAGAACACTTCCTTATTTCATGAGAAATGGAGAAATTAAGCTGGTGCCCAGCTAAAAGCTTCACCCCTACTGACTAGCATTCAGAGTCCTGGAAGATGCTCTGTCCACTACTGAAGAAGGAGATGATATCAATAAACAATATCACCCAGATACAAGCTCTGCAACCTATATCAGTATCCTGCATGTAAGATATACTGGTACAGTAATGGTACAAATGTTATGGGGGTGATCAAACACTTCTCATTGGATAAAGGCCTACTCCATGACCTGACACTGCTAAAGCAGTCAAAAAAAACCTGAGATTGCATAGGTCATGGACTCTAGGGGAAAAAAATCCTACCATTATTCTGCTAGAGGAACACAGCAATAAATTGACTCCTAATGACACACTGCTATATCCTTAGATCAGAGCATTGCTTAACCCTCCTCAGAGAAGCTTCCTCTTGTAGAAGATGGGAATTACCATAAATACCCACTGCTGGACAATGTGTGGAGCGTGAGAAACTTCAGAGCATTTGGCCCATAATGGACGTCTCTATCAAACCTCTCCCTCAAGGTTCAGGTATCTATGGAGAAGAGAAGGCAGAAAGACTGTAAGAGTCCATAGTGGTAGGTGACAGCATGTTCAAGACCTGCGCAGGTTCAGACCAGAAAAAAAATCCCAGTACTGAGACGGGGAAGTAAACACAAAATTCTACCACTAACCAAGAAGCCATTTGCAATAGAAACCTTCTAGAAAAGGGAAAAATCAGTTTCTTCCAATAGAATATCACAGGAATATCAACCACTCTATTTTTTTTTTGTTGTTCTTGCAGGTGGTTGGTTTTTTTTTTTTCTTTTCTTTGTTACTTTGATTTTCATGTTTTTTGTTTTATTTTTATTTTTGGGAGAGAGAGAGAGAGAGAGAGAGAGAGAGAGAGAGAGAGAGAGAGAGAGAGAGAGAGAGAGAGAGAGAGAGAATGAAGTTGGGTGAGGAGGAAGGAAAGGGTTTGGGAGGGAAGGTATATCCTCAAATCTATTCTATGGAAAAATTAAAGAAAAAACATTTGTTAACAAGTGCTTTTTGTTTTTTGCTTTTGTTTTTTGCAGTGCTAGTGACTGAACCCAAGTCCTTGTACCTGCAAAGTATGTAAGTACCCTAACATTGACCTGTGCTCAAGTTTTAATACCCTCCCTCGATACTGTGCATGGCAGGAGAATCCAGGCTTCTGAGTGCAGGTGAAAACTGGAACATCTGGAGCTTCCTTTTTATTTATTGGCTGTTTGCTGGAGGATGTTGCCCGATAGCCCATTTAGTAACAAAGGGACATTCAAGCATGTGGTGGTAGGCTAACATAAAAACTGAGGTCTTCTGCCGAAACCAGCAACAACTTGGCAGCTACTCGGGAAAGCTGGAGATTGAGGAGGAATGGAGTTCCTTTGTCTATGGACTATAGCTTCTTGTGAAATCTCAAGCCCAAGCCGCTTGGCGAGGCTGCTCCCAAAAGCCCTGGAGCAGATGTTAGGAAGGTAGTTAAGTAATTCTTAAGAGTCACCGAGTTTGGGGATAATTTGTTTTCCTCTATTAGAGTACTGTCTACAAACTGAAAGGTGAAAATAAAAAAAATTGCAGCTGGCAGGATGGCACACGCGTGTGATCCCAGCACGCTGGCTGCAGAGGCAGGACAATCCAGGAGGTCAAGGTCAACCTGGGCTACGTGAACTCTGACTCAAAAAAGAGGTAAATAAACAGTATCTTAATAACTATATACTAATTTCTGAAAACCCATGTTAGTAATTTTCACATCACAATTGCTTCATATTTCATGGGCTAAAGTTGGTCATAAAAGTAAAAAAGTGAACTCAATTCTTAGGGAAGCACAAACACAATTCCCACTTGAAAAAAAAAGTATAACCCAGTGTTGGATAATCCTGTAATCTTGGTACCAGGGAGGCTGAGGCAAGAAGATCATGAATGTGATGGGCCCCATGGTGAGTTCAAATCCAGCCTGAACTACTAGGTGAGACTGTATGTTAATAACAAAATAAAGTAAAAAAAAAAGAAAAATGCAAGTCAAGTTTTATTATAGGTCCTTAATAAAAATTAATTTATAATTGCTTCAGAGCATAATCCTATAATTTATTTTGTTGGGTTTTTTTGCTATTTTCTCTTCTTATGATATTATTAAAATATAAAAAATACAAAATAATTCAATTTTATTTATTTACTTATTTTATACCTTTGCATGTGCCTGCCTTTGTGTATGTATCCCTCGTATATGCCTTGTGTCTACTAAATCCAGAATGGAGAATCAGATACCCTGGAACTCATGTTACAGACAGTTGTGAGAACCAGGTAGGAGCTGGAAACAGAACCCAGGTCCTTTGCAAGATTAGCATGTGCTCTGAACCACTCAGCCATGTTTCCAGTTTACAAAAGAATTTTAATCTATTGCACATGGGTAGAATTACTTACATATAGGTAATACACACTTACTATGTAATATAATAATCTGAATTATAATGAATCTCTTTAAACACTTGTAGAAGTGTATACAGAAGACTGACCCTATCTTAGACTCTTCTAGTCTGTCTCCTCCCTGCAAGATGCCCATCAAACCTGTGTGCATAAGGAAACATCAGAATGTGGATACTGCAGGGATGTATAGTTTTCTAAAGGTCCTGGGTTATAGCCAGCTTCATATTTGTAATAAAGCATCTTTCAGATGGACACTGGACATAGAAAGTGGCTTAAAGATTCTTTTTGATCTTAGAAACACCACACATCTAGATTACTATTCATTTTAGTTTCAATTGACTGCTGGAGAAATGTGGTGGTTTGAATGAGAACAGCTCCCACAGGCTCATGTTTGAATGCTTAGCCCCTAGTTGGTAGAACTGCTTGGGAAGGATTAATAGGTGTGCTCCTGCTGGAGTGGGTGTGTCACTGGGGGTGGGCTTTGAGGTTTTCAAAAGCCCATGGTAGACCCAGCCACCGTCTCCTTCTCTGCCTACAACTTTGAATCAAAGGTGAGCTCTCAGATAATTCTTCAGTGCCATGCCTACCTGCTTGCCGCCATGTTCCCTGCCATGATGGTCATGGACTCACCCACCCCCTGAAACTGTAATCCATCCTCCAATTAAATGCTACCTTTAAAAGTTGCCTTGGTCAGAGTGTCTCTTCATAGCAATAGAACAGTAACTAAGGGAACAAATATAAATAAAACAGTTTTGAAAGTAAATTACTTAAACATCCACAGGATCAATATGAACCATGAAAGAATAATCATCTAACATATTTGTATTGAAACACTCCCACAAAACTGTGTTAATAGTGGCAATATTTTTGCTGGGTCAGTATTCCTTTAGACGGCTTATTTTAATATACTACATGTGCATAATAGGGGAGAGTTAGCCATAAGAGAAAAACAAGCAGTCCTTCTGAAAAGTGACAGCAAAGCCCCGAAGAGGAAGTTGAAGAAGTAGTTTGGGGATACAGTCTGAGCTCAGTGTTGGAGAATAGTCTTGAATGTGAATGGCCCAGGCTCCCTCCTAGTGATGCAAAGTATCCAAGCAAACCAAGGAAAAAGAACCACCACAGTCAACATTAGTGTTTCGAAAAATAAAATAGATTAAGAGATCAGGGTTAGCAAGGAGAGTGGGGAAAATGAAATTTATTGATTTCTGTTCTTGAGGGTGGTGCTCAGGAGGATGAACGTGTTATTCGTAGATCCAAGTGTCTGTATGGGTCCCCACAGCTTCAGTATTGGGTGATGACTGCAGTGTGGCCTCTGGAGACCTCCTTCGGGATTTGAGCTGTTGTTCAGCCTCATCTGTAACCCAGGAAAGGTAAGAAACACACATGCAAACTGCAACGCCATCTCAGTCAGGGAGGGATGCTCTTACCAAAGACCTAAGGTAACAAGACAGGAGTGGACAGAGGAAACAGAAGTGCTGCAGACAGGACAGGTGGTGTGATTCACACAGGCACCATGGAACATAGTGTGGATATCTTCATAAAATAAAAAACAAAGCTACAATGTGACCCAGAAATACCACAGGAATTCAATGAAAATTAAATTAGTATGTTAAAGGGACCCCTGAAACTGTGAAGATGGATCAGTGTTTAGGAACATCTACTGATCTTGCAGAGGACCCACGTTCAATTCCTGCCAAGTACACCAATTAGCATTAACTCCAGCTCCAGGGCATTCCATAGCCTCTTTAGTCTCCATGAACAGCCACACACACCTGCACATACACACGCAGAGATACAAAATGAAACACACAATTAAATGTGAAAGCAAAACCTTTAAAAGATATCTGGAATATTTTATTTTATTTTTTATTTAAATTAGAAACAAGCTTGCTTCACACGTCAATCCCAACTCCCTTTCTCTCTCCTCTCCCTTGCCCCCACTAACCTCCCCCAGCCCCCCACCCAGTCCTCACTCTGCTCCCCAGGGAAAGTGAGGCCCTCAATGGAGTATATCCAAAGTCTGTCTTATCATCCTGGGCAGGGCCTAGGCCCTCTCCCATGTGTCCAGGCTGACAGAGCATCCCTCCATGTGGAATGGGCTCCCACAGTCCATTTGAATGCCAGGGATAAATACTGATCTATTGCCCAAGGCCCCAAAGGCCTCCTCACTGACACCCAAGTTCAGGGTATCTGGATCAGCCATATGCTGGCCTCTCAGCTATCAGTCTGGGGTCCATGAGCTCCCTCTTGTTCAGGTCAGCTGTTTCTGTGAGTTTCACCAGCCTGGTCTTGACCCCTTTGCTTATCACTCCTCCCTCTCTGCAACTGTTTTCGACAAGTTCAGTTCAGTGTTTAGCTGTGGGTGTCTGCCTCTGCTTTCATCAGTCACTGGATGGAAGCTCTAGGATGGCATACAAGGTAGTCCACAATCTCATTATCGGGGAAGGGCATTTAAGGTAGCTTCTCCACTATTTCTTAGGTTGCCAGTTGGTGTCATCCTTGTAGATATCTGGAAATCACACTAGTGCCAGATCTCTTCTCAAACCTATAATGGCTCTCTCTATTATGGTATCTCTCATCCTGCTCTCCTCTATTCTTTCCCTCACTCAACCTTCTTACTCTTCCATGTCCTCCTCTCCCCTCCTTATCTCCCCTCTCTTTCTACTAGCTCCCTCTCCCCTCCCCCATGCTCCCATTCCCCTCAGTAGATCCTGTCCCATTCTCCTTCTCTGGGGTACTATGCATATCTCTCTTAGGGTCCTCCCTATTTCCCAGACTCTCTGGTGGTAGGATTGCAGGCTGGCACTGCCCTGTTGCATGCCTAAAATCCATAAGTGAGTGAATTGTGTTTGTCTTTTTGTGACTGGGTTACCTCACTCAGGATGGTTTCTTCTAGTGCTATACATTTGCCGGCAAATTTCAGGATTCCATTGGTTTTTTTTTCCACTGAGTAGTACTCCATGTAAATATACCACATTTTCTGTATCCATTCTTCAGTTGAGGCGCATCTAGGTTGCTTCCAGGTTCTGGCTATCACAAATAATGCTGCTATGAACATAGTGGAACAGGGGAAAAGATATTCACTAACCCCACATCTTACAGAGTGCTGATCAACAATTAATACATGGGACCTCCTGAAACTGAGAAGCTTCTGTAAGCAAAAGGACACAGTCAACAAGACAAAAAGGCAGCCAACATAGTGGGAAAAGATATTTACTAACCCCACATCTGACAGAGGGCTGATCTCCAAAATTTACAAAGAACGCAAGAAGCAAGTCTCCAAAACACCAAAGGATCCAATCAAAAAGTGGGGTAGAGAACTAAATAGAGAATTCTCAGTAGAGGAGTCGAAAGTGGCTGAGAGATGCTTGAGAAAATGCTCAACATCCCTAGCCATCAGGGAAATGCAAATCAAAAAAGCTCTGAAATACCATCTTACTCCTGTCAGAGTGGCTAAAATAAAAAACACCAATGACAGTTTATGCTGGAGAGGATGTGGAGAAAGGGGAACACTCCTCCACTGATGGTTGGAGTGCCAACTGGTACACCCACTTTGGAAATCAGTATGGATATTCCTCAGGAAATTGGGAATCAGTCTACCACAAAGTCCAGCAATTCCACTCTTAGTCATATACCCAAAAGATGCCCACTCATGCAACAAGGACATCTGGCATCTTAACTTTGCTGCAGCACCTTTCACAACAGCCAAGGGAAGGCAGCAAATAGGACCTGCCGACTGGCACTCAGATAAAGGCAATATGGGACACATATGTGGTGGAAGGCAATTTAGTCATAAAAAGAATGAAACCTTGGGAGTGGCAACGGTGTGGGTGGGACTAGAAACCATTACATAAGTCATTACATAAGTGAAATAAGCCAAGCACAAGACATACCACATGATCTCATGCATCATCAGACTCTAGACTGTTGGTATGGAGGTTGAATACAGGATGGCTATTACTAGACGCTGGGACCAGCCAGAGTGGGGAAAGGATGGATAAAGGCAATCAATAGTTCTTGATATCACAGGTAGAAAGGAACAGGAAGCTCTGGTGAATTTAGTAAGATGACTACAGACGTTATGTTTAAAAGTGCACTTTACAGTTGAAAAGCTCAATGAGAGTTGAAGTAGACATCACAAAGAGGTCACAAATGAGATGGACTCATTTAGCCCTCTTCAAACTATGCAATGTGTACAAGCATGAATACTGAGATAATCCCTTAGTAGTCATAACTTTTTTGTTCCTTTGCGTCAGTGACAATAAATTTAATTTAAATACAAATTCTGGTTCAAGAATTGAGGATTGGGGATACAGCTCATTGTTGGGACACACAGGCCTGGCATGTGCAGGGCCCTTGGTTCTCCCCACTTGCTGAGAGTAGGCCACAGCAGACAAAACCAAAACACAGAAACTGAAAAGAATTGAATCTCTTAAGACTATTAACAGACAGAATATGATGAAATTCACAGAGGCCTTTCTTGTCTCAGGGACTACACACATCCTAAGCCATCTGTTAATTGAGCAACTACTTGTGTTACAGCATCACTGTGCTATTAATGATGGGACAAGAGATGAGGTCACAAGGAACAAAATAGAATGGAACAACTTCTGGGGTTATTATTTTTATTTTTGTTTTGTTTTTGAGAGAGACTCTTGCCATACAGTCCTGGCTGATCTACTACGTACTATGTATTCCAGACAACTACGTGGCCTTCAGATTATAGGCTGGTCTTCCCAGGTTTAAAAAAAAGGGGTTATGCTGCTGCAGATACAGGGGACTCAGTGTACAACAAAATCAACCCCTGGAACTGAGTAGCTGCCTTGGGGAATGGTGAACAGGTCAGGACCCAGACGCCTCCTCAGGGGACAGGAGGGGAAACTCACTAAAAATAGAGAACACTAACGTTTCTTAGAACTTAAATTCACCAACTAAAGGAGTCTTCCTGTAAATTTAATAATATTAACAAGATGTTCTCTTTTTCATATCAGTGCTAATGACATTAGTGGATAATCTCCAGTGAGTATTTTAAGACTAGTAGCTGAGTGTATTTTGAAAGAGGAAATAGAAAATAGAAGTTTTAAATATTAAATAACACATATCTTAAGTTGGTAAACCTTTGAGTCCCCTGGGACCCATGCTAAACCCTATGCCCCTGGGAAGACAGTACCACAGATACCTAAGTTTCATGAGAAGCAGGCTCATGATGTAAGGGCGGGACCACAGAGGCCCACTTCTCTCTTCGCTTGAGGGGATGTCTGCTCATGCACAGATTTAGCTGTTTCACACAGTGAGATAAGAAGGGAGAGAGGATTAGTCTAGCCACAGAGCTCAATGGGCAAAATGCTGGCTATGCCAGCGTATGAACCTGAATTTCACGTTCACATGTCCAAATTTCATGTGAAATAAAAGGCCAATGCCTGTAACCCAAAACTGGGCAGAAAGATAGGTAGACAGCAGGGGATCGATGCAGTCAGTTGCAGCAATGAGCTCTATGATCAGAGAGAGATCCTGTCTCAAAAAAGTAAGACAGAGACGCAATTGAAGAAGACGCGTCATGTCAGTTTCTGGCATCCACACATGACCGGTTGATGAAACAGACGAGAGAGACAGAGATGACAGAGAGAGTCAGAGAGAGAACATCAGAGCAAAGCTCTCTGTATTTCTGCTTCTACAGCAGGTTAGAAAACAAAAGCTTCTTTCCCTCACTAGACTTGGGGGAGTTTGAACGGATAAATGCATCTAGGTTTTCACTCTAACCCATTCTTATTAGTCTTCCTGTTAGTTCTGAGTCACAAATAACCACAAGACAAGTGATTTTTTTAAATGGGCATTTCAGCATACACTCTTATCCATCCATCCATCATCCATCCATCCATCTATCATCTACCTATTATTATCTATCTATCTGTCATCTATTTATCTATCATCTGTATATCTTTTATTGTTTCTCAGTTTTCTGTGTATAGTCCTGCCTGTCTGTAGACCAGGCTGTTCTCGAACTCAGAGATTCATCTGCCTCTGCTTCCTGAGTGCTGGGATTAATGGTGTGCATCACCACCACCTGGCCAGGAAAAGTGATTTAAAGCAGCATTCCTGCTTCCTAGTATTGGAAGTTGGGAGCCCAAAGCCATGACCTTTCGTAGGCTATACTGTCTCTGAATGGTCTAGGACAGGTCTCTTCCTCACCTGGTTTTCGAGCTGCATCTGTCCATGCATGTCCTCAGATAGCCTTCTCCCTCCATGTGTATCTATACCCCAGTATGAACTTTTAAAGAGAATCCCATCACATCACATCACATTGGGTAGGTCATGTTTTGGGGGATGCCCTTCAATGCACAGTGTACTCTAAGCATCGAGATGATGATTCGGCTCACACAGAACTTGACATTTACAGATGTTTACAGAAGTGCTTTAAATCCTGGGCAGGGGCTTCATGTCTCCTGGTTGGGCTTGAAGGAACATCACTCATGTGCTTCCTGTCTTCAGGTTTAAGTAGCTTCCCTATGCTTCACATAGCTGAGTGTCATAATTAGGACCAGGCCAGCTAGCCCTCATAGGAGACAGAAAAACTATTCTGTCACACATTTCCCTTCACCCAGGCAAGCCATCCATGTCAGATTTACGTGGTGGTGTGTGCGGTGCTCGCTTCTGAAGTAAGACAACAGCAAGTCTCACCTCACTCTCTTCCTTACACTGCCTTCTCCAGTACGATCAGGTGTGCCTTCATCTTCCAATGCTGTCACAGTCCTGCATAGGTACCTTCTCAACCCTGTGATTCACTGTGAGGAAAGACATGGCAGACCAGTGTCTAAGCCAAGCAGTGGATGACAGTGGACGTCCCAGTGAAGGCACAGGTGACCTAGATAAAGGTCAGAGTCCCCGAGAATGAATGAGGTGAGAAGTGGTAAGTGATAAGGCCAGAGAGAGGTTCAGGGTGGGAGGTGTGGAAAGCTTGAATGGCCTGGTAAGGTAATTCATTGTAGGTGCTGTGGGAAACTCACCACAAATTCTAAACAGAGGCAACATCCTTTGCTGAGTTCTCTTTCCTACTGTGTGTGTGCGCGCGCGCGCGGGGGGGGGGAGGGAAGGGAAGTGGGGAGGTCACAGCTCTATCTGTCCTCTGGAAATGGTTTCCAGTTCTTGTTCTAGCACAGATTTCCAATGTTTTCCTTTCACATGCATATAATAGATAGATTTCTGTGGACTATGTATTCTTCCGTACACACTATGCATGAGTATGACCTCTTCAAAGAAAGCCTGTGCTTTTCCAGGACATGGTCTGTGTCTGGATGACTCTGATGGGGAGGGGACACCACAGTTATAGACACACTAAGAACTTAACAATGAAGTCAATAAAAACAAGTATGTGTTTTAAGATGTGTAGGACCTAGTATGAATTTTAAAATTGCAACTTTCACCCAAAAGTTGGTGTACAAGCTGATATAGTTCAGTAATCAGTTGCAGAGTGAGCATGTGTGAGGTTCTGAGTGTTATGAGAGGTTCTTGCCCAGCTGTTCCTGTGGTCCTTGAGTCCCAAATAAACACACGGATGCTATAGTAGTTATAAAACTATTGGCCGGTAGCTTGGGCTTCTTATTGGGTAGCTCTATCTTAATTATTAACCTGTAACTACTAATCTAAGTATTTCCACGTGGTCTTATCTTACTGGAACATATACACAGATGGACACACCCCATCATCTGAGTTCCCTCCCTGGTGTTGGGGAGAGAGTAGTGAGTTGGTTCTCAGTGGTATCATTATTACTACTACTATTTTTTTTGCTGTGGTTTGTTTGTTTCTTTGTTTTGTTTTGAGATGGAGTCTGGCATGGAATTCACTATGTAGTGGAGGGTGACCCTGAACTCTTGTTCCTCCTCCTTCCACTTCCTGAATGCTGAGATCACAGACATACATCAATGTGTCTGGTTCCTGGTGTCCAGTGATTTAAGGAGAAAAACCATGTTTGTGGTTTCCTGGTTATTTACAGTGAATTAGAACTGATGTTGCCTAGAAATTCATACACAATTATGAATGGCTTTTAAAAATGCATCTTTGCAAGTATGCTGGTACCCTCCCTGTGTGCATAAACTGACTTTCTAAATTGATTCGTTTCCCAATCAGGTAGGGAGAGCAAAGTAATGGCCACCCTGTCTTTTCTCTCAATTGCAGCCAGGTCCTACAAAGTCGGGTGTTAAATTATGAGTTATTCTGAATTGGTATCAAAAGAAATGCCACCATCTTTCTAATAGAGGAGATCACATCAAGGTGATGTTTTTAGTGACCTGAAATCTGCAGTCAGTGTTTGAAAACCCGCACAGGGTTCCCCACTCACTTGCACTGACTTACACGCACTCGTCTCCTGTCACTCACTTACACTGACTTACATACACTAGTCTCCTGTCACTCACTTGCACTGACTCACACGCACTAGTCTCCTGTCACTCACATGCACTGACTTACACACTAGTCTCCTTTCACTCACATGCACTGACTTACACACTAGTCTCCTGTCATTTGCACTGACTTACACGCACTAGTCTCCTGTCACTCACTTGCACTGACTCACACGCACTAGTCTCCTGTCACTCACTTGCACTGACTTACACACTAGTCTCCTTTCACTCACATGCACTGACTTACACACTAGTCTCCTGTCATTTGCACTGACTTACACGCACTAGTCTCCTGTCACTCACTTGCACTGACTCACACGCACTAGTCTCCTGTCACTCACTTGCACTGACTTACATGCACTAGTCTCCTGTCACTCTTGAACCACCTTACCATTCTTCTGTTTCCACAAACTCGCTGATTATTTTGTTTCTTAACTTATGTCCACTGTATACTTGCATGAGTCTTGTTTTGAACTTCCAGAAATGCATAAACAAGAAACCAGTATTAAATATAGAAAGCCATTTTTTAGAACGAAGCCTCTATACCAGAGTCCAAAAAACCAGGCTAAGAGTGAGAATTCAGTCACCAAGCTGAAATGAAGCTGTTTGTCTGACCTGACAAATTCATATTACAGAGCTCACATTCACATTTTCAAACAGGTCAGGTCCAGTGTGTGCTGTGATAGGGCTGCTTCTGCCTCTGCCACATCCTCACACAGAAGGAAAACCAGATGCAACCTGTCAGCCAAGCAACTGCCTTGTTAGTGTTCATCTCTCTGTCAACATCCTTACAGGGGACTGACTTTGGAATGACCCATCTGATTTAGGTTTTTTCCTTCCTCCTTACATCAGCTTTTCTGTGTCTAAAAAGAAATCAAAATCAGGGTCTTCCTCCAGTCCATCAGGACAGTTATTCTAGCTTATGGATTCTAAATGGGAAAGCAAAGCAATGAAGAGCACTCAGCTAGATTGCTGCAATTTTGTCATTTGACACTGGAAATAGTATCTACAATAGTGAGGCCATGCACATCATATCCTAAGTACATTTGGTTTGCCATCCATCTGGCCCAATTCACATTTTAGACATCAGACTGACATAATGTCAATGATCTCTCATATCTAGGAACCTTATCTTAATGGGTCTTTGATGACAGGTGGGTTTGATTGAAGCACATGGCAGCCTAGGACAGATGTGTTCAGCATATTAAAGTACAAATGGACATGAACAGGCCAGGTGTCTCTGGCTGCCAAGGAAATTAGGGAACAGAAATGGGTGGAGGAAAATGGGCTCATTTACAGTTCTATCAGCTGAGTGACTCTGTTGACTCCCTGCTGTGCCATTTATTTCTTAAGATTTCTTTTTATCTTAAATGAGATGCATGTGTTTCTCCATGTGTGGGTATGTGAAAGTGGGTCCTTATGGATGTCATCAGAAGGCATCAGGCACTCTGAAACTGGAGGTATAGGTGTATATGGTTTGGGTTACCTAATGTGGGTGCTAGGAAGCAAACTGTAGTCTTCTGCAATGAAAACCATGCAGAGCCATCTCTCCAGCCCCTCCACTATTTCTTTTTTATTTTAATTTATTTTTCAGTTTAAATTTAGATAAGAAACAAGATTGCTTCACAAGTCACTTCCAGGTCCCTCTCCCTTTCCCTCCCCTCCTCCTGTGCCCTCCCCCCAATCCCCCCATTATCCCCTCATTTCCCCAGGGAGGGTGAGGCCCTCCATGGGGGTGTCCATAGTCTGTCATTTCATATAGGGCAGGGCCTAGACCCTTCCCCAAGAGTTCAGGGTGAGAGTGCACCTCACATTGTTGGATGGGAGTCCAAAGTCCGTGTGTGTACTCGGGATGGGTACTGATCTACTGCCCAAGGCTCAATAGATTACCTAGGCCTCCTCACTGACACCCACATTCAGGGGGTCTTGATCAGTCCCATGCTTCTCCACTATTTCTTAAAATTTATAGGAAGCCACGAGACAAAGGCTAGAATTTATGTACTACACGTAGCAGTGAGACAGGTTAATTTGGGTGTGGTAAGGTATCCCAGCCCTGGGTTGCATGGATTCTCTGTTACAGAGATCGTTTTTTGCTCAATGTGAGCTAAAGAAGATGGGATCTTAACCATCTCCCACTTTTGAAAGAGGAAAGAGTTTTGGGGTTCTTTGTGGAACCTAAGATTGTCCTGGACCTGCCAGAGTTGTTTGTCCCTTGATTCCTTGTTTGGTTGATGCAGAGGAAGGTCCTCTGTACCTTTTCACTACAGGACAGCTCTACACTAAACAGTATACCAGTTTTGCAGGATGAAAAGGGCATGCATAGTCCACAAGTTCAAGGTGGGGCCAAGTGTCTCCCTGTATTATATTGCCTGTCCTGCTAAGGTGTCTGCATAGGATTAAAGTCATTGGTTCTTTAATAACTACATCTCACTTTAGAGGTTTTGGTGTTTGTTCCCTTGATATGGGTGCATTCCCATAAACACAATTTTCAGCCAGCACATTGGTTATAGTTATTAACCAAGTGTTATGAACCAGTGACTTTCTGTTTTTGAACTTCTATATGTGTACACACACACACATATACACACACATATAAATTCAGAAAATGAAAGTTTGAGTTTTAAAAAATAATCTATTGCTGGTCCTAAAGAGATTACTGTTCTTGCAGAGCACGTGGGTTAGGTCCCAGTACCCACATGGCAGCTCACAATCATCTGTAAACCCAAGTCAAGGTATCAAATGTCCACTTCTTCCTTCACAGTCACTAGGCATGCACATAGTACACATACATACATACATACATACAGGCAAAACATTCATATACATAAAAAACTCATTATTTTATTTCAGCAATTTTAGACAAATTAATTTTACTTACTCATACCACTGGTGTGTTTTTAAGTTGTAATTTTAAATTATTTTTGTCACCACTCAACATGATGGGTCTCCTTATGACATTTCCGTACACGTGTATCATTTTATATGGGTGCTTTTTCTCATATCTGCTCTCTGTTATCCTCCATGCCCTCCCTCGTTCTCTTGCTGGTTCACTTTCTCCTATAAAGTAGTCTCCACTCTCTGGGCATTGGTGGTGCACTCCTTTAATCCCAGCAATCAGGAGGCAGGGATGGGTGGATCTCTGTGTGTTCGAGGCCAGCCTGGTCTATAGAGCAAGTTCCAGGACAGCCTCCAAAGCAATACAGAGAAAACCTGTCTCAAAAAAAAAGCAAGCAAACAAACAAACAAAAACAAACAAAAATAGTGTCCACTCTACCTATGAGATTATAGATTCTTCAGATGAGTAGAAACATGTAATTTGTCTTTCTTTCCCACCCATTTCCTTATTTTTAGATGCCTTCCTTTCTACATAGTCTTCTTTTTACTTCATGCTACAGTGTGTGTGTGTGTGTGTGTGTGTGTGTGTGTGTGTGTATGTGTGTGTCCCAGTGTTCACACAGGAGAGACAGCACACAATTACTCTTATTAGTAATATGGGAGTGTGGAAGCAGAACTATGAACATCACATCCCCCCCCCACATAACCTCAACCAAGCGGTTTTTCAGTGCTGGCTTTGCAAACTTATTTTTATTTTATTTATTTATTTATTAAAGTGTCTCATCTCACTTTCCTCAGAAGGAGGGACAATGGAAGTTCCAGAGGCTCCAAGCAGTTTCTCCTGTGTTAATCTGCTAATTGGAAGTGGTCCCTCATACTTTCTTTTTTCACCATAAAAAGAGGAGCAATGATGAGGACTGAGAGAATGAAGGAGTGTGTGTGAGTGTGTGTGTGTGTGTGTGTGTACAAACACATGCAAGCAGGCACTCGTGTGGGTGTTACAGTTAAGTAAATGTTGGAAGAGGAAATTCAAGAGATGTCAAAATGTCTAAAAATGATGACAATGCACAGTGTAAAGTTGCCTCAGGTGGCCCTGACTGTAAAAGCAGAAGGGAAGATTACCCATGTAGATAAGGCTGAGCGTCATGGTGACATTGTGCAAGCGCCTTCCTGGAAGACAGTACTCTCAGTGGATGGATGTTGTGTGAGGTCCTAACCTGGGTCTGTCTAGGTCCTGTCTGGAGAAGATGGAGAACAATAGGGGGGTGGTCAGCATTGCAAGATGCAGCTTGAAAAACGTAGCTTTGTGCCTTTGGTTGTATCTATTTAAGTCACTTGTATCTTTCTACTACTATATTGTTGTATTAAATCATAAAGGTTTTTTGCAAATGGAAAAAGGCAGATTTCAAGCCACTTATTGCATAAAACATTTACTTGTTCGCAACCTAGAAAACTTGTATTTATTATTCAGTGATGATAAAATGGAGATTTACCACTCAAAGATAACTAGGAAAGTTTACATTTTTCTTTCACCTTGATGTATTAAAATAAATGAGTTGTTGGACACCTTTACACTTAAGAAAGACAAGCATGCTGATGTAGTGTGAGTGGATTGCCGTAACAATCTCAAGGTAAAGCCATGGGGTGAGTGAGTGAGTGAGTGAGTGTGTGTGTGTGTGTGTGTGTGTGTGTGTGTGTGTGCAGCATACATCTTGTGTGCTATGGTTGTCCCGTGTTTTTGTCATTTTGAACATTTTCTCTCATCTTGAAATTATTTAAAATAATTGTGACAACAGTTACCATTTATTTGAGACATCTATATTATTCCAGGGCCTTTACACATACTCTAAGTAATTTCTACAATGATCCTGATGGGTAACTCTGTCTCTACCTGCCCTTGATAACATGCAACTGTAAATGTTAGTGAGAGAGTTTGTGCCAAAATTCATAAGGCATTATTTTTAATATATATTTTTTACAGTGCCTTGGGGGAGATTGAAGCTTGGACCTTGGACAAGTCAGCTAACACTCCACCCTTCGGTTCTGTGCCCCAATTAAAATCTGTTTTAAAAAAAACCCTACTTCTAGGCCAAATGAGCAGAACTAATGAGTCCTGCTGCTCGTTCTCTTCCACTGAATTCACAAAAACAAACGTGTCAGAATCGGACGGTTCTCCAGAGACCTGGGGCAGCTTCATTGCCTTCCCCAGGTGCTTTATCATTAGAAGACCAAAGCACAAGTTGTGTGCTTGATAGTGCCATTTCAAAACATCTTGGCATGTAACTACTTCTTCAAGTTCCTGAAATTTCAAGCGTAAACACACTCTCTGCACTAAAAGGCTCTTTCTTCCCATAAGGCAAAGCGTCAATCATCCAGTCACCAATTATTTACACAGCACTTGGGAAGTGTTCTGCACACAGAGAATGCATTTCCTGAAGATCCTGATGCAATCATAGCCACATTTTGCCCTGCTGTCTTTATGGCAGTGTACATGATTTTGTCTTTTCTGTCTCAGGATTTTATAGTTTCCTAGCAGTAGCAAAACCTTTATGGGAATGATAATTGTTTGGTTGACTATTTCTAACATAAATATCTATCCATGAGCTACAAACTGAACAAGAAAGAATGTCCATGTATGCAGTTTAGGAAATCCAAGAATATTTTTAAATGAAGGCTATTCTTTGGGACAATTTCAGTAGACGAGGTGACACCATCTCCACATGTGCATTTAGGTGGACAGTGGGTGATGGGCAGGTAGGAATCAGCTTTTGTTTTAGAACTACGTGAGCAAAAACACATTCTCTTGCATTTCTGCTCATACGGCTTCATAATACCTGACTGCAATCATGCCACTGAAGCTTTTAGAATGAATACTTCCCTCAGTCTCTGTTGAGATGCTACCAAGTGTCTCCTTAACAACAGCAGGAAGAATCCTTTAGCTCATTCTCCAGAAGCTCCTGCCTTGGAAGGCCAGTTCCTCACTCACCTGGAACATCTTTCTGATGGCTTGGAGACAAATATATGAAAGAGGAATGGACTGAACGGTTTCGTAGTTTGCTTCCTTCCTGAAACGTGACTGGCATTTTGTTGATTTCTGTGACTCTGTGACACCACTCACAGTGTTTTCAAGGCCTGTTGATGTGCCTACCTGGGATGGATGAGGAACATGTCACAGCTATTGTCTTTCTACTGGATTTGGATTGTTTTCATCTGGACTGGCTCTGCTGCTTTTGCTGCTGTGGAAGACCTTCTGCCACTTTGATCCATCAACAAACACTGTTCTGCCACCTCTTAGGCTCTAACACATCCCAAAGAGGAAATGGTAGTGTGGCAGTTAATATTTGTTTTGAATGTAACCGGTTTTAAAATCACCTATGCAACTGCTCTGATTCCTAGCTGGCCTTGACATAGACCCCCCTCACACACACACCTTGCCATGTCTGCTCACCATTACTGGCACTAACGCTGCCACCAAAATAAACCTTCTTGCCTTTAAGTTGTTTCAGGCAGGTGTTTGCCACAGTGACAAGGAAAGTAACTGAATCAGGAACAGCCACGATGTCCCTCCTCGAAGTAAATCTTGTTGTCTCATCCTTCCCTCCCTCCCTCCCTCCCTCCCTCCCTCCCTCCCTCCCTCCCTCCCTCCCTCCCTCCCTTCCTTCCTTCCTTCATCATATTACAAAAAAGGCTTGGTACAGTGGCTAAAGAGCCTGAGAGCCAGCCAGATTGAAAGACCCTCTTGTGTAGGTAGCAGTTTCCTCCTTCACTGAAGCAATCCACTTCCCAGGGAGGTACCTTAAGGCAGAATATAAAACAACTCAAGATAGCTTCAGAAAGTCCCTGAAACCGACCAGATTCACTAGGCCCCTCCCTCTCAAAGTAAGCAATAAAGATGACTGAAAGTCACCTTCAGGAGGCAAGATGCAAAGGGACTCTGAGAACAGATCAGCTGCCTGGAAGAGGTTTAGACCAACTGAGTCCCTTGGAAAGGACAATTTCTATTTGAGGTTCCCACAAATATCAGCAACCAGAGGACCATAGAGGAGGAACAGCATCTATTGAGAGGACTAGAAATAAGAGAAGCTGTGTGGGAGTCACAGTCCAGTATGACAGATAAAACTAAAACTAGGAGTTAAAGAAAAGGTTCATACAGCGGGAACATCGAGACCGGTATGGACTTGCGGCTTTGCTGAACCCTTTGGTGTGGCAAGATCTTTATACAGTGGAAAAGGCTTTGGCAGAACTCAGTGACTTAGAGAGAATGTAAAGAGAGAAAGCATGTAGTGAAAGAGCAACCTAGAAGAGAGAAGTGAAGGCAAGCAAGAGATCTGTCTAGTTTATTAAAAGGCAAATATGGCAAGGTTTGTGTTGAGCTGGAGTTCCTAAATAAAACTTTTATAGAAAGTCAAATTATGCCTAAGGGGCTTCAGGAATGCTTTAAAGCCCAAGGAGCTGCTCACTGAAGACATCCATGATAGAACGTTACAGGTGGGGATGATCAAGCCTGTCCTGGGGGGAGGGGTGGTTAATTATTTTCCCAGAGCATTGAGGGTACATTTCTCCCCAGCAAAAGGTTATTCTAGGGGTGGAGATGGTTTGCCTAGGCAGGAACAGCCAGGCGTGGTGAATGGGGAGGCAGCACTGCCATGACGATCTGGGGCCTCTCTCACCCAGGGAGCCAGCAAGTAGAGCAGGGAAGAACCATGGAAGGAACATGTTCCCCCTGGGCCTTACATAGGTCTGAGAATATTACATCAGGCCCATAGAGCTCAGAATGGTTAGAGGAATGTGTGGAGGCTCCTTGGAAGAGCTCCAGGATATGGAAACATAACGGCTCAGAGAGAACGACCGAAGACTACAGAGAGATAATTAAGATACACCTCTCATCTATACTTCGTATTTGACCTTCGTCGACCTTGATGCAAATGGATAGAACCCTTCCATGCTGTATCAGACCTTGCTTATGTTTGACTTTAGTATCTTGTTAGTCATGAAGCTCTGGCATCACCTGACACTTTCCAAGAACAAATGACAACAGACTTTCAGAGTGTTTCACCGGGATGAATTTTGTAACCCCCTATTTGTTATGCGATGGCAGTCCAGGATGTTGTCTTGTTCTGCCCATCCTCTGCAAAAGGTATTATTATATAGATGACATAATGCTGAATTCTGAGGTTTTGCAGATCTGGAAAACCATTGGAGAGACATCTAGGCAAAATTGTACTTCCACCTACCTTATTATCTAACCTACTCAGGCTGGGATAATTGAAAACAAACAAACAAAAATCAAAAGGTACCCTGCATGTGTAGAAAAGGACACTCCTCAGAGGCCATAAAGCTACTGAATAAAAAAACCCAAAGCCAGGGTGGAGCTACCTCTTTATGAGCTGTTGGCCAGGGAAGCCCCTGAGGACCTACAAACCACAAAGGCTATTTGCTACTGCTGTTGGTTTTAATGCCAGAACTAGACAGTAAGATCCTATTGCTGTAAGATCACTCTGATTGTAGGACATGGAAAAAGTAAGTTGAGACTGAACTGGAAACTCTCACCCAGCTGCCTGGCTGTCATAGTGCCAGAACGTTGGGACATGCAGGCTGTGGAGAACAGTTACCAACATTCCTACTTGGTTATGGACTCTTTGCGCAAATACACTGACATGCCAGTTAGGATGTGCCTGCCTTTGTAATAGTGGCTCAGCTATCATAGGTAAAAAACAACAGCTTTCTGATGGGATTTAAGGAGCACTGGAAGAGGGAGTTCACATCTGATATTGTAACCCAGGACAAAAAAAAATCCGTGACTGGGAGGTCATTGCCAATGGGGAAGCAACTTCCATAGTTTTCATAGATGGATAGGATGTGCCTATCTAATCACCCCTTAAATATGTATGTTTATGCCCCACTGATCACCACTGTTGTCAGCCCCAACTCAAAACAGCTGGGGAAGCTCTGGAGAATAACTGATTGTTGCAGCGTGGTGGCCTAATTTTTAGCCTTAGGTATACATATACAGTTACACTCTCTAAGGCTCTGAAATGGAGCCAGCCCATCACTCAGGGAAACTCCTTAAGGCAGAAAGTAATCAGCTCAAAATAGCTTTAGGAAGTCCCTGAAACTGACCAGATTCACTAGACCCCTCTCTCCCAGAGAAGCAACAAAGACAGAAGACTCTGAGACCAGACCAGTTTTCTTTAAAAAGCAAAATCACCTACCAGCTGAGCTTCCTAGAAGAGGTTTAGATGAACTGAGTCTCTGGGAAAGGGAATCTATCTGCTGATCTGCCTACAGGCTGGGCATCATGCTACAGCTCCCCACTTTGTGAGCTGTCACCATGCTCAGGGTATTTTTGGTGCTGAAGCTGTCTTTGAGTCATTTCATGCCCTTTAACTCCTCACTTGTATCCCAGAGAGTACTGAGTATTCCCCCCAAAATATTTCACCTTGGTCTGTCATGGGCTCCCTTTCCAGGGTTAGTAGGTGTGTGTGTGTGTGTGTGTGTGTGTGTGTGTGTGTGTGTGTGTGTGTTGAGTCTTCCCAGGAAGTTTTGTTATACAACACTCCCCATGGAAGGAGACTTGAACTTTGGCATATGAAAGAAATGTGATCACATTTCCAGGGCGGGACTGGAGGTTTTGTGTAGGTGGCACTGAGGTGACCCCGCCCTCGTGCTGAGTGTGCCACTGCTGTAGATGTAAAAACTTCACAAGGTAATTCTACGTCCCAGTTAGCGCCACCCCTGTGAAGCCGTTCTTGCTGCCGCCATTGTGTGGCATCTATGTTTCTCCAAGTCTCCCGTGACCATGGTCCTGTGCTGTGTTTGCTCTATTCCTCTTTCCAATGTGCTGTTGTAATTTCGGGAGGAAAATAAGGTTAAGGTTTTGTAACATCTATCACATGAGACATGGATTTAGGGTAGGATGTGGAAGAAGAGCTTAAGCCATTTCCTCCACGTTTAGGGAAAGTGACTTGTCATACCTTCTGCACTGACTGGGAAGCATCACTCTCTGTGAAGATTTACTGAATCCTGTTGTATTCCACACATCTTTTTCTACTTAAATAGGTTCACATTCTCTTTGGGGATCTTATCAATTAGTGGGAAACAAGTAGTAAAAAAGTAAATGTAACTACGTAGAATAAGGAAGTGGTCATTACACACTGCAGACAGCCAGAAAGCATTCTTTAAGGACAGCGATAACAACAGTAAAACCCTTCTGCTAGAAACTTTCTAAATATTGACTTCACAGATTCAATAACAGTGCTGTACTGGAAACTGAACACAGGGCTTCTATTGAACCCGTACTAGGAGACACTCTACCATTGATCTACATCCCAGCCTTTACAAATTTTTATTTTTATTATTACTATTTTTAAAAATGGATGATTCAAAGTCTTGCTAAAGTCTCCAAGTAGGCTTGAACTTGTGATCCTCCCACCTAAGCCTTCCGAGCAGCCAAGCTTGCACAAGGTCTGGCTTATTTCAACTTCATAACAAAACTTTTAATGACTTGATAAGCGCCTCTGTAACAAGCACAACAGGATGTTAAACAACAGTGAGAGATCAAAAGGGGTTTGGGCTGTGCAGTTTCCCACAGCACCTTTCTGTGATGTGCAGGTCCTCCTGTGATTGCATTCTCGAGTTGTCTTTTCTCTGTGCATGGACTTCTCTCCTAACATCATAAACGTACATGCTGTACTCCATCAGGCACTCCCCTCCATCCTGCCGACCCCCTTTCACTGGTCTTCTCCACACCAGGCATATTCCGAAGTGTGGGGTAGAGTCTCACACGTGAATCTAGAGATGGGGCAATCTTTGCCTGTAACAAATAATACATTCATTGTCTTCCCAGATGAGATGCCAGGTGGTAAAATAACTTAAAAGAGATTCAAGTACCAAGGTCTGTGTGTTTAGTCATTATGCTCACAGTTAACAAGACTATCAACTACATAATTGTCACAGCTGTCACAATTGTGTAGTTTGGTCTTTTGTGGGGCCCCTGGCAGTAGGACCATGTTCATTGTCGTTCTCTTCATAATAGCCAGAAATTCAAACAGCCTAGATGTCTATCAACAGATGCATAGAGGAAGAAATTATGGTACATTTACACAGTGGAATATTACTCAGTTGAAGAAAATGAAATCCATAGGTAAATGGGTGGAGCTAGGGAAAAAATTATCCTGGGTGAGGTAACCCAAACACCAAAGCAGAAATATGGTATGTACCCACAAGTAACTCACCTTATAAATAGACTACATTTATTATAAGTTCCACTTTCAAAAATATAAGCAATACAACAAACACAGGAGTAGACAAAAGTCTTGTCAAATGTCATATAATATATGCCTTAGTTTTCTTAGCACTGTGTCATTTTCCCTATTCTTCCCAGACACTATACTAGGTATGCACCTATGTTAGTATTTGTTAGTGTTAATTTTATTATAGGGCAATGACAAATTTTGAGACACTTTGTAATGTCATGATTGTATACACTTTTGTCTAACTGTTCCAAAGGATGTACAATCTATGATATGATTGGTGTACTGCTTTGTTCTTTTTCTTATGTTTTCAGTCTGAGATAAAGGAACCTGTTTGATCTGGTTTAATCTGAAACTCAGCAATTTAACTTAGCTATACAGAGAATAGTTTTTTCTTTTCTTTTTAATAAAACTTAAAGGCATGTGTTTTGTTATTATGTGTTTCTGTCCAGTGCTAATTTCTATCAATCTAAGTTTGCAACCTCTGTTGGTAATCTTTATCGGTTGCTGTCTCCCCAAGCACTTCATCTGTTTTCTCAATTGTGTGGCTTAATAAGAAAGAGAGATTTGTTTTCCAATTTCTATCACTTACCAAGGGGAGCAGGGCTCATAGGGAAACAACTTCCTCAATACCTTGCTGTGTTTATTTGTTTTAATCAAGAACATGAATTGATTTCTATCAGTTCCAACATGTTCAAGGTCAAAGCACCAGTAGTTTTGGTGAGGGCTTCTTTCTTCTTCCTAGATGAGAGCCCTGAATATGGAATTCCATGAGAGAAGGACAGAATTCTCACATGCACAAGGCAGAAGGGTTTTGCCCTCTTTGGCAAAGCCTTTCACCAAGCCCCTACATAGTGGCTCCTTGGGTATAGTCCGGGCTGGTCATAAATCAATCATCCTATTGCATTATATTTTTCAGCATCATGTGCCATAGTGGCTGGCCAAAGTCTTGCTTTAAAAGAAACTTCCTTTTAGAGGGTCAAAAAGAAACAGTGAGTTACAGTGTTGCTTCACCTGTGTCACACAGAGGTTGCTGCAGCTAGCTAAGTGTTTGGTCTCAAATGTTCCAGGTTCCTCCCTCCCTCAGAGAACTGAAACTAATGATTCACTACATTGTGTCCAGCAGGCCCTGCAGAACTCTGAGCATATTAGCCAGGGAGGAGGGTGGCTTGGAACAGGAGAAGCATCATTAGCTATGCAGACCCCCAACACTGAATGCCAAGTGCCCACACAGAGCACAGGCCCTATGGTTATTGGTATGAGTGAGAGGACAAGATGGGCTGGCAGGACAGCATAGCCACACCCAGGACAACACAGCCACACCTTACAGAGCAGAACAAACACAACATTTATACACTATTTTCTTTTTTTATTGCAGGGGTCTTATGCTACAACCCAGGCTTGCCTTGAACTTGCTTCCCTGCCACCTCAGTTTCCCGGATGCTGAATTTTAAGTGCGTGCCCCCACCTCAGTTTCCCGGATGCTGAATTTTAAGTGCGTGCCACCACGCTCAGAAGGATTTATGAACTCTTTAGCAGTATATGTGACTACTCCAAAGTAGATTCACTGAAGGTGAGAAAGTTCATCTATAACCAAAGATTCGATAAATTAATAAGCTAATGCAAATGAATACAAACTCACAAATCAAGTCTGCCATGCATGCTTTCTTTTGCTTTGTGGTTCTGGACATCCAATCAAAGCATGCTAAACAAGTGTCTATCACTAAACTATATCCCTAGTTTACCATTTACCCTGAGAAATGATTGCATTCCCTAGATGGTTATGATATTACTGGCTTTGTTGCTGTTTTGTCGTTTCTTGATGCAGGTTCCCACACCGTAGTTTTCTCAGGCTGGCCTGGAACTCAGTACTGTGGCCCATGCTGGTCTTGAACCTTCCTGCTGCAGCCTCCTAAGTGCCAGCATCTCCGGCGTGCACCACGGGAGCTTGTAGCCATAAGGCAACTGTAAACACTACCTTTGTCTGGATCACAGGGGTACACCACCACACTTCATGCCACTCAAAAGTACGAAGTATGGTTTGAGATGTCCTTCAAACAGCACTTACTCTCAAAACCTCTAGCTTTCTCTCAGTGCTGGGCTTGAACTTTGCTTCCCACTGTGGGTATCAGACCAGCCGAATAAAACAGATTCCCCATCCATCCATCTTATACAGGCAAAGCACTGCTTGGAAACCCCCTACCAGACAGACTCTGCTTATTGAGCTATGCTTAAGTCATTTAAAATTCCAAATGTTGATAGCGTGGTTGAGAGATGACACAATTTTGCTCTAACCAGTTAGGAAGACTTAAATTTTCCTACTGTCGAGAAAACCTCTTGGCAGGCAAAAGCTCAAGTTGAGCTCTGAGTTATATTGTTAAATAGCCTGATTGAGTAATATGTGGTGTGTGTGTGTGTGTGTGTGTGTGTGTGTGTGTGTGTGTTTGGAGGGTATGAGGAACAAGGTCTCTTGCTATGCAGTCCTGACGGGCTTCTACCTGAACTTGCAGCCATCTTCCTGCCTCATCCTCCCACATTCTGGGATTACAGATGTGTGCTACCAGGCCTATTTTTAAGCAGGGTAATTTTCAGAATCAAAATGCTAAATGCTAGCCATATAAACATATATAAGAAGTTGTAGTAAGTTTCCCCTTTCTTGTTTCACATAGAAGTGGGTCTGAGCTGCTTCACTGGGTGGGGATGTGTGATGTTGGGTTAAAGGAAGCAAACCCTTGCTAGTGTTGGTGGGAGAGGTTCTGGGGACAGCTCTCACAAAGCTGCTCAGAGTCTTGAACCCACATCTCTGAGCACAAATTCACAGGACGGCCCCAACTTTGACCAGAATGACAACTGAGTCTTGTATTTCCTGTATCTCAGCTAGACACTCCTGACTCAGTGATACCAGAGACGGGGCCAGCCCATAACTGACTGGACCGAATCTCCTGCCAGTTAATTTAATGAAAATAGACAATGTTTGCAACCACTAAATGTCCTCTGAGATCTAATCTTGCTTCTAAGAGCTTTTTTTTTAAGTGTAGAAAAGTATGAAAATTCTTTAAAGTTTGTACAGTTAACTTGTGCCTTGAACAAATATTTACTGAAGGACTTCTAAGTGGCCAGCGTTTTATCTCAAATGCTAGGCTGGCAGGTATGCTGGTGCTTGCATCCTGGAGACAGGTAGATCAGGACATAGCCGTTAAGCACAATATGCTGGGGATGATGACAAGGAGAGGTCACAGGAGATAGAGGAGACTATTTTGCCCAAATGGAGAGAAAGTCCTACAGGATACTGCTCCTCAGGTCAGGCCTGGAGAGAACAGGCTATACATGAACACTGGAGGTAGGGTTGCATGGAGTTAAAGATGGGGAATGAGGGGAATGAGTGTGTCTCTAAGGTCCCCAGGGTCCAGGTTCTGCATAGCAGTGCTGGAGAACTTGCTTGGGCTGTGGAGTGACTGCTCACCTGGCTGGCTTTATGAAGAGCTCCTCTTCCTCCTGCTGGCCCTTGTGGGTCTCTGGCCTGTGAATTTGCTGACTTCTCAGTAAGCAGTGAAGGGGTTTATAGCCCTATATGTTCGTAAGGAGAATTCCTAGTTTGGTCCTTATCTTGAAAAGCCTCCTTTTCAAGGACTCTCTCTGCCCTGCTTCACTTACTTTGTTGCAATATGAAACATCCTCATTTCAGCTGCCCACGACCACTTCTGCGTGAAATAAGGAAGGGGAAACTTCTACTTTCAATTTAGGCTTGCCACTAGTGCTTAAGATTTTGGTTTTGGAAGGAGTCTGCGTTAAGAAATCGATCAGCTGTTTCTCAGGTCAGCTGTTTCTGTGGGTCTTTGGGAGCCCATTCCCTGTGGAGGGATACTCTCTCAGATACATGGGGGAGGGCCTAGGTCCTGCCCTGGAGGCCTCACCCTCCCTGAGGAGTAGATGGGGATGTGGTGGGGAGATGGTGAGGACAGTGGGAGGACAGGAGGAAGAGGGAACTGGGATTGGTATGTACAATAAGATTGTTTTTAATTTAAATAAAAATTAATAAAAAAAGAAATCGATCAGATTGACTATGGGACCATTCAGGACCATGATGATGCAGGGACTGGGACAGAGCCCTGCTGGGTGGTATGCTCAACAGGAGAAGAAATTAAATCCTATCCTCTTAAGATAACAATCTGATGTGGTCATATTTAAAAGTCATCTTCCACCAATTAATGTCATCAGCAATTAAAAAACAAAAGGCAGTACAACATTAATTTTGTAGCCAGTAGCTCAAATGCAAGGAGTATTATCTTACCAACAGCTAAAATTTCCATCTCCATGGGTCTCAAACCCTCTTGACATTCATTCAGTATCTGTGTGGATTAAAATTCTAGCTAAACTCTTGGCATATGAAGTAGAGGAAGACTCTTGTGTCATGGAGTTTGTGATTCCATTAATGGAGAAGAGTTCAATAGTTTCCTACCTGGCAATCACAAAGAGGCTTTGAGAACATGCACCTCAGGCATTCTCCCAAGACTTGTTTAGAAGAATATAATGGTTAGATGGTGGCCACAGTAGGAGGGACTGTTCCTGAGGTGACTTCCTGCTGTGATCTGTGTGGCTCCCCCATCGGGCATGGGATCCACTGAAGTCAAGCATTAGAATGTCTTCCTGCTATGCTGCTTCTGAACCCTGAGTCAGAGAGACTAGCCTTAGCTCTGTATCTGCCAACACAAGGTTCACCATCCACTGAGGTTATTATCTCATGCCTCAAGCACTTCTTGCCTGTTGACACATAGATGACTATGTATCGTGCAGTCCTCAGGAGCAAGGACCATCTCCAAGTGAGAAGGTTATAGATTTAAATTCCATCTTTACACTTACCAAGACAGTGATTTTTTTTTTTTTTGGTTTTTCGAGACAGGGTTTCTCTGTATTGTTTTCGAGGCTGTCGGTCCAGCCTGGCCTCGAACTCACAGAGATCCACCTGCCTCTGCCTCCCGAGTGCTGGGATTAAAGGTGTGTGCCACCACAGCCCAGCTTAAGACAGTGATTCTTTAACCTTCCTAATGCCACAAACTTTTTAATACAGTTCCTCATGTTGTGGTGGTCCCCAGCCATAAGATTATTTTTGTTGCTACTTCATAACTCTAATTCTGCTACTGTTATGAATCATAATGTAAATATCTGTGTTTTCTGATGGTCTTTGTGGACCCCATAAAAGTGTCTTTCATCCCCAAAAGGGTCGCAACCCACAGACTGAGAACCACTATACTATGATGAGCAAAATCCTGAAAAACTGGGTCATTAAATCTAAGGCTGTTTAAACCAGTTGTAGCTATCTGTCACTTTACATCTGGGTAAGTTGAAGAAAAGTGTCATTGGGGGTTTTGTTGTTGTGCTCACGCCAGTGTTCTCAGAATACATATAATAATGCTGTAGATGGAAGTTTCTTTCCAGCCTGGTCTCTCAGCCATTCAGTCCCAAATAAACACATAGAGGCTTATATTAATGATAAACCGTTTGGCTGATTTCTCAGGTTTATTATTAACAAACTTAAATTAACCCATAATTCTTACATATGTTTAGCCAAGTGGCTTGGTACCTTTTTTCAGTAAGGCATTCATATCTTGCTTCCTCTGCATCTGGTTGGTGACTCACTCTCTGCCTTTCTCTTCCCAGAATTCTCCTCGTCTAGTAGCTCTGCCTATTATTCCTGCCTGGCTACTGGCCAGTTAATGTTTTATTAAACCATTATGAGTGACAAACCTTTACGGTATACAAAAGCAGTATCTCATATCGTAATGCAGCCGCACAAACCTAGATGGCCCAGCCTAGGGCACGCACACCTAGGCTGTGTGGTACATACTGTCTGTTGTTCCAAGGCTTCAAACCTGCACAGTGTCATGACAATGATAGCTTGGGTAATTGCTAAATGATGGCATTTGTGTATTTAAAAAGGCATAAGATAGAAAAGGTACATGGTGATATAAAGATGCAAACTGGTGCTCTGCCATGCCTTCTACCATGTGAGAACACATGTGTCTTTTCTAGCATGTGTAGTTGCAGCAAGAAGGCACAGTCACGAGTGAGAACTCAACTGACATCAAATTTGCCTTTTCCCTCATCTTGGACTGTCCAGTTTGCAGGACTGTGATGATCTGTGCAAGGCCCTAAGCAGTGTGGACAAAGTGGGTCTTGGGGCACTGTCCTAGGTACTAATCTTTTCCTAGTAGGTAATTTCTCAGAAAGGTTTATTATTTTCCTCTCTGTATTAGTTACTGTTTTAAAATTGTTTTAAAACTTATTTATAGTCACATTTTGCCTCTTAGTCCTGACCAGGACATGGAGTCGTTTACCGGTTGGATATGACACAGACACACATCCTTTCATGATTCTGAAACTAAGTTTTTCTCTATACTTCTGGTTAATGTAGATTATCAATATATTAGATCTGGAAAGAACTAAGAGACAAGTCTCTTAGACCAGTGACCCTCCAGAGCTTCTCACTGCCCTCAGTGCCAGCTGGAGACAGTGGAGACATCAGGTTTTGTGGTCTGTGGAGTTACTGTGTTCTCGGGTTCTCCAGTGTGAAGACAGCCATTGTTGGACTCTCCAGCACCTATGGATTGTAAAACATTTGTGTAAATCCCCTTTATAATAAATGCATATTCTATGGGTTGTTTCTCTATGGTTACATGTGGTGAGCACTGATTGAATGGATGGTATCAGCATCATTCAATGCATAAGTTTTCATAACATGAACTGTTCCATCAAATCCCTAAGTTCATTCATTCAGTGACTACAATGTACCTGAGTTTTTCAATCCCACTACAAAAACACCACTCAAACTCCATCATCTTGATCCAGGGTTCACTGAATAGTTTTCAAACATACTGTCTTTTTATCAGTGTTTTTAGTCCCATTTTTTTAACCTTAAAACAATAATAACCCCTGTCATGGTGATCACTTGGAAAGCACAATCTTTATATGACATTACCTCAAGCAAGACAACACCGTGGCCAGCCTGTTCCTCTTGGGTATGACCCTGATTGTCTAATGGGACTCACAAAGCCCACAAGTGGTCGCTTTGGCTCATGTTCCTGGATTTATTTGCAATAACTTAGAATCATGCTGCAGTTCAAATCCAACTACTAAATCTGCCTCCAGAGTGAAGGCTGTACTCTTGAAACTAGTGCACGTACTGTTGGCAGTCAGGCCTCAGCTATCAACCCCTCTCAGGATTGTTCATGGGAATAGAATTAGACCAGGTCCCATCTTCTCAGCTCAGAACGGCTTTGCAGTATGATTCCTAGCCTCAGAGCTAGAGGGGGTGGGTGGCCTCTAATGGGACTGTGTCACAACCCTACTTTCCCCTGCAGCTTTCTGCTTTTCTTTCTTCATTTCTGAGGGAGAGTTAGAGAGACACAAGCAGACAGGGAAATAAAAAACCAGGCTCGCTAACATGATGTTTTCTTGTTCCCAGAGGACATTTCTAGAGAGACAGTAGGAGGGTACAAGGGAGACATCTAAGTAGGACTAATAAGGGAAGGGGGAGGACCCAGAGATGTTTTGAATGTCCAACTCTGAGTCCATTTAGAGGACTCGCTGCTGTGGGGTCCCTGCCATCCTTTGCCAAACCGTTGCTTGTTTGAGTAGAGCTGCGACTTTCCCTTTCTCTGCCTATCACTCTTCCATCTTTTTTGGATGTTTCGTTTCTGTGCCCATCCCATAGCTTGACAATTCCCTAGATGACCAGCAGCACCCCACCTATACTTCTATAAAGAACACAACTAACACAGTGAGAGCCCAGAAACCTGCCCCCCCCACACACACACTCAGTTGGCCTTGGGGGAACTGAACCTGTCACAACTCTGGCTCACATTCCTTTCTGTTTGTAGTCATAACAAACACTACTGGGTTTCTGGAATCCCTTCTTTTATTTATCACCTCCAAGCCTATGCCAGGAATACTGATTAGAAGAAACCTTTCCTCCATTTTACTTTCCTATTTAAAACATTTCCTTTTTCATGTATTTAGACTTCACTAAAAGTCTGCATGCTAATCCGGTTAACTTTTGCTAGTGTCTAACATATAACATATTTCTTTTCTTTCTTTTTTTATTTTCTTTTTCTTTTTTGAAGCAGGGTCTCACAATGTAGTCTGACTCCCTGGAATTCACTATGTGGTCTAGTCTAGTCTTATGCTCACAGATTTGCCTGTCTCTGTCTCACAAGTGTTGGCATAAAAGGTTGTTAATAAACATTTGCCATCAACTATTCATTTATTCATCTATTCTTCCATCTTAGAAACAGGGCGACTTTGCCAGAGGGTCTCATGCTTCCTTCGACCCAGATTAATCTTAGTACTATTTCTCTAGGGAAACCTTATTCAGGTTCTCTCTTCTGTTGTTTTCTGTGCTCTCATGGTTGAACATCTCCCAGATAAGAGCATTTGTTCCTCAGATAGGTCAACATATTTAATCATTAGATGCAGTGTTTGGAGCCTGGAGAGATGACTCAGCAGTTACCATCCCTGGCTGCTATTGTAGAGGACTCAGGTTTGTATCCCAGCACCCACATGGTAGCTCATAGTTATCTATAACTCCAGTTCCACAGGATCCAGTGTCCTCTCCAGCCCTCCTCAGGCACTACCCATGGAGATGGCACAACAAACTTAGATGCAAGTAAAATACACATGAAATGAAATAAAAAGTCTTTAATGGCGTATGTTTTGGCTTAGGTACCATTGCTTCTCTTCAAAATCATTTAAGTGATTACTTTTGGTCTCTTCTGTTGGTTTGGTTTGGTTTAATCTTCAGCCCTTTCTCTGAGTTCTGTGGGGTATGAAGCCCGCTCTAGTACTTTCCACATACTGGATGGCAACAGCAATATTGTCTTTTGGTGGAGAGAATGTTTTTCTCTTCTGGTGTAATCATTCTCTTCTTGTGTAATTGAAAATATAAATTTCATAACTGTTTGACGCAACTTACTTTTAGTTTTCCTTCTAGGAGGATGCACTTTGGGGGTGACTGATTTGAGGAAAAGGGCTGATGGCATTGGAATGTAGATGCAGTAAGAAGCAAGCGAGTCAGAACACTTTCCATAGTTACTTTAAACATACGGTGTAACATTTCGTTAAATAACCAGAACACCTCCAGACCAATCCCACTTGTAAATCTCTAGCTATTCCCACACAGGTGGGGGGGGGGAGTTGGGATGTTGCTGGCTCTTGGGGGTCACCTTGGTGCAGATGGTTTTCAGGGGAGCACCTTTGTTACCCAATCTCAAGAGCAGCTCCTGGACCTTCCTGCTCTTAACCTTGCTGGGAGACACTCCGGAGAGCTGCCCTTGAGTGTGCCAACCTGTCTCCTTCCTCTCTACCCACCCCCTATTGCTGTTCCCAAGTTCCTCTTCCTCATTGACATCTAATATTTGGAGCATGTTCAGTATTTAGTGTACTCCTCAGGAAGGTGTAGCTCTTACTTTTGCTTCTATTGTAACAATGACTATGTGATAGTCTTCCTAGTTGACAGTGGATTGTTGAAGGCTAGAGACTGAGATATTTGGTTCCCCCACCAGAGAGCAGAGTATCAGTCCAATAACTCGACACTTTGGAAGAGCTTGCTTTTGTAGTAAACTTTTGTTTTCTCAGTAGTCTAGAAAGGCTCTCTAAGGTAGTTAAACAATTAAATATTAAATGCCCTACAATGATGTTAAAATCTTTCATTTGTGATAACAAATAACGATTGAAGAATTTAGTGACCATAGGACACTTTATTTGCAAAGTAATCATGTCTGTTCCTTACTTTATAAGGGTCCTTATGTTTGACAAAGATATGTAACTATATTCTAAAGATATCATAAAATAATTGACTTGTAAAAAAGTATGAAAATAACTTTCTCAAAAGAAACTTCCTAGCCCATTCCAAATAGAGGGATGCTCTCTCAGCCTGGACACATGGGGAAGGGCCTAGGTTCTGCCCAGGATGAAATGACAGAGTTTAGAGATCCCCCCAAGGAGGGTCTCACCCTCCCTGGGGAATGATGTGGGGATTGGGTGGGGGACTGGGAGACTGTGGGAGGAGGGGTGGGAGAGGGAGCTGGGACTGACATGTGAAACATTTACGTTTCTAATTTAAATAAAAACATATATTGAGCAAAAAAGAAACTTCCTATTGTTTTTTTCCTCTAAGGATTGCAATGTAAAGACTCAAAATCTTATTAATCTTCATATTATTTTACCAGCAGAGATTAAATAACACAGTTGATCATATCATTTCACTTCATCTATCAACTATTTCCCCAGCAAATATGAAAGCAATGACCCATTTTGGGGGAAATTGTTGTACAAACTTCAGTATATTTCTCGCTGATACTCTTAATTTTCAAATGCAATAAAAAAAAACTAAGCCCGCATGGTGGCTCATGCCGCAATCCCAACACTTAGAAGCTGCAACAGGAGGATCAAGTTTTTAAGGCCAACACCTCTGTCTCAAAATGAAAAGAAACAACACAAACAAACAAACTAGAACTTATTACTGGTATGTAATTCTCAGAGACGGCAGACACTCTCCTGTTCTACATTCAGAGTAACCCATGCTTGGCTGTAATAAGATTATTTCAGCCAGTATACAGAAAATATAACAAACGCAGTTATAAATATTATTTCAGCCAGTATACAGAAAATATAACAAATACAGTTATAAATATTGTCTACTGCAGAAACAGGAAAAGTTGCTTTTGGAGAATGTGGGGCTCATGTAATGGCCAGATGACTTCTGTCTGGTTAAGGAAAATTAACCCAGAACTAGAAAGCCGTGGGAACTTCAATGGGGCCTGGGATCCCATTATTAGTTAGTTAAATTCTGCCTCTGAGTCATGACTTGAGGAGTTATTTTATCCCCTTATCTCCATTTCTATTCCTTTATCATGCAAGTCTCTATGCAGGAGGTGACTGCTTTGTGCTAGGGACTGCTGTAGCTTGGGGTTAGAATCAAACATTGTAGGACATCATTGTGGAGCTGACAGTCCACCATGAAGGTTTTGAGAATCAGGCTGGTTGAGGCCATTGTTTGTCTCCCAAGGAGCCAAGGAATTCTGTTTGAGTTTCTGCTTCATTTGTGTTGTTTGTGTAAAATGTTTCTCAGTGTGTCGTGTTGTTAAAATCAGGTCATTCAAATGGGTTTGTCTCAGTTCAGTCCTTACTCCCTTCACTTGCTGTTGTTGGTGACAAGCGTGTGCTGACTATGTACTGTACCACAGAGCCACACCCAGTTCCAACTTGTCTACCATTAAAGACTGTGTTCTCGAGTTTTCTTCCCATTATTATTGATATTAATTATTTTTGCAGTGTTGAGGATCAAACCCAGAGTCTCACCCATACTAAGCAAATGCCCTACTGTAGAACAACATAGCCCTACCTTTTAAAGATTTGTTGAAGTGTGTGTGTGTGTGTGTGTGTGTGTGTGTGTGTGTGTGTGTATGTGTGTAAGATTGCAAGTACCTGAGGAGGCCAGAAGAGTACATTAGATCCTTTGCAACTAGTGATGTTTCATCACAGCAATAGTAACCTTAAGGGGGACGCAATGTAAGTACTTCCACCCCTCAAGAGCTTGTAGTACAGATGTATGCCACCACCTGGTTTGAGATGCATTTTGTGGAATATTATCCCCATGCACAATTTTCATATATTTATTAGAGGAATATGTATCTATAAAGTATGTGTCTTAGTTTGTTTTCTATTACAGTGATAAAGACCATTTCCAAAAGCAACTTGGGGAAAAAAGGGTTTATTTCATCCCACAACTTCTAGGTAATGGTATATCATTAAGGGAAATCAAGTCAGGAACTCCAAATTAGAGACCCTGGAGAAATACTGTTTATAGTATTGTTCCTCATGGTCTTGTTCATCCTGATTCTTATACAACCCAGAACAACATGCAGAGGGCTGAGCTCTCCTGTATTAATCATTGATTAAGAAAATGCCCCCACAGAATTTACTAGAGGTCGAACTGATGAAGGCATCTTCTCAACTGATGTTCCCTCCTTCCAGATGTCTGTAACTTGACTGAGTTGACAGAATACTAACCAGCACAGGATGAAACCACACATGTTTTATAATATTAAAAGTACTGTTATTATGTGACACTTGTCTCATTATAACTTTTTATTACAGAACGAAATCAAGACCTAAACATGCACACACATAGCTTAGGCCATTTTGTATGCAAAAAAACATAATCTAGAGAAAAGAAAGCATATTTAGCAAATGATACAAAGAAAACGAGTTGTCCATACGCAGAAGAAATTAGACAGATGTCTATCACTTTGCACAAAACTAACTTCAAGTGAATCAAAGACGCAGATGTGAAATCTGAGAGACTGAAACTGCTAGAAGAAAACATAGGCCATATGCTACATGATATAGGTGTAGGAAAGGACATTATGAATAAGACTTCATTTGTCCAAGAAAATCAAGGCCAACAATTCACAAGTGGGACTTCATGAAACTCAAAAGTTCATGCACAGCTAAAGAAACAATCAGCCAGATGAAGAGGAGGCCCACAATACTGGAGATCATCTTTGCCAGCTATACATATGAAAGAGGATATATATATACATTTATTCACTGTCTTTATAGTTATATACATAGCTATAGATAGTCATTGTTTTTATATATAGTCATTGTCTTTATAGCTTTATACATTTATATAACTATGTATATATATATATATATATATAGTCTTTTTTAATTTTTGTTTTCTTCAAGACAGGGTTTCTGTCTGTAACTTTGGAGCATCTCCTGGAACTTGCTCTGTAGACCAGGCTGACCTCAAACTCACAGAGATCTGCCAGCCTCTGCCTCCCAAGTGCTGAGATTAAAGGCATGCACCACCACCGACTGCTACATATATATATATATATATATATATATATATATATATATTTAATGACCCATATAGGTCTGGTACCCGAACAGAGAGATCACAAAAGAAGAAAAAAATTTATCATTCCTAACAATTAGGAAAATGGAAAATGCAAACCCAAACAACTTTGAAATTTCATCTTACCCCAGTCATAATGGCAGAAATCAAAAAAAAAATAATGGACAAAAAATGCTAGAGATGTGGGGGAAATGAACCCTTATTTACTCTTGGTGGGCTTTCAAACTGGTGCAGCTGTGGAGAATTCTCAAAGACCTAAAAATAAGCCTACCAATTCTATCTTTCCTTGGCATACATCCAAAGGATTTAACACCCTACTCTACAGATGCTTGTTCAGCCATATTCATTGCTGCTCTATTCATAACAGATAGGAAATGGAATTCCTTCAGTCAACGAATGAATGATGAAAACATGGTTCACATAAACCTTTGAATACTATTCAGCCCTAAAGAAAAATGAAATCATAATCTTGGACATAAATGGATGGAACTAGAAAAGATAATCCAGCCCAGACCTGGAAAGACAAATATTATTTGTTCTCTCTGATCATAGACTCCTGGCTCCAAATCTTTAGATGTGAGTTTGTAGTCTAGAGTAACTGCAGAAGAAAGGAAAGTGAAAAGGGACCATTGCTGAGATAGGAATTTGGGGAGGGGAGCAATAGAGAAGAAATATCAGGGCACAAGTATAGTATCTGGGAAAATGGGAAAAAGGAAAGGGGTTTTATTTAGGAAGGTGGAGATAAACACAGATAAGGAGGGTAAAATAATAGGAAATACATCTGAAGAAGTAGTAAGGAATCATTCATTAACTACTTACCTATAAAAGAAATACCATTATACACATACATTTGTATATATGTATGTATATATATATATATATATATATATAGTTCAAATGAAATTTTCTCATCTACCCTGACAATGTTCTCTCCGAAGCCAAAGACCACTTAAGAAAAAAATAAAGGCAGGCATGAAAAGTCCTCTTTTGTGTTGTTGTATAATACTGTTCAAGAGCATACAATCGGTGACTATCATCCTTGGTTCCCTCCCTCCTGAGATGTAAAAGGTAAGTCGCTATTGCTGAAGATTGCATGTACCTCAGAGGCAGGGACCAGAGGCCCCTGAGCTGGATGCCTCCTTTCTTGGAACTAGCATTCATGGTATCAGAACTTCCAGTGCAAACTTCCAGTGGAAGTAAGCAGCCAACAGTCCTACCCAGCTATGACAGCTATCAACTTAACAATGACCAGCATGGCTTGATAGCGCCAAGACTACCAGTTGCACAAAATCTTTGTGGCAAATAACAGCTCTCTAATTAGACTTAAGACACATTCAACAAGGGGGAAACCATGCCTGATGCTGGAAATGTAGTCAATTAGTCATGGCTAATGAAGTCATGGATCTTGGAGGAGGACCTAGAACTACCAGTTTACTAAACAAGCATAATGCCTAACTAAGTTATAAACATTTGTCATTATATGTTCAGATAAGTGTAGTCTTCACCCATCATTGAAGAACCTTCTATTTGCAACAGATTGTACCATTACAGAAAACTAGAAACAGTCAAAATACAGAGTTGTGAAGCTCCATTCCAATTGATATATCTATAAAACACTTTGGAACCTAGGGATTAGCGAATATTGCATGAAGAGAAGTTAGAAAGATTGTAAGAGCCAGAGGATCAGGAAGTTTGCTGTGAGTTCCTGTCTCCTAGTAAAGTCAGAATCTATACCCATAATTCTCCACAACATGACTGCCTTAACAGGAGCAAAACAAGAACAACAGCAATAGACATGCCAAAGTGGATGAGGGAAAGACCATAAGCCTCAACTCTACCCAAAGAACTATGGGCAAATAAGGAATGCTGAGATTAGGAGAAATACTCTTCCTCAGGGAAGAGCACAAACATTGGTTATCCAATACCGATGAGCAGCCATGAAAACATGCTTATAAGTAACATTATACAGACTGAGCAGGTTAAATTTTGGAATACATATATCTCACACATCCTCCCATCTGTGTAGTACTTTGTACTGTTACTGGCCTCTCTCTGATCTCTCAGTGTTCCCTTTATGTAGCACTGCAAATAATTTGATGATAAGAGAGTGCTTCATATATTGTATACATTGTGTCCTGTGTAGGGGTTTCAGTATGGAATGTGTGGAGCCTGAAATTCAAGTCTAACTTGGTACCTTCTGTATGTCTGTTAGCTGGCACTGAGAACAACTGTTCCTGAGTCTCAGGAAGTCACTTGAGCTGGATAAACTGTGCTTCCTGGGCCTGTCCCTCCTGTGACCCCAGTGGCACTATTTCTTCTTCTAGAAGTGTGATAGTAAAGGCTAGTGTGTCCCTGGATCATGCCTAATTGACCAGGTCTTTCACCACAGTTGTTAAGCTCTTCTACACTTTAGATCTTGCTGTAATATAGAAGAGTATCATTTAGTATAACTTTTTCTTTTACTGCTAAGAGACACTGTTAGTGTCTTTTTTGTACTTAATCTTCCCATTAGTATGATAGAACCGTTTATCTATGCGTTTAACGGAGTTTGATCATTTCTTTTAGAGAGTTTTGTATATATTGTGTTAGATTTATTCCCATTCTTTTCCTCATTGTTATTCCCAATACAAAGTTTCAGTGATCTTTATAAATATAAAGATGAACATATTTTTCTTAAATTTCCTAGTCATTCTCAGTAAATCTATGTTTTTTTAAAATGTCCATAGGGCTCTGGGCACTGTCTTTCCAGTGATTTATTAAAAATTCTTCAAGTTAATTAGTTTTACCTTATGCAATTCTCTTCCCTCCACTTAACATTTTCCTTTAGTTTTATGTTTTTCTTTGGGAGCAGAAAATATGTTTTAATGAATCAAAAATGTTAACTTTCTCTTTCTGTCTTTGCCTTTGTTTTTTAGGCAAGATTAAATGATGTTTAATATTATTTTCCCTTAGTTATTTTTGCTTTGCTTTTTAGCCCGTCTGGAATTTGTTTGTTTGTTTGCTGTGTTTGGGGATATCAGTCTTATTTCTTTCTCAGAAGTTAGGCAAATATTTAGTGTTGTCTTATTCTCCACTGAATACTTCCTTAGTCATGGATTTCTGCCTGTAGCCATCATTTTCATTCTTGTTGACTAGGGAGTTAATGAGTCTTGGAATTTTAGTCAATCAATTAAATGTGTTCAAGACTCAAGGATACTTTGCCCTAAGGTGCAGTGGCTTCTGGCAAATGTTTCCATTACTGAGCTTAGACAGAGCCCACCCTGTTTGCTAGTCTGTCAGCATGGAGGCCTAGATTGAGATGAATGTGTTGAGGAATTTAGGAAACGTGTTGTCACTTGGAACTATCTTTCAAAGCAAACTAAGTCTCAGTTTCTGGAAAGATTTAGCTTATTGGTTGTTTTGGTTTGTTTTAAGTGAGAAACAGAATGGACTAAAAAGGAAAAAGAAAAGTAAGTCTGAGGTATTCATTCGGTCCTCAGAAGTTGAAACCAGTTCAGAAAGCACATAGAAGAGGAAATATTGTAGGTGTCATAAGGATGACAGATTGAATCTTGTTTCATTAGGTGAAATTATACATATAGAAATGTAACATTACCACAGGATCATCTCTTTGTTTCTGCAATTCCGAGTTCCAAAGTTGTTATTTCATCTCTACTTCCTCCCATTTCAACCCCACAGAGCATGGATTACATGAAAGCAAATTTTGAATATTCTATCCTTGCAAATATAAACATTCAGTACGTGTCTATAAAGATTAAAAACCCTTGGCAACAAAAATAACTCAATACCCATGCTGGTGTAAACTTGTTCTCTCATCCTGATGAAATTAGTGGAGTAGGACAAACCTCCAAGCTGGGTTTCAGTCTTGGCTCTCAGCACCACCACCCACCCACCCAAACACAAACACACACACACACACACACACACACACACACACACACACACACACACACACACACACACTCCCACTCTCCACCTCTGTGGTTGCAGCGAGCCTTCACTACCCACCCCAAAGATGCTCTGTAAGAACAGTAAGAAGAGAAACTCTTGTCAATTTTGGAATTATTATCAGGATGTTGAATTGGAAGCCATGAAATACTAACTTGGTCTAACTCTCCTCTGGTATAAATGACCGTGAGGACAGGTCGTCTGAAGGTCATAGGTCATCTCTGTTCAAGCCTTGTCTACAGCACTGTTCCCTAGTTCTCTTGAAAAACATACTTCTTTGGCCTTATCTTTCTTCAATCCCAAACCTTCCTTCACTCAAATAGTCTAGTACTGTGCCTTCCAGGCCCAGTCCCCTGCCCAGTCTCTCACCTGTCTCTTTCACTCCCCCTCCTCTTCCTTCTTGGTACCTCCCTTCTCTCCCTCTCCCTTCCCCTTTTTCCCTCCTTTGAAATAAGCTCATTTAGCTCAGGCTGGCCTTGAACTTGCTATGAGGCAAGGATGGCCTTGAACTTTTATGGTTCCTGTCTTCACTTCCCAAGTGCTAGAATTACCAGATGCCCATACTTCAGATCCCTCTTTAATTTCAAACGTCTGGACATGAGTACTAATAACTAGTTCTGACCAGGAATGACGTTTAAGGAATGTTTCTCGTACCTTTTGCTTCACTGACTACCCCATGTTCTCTTAGCTCCATCCCTGAGAACAGGGAGCTGAATCAGAACTCCTGGATCCTGCTTTGCAAACCCCAAACAACTGAGAGGCCTTTTGGCAACCAGAGCTTCAGAGCAAGCAACCAGAGCAAGCAAACAATTCATGCCTTTCCCTGTAAAAGCCACAACAATCTGGCCGATTCTGATGGCTAAATGTGGGCATGCATCCTTTGGGAAAAACGACTCTCCCTATAGGGGGAACTCTTAAAGAAACCATTTTCCTGAAACGGGCCAACTGGGCGGTGTCCTCTTTTCCCAACGCCCCCTTGCTATTCTTAGATCGCGGGTGGCTGCTTTCGCTTTTCCCCAGGCAGAGTTCCCAGGGCTGAGGCTGGGCAGGCCAGGCTGGGCTGGGACTGTCGCGGTCGCCTCTGGGCGCGGTCGGCCGGGCAGAGGGTTGGGCCTGCAGCAGAGGCAGTGGAGCAGTTGAGAGCAGCAACCTTCCAGGCTCGCCCGCAGTCCCCGCCGCACCATGGCCAGTGGTGGCTCGCAGGGCTGCGAGGAGGAAGAGGAGGAGGAGGCGCTGAAGAAGTTGATAGTCAGACTGAATAATGTGCAGGAAGGCAAGCAGATCGAGACGTTGCTCCAGCTCCTGGAGGACATACTGGTGTTCACCTACTCCGACAGAGGTAATGCCTGCCGCCCCTCCCTCCTCAGCAAAGTTTATCCTGCACTTGGGGTGCTAGTCTTAGGCACCTCGCTCCTTTTCTTCAGGGGGATAGGAGCTGGGATCCCGGGAAGGTCGAAAGGATGCTGTGGGTTGTGACTTTGTTTTCTTCCGCCACTTCCCTCTTTTCCAGCCTCCAAGTTATTTGAAGGCAAAAATTTACACGTGCCGCTGTTGATTGTCCTGGACTCCTACTTGAAAGTCTCCAGTGTGCAGCAGGTAATCGGGGGCGCCTCCTTCTGTTCCGAAGACCCTTGCATGATAGGCATGATGGCCTGGGTTCTTGAGATTAGCTTTAAGAGGGAAACCTTGTCTCATTGTTCCCCCGTTGTTAGAAGAGGAGAGGAGAGGCAACTTCATTAACTGACAATTTAGTTGGTGGTAGGAGTAAAATGAAAACACTTCTCTTATTGGCACGGTGAGTTCATTAGCCTTTCAAGTTAGTCTGAGAAATTTCCTAATTTACAGGGCATTGATGTGATTAATTCCAGCAATTGGGTGCGGGGATTAAGTTAACTGGGGAAAAAACAAAAAACAAAAACACAGTCACATAAACAGCAAAATTTCATAGGGCCAGCTTGTTTTCATGGTTTTTTTTTTATAAGGAAACAGACTCAAGGCTTTTCCTGCAGTGTACCTCTTAGTGTCTAAAGAAAGTGATGTGTCCTGAGTCCCCTGTGTTTACATTTCTGTTTTGCAGTTGTTGTCACACAAAATGGAGACAAACGTGTAACTTCTAGGATCTGTGTCTCAGAAAGTCCAGAAGTAGGCTAAGTAATTAAATGTGGTTTTCAAAGCAGCCTCAGATAATTAATGCCTTTTGGTCAAGATAGAATTACTTCTGAAGGTGCTAACTTCCTTTGGAGCTTTGCGATTTGGGGAATTGAAATCAGTTTTGTCATCTGAATACTGAGACTTTCAGGGGAACTCTGTGGAGGTGTAGCAAGAATATTCCTTCATATTCATGCTAGTGACTAGACAGAAGTAAGGTTTATCTCAGTCTCCAGATTCCCCCTCCGTCCTCAGGTTCTCACAGTAAAGCCCAGACTACCTGGAACTTGCCATCTTCCTGCCAAAGCCTTTCCAGTGCCGTGATTACAGGTGTATGGCTTTAGTCTTCTTTCATAAAAACACACTTTTATTTGCAATGATGTATTTTTCCAGTTGTGAAATATTTTCTATGTGGCTAATGACTTTCAGGTTGTTATTAGACACAATCAGGAGAAAGACGGAGGAAGCATATCAGAGCAGAGTCTGAGATTTACCCATGGAACATGAATCATTTTTAAGAAGTGTTGTGCTCTCCACCTACAGCATCCTTTTTGCTTCATATTCAAAAATGTCTAATTCTGGTTACCTACACTGCCAAGGGCTACACTTGGTAGACTCCTCCTTGGTAAAACAGCTGGGAAAACTGGACCCTGTTTTTCAGTCAATAGAGATGACTTGAGAACCCAGGGGAGACTGGGACACATTAAGTGAGTGTTTAATTCTCTCTCCTTTCTTCTCTGGCTCCTCTGTCTGTCTGTCTCTTGCTCCTGTGTCTCTCTGTCTTTGCTGCTGTGTCTGTCTGTCTCTGCTCTATATCTATCTCTTTCCCTCCTCCTTTCCCTGTGCTGAAAATCAAAATCCAGGACTTGGAATGTGCTAAAGCAGTTATCTTGATTATTGACCTATATCCCCAAACACTCTAATTTCCTCCTTCCTGCTTTCTCACTTTTTCCTCCCCTTTTCTTTTCCCCATTATCTGTTTCTACCCTCTTCTTCTTTATTCTCTTTTCTTCTTCTTCTTCCTTTTCCTCCTCCTCCATTTCTTCTTTCTCCTTCTTCCCCCCTCTCCTTCTTATTCTCTCTCTCTCTCTCTCTAATTAAACCATGACTTTGCATGTATTAGATAAGTACTTGACAAGTGAGCTAGCTACAACTAACCAAGACATTCTAATTCTTGACTATAAAAAAGGCCCAAGTATGGGCACACTTACCTGCAATGGTTATGATGTTGTTTGGGTACGGGCGATAATATAGCAGAATAAAGTCAGTAATTCAGTGTTCTATATGTGTCTATCTGCAAAGGGCGTTATGCCTACTACATTAGTAGATTCTTACTGAAATTTCACTGCCCTTGAAGAAAGACTGACCAATGTCTGTCCTTCATATTGATTCAGTTCAGAGTGAGTACCCTAGGGGAGCCTTTAAGGGAGTGAGGACTCAAATCTGTTCATGCCTCCAAAATCTCTATCATCTGGAGTTGGATTCACAAGATGTTGTGTAAGCAAGCAGAAGTCCAGTGGCTTAGCACAGATACTATGAGCATGTACAATGGCCACATCATCATTGGTCCTATCAAAGGGGATGTAGAAAGAGTTCTCTCTCAGTACTGAAATTTTCAACAGTCTATGGGAAAGTGATATTTTCTTTTCCATTTCTTCACATGATTGGTGTGATTGCATGAGTATCCTTTCCTATTTCTTGTGTCCAGTTAGCTAGCAGTACCACATGAAAATCTCTCAGTGAGTGTAAGGAGGTTAGTGAGTCCTCTTCAGAAGTTTATGCTAATTTTTTTCTTGTTAGAGTCATCCAACATGATATTCCAGAGTCTGGATTTTCACATTTTTCTTTACCTGTGATTCTTTGCAAGTGCAGATCGCGAAGAATTGTTATCAAGCTTGCCCTATGCATTCCTCTTCACATCAGTCATTTTCTTTTGGTCCTCAATTTTACTTCTCTTTCCCCAAGTAATTACAACCTTTGAAGAAGGAGAACACAATAAATCAAAGGGGATTAGATGTAATCCAACCCCTTGACTTTTTTGAATTGTTTGTGAATGGGATGCTTGGGTTTATAGAGCAATTATAAAAGAGAAAAAAAACTGTCTACCATAAGTGTGCAGGGTAAAAACTTTCTTTCTTTGAAAGGTAAATTCCTAATTGAAAGATTAATGCATAGCTTGTTACCCCTGCTTTGTTGCTGGAGATTTCACTTAGTCACCGACGCTCTACTCAGTGACTGCAGACTCAGCTGCTCAGATGGGTCTTTTTGCCAAGCAGTTATTGATGCTGTGTCTTTAACCACCCGAACAAAGCAGGTTTCTCAATGAGTCAGCTGTGCAGGTATGGACAGGAGTTTAGCATCCTATAATACATTTCCCCACTAGAAGCTCATGAGAATGCTACTTTCTTAAATGTCTGGAGAAAAGGCTTCACATAGTTTTATCTCAGAAACAGTTGGATTCTATGACAGCTGGATTGTTAAGGTCTTCTTATGTGGATATATAGCTTATGATTTAATAAAGGATCAGAATGCAAAGCTAGTCACAACTATAGAATCTGGGTAGTGGTAGCACATACCTTTAATCCCAGGACTCAGGAGTCAGAGGCAGATGGATCTCTTTGATTTCAAGGACACCCAAAACTACACAGGAGTGAATCAGTCTAAAAGAGAAACAGAACTCACGCAAAGGTGATCTTAGCACTTTGGAGCTCACGCCTTTAATCCCAGCACTAGAGGGTGTATCAGGAGCTCAGTACAGTCTCAGAGACCTGTCTAGGATTCTGAGGCTTGGTGGAGGGTAGTGTAATATGGAGATGCAATCGCCCCTTTGGGCTGAGCATTGGTAGAGGTGAGAAATCTCTGCTGGCTGGCTGCTTTGTTTTTCTGATCTTCAGCTTGATCCCCAATATCTGTCTCTGAGCTTTTATTATTCATGTTACATCTTCTGTTTACATGGAGGGGAGGAGGGGATCCAACTTAAATATAGACAAAAAAATACTGTTAGAGATTTCTGCCTTTTAAAGGAAGTTGCAATTATTTAAAGGGAAGTAGTGGCAGCATGAGGCAATTCACACTTAATTCAAAAATAGTATAGTAAAGAGGCTTTGGCTGAAACAATGCTGTGAAGAGATGAGACTGTAGAGAGAGCCTATGGAATTTTGTCTTTTGTGAGATGCCTCCTATCTGCTCATGCAAACATGCAGACTTGTGCCACTTCCCCACAGCAAACAAATATGAATTTCTCACCTTGCCATTCAGCTCTTTGCATCATTTATCTTCACTTCTCTGTCCAGTTTTCTTTAGTTGCTATCTCCTCCCGTGCACACAATTCTTGTCACGAGCTCCCCGCTCATCTAACAGCTCATGAATTTTGAACTGTGACTGGAGTCTTACCTCTGCCACGTTTTGTCTTTCTTTGAGTAGTCCTGACTCACAGTGACTCTTTCTTCCAGGATTTATATAATGTAGTGTTTATCATAAGTCATTCTCAGATACCCTTTCATGAACTGTGCATTACATTAATTGATAAGAAATTTTCTGCTTTGTTTCCTGACCATATCGAGTATGTTTCTTTAGCATGTAGGAAGAATGGAAGGTGCTTCAGATTTACAGAGACAGTGGGAAGGATGGGCTGACCTCTGAGTTAGAATCAGGAGTTGATATTTTTTCCCAAAGAAAAGAATGATTTGTTGATGTTAGACTCAAGTCTAATGGTCTCCGTGGTTAAGAGCACTTTCTGTTCTTTCAGAGACCCTAGTCTGGTTTGCAGCTCACATATGGTAGTTTTCAAGCATATGTATAATTCAAGTACCATGTGTACTTGTTAGTTTTCGTCAACTTGATACAAACTAGAGTCTCTAGGAAGAGGGGACCTCAAATGAAAAATTACCTCCATTGGACTGGCTTATAAACAAGTCTAGAGGGCATTTTCTTGATTAATGATTGTGGCAGGACCCAGTGCCCTGAAAGCACTGCCTTCCCTGGGGAAGGTGGTTGTGGATTGGTTATGGATTGGACAAGGAAGTAAACCGGGCAAGCCAGTGAGCAGCTTTTGTCCACAGTCTCTGATTCAGTTCCTGCTTCCAGGTTCTTGCCTTGATTTCTTGCCCTTTTTATGGTAGATTGGAAGCTGTAAGATGAACTAAACTCTTCCCTTTCCTTCCTGACTTGCTTTTTAGTCAGAGAGTTTCTCACAGCTTCTGAGACATTATCTGGAGCATGGGAGCTCTGGCACCATCTCCTGACCTTAAGGCATCAGGCACATAGGTGGCATATATGCACACATGCAGGCAAAAACCTTCAAACAAAATCAACACATCTTAAAAAAAAAGATATATATAAAATGTAAGGAGCAGTTAGGTGTTCTGCCTCATATTATAGCTCCTTTTCTTTTTCTAGTAACAGATGTAGGTTGAATCATAGGACAGTACTGCTCATAGGCCTCTATTACCCAAGGCCAGTCATTTCCTATTGCCACAAAAAAAAAAAAACCAAACCCAGCATTCTCCAGTTCTCCATTCCAAGCTCCCCTCTGTTGTTATAATCAAAATTTTGAATTCTTGGAAAAGACATGCCAGATATTTATATGTTAAAAAAAGCAATAAGGTGTGAGTATAGCCATTCTTGCTTAATAATTTAGTCTGTCTCTTAAAATTGTTATTTATTTTGGTTGATATAGATAATAAGTGTTGCAACTTTAAACAGCTGCATGAGAGAGAAAGATACTCTGTGACAGACTTCACATGGAGGAGTTTTTCTTTTTATTAGGGAAAAGAGAATAAAAGAAGGGGGAGGGAGGAGACCGACTTCTGCAAACAGGAGCAGCAGAAGAGAGAGAAGCAGAGAGAGAGAGAGAGAGAGAGAGAGAGAGAGAGAGAGAGAGAGAGAGAGAGAGAGAGAGAGAGAGAGAGAGAGAGGAGAGATGGATGGGCAGGGGCCTTTTAAAGGGGAACATAGTGAATTGCACAGGTGGTGCTCTTAGTGACTGCAGTTGAGGATATATCCTGTCAGAACCCCAAGGACAGGCCAGTAGAGATGCCTGAATACTATCAATATGGATATCTGTTTTGTATTTGTTTAGGAATGTCATAATATTGTTGTTTTCCAATTGCATGTGATTATAAAGCAATGTGTAGTCTCCGTACACACCTTACTTTCATTCTCAGAAAGCATTTTAGGGTTTGGTTTTATCTTAAAATGATTATTTAAAAATGATATCATAATCTGTTCCACTAAAAACAGAGATTCATAATTGGCTCATCTACTAGAAGCCTTTAAAAATGTGGGTATGCGCTGGGTGGTGGTGGCACATGCCTTTAATTCCAGCACTAGGTAGGTAGAAGAAGAAGGTCTTCTGTGAGTTTGGGGCCAACCTAGTCTACAAAGTGAGTTCCAGGACAGCCAGGGATACACACAGAGAAACCCTGTCTCAAAATACCCCTCCCAAAAAAGCAGAAAAAATATCCAACAGTTGATAGAGTGCTTTCATACCACATAGGAAGCCCTGGTTCTGTGATCCTCAGCATCTAGTAAACTGGGTGTGGTGGTACATGGCTGTAATTCCAGCATGTTGCATGGAAAAGAGGATCGGAGGGTCAAGGCCATTCATGGCTACAAAATGAATTCAAAACTAGCTTGGGGGTATACAAAACACTGTCTTAAAAAATGTAAGTATTTACCTTTCTTGTTTTCAGGTGGGTTGGTCACTTCTGTGCAAATTAATAGAAGTTTGCCCAGGGACATTGCCAAGCTTAATAGGACCACAGGATATTGGAAAAGATTGGGAGTTCCTCGGTATTCATCAGTAAGTATGACAGATGTGTGGAAATGAACTGCATTGGAGAATTATATATGACACCCTTTGCCGTCCAAAACCATTCTGATAAATTCCTTCAAAGCAGATGTGTTTTTCTTATATCAATAAATTATATTTATACAGATGTTTAAACTTAGATTTGTGAATTAGAAAACTAAAATCGATGGCAAAATATTAGGTGAGATGACTTTAATAACATAGTTCTGTGATTATATAAATGATTAAATTGTAGATCTTTGAGTATGACGTAAGACAAAGCAAGACAAGCTTTTTACTATTAATGGTGGAACTGATAGAATCCATGAATTTCTTGAAAAACATGGCAACTAAGAAGTTACTTCTGACCAGAGGCCTTGAACAAGACCAGTGACTCGCTGCAATGAACATTTGCCAGTAAAGGTGATGGGACAAAGGGGTAAACTATATGGTACACCAAAGCCTCCAGTGTCACCAGGACAAATGAAAAGGTGTTCGTGAGGCAGGAAAGAAGGAGAAACAAAGAGATTTTTCTGTTGTTGTTTTGGTTTTGGTGGTTTTCGTAATTGTTGTTTTGCTTTTTCTTGCTTGCTTTCTTGCTTTGTTTTATTTTCTTTTGTGTGTATGGGGGGGTGGGGTGCATGGCAGGGATGAAGAGATGTCATCCAGGGACTGGGAGGCAAACGGAATTGGGGTGCATGATGTGAAACTCTCAAAGAATCAATAAAGAAGCTAAATTTTAAAAAAAGCAGTTACTCCCGTGAGCATTCTCTTCAAAGTTATGCTCTGCTGTCTTCTTGTGCGTATTTGCATGTGTCTGTGCATGTTAATCTCAGAGAAAGTAGACTGTGGCTTGTAAGAGGAAGAGAAAAGAGGAAATTAATTCCTTCTCAGCCCTCTGAAGCCTAATCTAGGTGATTATTTACCAGCCATTTGGTTGGAGCTCTCAACATAATATCTTTAATAAGACCACATTCATAGCCATAATTAGGTAAGACTTTTTGGAGAAAATTTATAGGAAAAGTTCACAGGAAATTCCTTTTAAAAAATAACATAGTTTCTGGACACTTAGAAAAGTGTCTTGTTATTAGGTACCCTCATACCCAGGACCACCGTTAGTTTTGAAGACATTCTACTTTCAATATGTTGCTTGAGAAAAATATATTTTACTAAAAAATGAATTCTACAATCCTTATCAGGAAATTTATGTGGGGTAGAACAGTGCATCTGTTCCTATAGGAGTTATTATAGGCTTTGGTATTTAATTGTTTCTTCACTTCTACGATGTAGGTGTTAGTTTTTAGTTTCTACCATCTCAAGGGTATGGTTTGAGAAAAACAATCATTTTCAGACTAATTTTGAAATTCTGTGTGCCAGTTCTGTAACATTTAATAAAGACCTACCCATGGTATACTTGTAATTAGTCCCTTTTGTTTGAGAATTTCCAATTTCCTCCAAGTGTAGTTAATCTACACTATCAATCAGAGACTGTTGGAAATCTCACCTCCTCACATTCCAGAACAAACCAACCAGTTGGGGTGAATTGTGATACTATTTCGATGGGAAATATTATTTGTGTATTCTCTCACAAATTCTCTTGCTTACCACTCAAGTCCAGCCCTCCACCTCCATTGATTTCTATACTCCTGCTTTAAGAGAGATCTGGCCTGTGACCAAGGGAGAAACCCTGCTCTCTACATTAGAACATTTTGGGAAAATTTTTGTGAGACATTTTTCCCTGTAGCAAAACTTTTCACCTCCAAAATTGACCAATACCAAAGAGAATTTTGCAGCAGTCATGTAAATGATGGTGAGAATGTATTTACTGCCCTAGCTGATGCTGTGAACCTGGAATGGTAGAGCCTAAGAATGAGGCAAAGTCTCATGCAACAATCAACTTTATTCAGAGCATCAGACAATTTATACTCTGGTGGTCAAGAAGAGTCACATCACTATAGTATACAATCACAAGGACCGGTCACACATGGCAAAAGCATGTTTTCCCATGGAGGCAAATAAGCAAAGTAAATGCACTCTTATCTGCTATACCTGAGAGGGGCACAAAGTCATATTCCAAAAAGAATTCTGTGGTTTTGAAGACACTGAGGCCACAACTCTTGTCCTGTTTTCTTGAAGTTTTCTCACAAGCAGAGTTCGCCTTTCATGACTCTATGTTTTGGCCTGTTTTCTGATAGAATGGAAGAGGGAGAGGTAGGGACAGAATGAGTAGAGAGGTAGCTGGCAAGATATCAACAGACCTTCACCTTGCCACGAGACAAAAGGACATGTTTTTTGAATATGGAAGAGGCTGTGGATGGCACCAGCTCTGTCTTCTTCCAAAGCCAAAGCCAAACACCACCTGGCAGTAATTGTTTAAAGTCTACATATAGAATGGGTAACACAGAGATTAAAATCTAATGAATCTGAGAACAGGTACTATTGATGTGAGTTCATTATCTAGTATGTAATATAACTTTATCAAAGATAGTAACAAGCAATCATTTTAATATTTTAGTAGATCCTTAAGGTTGTATATAAATGAACATCTTTATTCAATCTTCCTGTATGTTACTATGTCAACATGTGTGACATATAATTCATAAATTCTTAGGATGTATCTAAGGAATCTCCTCTTGATATGGATCCTCTTTGTGGTCCTTTGTGTATTAATGACTAAGTAGGGGCATTTGGAGGAATATAGGGAGGACTTGGCTATTCTATCGAGACATATAATAATACTGCCCTCCTAAGTGTCTTAATTTTTCCATTGTTGTGGATCAATCCATAGGCCTTGTATCTAGTAGGCAGGCAATCTGTCACTGAGCTATAGGCAAGAATAAATATTTAGGTTTCTCTGTCTGTTTCCCTCCAACTTTCCTGAGATATGGTTGATAGCCAGAAAAAATGTGTATAGTCAATGCATTCAACTTCTTCATTTGATGCACAGAGTCATGTGAAGTTTTTGCCACAGTTGAGGCAAACAGTATTCCTGGTTATTTCATTTACTTATTTATATTTGTTATATTGGTAGAGATTGAAACTGGGGCCTTGGGCATTCCAGGCAAGTGCTCTGCCAAGAGCTACTCCCCAAGTCAGGATGTTGATTTTATAAGCTTGCTTTAAGCTTGAACCAAGGGGGAATGTATCTCATGAACTTTGCTTAACAGAACAAAGTACAGTAAATGTATAGGTGAGTGAAAAACAATACTTAAATATTGTTTTAGATGTTATCAAATCTCTGAGCCCAAATTTTGATTAACAAAAAATTGCATTTGTGTTGGCATTGGTGGTGTACAACTTTAATCCCCATCCTAGAGAGCGAAAGGCAGGTAGATCTCTAAGAACTTAGGACCAGCCTGCCCTATACAGTGAATTTCATGGTAGCTAGGACTACATAGTAAGAACTTGTATCAAAATACATTTATTGATTTATTGACTGTGTACATGGGAGGGCACATGCTTGCATGACACATACATGGGAATCAGAGAACAACCTGTGGAATTCCATTCTTCCTTCCACCATGTGGGATCCAGCGATTGACCTTAGGTTGTCAGGTGTGGCAGTAAGTGCTTTGCCCATGGGGGAGTCTCCTTGGCTTCTGCTGGATGTCATATGATTTTGTTTTTTATTCCAGATTGATTCTCAAAATGTTAACTGTTCACCATGCCAATGTAAACCTGTCAACAGTCGGACTAAAAGCCTTAGATCTCCTCCTAGATTCAGGTGAGAGATGACTTAAAATGCTTATTCCTCGAAGTGGTCAGGGTCAGAGTGTAAACTGATCACCTGTGATTTCTAGGAAGTTTTTCTATGTCTGCTTTCTCAATGCCTCCTGGCTCTCTAGCTGTCTCTCAGATGTCACCCAGAGCCTTGGTTCTGCATGTTGTTTGTGTGTTCCTCCCATGTTCCTGTTTCTAGTTCTAGCATGACTTCCAAAAGCCACTCCTATAGTTCACATTCCTGGTGGCTTTTTTCTGTTTACACCCTCAAAGTCTTTGCTGTAGTTTTCCTTTGATAAATTATGTAGCATTATTTCTTGTTGGCTACATGTAACATGCTTCCCAAACCTATTTCACTCCCAGATAGGCATTTTCGTTATCTTTTTGGGTGAGAATCACTGATGAGCAGAGAAGTGGCCTCATTCTCCAAGAGACACAGGCAGGGTCTGATTCCACACACCAGGCTCTTTGCCTAAAGAGACTTCTGCCAAGAGACTAATAGACCCAAGCTGAGATTTTGGGATGGTGCAATAGTTGCGGTCATTGCCATGATAGATGGCTGTGGTTGTCAAAGATATAATCCTGAATGACTGGGAGTTTTGTTCAATAAATGAGGGGTCATTTTGAGGTCAGGAGAATTTTGTGTGTGCAGCTACAGAGGCCTGAGAAGATTGAAGGGAGGTTGCACAGGTGAGTGGGAGACATGAGAGTCCTAATTGGTCATGCTAAAGGAGACCTTCAGGAGAGAGAAGGAGCAAGAAAGAGTTTAAGGACCACGGCAAGGAGGACAGGAGACACAAAGTCCTAAAGAACCTTTAATTCAATCATTTAACACTTATCCTTGAGAACTTAAATATGTCCTTGCTTCATTTTTCATCTGTCACAATCAAGCACTCACGCCAGTGGGTGTTCTGCAGGGGAGGGAACCGTCCTAGCCTTGCCCTGTGTCAGAGCAAGTAGCTCTACATGATTGTTGAGCATTTGAAATATGAAACACTGGACTTCAGTTTTATTTAATTTTATTATTCACTATAAATTTAAACAGACATATGTGGCTAGGGAATGGGCCTGCCTAGGCAGATGGGCTAATGCGTTTAGAGAAATGATTGAAGTGTAGTGAGAAAACTACTATAAGAGAAATATGATGAAACTTGCCCACAGTAGAGATAGCAGCTAAATTCTCTTATGGGGGTTTCAAATGTAAGTGATCTTTCTAAAATTGTTAGAGTGCCATTTGACTTTTTGATTAAGGGTCTCACTCTCTATGTGACCCAGGTTTGCTTGAAAATCACCATCTTCCTGTTTCAGTGCTGGGGTTATCACTGTAAACCACTCCTCTTGGTTGGCCTACTTAAATTTAATCCAGTTTGGCCTCCTATTAGCTACTGAGCACCAGGCAAGGTCATTTAGGTTACTTAACCTCTTTGTACCTCAGGTTTTTGATTCTTAAAAGAGGGGTTTGGAACTATCTTGTGAGGTTCTAGATTTGACTAAATGTGTTATGATGAAGTAAATCAACTAGTGATTGACATGTTTGTATCACAAAAAGCAATCATTATGAGGTTAAGAGTTTAGCTTAGTATTAGAACCCCTACTTAACATTATGAGGTTCCAATGTCACATGCACAAACACAAACCCAGTAGAAAACTGTGTTTATTGCTGTCATCCCTATTCCATGACAGCTGCTTCTGTTGACAGAATGAGTGTTATTTGCGATGTCTTAGATTATGGCATGAAAGTGTTGGCTAATGAAAGTTCAAAGAGGCATTGGAGAAAGGCTTTAAGGGCAGCAATGGGTGCAACATATGTAGACTTGAGTCAGGGATGGGCTCAGGACAATGTTATAGTAGGTTTTGTAAAGGATCTGGTTTAGTGTACTTAGGAGTGAGAGAAGGGCTTAGAAGATTCCAATGCAGGACTTCTAGGATCACATTTAGGTTTTAGAAATACAGTGCAGGGAGTGAACTATCAACAGTTGGGGAGAAGTTTAGAATAAGTAAAACAGATAAGCAACTGTTTCTGCATTCCTAGTGAGATGGAAAGAGGTCCTGATTAGGATAGGAAAGCTAAACTAACTTATTCAGAGAGAGCTTTGGAGTCTTTAAGAGCTGACCCTGAATGACTTGACTCTTAATGAAATACCTTGGCTCACTGGAAATGGAAGAGAGAGGGAATTTGGTTGATGACAGGGAAATTTCTCTTGGGTAGTTATTAGATGATGGTCTCATTGGTGCAGACCAGGAGCAAGAGTAGGGTCAGTTCAGGGTACCCACAGAATAGTTAGATGGTAATGGCCAAGGGGAAAGTAGGAATGAATTTTAAAAATGTAAGATAGGAGGCCTAGGCTTTGTATGTGTGATGTGATGTTCCAAAAACTTATAAAAGTTGTGGTAAACTGATTGAGGATTTATTTCACTTGGAAGGAATTTGCTATGGATAATATTTGGGACAATGAAGTGGTCTAACAAAAATAAAATTCAATAAAACATTCATAGGCCTCATGCAAAAATTAATGTATCAACTGCTAAAAACAACTATTTGCTTACAGCACTTTGGTTTCTTCAAATTAGGAAAAATCACTTTGCTGATACTGGATGAAGAATGTGATATTTTCTTGTTAATCTTTGATGCTATGAACACATACTCGGCCAATGATGAAGTCCAGAAACTTGGATGCAAGACTTTGCATGTGTTGTTTGAGAGAGGTATTTAAACATGTATATTTTTTGTTTTGAGGTATTCATAAGAAGAATGACCTGTACTGGGAAAGGTTGGATATAGCTGATGAGAAAAAAAACCAACATTACATACAATAATACTGTTTCAAAATGAAATAAAAGTTGTTAGTTTCTTAGTTTGGTCATGTTGCTTCCTTCTGTGGTATGAATTTCACTCACAGGTTATAAATCATGTGGTTATAGTAGACTTCCTTCTATTGCATAACTGGGCACTAGGATTGTATGGGTGTTGAGAAGAAAAAAAAGAAAACTTATGAAGTCAAGTGCAGGTCAAAATGGGGTTATGATTTTTAATCTGGTCAGACTTGAAATTGCTACAGGATTTGTACAGAGAACTGGGCAACTGCAGAGTGTCCTTGAGAAACAAGACAGATAGGCATTTCACAGCAGACTCAGAAACTGATAACAAATGATTGCATACTGTTTGAGTTTTACCCAGTCCTTTTACTGACGTGGTGAGGAAGTAAGTAGGTTGCAGGAGTGAGCAAGTTTTCCAAGGTTAGCTGTTAGTTAGCACAGGGTGGTTGCTGCTGGTTTGGGGATCCAGATCTTTGATGATCAGGCTTTGGAGAGAAGAGTTCACAGCCAGTGAAGAAGGAGAGAAATTCATGTGTCTCAGGCTGTCTTCTTTGTGTTACATCTTGCACCCAAGCTTTGATAAGAATTGCAGGATAAACTTTGAAATGTGTTTTCTCATGGGACCTGTACTCTGTGTTTCTATTTGGGCAAGTTCTTTCTCGTGAAAGAGGCCTGTCTCTATATTCTCACAAGGGCTGTGTCCTTCTAGGACAGATCGACATAGACTAATGATTGTTAAACAGGAGAATCGTAATCCAAAGATCATCAATGCTTAGTGTATATTTTATTATATCTGTTGTGTTATATATTTTATAAATATAAGAAGACAAGTTTTGATTTTTTAAGGAGGACCAAGTACCCTGAGACAGTATTTAGTTAATAAAGTTAATAATCTTGAAAAGCTAGTTAATAAGGGTGGTTATCAAAGATTGAAAAATATTGTGGAAATTATAATATTAAATGTAAAGGTCCCATGGTATCTATCATTAATTAGATGAATCTAACCAGTTTCATATTATCTTACATGGACATGGTAGTATACAATTTAAAACACTTAAGGTTGCTCATAAAGAGCTGAATTTTCTAACATTTTGTTGGCACCATTCTTAACCTAACAGACTGGGTTTGTGAACAGTTTTTTTGAAGCTCCCACTTAATAAAATGACTCCTTACTCTAATTATAAAAGGATGTAATTGTATGTCAATTTAAAAAGATAATCTCACCTAAAAAAAGAATGATAGTTTTTTATCTCTTGTGGAAAACCATTAAAACAGAGTATTTCAAAGTCCAATCACATACCATTTGCTGCAATTAACAACTTTTTAGCTGACATGTCTAGCTGGGTCTCCCTTCAGCAGTCCACCATAAATTCCTGGCCATTTAGATATCAAACACAGGGTCCTGGAGCTATGGTAATTGCTGCTCATGCAGAGGACCCAGGTTCAATTCCAGCTCCTACACAGTGTTTCCTACAACCACCTGTAACTCTAGTTCTAGGTGATCTGACCACCTCTTCTGACTTTTTGGGTACTTCAGGCATGTGCTGTACATACTGATAAACAGGCATACACAATACAAATAGTTAAAAAATTAAAACTGAAAAACTAGTTATAACCAGCAGGTCAGTATTGTAGAATATTCATTTCTAATGAGTAGTCTGCATTATCTTTAGCTAAAGTCATGGTAGCTCATCCCAAAGGGTCATCTTTATTAGTAGTGGGTAACACTTATAGGATGATAGACAATCATTGTTACCAACCATGAGAATCATAGACTGTTCCTTCCAGTACATCATCTTTATTATTATATTTGTTAGGTTGCTATAGACTTCCCCCAAAAGAAATTGTAAGTACTTTTCCTTTTTTTCTGAGAATTATTTGGTTCCTGATAATTTGTCATTTCAAAAGATGATATAACCAGTTCAAAACAGACCTATTTTACTGTTTCAAACAGAGTTAATGTTTAAAATTCCCATGTCTTTCAGGCAGAAACACATTTTCATTAAGTGTACTGTATTTGTGACGTTTTGTACTTATAAATATATTTTTCAGGAATTAAAAATTTATGTCATCTTAAATCATATTCATGTTTTTTTCCCCTTCCTGGTTTAGTTTCCGAGGAACAGCTGATGGAGTTTGTTGAGAACAAAGATTACATGATACTGCTGAGTACACTCAGGAATTTCAAAGGGGATAAGGAAATTGTATTTCATGTGCTCTGCTGCCTGCATTCCCTGGCGGTTCCCTGTGAGTATCCTTTCCGCATGTTTTCTGATTTACATGTGGAGAACTTCGATACGTATTGTTTGGATTTGTGTGTGTGTGTGTGTGTGTGTGTGTGTGTGTTTGTGTATGTGTGTGTGGTCCTGTGGATGCTAAACTTCTCCATTCACTGATTCATTTAATTAATTCATATTCATTAAAAATGCATCTCTTGGATTTTTTTTTGTTGGAGTCATGTGGATGTTAAACTTCTCCATCCACTGATTCATTTCATTAATTCATTTTATCCAGACGATGCTGCATCCACTTCCAGGCTTAGTGCATGGGAGACAGTAGTGGAAAGCTTAAATGTGTGCCTTGCCTTTTTTGAATTCCCGGTACAATAGGAGACACAGATATCATCCCAGGCGGGGCCTGGCATCATAAGGCAGAATTCCTGAGGTTCTGAAAACACTTAGAGCAAGGCCAGAGCTCTTGAGGAGTCGTGAACACAGAGACCTCAGCATACAGAGGGGTGAGCAGTAGAACTCAATACGGAAACATTTAGAAGCTGGACACTAGGAGCATAGTGATGTGGGGGCAGCTGGGTCCATAGCTCAAGCCTGAAACCTCAGCTACACTCAGGGGGCTGCATTCAAGGCCTGCCTGGACAACTTGTGAGGAACAGGTCCAAAAATAAAATAAAATAAATACTAAAGATGCAGCTTATCTGCTGAATGCTTGCATTATGTGAGACTTTAAGGTGAATCCTCTGTCCTGAAAAAAACAAAACCAAAAAAACATCAAAAAATGAAAAACAAACAAAACCCAAAGATGTGCAGCAGGACTGTGAAAAGCCACTCAGGAAACTCTGGTTTTATGAGCGCATTTTGTGTGTGTGTGTGTGTGTGTGTGTGTGTGTGTAAATGTATATGTGCATGTATGTGATTGGGTACATGGATGTATGTAAGTCAGTCTGTACTTTGTGTACATGTATGTGTGTTTGTGCATATGAGCTAGTATGGGTGAGTGTGCACAGAAATGTGTGCATATTGTGAGTGTATGTTTGTGTGTATCTGTGTGTAAATGTGAATGCATGTATGTGAGTGGATACATACACGTGTAAATTAGTGTGAATATATACTGTGTGTACACACATCTCTGTGTAAATGTACATGTGTTTGTGTACATAAGTGTGTGTGTGTGTGTGTGTGTGTGTGTGTGTGTGTGTGTGTACATGCAGAGGCATGCATATCTCCAAGTACCGGCAGGAATTTTTCTGATGGAGGCAGGGAAAGGGCATGATAAGGGTAAGTGGGTGAGGGTGCAGACATGGTGTGAGGTTTTTGGTTTTTTTTTTTTGTTTTCTAGACAGGGTTTCCCTGTGTAGCTTTGTAGACCAGACTGGCCTCTGTCTCCCGAGTACTGAGATTAAAGGTGTGTGCCACCACCGCCCAGCTTTTGTGAGGCTTTGAGTGGCCAAATAACCATTCAATAGGGGTTGAATTCTGGTTTGGTTTTTCTTGGCATTTATTGATGCTTGGAAATTTAGCGGCTTCATCAAAAAGCAGAAATCAGAATACATATTTTGCTGTACACTCTATTGGTGACTACCAATGGGATGCTTCAGATCTGTTTTATAAGTGCACACTGACACTTCACAGTTCTCTATGTGGTTTAAGCCAGCTATAAACATGCATTTAATAGACGTGTTTTCATCTTCACACATGTAAAGTTCTTTGAAATAGTAATTTAGTGTGAATAATATAAACTAATACTTGATATGTAATACATATTACAAAATGGTTAACATTGTGGTACAATATGAATTTTCTATGCATGTATATAATATATGTATATTATGTTATATATAACACACAATACACATATGTACACATGGTTTCAAGTACAACAGCTTGAGACTTCATTGCAGCAGGGTGAAAAAACAACCATTCTTGGGAAAAATAGCCTCTTTAATGTGTTTGTAAAAACAAAACATTTTCTTATACACAGGAAACAAAACAGTCATCAGAGGATAGGGCTGAATACTAATCCCAAAGCAGAGTGCCATACTTTATTGAGTCATCAGCAAGACAGCTATTTTCTGCCTTGTACTTTTCCTGGGCTCTGTTCATTATGCTTTTATTTCAGGCTTATTGCTTTTGGAGTCCATTGTCTTCCACCCACTTATGACATAATCCAGTTAAAATGTGTCGATTCATAACACAAAGGTCAAGGCCAGCAGCAGATAACAATGAGGTATCAGGAGGCTTTAACACCAGTTCTCAGCAAAGGCTTTTTATCGGGCTAATTTCTTTCATTCTTGTAAACTTAAAAAATATTTTGGTGTTTTTACAATTCCATTTAAACATTAAATTGTATATTTTTTTACAAATAGTTTCAATTCTGCTAGGAAAATTCTTTTACAAACAGATGTTTTTCTGTTTGGTGAGTAGTTAATATTACATTCAGAAACAGAAATGTTTCCCCCACAAATTTGCAGCAGCTTCCACGGCTTCTTCCTTTCCTCTCTGCCTGACTCATGTCAACCCCTTGCACACGTATTTGTGTCTTTGTATTTATGTGTTCTCCTGCCATTTCCAGGAAGCTCAAGATTTCTGCCCCTTTCCTGTCTGTGCTTCCAGGATGGAGGGAATATATCCAAGTTTATTTTCACTGTTCTAATGTATGAGATGATCTTGAGGTTTTTTTTGTTGGGTGAGGAAAAGACATTGCAAAAACCATAATCAATGTCCTAACCAGAAAGTAGACCTCTGACCTCATTTATTTGAAATAAATATGACTGTTTTTAGACTTGTACAAAACCCTCAATTTTTACTTTCTTTGTCTTAAATAATATGTATAAAACATTTTACATACAATATAAATGATTATGTTTCCTCTCTCCCAACTCCTACCAGAGCCTCCTTACCAACCAAAATTTGTGTCCCTTCTCTCTCTCTCTTTCAAAAATTACCAATAAAAGCAAAAATAAAAACAAGCAAATAAAAGACCTATAAGACCAAAAATATCAACACAAAACAAAACAAAATGTTCACAAGCATAGAACTTGTTTTGTGTCGGCCAAATGTTACTAGGCCTGTCCTCAAGTGTTGTCCATATACCCAGTGACACTTCACTGGGGAAAGCTGACTTCTGTTTGTCAGTGGATATCCGTTGCAAATAACTTCTTAGTTAGACATACGAGCCTGTGTCCAATTCTCCTTCTCAATACTGAGACCCCATCTGGCTTGACCATACCCAGGCCTTGTGTACGTTACAAAAATCTCAGTGAGTTCATCTGTCCTATAGTGTCTGGAAGACACTATTTCCTTATAGTCCTTCATCACCTCTGGCTTTTAAAATCTTTTTGCTTCTTCTTCCCCTTAGCTCCCTGGGCCCTGAGGGGAGGGGTGTGATGAAGATATCCCATGTAGGACTGTGTGTTGACTAGTTTTATGTCAATTTGATACCAGTCAGATGTTTCTGAAAGGAGAGAACTCAGTTGAGAAAATGACTGTATAAACCATAAAGTTGGTTATAGAGCATTTTCTTAATCAGTGATGGATATAGGAGGGCCAAACCCATTGTGGGTAGTGCCATCCTGGGCTGGTGGTCCTGGGTTCTGTAAGAAATCAGACTGAGCAAGCCATGTTGAGCAAGCCAGTAAGCAGTACCCCACAATGGCCTCTGTATTAGCTCCTGCCTCCAGGTTCCATCCTTTCTTGAGTTCCTGTCCTGACTTCCTTCATTGATGGACTATGGTATGGAGGTGTAAGCCAAATAAATCTTTTTCTCTCCAACTTACTTTTGGTCATGATGTTTAATCACAGCAATAGTGTTCATAATTAGGACAGGCTGAGTGCTTCAAAGTCACTTTCTGTGCACTGTTTAGTTGTAGGTCTCTGTGTTAATTACCTTCTATTACCAAAGCCACTATCTGTGCACTATTTAGTTGTAAGTCTCCATGTAAATTACCTTCTACTATAGCAGCAAGAAGTTTCTCTGATAAGTGTTGAATGAGACATTGATCTATGGGAATAACAGTATTTTACTAGGAATCATTTTGTTGCTATATTTCTTAGCAGAATAATAGTATAAAGCTTGCCTTTAGGCCCACAATCCATCTAATCTCAGATTCTTTGACTCTTTAGCAGTGTCAGGTATGGGTTCCATTTCAAGGAGTAGGCCTTAAATCTAATTTTTAAAAAGTGCTTGGTTAGTCCCATAACATTTGTGCCACTATTGCATGAGTACATCGTGCAGATAGGTTACTGTAGGGTGCAGGGTTTGTATCTGGTAGCATGCAGAGTGCCTTCTAGTACCATGAATGCCAGTTAGTAGAGATAAAGCTTTGAATTAGAAACTTGCTTGACTTCTCCATGTTTGATGACATAAGTAAGTTTTGTCTTCAGGTTGTAGAGAGCATCCAATAACCTTGACAATAGTCAATGATGTCTGAGGGGATTCCATGAGGCCCTTGGGTCAATTACTCAACTACATTTAACCCTTTCCTGGCACTAGAGGTTTTACTTGTTGGTAATAAGGCAGTAAAATATTTCGTTGAGGCACTGTCTCAACTATTATTTTATAACTCCATTTAGATTGTGTGTGTGTGAGATTTCTCATACATATGAAAAGAATAATTATATATTCCATATATATACATACATATGTATGTATATTCCATATGATTTTTCAAATGGCCTTTTAGTGTGAATTGTCCCTTCCTGTATTCTCTCTCTTGCTTTTTCATACCCTCCCTATTTAACCCTCTATTTTAGTTTCTACTTTACTACTACCTAACACTATATTATGTTTTCCCTTGCTTGGTAGTTCCTCTTTTTCCCAGTAGTCTCTTTCTATGTACCTCGCTTCTTATTCCAATTACATATCTATATCTATATCTATCTATCTATCTATATATATATACATATATATATATCAAAAGCTTCAAAGTTAAAATCTACACATAAGAGAAAATGTGAAATATTTGTCTTTAGGGGTTATTAGTTATCTCACTCAGGATGATATATTCTAGCTCCATCCATTTGCCTAAAACTTTCATAATTTCAATTTCTAAACTGCTGTGTAATATTCCATTGTGTAAGTGTACCACATTTTTATTATCCATTCATCACTTGATGGACATCTAGGGTGTTTCCAGTTTTTGGCAACAATGAACATGAATGAGGAAGTATTTCTCTAGCAGGATGTAAAATACTTTGCTATATGCCCAAGAGTGGTATATCTGGATCTTGCAATAGATTTATTTTTAGCTGTTCAAGAAGCCACCACACTTCTTTAAATAGTGGCTATACAAGCTTGCACTTCCACCAGCAATGAATAGGTGTTCGCCCTCCCCATATCTTTGCCAGCTTGTAGTGTCACTTGTTTTATTGATCTTAGCTATTCTGAGTTGGGTAAGATTGAATCTCAAAATAGTCTTAATTTGTATTTCTATGATGACTAAGGATGTGTAACATTTCTTGAAGTGTTTCCTGGCCATTTGTGTTTCATGTCTTGAGAACTCTCTACATAGTTGTTTACTCCATTTTTAAATTGGCTTGTTGTTTTGATGTTCATGCTTTTCCTTAGTTCTTCATATATTTTAGATATTAACCCCCTATTGGATGTATGATCAATAATACATATTTCCCATTCTTTACCCTGTCACTTTGTCCCAATGATAGCGTTCTTTGTCATACAGGTTTTTAGTTTCATGAGGTTCCTTTTATTAATTGTTTTTAGTTCATAGGATGATTTAAAAAGTCATTTCTTGTGCCCATGAGTTCAAGACTATTTCTACTTTCTTTTCTATCATATTGAAGACATATGGTCTTGTGCTGAAATACTTGATCCATTTTTTGTTGAGTTTTGGGCAAGGTGAGCCATGCATGTCTGTTTTCATTTTTATATGCAGCCATCCAGTTTTACCTGTTCTATTTGTTGAAAATGCTATATTTTTTACGGTGTATTTTTGGCTTCTTCATCAAAACTCGGTATCTGCTTGTGTGTGGACTTATCTGAGTCTTGAATTCAGTTCCACTTATCAGTGTGTCAGTTTTTATGCTAATACCAATACAGTGCTCTTTTTGTTACTATAGGTATGTAAACTTGAAATCTGGGATGGTGATATCTCCAGCAGTTCTTTTATTACTAAGAATTGCTAGATATTCCACTTCTTTGCATGTTTTTATATGAAGCTGAAGATCATTCTTTAAATTTTTGTGAATAGTTGTGTTGGAATTTTGATGGGGATTACATTGAATCTTTAAGTTGCTTTTGGTAGAATGGTAGAATATTTCCAAAATATTAATCCTAAAGATACCTTAAAATTTTAAAACAAGGAATCAGATGAAATAATGTATACTCATGTTAAAGTTAAGTTCTACATCCTATTGTGTCAGCAACAAACACCATAGAATCTTTGTAGCTATTTGATAGAACATGTTATTTGCATCTGGATCTGTACCCATCGCACTATCTGTGCAATATGCATTTGTATGCATATTTGAGGGAAGAAACTTACTCTCTTTTGGTGATTATGATTTTTTTATTCAGGCAACAATGTTGAAGTCCTCATGAGTGGGAATGTCAGGTGTTACAATATTGTGGTGGAAGCCATGAAAGCGTTCCCTGACAATGAAAAAATTCAAGAAGTGAGCTGCTCCTTGCTCCACAGGCTTACATTAGGTGAGTTATAATTCTTCACTTGTTATCATAGACTGTGTTATGTATATTCATGTAGCTTACGTGTATTCTATACCAATGAGTAATCTTGATAAACACTAGGTAGAAATACTGTGATGTAGCATATGGTTTTGAAAGGAACACACATAGAAAACCATAAAATGGTATTGATGAGCACTCTGCATTTTATTTTCTGAAATTGTCTATAGGAGAGATTTTTGTTGAACTACATTTAAACTATGGTTGCTAACTATAAAAGAGTAAGTATGAATTATGTGGAAAATGTGAAGCAGAAAATCAAAAGAGATCTTAACTCTTTTGAGTTAAGAGTTAGTGTATTACCAGACGTAAAAAATGTTTCTTTTCCTCAGAAGTCATATACATATACACATGTATATGGTTTATATATATCACAAATATAAATATGTATGTTTTGTTTATTATAATATGCAAATACATAATATATAAACATCATACATGCATAACTATGTATTATATATATTGTATAATATATATTCTTTTTTTGTTTGTTTGTTTCTATGAGACAGGGTTTCTCTGTATTGTTTTGGAGGCTGTCCGTCCAGCCCGGCCTCGAACTCACAGAGATCCGCCTGCCTCTGCCTCCCAAGTGCTGGGATTAAAGGTATACACTACCACCGCCCGGCCAATAAATATATTGTATTTTACATATATATTCCACATGATAAGCTATAGTGCTTTGAATATATACTCCATAGAGTAAAATCAGTGCACTCTAGAGGCCCTGTGTACCTATGATTAATGTGACTCTGTCATAGAAGCCAGACTGTGGCATCATCTTGAGAGCCCATTAGAAAACATAATGAGGATAAGAGTTTGCCTATGGTTTTCTGTTGTGTTGGTTAATTTGCTTGCTCTGGATCAGCATTCTGTTGTGCTCTCTAAGATCTAATACCCAAAACACTAGAATGTCAATTATCCACACATTCTTCTTCTTGTGTCTTATGTCTGGGTTTTGTATTGCCTCGTTACTATTCCATAAAAATTTGAGAACTAACTTTTCCAGTTCCAAACGCTAATGGAATCTGTACAGAAAGGACACAAAGTGTATGGATCACGTTATGAAGAACTGACATCTCCGCACTATCATTTCTTTTTACAATCTATGCAGATTTTATGTATCATTATCTTTAGGTGCTCAATTTTCATATAATTGTAATTGGCATTTGTTTTGAAATTATGTCTCTGAACTGTGCTTGCATGAAGAAATGAAAGTGATTTTATTTGTCTTTCTTTTCTATTATTTATGACAACTTTGGGGGAATATATGCAGATTATGTAAGTTAATGGTTTGTGAACAGTGGTGCTCTGAGCTCCTTCTCCCATGACCCAGGATCACTGGCACAATGCTGAATGGAAACAGTGTTTGGCAATATCCTTGTCCTCTTCCTGATTTTAGAGATAAAATTTTGAATATTCTCTCATCCAGAATAATAAGTGTCTCACGATTTTTATAGTGTCAAAATCTAGCTTGTTTATGACATCTTAATCAAATTAAAATTTCTTGTTTCTTGATTACTTCTACTTTTACATCTGTCTCTTTTTACAGAAAGAAAAAGATCACAAATGAGAATTGAGTTTTATTAAATACCAAAGAATTCATGTAAAGATTATCCCCTTTACTTTTGGTATTATAAAATTAAATCTATAGATTTTCAAACAATAAGCCGTTATTCCCAGGAAAAATTTAGTTTGGTGACTTACTTAATTTTAAAAATATTTTTCTGATAAATCTCTTATTTTTGGACCTTCCAGGCAACCTTGATTGTCTTATTGGTTTGCTTTTATTTTATTCCCCCTCCCCTTTACTTATTAAAAATGTTTATTTATTTAATAATTGGTGAGTTATTTTGTAGTCCATACCTGGTGCCTAATATGTGAGGTCCATGGACATCTCGATGTCTATGCTCATACAGTGGCAGTCACTGAGGCTCCTTTGCTTGTATTTCTCTTCTGTGGAGCTCCAGAGCTGAGCCTTTCAAAGCCTTACATTGCAGGTACCTCTCCGGTGATATTTGGCAGGGGTCAGAGCCCAGGAGTAACAAGGAGTGCTCTGTGCTTCAAAGGTTCAGACCTCTGCCTTGGAGAGAGTGTGGAAGACATCCTTTCCCACTAGACTGTACTTAGAGGCTCATTTTCTCTCAGCTCATATGACATCACCACATCCCTAAGATGTACACCTTGGGAGCCTTTCTCAACATTTTTGTGAGCAGAACAATGAACTAAAGGGCCGGCAGGTAAATAATAGTGCAGATAAGGTAGCATATTAACTGTTGGAGACTGGCTCTGTTGGCCTTTCTCCTAAAGAATCATCAGCAACATTTTATGCAGAATTAGGTTGCTGTAACAGAGATTTGGCTTTCATCATCTAACTTGGAGAAGGATCATTCAGCCATTAAAAAAAGCTTACTCTTATTCTTATGATTTCATTATACAAAGTTGTGTTTTTATTGTCCACAATCACCATTATGTCCCCTGTGTAATTTAGAAATTGGTTTAATTTTTAGGAGAGCTCCTTGGTAGATTCAGTGAAAACGAGTTTCTAAAACTTGAGTTACATTCTCGTATACAACAGTTGGCTGATATCTATCCTTTATGAGCAATTATTTAAAATCATATGTTTAGACTATTAGATATGATTATGCAATCATGTTTGCAGCCTACTTTCACAGATTACAAAGTAACTTCATAGACATATATGTTTATACATATGAACTTTTGATACATGGCTTTATCCTGAAAGGTGGAATATTGTTGTTACCACTACACTTCCTTGAGGGTCTCTGGCTTAGTAATGTGTCTCATCCTGGATCCTGTAGCCAATGAAGGGGAAACGTAGACTTTGAATTCAGATGTGTGCATCACTCTATGGCTATCAGAGACTGGGAAGAGGAGGAGGAAGTGGTGGAGTCAATCAATGGGTACTGAGCTCTGGTTAGAGAGGAATAAGAACTGTGCTGTGTTGTTGTACGTTAGATTGGGTTAGAGAGGGATAATGTGCTGTGTGCATCAAGAAACTAGAACAAAGGAGTGTGGGCTTCCCCTGCCAGGAGATCATTTGTATGAGGAGATAGGATAGACATTTGTCCCGATTTAAGCATTGTGCTGCACCAAGACAGCAAATGATAAGTCAGAGGTTTCTACAATGTTTTTGGCTTTTATCTCAGTTGAAAATATATTTAAAATAATTTACCTTGAATTAAAAATCAAAACAATAAAGCCAGAAAGCATTTCTGGTGAAATGTAGTGGTCACATTCTGGTCTGTGTCTTTATAAGTGAGATGTTTGCAGGTTACATTTCAAGAAGGACACAGCTGTGTAAGCAGGCCGATACTGAGAACATTGTAATAAGTCAGCATACTATAGTGTCACAGATAAGAGATGCCCACTGGTTTCTGAATCATGATATGTGGAGTCAGAGCTGACTTAAGCAGACACAGCTTTGGTCTTACTCAACTAGCATCACCTAACAAGGCAGACAACAGTAGGAACCAAAGTTTCAAAAAGTCACTTTGATTTAATGTATGTCATTATGTCATAATGATCAACTTAATGATTTAATATCTGCTGTTATGCCATTAGATTGATTGATTTCAGAGCTGCTGTGTAAGCAACTGCATTTTAAGTTGTACAGGTGAGAGTTTACCTAATGTTTCCCTTAACTTTAGGTAATTTCTTCAACATCCTGGTGCTGAATGAAGTGCATATCTTTGTGGTTAAAGCTGTCCGGCAGTATCCAGAGAATGCAGCCTTGCAGATCTCTGCACTCAGCTGTTTAGCACTTCTCAGTAAGTCACTTTACTAACAAGGAATCCCTTTTCCCTTTTGAAGTGCTGAGTATTAAGTCAGAGTTTTCTTCTGGCCAGCAGAGGATGCTGTCATGGCACCAACAAGTGTGGCATCCCTGTTCACGCAGGATGTCAAGAACCAGCAGATCACTTCAGATGACCCTGCTACAGTGTGATAAGGTGGTGGGTACCCACCTCCTCTACTATGGGACAGCAGAGTATTGGCACATGTAAAATATTGAAAATTGCTTCATGATCAGCCAAGACATTGGGTGGAGAGCATTCTGTTGAAAGCATTCAAACACTGCACTTAGGCTTGGCCATTCAAGCTGTTGGTAATAAAATGCATGCAAAAGTCACATATACTTATTTTTCTTTTTTTAAGCTGAGACCATTTTCTTAAACCAAGACTTGGAGGAAAGAAATGAGCCTCAGGAGAACAATGATGAGGAGGACACTGAGAAGCTATTCTGGTTGGAACCCTGTTGTAAAGCCCTGATGCGCCATCGGAAGAACAAACATGTGCAGGTTGAGCGCATAGTTACTGCCCTGACTTCAAAACAGGCTTTCCAATCATTTCTGGTTTTGATACATTTTTCTTCTCCCTTCCTGATCTAGGAAGCCGCATGCTGGGCACTAAATAATCTCCTTATGTACCAGAACAGTTTACATGAGAAGATTGGAGAGGACGATGGCCAGTTAGTACTTCTACTTGACTCTATAGAAAACCTGGGCTCTGTTTTAGCCAGTGCATAGAAACTCTCCCTACTAGTTTTTCTTGTTGGTATTTAGGCATTAGCATTGCTGCATGTTAACTAGTGCAGATATGATTTTGTCTAGTTTTCCCACAAGACAGGGTTTCCCAGTGGAGCCCATGCTGGAACCACTGGCCTGTGCATCCATGCCTGGAGAGGTGTACAGCATTCTAATCTGAGGTGTAGGAGTGTTTGAATTTCTACTGAGGGATTTGGAATCATGAATCAATCGATAATTTGTAAATTCTGTTTGACCAGGTACAAATGCATGTTCATCCATGCCAGCTGAGCACACTCACAGAGCCACTGGGGTTCCATGCCACCTGCCAGCAGATTATCTGTGTCAGGTTAGAAAATGCCTCTGGCAGGTCCCACCTGCCAGCGCAGTGTGTACCTGTCTACTGAGAGGCCTGTTTACATAACAGCCCACTTCTGGAAAAGAGTGAGTTGATGAAGCAGATAGTACTTTAGCATCTGAAGAGGTGATAGTGACTCTTTTGAAGACTGAGACATCAGGATCTGAAGGATCCCAAGCGAGCCACCTTTTCAGGAAATTTTTGGTCAGGCAGATCCAGGCTGCGACATATACACCTTAATCCATAGCACATGTAGTCCTCAGCACTCTGGATATCTTTCCAGTAAACATATTAGTAAAAGAAGAAAACAGGTCTATTCTCTCTGTTCCTTAAGTCTGCTCTGTTTCCTTACTGCATTTATTGCCCCTTTCTTTCCATTATCCTCATTTATATTTTTCTTCCTAGCACCTCATTTTTTAAAGATCGCTTTCTGCTAGTTGATACTTCCTCTGCTGATCCCTTCCCCCTATTCTGTCTTGTGATCGAGAGCCCTCATTGTGCACTCTAATTCTTTTCTTTATATTTTGTGCACCTCCTATATTAAACAATGCATGGCATTTATAAGGCTCGCATGAGTCATGGTCTACTGTGACATCCTTAATCACAATTTCTTGTTGAGCATTTTCATTCACTCACAGTAAAATATAGCCCAAAATGCTAAATGGAAAACTCCATTTAGTTTATTTTGTGCCCTGCTCTGAGAAGCAGGAAGAAATCCTGTGCTGTTTGGCCCATCCCTCCTGGGATGTAACCTAGGCCCACCCTGTGTGATTCCATAGTAACTGAGTAGCTGTCTACCCCTGGTTATATGTCTACAAAGCCTGGGGTCCTCTGGATGGCTTACAGGCTTCCGAAGAAACAGAAACATTAGTGTTTGATACATTGAATCTAACATTTATATATAGAGTTTTTTAACTTGTGCTTCTTTTGGAGGTAGAGGGGGTATATGGCTCAGCTTCCATGTCTGCACTGTTAGAGTTCACAGGCAGGGTGAGCATAGGAACAGGAGACTGCAAACTCAGATGTGGTTGATTTTTTGAAAGGTTCCCTGCACACAGAGAAGTGATGCTGTCCATGCTGATGCATTCTTCTTCCAAAGATGTCTTCCAGGCAGCTGCTCATGCACTCTCCACTCTCTTGGAACAAAATGGTAAGGGGAGACTTTGTTTTTTAATATAGAAAAATGATTTTGTGCTGTTATTCTCTCATAAAAACTGTAAGTCATAAAAATTCAATTATGTAGATATAGCTAACTGAAGAGTGTATGATGCTATATGAAGGATAAAGAATAAATAACACTTTTAGATATATGTCCTTCAGCACTTCTACACATGTACTCATGACACACATGCTATGTATTTGCAGAAACTGAAACATATACCCATTTTAGCTACATTTTATATTTTCCTCATTATATTAATAAATGCATTTATTATTATCATTACCATTCTAATAGGTGTGTATCATGTATATATATATAATCTTAGGAACAAGTTTCTGTTGATTGACTTTTAGCTTACACACTATGAGAACATTTGTAGGGCCTTTTTTTCTCTAAAAGATATGGCCTTTTTTTCCTCTAAAATAGATTGCCTTCATTTTGCATTAGATATTTATACATATTATTTTATTGTATAAACTTTATAGGGGTTCAACTGATTGATACGATATTCATCATTTCAAAAACTGGTAAAAATTATCCAGAATAAAATGTTTATAGTTATAACCTTTTTCCTGAAAATGCTCTTCATGTGCATCCTTGCAAGTATTACAGTGTTGCACACTTACAGAGAGGAGGTGGCTTTAAGGACCCTTGAGCTTTAAGGTCACTGCTCAATCTGCTTCCGAGTCCTGACACAATAAACAGGAAAATTTGCCAGGAAAACCCATTTGTCATCAGGCTGCGGAACTAGGCAGGTCTTACAGGATATTTTTAGGCAGTGAGACAGAAAAAAAGACCTGAGAGATTAATCTGAGACACAGTAGTGTGAGCACCAGATTTTAGCAGCAAAGCTAGGCAAGTGAAAACCACAGACACAGTTAAAATGCCTCCCGCACGCTGCTTTCGTATTACAGTTTAGGTCGAGTCAGGAGCGAAAATGTCTCCCCTGTATTTTCTCCATTCTTACTTATCTCTGTGGTGGCATTTTAATAAAAGGTAGAGCATAATCAGATGTATTACATGCATGTGTGAAATTGTTAAAGAACAAAATTAATTGGTTAAAAAGAAATCTGGCACATTGCACCAAGGCTTGGAGTAGGCAGGCCCTGAATAATGACAGGGCACCTCCCATCACAAGAGTTATGGAGGTCTGGACAGGGATTGTTTTGGCAGCCGCTCCGCACTGTATACAGTTCCCCAGAGGGGACAAGGCTTGCTGCCAATCAGCACTAGTGTGATGGGGCTACCCTTTTTAACCATTTAGAAATTCTGTAGGTCCCACAACCAGTCATCAAGATTTTGTGACCTGGGACTCGCTGTGGTTATAGCCTCTGAGGGGCAGTGACCTTTGCTCCAGGCCACCTGCTAGATGAGATGCTCTTAGATGCCTTTGCACTTCCTGGGTTTTCTGTGTTGTAGAAGAAGATCTTGAGCAGCAACCTAACTCAACTCCACCACCAAGTTCACACTGCGAGCCACTGGAGACCGTGAATGTGAGGGAGGAAGGGACGGGAAGGGCTTTTCTTTTTCCCCCCACAGGATTGAGCTGATACACAGAAGGACTGGGCTCCTCGGCAGGAATGGTGACACAGATCTACCTTCCCAGCACTCAGAAAGCAAAGGCGGGAGGATTGTGTATTCAGTGCCAACCTGTGCTACTGTATCTCAAAGCAAAAGAAAAGAAGAAGAGGATGAAGTAGGAGGAGAGAGTAGAGGACAAACTGGGGTCTTGAACCATGGAGATTTGAAGGAGTAGGCCCCAATGCCTTTCATTAATTTTCTCATTTAATTAATCAGTTAAATTAATTTAGTCACTACTATGTACTAGAGACCAGACAGTCCAGGCCTGTGTTGTTTGCCAGTTAAATAAAAATTCTACGCTCATTGGTCAAACTCAACTGAGGAAGGCAGACCAGAAGACTAACTAAAGAACATGATAGGTGAGGTAGCTAAGACAAAACTTAATCTGGGAAGGAGAATTTGGTATTCAGAGCCAGAGGAAATAAAGGTTAAATGGGTAACTTTACAGTGTAAAGGTACCTACTCTAGGACTGTTGCGTTTTGTGATTTATTTGCCTTTGAGAGCAGATACTTTTCTGCTAAAAAGGTCCATTAATCTGCCAGGAATGGGCAAGCATGGAAACGTTCTGGGACTTTATGATGCTCCCCCTTCTCACCATCGTGTTTGCTATTTTTGAGTTACACATTGCCTTGCTGTGGGGACAGTGACTCATAAAACGTACTCAGTGTACTCTAAAAATCTCTGAGTTCTACACCGACCAACCCAAGCATAAACTCTGGAGTTGGTACCCCATAAGCTGTGTTTGAACAAGACTCTCAGGGAATTCTGATGCACACTGAGGTTTGGGAATCCCAGTTTCTCCTTGGTTAGGATATAAGCACTCAGAAGGAGATACGAAAACATACTACCATATTTTGATGTGTGATGCTCTGGATGTCTTGGAAGATCTGACTCCTCAGGTTTTGATTTTATTTTAAAATGTGTTTCTTCTTGTATTTTTGTCCGGTCCTTTTTTTTTTTTTTGAGATTGACAACAATATTTATTTATTTTCCTGACCTTTTGAGACAGAGTCTCACTGTTTAGTTCAGTTTGGACTTAAACTTTTATGTAGCCCAGGTTATCCTCTTGATCCCCTTGCCTCAGGTCCTCAAGTGATGAGACTCTAGAAATATACCATTCCTGGCTGACAATGCTTTTTAAAACCAGAACTCAAGTTAAAACCCCCTAGAGTTTCCCCTTTTTGAAAAAATTAGATTATGATCCATAATGTTAGAATTGATATTTCTGTGAAGGCTTCAAGACAATTGATACAAAATGCTTTAAGGCACTGGGTTTGAGTTTAGTGAAGGACTTCACTGCAAGAAAGTGTTACTTTGTGTCAGTATCCTTGAAATTTAGGGGTTTTTGTATATATACTATAAAACCAACTCTTAAGACTACCCTTGGCCGGGCGTTGGTGGCACACGCCTTTAATCCCAGCACTCGGGAGGCAGAGGCAGGCAGATCTCTGTGAGTTCAAGACCAGCCTGGACTACCAAGCGAGTTCCAGGACAGCCTCCAAAGCCACATAGAAACCCTGTCTCAAAAAACCAAAAAAAAAAAAAAGACTACCCTTTGTTCACTAAACTTAGGAGTTACTCTGTGAAAGCCATCTGTGTGATCAACACCATCTACCACTGTGTGCATGGTGGGATTCACAAAAACATTTGCAAAAGATGTACAAAGTAGTTCACAGCATTTCAGACCCTGCCATTCCCCTATTCCTATTATCAGTGAGTTCCGGACACTGGGCCACACACCTCAGGCCTGCCCCTGGCTCCCATCACCAGTGGAGAGATGGCCTCTATCTCTGCATACAGAGTGTCTCGAGTCCACATTGAGGTCTGTCTTACTTATAGATCTTAGCTCTATATAAGTCTTGTCATTTTGTGAAATGTAATGATTAGAAGGATGCTTAATTTTCATTCTCATTGTGAAGAGTGTTGTTTATATACATTTTTTTCTCAAGAACGATTATTTCTTATGGGCTTTAATATACTGATTACAGTAATACCAGTCTACTCTGTAAATAAAAAATAAATGGAAACTTCCACAAAGAATTAATAAACACGGAAAACTGAGAATGACATGTACTTGTTAAGAAATGGGCAGCTATCATCTTTCAGTAGCTAATAAAATACATTATGTGTTCTTGCAAATGTTTGCTTCCATTTCTGTAAGTAACTTGAAAAATACCTTATAGTTAATTTCAGAAAAATCCTGCTGGCAAAAGGAGTATACCTGAATGTCTTGGAGTTGATGCAGAGGCATGCCCATGTTCCTGAGGTGGCAGAGAGTGGCTGCAAGATGTTGAGTCATCTGTTTGAAGGAAGGTACTTCATGTTCATGAGCATGTGTACACACACAACACAACACAACACACACACACACACACACACACACAGCAGTGAGCCAGGTGGACTGTTACTCAAAGCCTCTGTAGAAATGTGAGGCTAAATTTGGCACCTGAACACAGACCTCCTGTCATCTGTCACTAATATTATGGGCTTACTTTGCCTAAGCATTAAAAAGAGTGGCAGAGACTACAGAAATATGATGAAGGTCTGCTTCTGTGCCGCCTACATGGTGATAAAATGATAATTACTCAGCAAAACTGACAACAGCTTTTCAAATCACTATATAAATGTGAATATACAAAACTGCAAAAACATGCATTTGCCATTATTGCTTTTCAGGACCAAGGCACTATTTATTGTCATTTATTACTTATTACTAATCTTCCGTTTGAGATGACTTTGGCGTCTCTGTTTCCTCTCTTTCCTTTCCCAGTGCACTTGTTGTTACATGTTATTCAAAGCCAGGCTTGTTGATACTGTGTGTCTGGTTCATGGCACGACAGAGGCCAGATAGTATTATCTGTAGTAGAAATAGCAGAAGGGTCTAGAAGTTTACAAAACCTCACGGAAATAGAAGTCCAGGCAGGTGATCCCTCCAGCAATATATGCTTAATATATTTTCTTCTTCTATTGAGCCCAAAATGTATGATAACTGTAGCAATGTTTGATATCAAATCAGAAGCAGCCACACATGAAACAGATAAGAGTAAATGTCATCCAGTGTACAGGTGCTGTGGCTGAGATAGATCTGGTATGTCGGATTGTTGTTGGACATTACTCCTAGGGAGAAATAAACAAGCATCTTTTCACCCCAGATAGGCACTGTACAACAGACCAAGTTAGAATGCCACCAAAGTCCAACTTGGTGAACCAGTGCATTTTACAGAGGTTACTCATTAGATTCTGGGTGAACAATTACTTACTGGAGTGGAAAAAACTCAGAGACAGCTGCATCACTAAGCCAACCCCAGCATGGATGACAGTTCAAGAAAGCTGGGAACCTGGAACATACTGCATGGCCTGCAGCAGCTCAACACATTAAAGAATGTCCTTTCCAGGTGTCTTAGTTGGAACCTCTTCCAGGCAGCTGGTCTAGCCTAAGAGTCTTCTTGGCAGTTCAGCTGGTATTCATCTCTTTCAGCCATCTTGGTTGTTCTGGGAAAGTCATTCATCAGTCCTTATAGCTTATATAGGCTTGGGGATGGAGGAGCCTCATGGATGTGATCAGTTTCAGGCTTCCAGAAGCTTACTTAATGAGCTTTCCTTCAGGGTGGGATGTTTTTACCTCTTCTTAGAACATACAGTGTCACAATAAACTTCCTTCTAGATGGAAGTTTTATCTCAGAGGATGTCGAATGGATTTTTTGCTAATATATGAGCCAACTATCAAATGGTTGTACTTCAGGATTCCTCTACAAAAAAATAAATGGATTAAATAACAGTTTCAGAAGATATGAGTTTCTGACAGAAGGATTGAATAAATTCATTTTCATGGAGGATTAGGATGATGCCCAGTGCATTTTCAATTGTTGGTAAATCCTAGCTGTTAGCAATAGTGTTATTCTATGTCCATAACACAAACCATGTGCAGCACATCTACAGACTTGTAAAGAGTAAAGCTAGACTGCCCTTAACACAGGTCCAGCTAATCTACGCTTATATAGCATATCTGTCACATTTCTCTTCTCTAAGCATGGCTTTTAAAAACATAATAGAAATATTTAAGTGTAGTTTTTGATGGTGCTGGAAGTATATGAAAAAGTTTCAGTTAACAAGGCACTGTGTGAGGCAAACAGCCACACTGCCTTCCAGAGTGACATGTTTGCTTACCTGTGTAAGAAGATAGGCATGCATGTCTTGGAGAACGCATGAGTTTAATGTAAACTAATGAATTATGGGTAAGAAGTCTAATGAAGCACCTTGGTATGATGCAGGGGTCCTGGTTTTGGATTTGCCCCTTTCTAGCTAAAGTAAAGGACTTTGGTAATTCCTCCTTCAAACAAGTTCTTTATCTGGAAAATCTACATATTGATTAGAAGAAAGGTATTATTTTCATAAAACTAGACCAAAAGATCTCTGAATTCTAGTTCTTGAGGTCAGAACTTAAACACTTGTAATATTGATTGAGTTCAAATGCATTTATATATACTTCTTATAGATTTTCCTGGTAAAACACATTATATCTGTTTCCCCACATTTATTTCAGTTTGGTGTTTAACGCAAATGAACCAGCTTATAGGTTTTAAAGTAAACACATCAATTTTCATCCCTAGTAATGCTTCACTGGATACAATGGCAGCAGTGGTCCCCAGGATAATAACAGTGATGAAAACCCACGAGACATCTCTGTCAGTGCAGCTGGAGGCATTGCGAGCTGTTTTGCATTTTGTAGAGTCAGGTGAGTAACGGAACTGACCTCATGTAGAGACCACTATTCAATGTAATTTTGTGTCTTCATGAAACAATGGCTTTCTCGGCAAAGTTTAAAGAACTTGGATTCTGATCACCACAGGCAGGCCTTTCTGCCAAGCCAGAAGTAAAATTCATGAGAAAGGGTGGTGAGTCACCGAGATTAATTTGTGAGAAAAATTCCTAAGAATATTTAATCCCTAATTTACATGGGAAATAAACACCGTGTAAAAAGTGGGCCTTCTGTCTCTAAGGGCAGTTTATCTCTGATGTTTCTTTGTTATTTTTCTTGCTGCCAGTCAAGTTTAAGTTTAAGCTAGTGCAGAGTATTCTTTTCACTCCCCCCGCCCCATTGCTTTATTTCCAGCCTTTGATTCCATAATTAAGTTAGCTTTTCTCCGGCAGAGTCACATGAGCCTTACTCATTAGCTTGGGGGACCTCTTTTTCCATTGCCAACCTTACTGCTTGCTGCCACCTTGTTGGTCCTCCAGCTCCCACTGAAGTGCCTGCCCCTCCCCTCTCCTGTTGTCCCCCCACCCCGCCCCGCCACATTCTTTCAACACACCCTTATTAAATCCTCCTGACTCCAAACACTGCCATGCTATCATGGGTTGAATGATGGATGAAAGGAGAGCAACACCGGGACTGCAGGAGTTCAGTAGATGGCTTAACAGTTAGTTACCACATAGTGGGAAGGTCTGCCATAGACAAATGTAGGGCAACTATGAGAATGTTGGTCGAACCAATGTCTTCAAAGGAGTATGTAGGCCAGAGACTTGAGGTCTACAATTGAAGGGCGAGTGAAAGGCCAACAACAGCTTTCAGGAGAAGGAACATGTACACAGAGTCTGGGGTAACTGAAAACAACAAGGGGAGGGTCTGGCCATGAGTGTGGGAGGAGCGATGGAGGTAGCAAGGGAAGGACCCTAAGCACAATTACAATAACAACCACGGTTCCCCCTTCCTTTCCTTCTCCCTTTTCCCCCATATTCCACACCCCCAATTCAGTCCCCAGAAAGGATAAGTAAGATCTCCTATGTGGAGTCAAGAAGGCTTGGCGTGTCAAGTTGAGCCCCTCCCCTCTGTATCAAGGCTGAGCAAGGTATGGGGAATGGATTCCAAAAAGCCAGCTCATGCACTGGGATCCTGATCCCACTGTCAGGGGCCTGACAAACAGACCAAGACAAGCAGCGGCTGCCCACATGCAGGGGCATAGTTTGTCCCGTGAAGGCTCCCCAGCTGTCACTCCAGAGTTCGTGAATCCCATGAGCTCAGGTCAGTTGTTTTTGTGGGTTTCCCCATCATGGTCTTGACAACCCCTGCCCCAGCTCATATAATCCCTCTTTCCTCTCTTCAACTGGACACCTGGAGCTCGGCCTGGTGTTTGTCTATGGATCTCTGCATCTGTTTCCATCAGTCACTAGATGAAGGTTCTATGATGACATTAGGGCAGTCACCAATCTGATTACAGGAGGCTAGTTCGGGCACCCTCTCCACTATTGCTAGCAGTCTTAGCTGGGGTTATCCTATGGATTCCTGGGAATTTTCCTAGCACCAGGTTTCTCCCTAATTCCATAATGTCTCACTCCATCAAGATATCTCTTGCATTGCTCTCCCTCTCTGTCCATCCCCCAACTCGACCATTCATTCCCTCTGATTTCATCCCCATCCCCTCCCCACTACCTCCCCACTCTGTCCCCAGAACAGCAAAAGCCATTTAGAACCATGCATGTTCATTAAAGCAACAATAATCTTTTAGTCCAAAAATATTCTTAGAATATATACTTTTTTCTTTTGGTTAAAGATTTTCTGTGTATGCATGTGTCCCCAAGTGTTTAAAAGTGTACCATATACACACACTGCCTGTCACACCAGTAGAGGTGAGCACTCACAAGCTGTCTGATGTGGGACCAGCGATCGGAGTCTTTGGAAGAGAAGCGATTGCTCTTAACCTCCTTGCTGTCTCTACTGCCCTATACTTTCTCTTAGAGTGATTGTAAATAAACTCTGAGCCAGAATAGATAGCTAGTCAACAGTTAGATGATTATTGATGCTTTTTAAAATGATGACTGTAAGGGCACACATACGTGTATGTGTATGTGTAAATACATATTAGTAAACACATCATTATGAATGCACACTAAACTTACCATCTGTCTCTACTTTGTGTGTCTACCATTACTCTTGGCAATATTTGGTGATAAAACTAAGATACATAGATACAAACATTTTGGAAGATTTTGACTGATATTGCTTGACTCTACCACATATTAGCAACATGATGTCTCCCAAATCACTGTTAGAATGAAGGACTATGCTTGGACCCTTGAGATATGGAGAGATGGTTGTGGGCCTGCTACTAAAAAGTTTATGGTACACACAACTTTGCTACGTGAAAAGGAAATCATTTCCATTCTGGGAAGCAGGGAGGAGAGATGAAAGATCAGGAATGTTCATTTGGTCATAATAAAAGGAAGATGTTGACAAACTCATTACATGTGGCCAGAAGTTTTACCACTCAGCTTGACTGCCTCTGGTTGGCACATCTGCTTGGGAGCAATGAGAAGCTTCAGGAATCTGTGTAGCCCTAGTCACTGAAAATGCAGCAGAGATACAGACACACATTGTAAGTGGAGATGAAAAGTTCCACAGGGGTGGATACCTAACCCAACTCAAATTGCCCTAGTTTTTAGCAAGTGGCAGTTTGTTCAGCCTAAATGGATTAGAGAAGAATGTGTCTGTATTTGTCACTCATGTGTTCTTGAATTTAGGAATACCAGAAGAATCCAGCGATGACTCTCAATGCAAACTAAACATGCTAAAAAAGCAGTATTTCAGGACTGACATCCACAAGCTGATTCTAGCAGCTCTGAACAGGGTATGTCGAAAAAATTTTTTTGCCTTTATACCTAATTAACCAGACTATTAAATTTGGGGACCAGGGGGTGGCGCTTTGAGTTTCCTTTTCCTTTTGATAGTTAGAATTCATGTAGTTAGAACTCAGGGTGATGGTAGGAATGTTGGGGTGAAGGGTTATGTATTAAGAGAAAGGTAAATACATAGATAACTAATGGAAGTTTCTACCTGAGTTTGCTCAATCAGAAGGTTACCCAAAGAGCCATGTCAAGATGTCAGGCCTTGGGCTGCTATTTTGTCTCTGGTGGGTCATCCTTCCTTTACAGTCCTGTGGTAAAAGATTCAGCTAAAGGAGACAATATTTCCTGGAAATTTGACAACCAGCTGTGGTGCCTAATGTCTGTAATGTCAGCACTTGGGAAGCTGAGACAGGTGGATTGTCACAAGTTTAAGGCCAGTTTGGGTTACAAGTGACTTGCAGGTCAGCCTGGTCTATAGAATGAGACAATAAAAACAAACAAAATTTGGAAATATCAATCACAATTAGAATGAGAATATTTTCTGGTCAATGATTCCACATTATGAATTTATAACATAGATGTACTTGGACATGAATGAAATTTTAGATAAGAATGTTCATTGTTGCATTATTTGTCATAGGAAACCATGCCAGTGAGCTACAGTTTTGCCTGGTCATCATCATGTGGCATGGCAAGTTCTTGTAGCTTCAGTATATAAACACCTTGGATTAGTATTTTGTCGGATAGTGGTTTGAAGTATTGATTAATTTTAACATGGAGTTGGAGACAGATTATTTTTTGTGAGGTTTGGACCAGTCAACAGGGAGTAAAGCATCTTCCAGAACATTCTGTCAGGTGCTCTGACCTGCAGTGCTTGCCAGTGATGGTTCTGTTTCTAGCAGAACTTAAATCCTGGTGACAAGCAGAGACTCTTCTTGCTGGAAACACATGTGTGTTGTTGGCAAGAATTAAACCTACTGTTTCTTTCAGCCTATGAAATTTGAGTTTTACTGTAGTTTAATTTAATCTGCCCTGACCATATAATGGCCTTTGATAGATAACAAATGAACCACATTGTTTTCGAATTAGGTAACTCTGTGTAGAGGTTAAAACCAAACAGGTGACATGTCTCATGGACTGATAAGCCAGTATTACAGACTTTCCACAAACATGATGGCATTCTCCAGGTGTCAGTTTTTCTTTCATTTTTGTTTACAGTATGTGCATATGTTTTGATAGGGTTGGCATTTTTTCTTGTTCCTTGTGTCTTCTCCCTTTTATCACTAGATTATTGTAGATTATACACTTTGATCTAGTTTCTTTGCTATGCAAGACTTTCTTTCTGGTCTGAATCCAACTCCCCTCACTATGCTCCAGGTAACTCTCTAGTGTATTAAATAGCAAGCAGATATAGTGAACAGCTTATCATTTAGGCTGTTATACTGGCACCTGGCACAGGATGAACTCACTAAGAGTCAGTATTGTCACTATCACATTTTAAAGTACATTGTGACCTCGGGCTACAAAGGCAGAGGGACAAGAGGATTCACTTCTATATGTCTCTACCTGTTTTCCTATCGACTTGTGAAATAATTTTTTATTAACAGAATATATAGTATTTCCATTCTGCTTTAGACCCATGTTTTCTGTTTTCTAAATTTGATTTCATTTTATTCATTCAGTTTTTATCAAGTCTTTTTTTCTAGCTTTTCTATTAATGTTGCCTTAGAACTTTTCTTAAAATTACATTCCTGGATATTTTGATATTTTGAATTTTTGTCTACCTTTATATGTGAACTCTTAAATTTTATATACCATATTTATTTTCTACTTATGTATATTCATATGTATCTGTACCTATGTGCATGGGCACAGGCAAGGAGAAGAGAGTGCCAGATCCCCGAGAGCTGGAGTAAGCCACCTGAAGGCTAGTGGCACTGGGAACTGAACTCTGGTCGTCTATAAGAGCAGCAAGGTCTTTTAACCACTGGGAGCCATCTCTCCAGCCCTGTGTTTGAACTCTTGAAAAGACAAATTTAGTTGGCTGTGGAACACTGAGGGTTCCTTTTTGACTGAATGTCTGCAGGCATTGTTGTAGTGTTGGTTGTCTTAGTAGAGAATTCTGAGACATGATTATATTTCTTCACTAACTTTCATGTCAATGACTTATCCTGGAAGCCAGAAATACTCTTTCCCTTGAAGCCCAGTCATGTTGTTGAGGAATACCTTGATGCTAGTTCTGATACCAGCTAGCCAAATACTTAGTCTTTCTTTTTCCTGGGAAGTTCTCTTGAATTACATCTTTATGAACATAGGTTCTGTTTCATAAGTTTATCTTTCTTTCTAGAAACCATATCATGTTGGATATCTTCTGTCTTCACCTTCTGCTGTTTAAGAGAATAAAGTGAGGCGCAATCTGTTTATCATCATGCTCTCTCCCTATTTGGATGGGGGCACAAATCCATACATGTATCTTTTTTACCAAGAGTGGAGATGAGAAATACAAGAGAATATGGAGAATGAGAAACAAAACAAAACCACAAAGGAAATGCTTTCCTTTCTGCTTAGCTGGTAGTGAGAAGAGTCCAGTGTAGGCATCTTCAGCTTGAGCCAGCTGGCTGACTCATTAGAGAAGTCAGACCTGTGACTTGCAAGTTCTCTAAAAAGACTTGAAGGTTGTGGAGTGCAGGGAAGAAGGTGTTTCTAATTAATGCCTGTTGGCACCCTTCCAATGATACCTCCAAACTTTACTCTTGGAAAACATTTGCTAAGTAGGAACTAATAAGTTAATCTTGAGCCACATTTGAACAGTAACACAGTAAATACTGTTTTCAAGATGAAGAAGTAGGTAAAGACAATGAAAGCCTACTGTGGGCTTATAAATATCAAACAGATAAGATATGTGATAATCATAGATACTATACATATATAATATTTATGATTACTTTTTTCAAATTTACTTGAGTGTTCAAAATAGCATGCTCCTATTTTTAGCTATTAGATACTTCAGACACTGTCAGTTGCGATCACACAGTGACAATTCTGTTGATGTATGGACAACCATAGATTTCCTGTTGCAAGTTATCAGTCAGTTGCTGAGCTGGATCTGTGAAGGTTAGAAGTTAAGGGAAGTCAACACTGCAAGGACCAATATTAACTAAACATTAGGTAGAGGTGAAGATATTAAACATAAGGGCTGACAAGATGTCTAAGATATTAAAGGCACATGTCACCAGGTGCATGATGGCTTTAGTTCAGTCCCTGGGACAGAGATGGTTGTAGGAGAGAACTCACTCCCCTAAGTGGCACTCTAACCTCCATGTGGGAGGTGTGTACCCATACATACACACAAATATACTCACGAATGTTCATGCACACAAAATCAACAACTTAATAATTTTAAAAAGAGATTAAACAAAGGAGAGTGTCTTTGTACTTGGCTTATGATACATTTTTTTTTAGTTTAGAAGCAGAACTGAATACATGGTTCATAGAGTTCAATGTCAAATGAAATTACAGCTTCCCTGGCTTGAAAATTATTAAGTATTTCAAGACAAAGTCAGCAGAATGTGAAACCAAGGCAAGGTCACTCCTAATAATTAGGGCACACTCAGGAAGCTGGCTTTGCTTGTCAAGCAAGTTTGATGGCACAGTTAACCAAACAGCAAGTTCAACAGGTCAACCCTTCTTTTGTCTTTTGAGAAGACACTAAACTTTGGACATGTGACCATAGATGCTTGTGTCGTGGAAGGAAAAATATGGGCTTGCAGTCTGCCTTTAAATATGTTTTGCATTATCTGTTCAAAATTGTACATACCTTTGTTTCATTAATACATGGAGCTATAGTGTGTCTACACAATAAGATTTGTGATAAGTAAACGTTAGCATGCACAAAATTATTTTCTCACTGTTACTTAGTTACTTTTTATTTAAACTTTTTATATAACATATATAATTTAAAATTATTTTATTTTTGAGGTTATATTATAATCACATAATTTCCTTTTCTTTTCTTCCTTCCAAATCTTCCCATATATGCTTCCTTGTTCGATTCCAAATTCATGGCCTCCTTTTTCATTGTTATTACATGCACATATGTATGTATATATATATACATACATACATATGTATATATTCCTAAATTTCGACTGCTCAGTCTGTATAATGCAACTTGTATATATGTTTTCAGGGCAGTTCATTTGGTATTGAATGGCCAGGTGGTGTGCTCTTCCCTGGGGAAGACCACCTCTCTTGCTCCTAGAATTCTCCAGTTATATGAGAAATTCTAAGAGGCAAGTGCTTGCAGCTTTTGTCCTTCCAGTGTGGTGGTTGCTGTTGTGTAATGCAACTGTGTTAATATGCTGGTCCTACTTGCCAACATAGGTTTTTGGAAGGACTTTTGTGCCGTTTGGGGTTACAGGAAAAGATAAAGAAGATGGAGGAATAAATGGCTTTTAAGTTTGAGCAATGTACAGAGTAGCATGTCCTTGGAATTCAAGGAGTGGGAAGGCAGCAATTAAGTTGTTAGGGGACTTTTTTTCTTTGAATGCTTTTAATTCAGAGTAGTTAAGAGAGAAGTCTGATTATATAAAATTAAAGGGTTGCAAGAATGTGGAGGTAGTGGGTGTAGACTTTCCTATTAATACATTTAGAAGTGAAGGAAAAAGGAAACTTTTCCTTGCCTTAGCTTATGTTTTCTTTCTGATGAGAGTTTTGGCCTGACTTGCAATGTCAGTCCATGCTGATTGCATGGACAGCTATTTATGATCCTAATAACACTACATCATGAAGGTTATGTTAGAGAGCTGAATACCAAGACGTCAAGGAACATCTCTACCTTCATGTGGAGAGACCACATTTGTATTTCTGTAGTAATTAACTCCTTACCACTTCAATGATACCATTGACATTGTTCCATTCTTTGTAGTCTTCAGATTCACAAAATGTAGCATATCTCTGATGGCATGCAAAGATAATGTGGTACTCCTGCCTGGAGAAAGAGAATGTTAATACTGACAAAAAATAAAATTCTCAAGAAGGGGAGGCTAAGAGTGTTTTGCTTAAATGATACTGGAAATGACGGCAAGCTGAGCAACTAGAGATGGAGATTAGGTCCCCACTCCCTGTGGGGACAAACTGCCAAATATAGACAACTGAGAGATCATGGAGGGAAGGGTGAAAAATCTGTAGACTGATTACAGACAAACTGAGGCTGGAGGCAGGAGACTGTGGCCATGAAGGGTGCATCAGGGTTTGTGATGCGGCTTGAAGCTCTCTTAATGCCATCCTGTAGCAGTGGTGGGGGAAATTAGATTTGGGGATGGAGATAACCAGGAAATAAGTGTAGCTGTGTGAAATCAAGTCCCAAATAACAAAAACCCAGAGACAGATATTGGGGTTCAAGCTGAAGACGAGATAAGCAAAAGCAGCCAGTCAGTAAGTAGTCCTTGTCTCTACCAAGGCTGAAATGGAGATCCTGTCTTCCCTGTGACTGGAAACTGAACCTGACATGAGACCCTTTGCCTCTTCCTTATACACCTCTATAGTGCTGGGATTAAAGGCATGAGTTCTGTTTCTCTTTCATATTGATTCACTCCTCAAACTCACAATGATCAATATACCTCTATCTCTAAGGCCTGGAGCCTGGGATTAACGGTGTGTGCCACCACTGCCCAACTTCTGTGGCTCTGGCTGGCTTTGTATTCTGACCTACAGGCAAGCTTTATTAGATCACAAACAATATATCACCACACTGTGGTAACCTTTGAAAGAAACCCTGAAAGTTTACTAGTCATGTTATTGTAGGGGTGGGACAGTAGTGTCCAAGTAGGGAGAGCCAGAGATGGCCAGGACGAGATATATATACTACTGACACTGAAAGAGGGAGTGTATGAATGTATTTGTCAGCGTGTTACACTTTCTCTTTCTTCTCAGAGAGTAGCTAGTCCTTGAAAAAGAACTATATTCCATCAGGATGCCCATAAATCTCAGATTACTGGAGGAAATCCTTATTAAAGAAAAGATACAGTGATTAAAATCCAGGCTTCTAAGGCAGACCCATTAATATTCCAAGCCTAACCCTGATGCAGGAGCCATGTGACTTAAGCTTAACTACACATCTTTGAAGTTTGAAAACTATTGCTTGACACACTTTGAAGGGAAGACAGGAAACAAAACCCTCAAGACACTTGGGGTCAAGCTCACTTAGAGCTTCCTGTACTGAGAGACAGTGCTGAAAACTGGTTAGGTTTGTGGTTTTGCAACAAAATATCCTTGGATTGGTTTCACTTCTGTGATGGACACTCTGTAGCGCAGAATGGTTAAACTCAGGCCTCTAATAGAAGTGGTCCACTGTGCAGAGGAGATGCTGGTACCAACCTTCTATCTTATCTATGGTGAGTTTTCCATCGGTGTGGACTGAAGAAGCTCTCATTTTTCCAATATGTATTTGACAATATTGTTAGCATGGACTTAACTGGTTATCATGGAACACATGTATTTAGTGCAATACTTGATACACAACAAACTCTGGAAGATTAAAAGTCTTATTCTTGAAGCAAAAAAAAGCTAGTATTATAGAAGGCAGTAATAAGGATAGTAATTTGTATTTGACCACATCATGTATGTTTTGTTTTTGAGACTGGGTCTCATGTATCCCAGGCTGGCTTCACACTAGGTAACTGAGAATGACCTTGAATTTCTGGTCCTCCTGACTCTATCTCCTAAGTGGTTGGTTTGCAGATGTTTACTACCATGTCGAGCATTTTGGTGCTGTACTGGTGAACAAATTTAGGGCTTTTCATGGTAGACAACCACTCACTGTCTAAGCTGCATCCCCAGGACTCTGAGTTATGCTTCCCCAGTCTGTAGCTGGTTTTAATTGGGGCATGTATTAAAACCTCATTTATGACAGTAACTGTTGTTAACCTCCTTTGGATTTTAGTTCATTGGGAATCCCGGGATTCAGAAATGTGGACTGAAAGTATTGTCTTCCCTAACACGTCTTCCCGATGCCTTAGAGATGCTGGCCCTGCATGGTGCAGTTGATGCAGCGCTTCACACTTTACAGATGTATCCAGATGACCAAGGTTGGTACAGAAGGACCTTGGGACCATTAGCTGTTTGCCGTCTGTCTTTAATTCCTTTCTCCGGTTTTAAGGTTGAAAGAATAACCATTGTCACCTTTTTATTTTAGAAATTCAGTGCCTGGGCTTACACCTTACAGGATGCTTGATTACAAAGAAGAATTTCTGCGTACGGACAGGGCACCTCCTGGCAAAAGTTCTGGTTTCCAGTTTACAGCGCTTTATAGATGTTGCTGAAGTACAGACCACAGTACGTATACTCTAGGGAACCAGGAGTTTATGCAGGTCTCCCACCACTACATTCGCAACTCTCACTGCATACCAATAGGCTATTCTAGTTAATTAAAGCCATTTATCATTTTGCAGTACTTTAATTATAGAAGGCACAGATAATTGCATTGACTATAAAGATCCAGTCAGTGTTCATTATTAGATTTGGAAAAATCAGTGCCTTTGTTTGCCTTGTGTCCTTCCCATAAAATGCCAAAGAAATTGCAGTGGATGAATTGTTGTTTTTGCTTCGATTTTGGACAAATACAAGTTATTGTTATCATAAAAATGGCCATCCTTTGTGACTTCATGTGAGCTGCTTTTGCCTCTAGTGATTTTGTTTCTTGATAGCTTTTTCCTAAAATAGAGATCTAAAATAATTTTCACCAAGCTATATTTAAAGCAAATATATAATAATTGTCTTTATGAAGACTGTTAGATGTTGTAAGGTTGGTTCAACAGGGAATTAAGAAAAAACAACTGTTATTGGTTGTGTAGGCACACACAGTTCTAGATATTCTGGAAGCTGAGGAGGGAAAATTGCTTTAGCCTAGGAGTTTGAGACTCGTAAAGTAGTGAGACTATTGTCCCCTACAGAAAATAAATGCTTCTTCTTTTTTTTTTTGTAAATGTTAGCCAAATGAATAGTTCAAACCTTTTGTCTTGGTTTTGGATTTCTGCATGAAATTTGCATCTTTAACAAACCCTATTCATTTATTCTTAAATGACAAAATTGACCTCCCCAAGTTAACCAATGACAGTATCTAGATAGAAGTCTAGGTGCTGGCACAAAAAGACAGAATAACTAATATCTGGCACAAACAGAAAGATAACTAATGTGCCCTCCTGAAATTAACATGTTTAGATCAGAGTACCACCAGTTATCTTCATAAGATCCAGCTTTCCTCCTGTGGTTGTGACTTCAGAAAGACAACTTTTGTGGACAAATTTGAGGGAAATAAGTATTTCTCCTGCTTTGTTTGAGGATGGTTTGCTAGCTAGCATTTGTTCTGAGTGTAGAGTAACAAGACAATGGGCCATTTACAATTGTTTCAAGATTTACAGCCACCAGGTACAAATCCAAATTTTTCTGCTTAGTTGAATGAGCAAGTGAAGCATTCAATATCAGATACAAACTGTTGTATATCGCTGAGTCGTTTTTGTTTGTTTGTTTGTTTGTTTTTACTAGTTGCTTACATTATTTACTAGGATGAGTTTTGCTCCTCTTCCAGGGATTGCAGACAATCCTGGCAATACTTGAATTGTCAGTATCTTTCTCCAAGCTGCTAGTGCACCACTCATTTGATTTGGTAATATTCCATCAGATGTCTTCCAGCGTCATAGAACAAAAGGATGAGCAGGTATGGTATACCGATGCCTATGGGCTAAATATTATACGCCCAGCTGCCTCTAACCCTCATTTCCATTCTTTCTAGTTCCTCAATCTATGTTGCAAATGCTTTGCCAAACTGGCTGTGGATGACGAGTCGAAAAGCACAATGCTAGAGAGAGCATGTGAGCAGGATAACAGCATCATGGTTGAGTGTTTGCTTCTGTTGGGAGCTGATGCCAATCAATCGAAAGGGGCAACTTCTTTAATTTATCAGGTAGATACTTTGGGCCTCACTTATGTGTATTTCTGTTCTTTGGCCCTGCCCTTTTTTTAACTCTTTCTCCTCCTCTTCCACCTTGTTCCTTCATAAAACAAAACCAAAACAAAATAAAACAAAACAAAAAAACTAGAAAACCCCCCAAACACCCACAAAAACAGATCTATTGAAACATAATTCACATATCATATAATTAATATGTTTAAAGTATATAATTCAATTGTGAAAGGCAGAGACAGGGGGATCACTGGTTAGGCTGAAGTTAGCTAGAACAATATAGTGACACAGTGAGAGCTTGTTCCTAAAAGGAAGTTATAGTTCTACATACTTGTGTTTGTGTAGAGTTGTACTGGTATTGCCAGAGTCACCATTAGAACTTTTTCATCATCCCACAGTTAAATTCCATAAACAGTAGCTCCGGTTCCCATTTCTTCCCCCCTGGACATTTGTCTATTTTTCTCTTTGGCTCCAGGAAATCACTTGCCTACTTTCTGTCTCTATGTATGTATCTAATCTGGACATTTAAAGTCATAATCCCATGGTTATGTATCTGTGACTGGCAACTTCCCTTCACTTTCCCTGTCATACAGGCCTCTGGTAAGCACTGTTCTATTCTCAGCTCTAGTAGAGCAACTTTGTATTCTAGGTGTGAGTGACTTTTTGTGTTATTTTCTGTCTTTGCTTGCCTTATTCTGCTCATTTGTTGGTCCTTAGTTTCATTCCCATTGTGATTCTTTGATAAGATTTTGGTAAATGAGGCTTATAACATTCCATTTTATATATTCAGCATCCTTTTCATCCATTCACTTCTTAATGGGTCCCTAGATTGATTTCATATCTTTATTATAGTAGATATTGATGAACATGGGAGTACAAGTGTTTTTTTCACCATTTCATTTTTGAACATATATCCAGTAATGAGTTTGCTGAATCATATGGTGGTTCTAATTTCAGGCTTTAGGGTTGTTTTTTTTTATTTGTTGTTGTTTCATGAAAGTGTCTTACTATATCATTTTACTATAATGACCAGGGTAGGCTCAAAACAGAGATCTGCCTGCTTTTTACCTCCTGACACTGGTTTAAAAGCACTTGCCATCACATCTGGATCCTACACTTGGGTTTTATTTTTTGCATTTCTATAATGTTTCCCACAAGGGCTATACTAACATATTCTTACAAATAATTTGTAAGTGTTCCCTTTTTTCCATACACTTAATAGCAATTTTATATTGTGTCCTTTTGATAACTTTTCTTACCAGGCAAGATGACTTCCCATGTGGTTCCAAATGAACTATTCTACTGATCACTGATGATGAGACCCTTTTCACCTCTCTCCTGGGCAGGTGAATGTGTCCTCTGGGGAAATGTCAAAGCTAACCCAATGCTGTGTGTGTTTCCAGCCTAAAGTCTCATCTAGTTGTTGATCTTCTTGTTGGGCTGTAATTAACTCCAAATATACCCTTTCCTTTGTATTTTCATAGCCCTTCTTCTCTAACTGTCCTCCACACAATGCATAAGTCTATTGTTTGGACCATTTTTTCTCTGTTTCTAGTTCCTTTGCTATTGTGTTAACTTTTCATGGGAAGAGGTGATAAATATCTACTTTCCCCAGATAGGGCATCAAAGACAGATCAAAGAACAATTCCAAGTCCAACTTGGCAAGCCAATGAGTTTAGTGGGTTTATTCGCCAAGTATGTGTGAAGGGCTACTTAAAGGGCAGGGGTGGTCCCCAAAGTACTCCATGTGTAGAGCCCTACCGCATCATGGATGACAACCTTGTGGAAGCTCATCATTGAGTCCCCCTTTCAGTAAACCTTCAGCTTCCTACCTATCCTAGTATTCCCCAGATAACTTGCAGCTGGGGATGGGACAGGACAGAGTAGTGGCTAGAATCCCAGCTGACAGCTCATTGCAGAAACCTGAGTTGGATGTGTTGTCAGCTCTTTGCAGCTGTATTCAGAAGGTCTGGATTCTAAACTCTCCAGTCTTTTTGTTTGTATAAATAACTAAATGAATGATTTTACCAAAAAATGAGATGGGAGACCTAGTGGATTAATGAGCATTAATCTTTCTGTTTTCCTGATGCATTGTGGTGTCAGTGGCTTAGTAGGTTACAGACCCCCACATCATGGAGGGGAGTCAGGTCAGGATTTGGTCAGAGGCTGGTATTAAACCCCTTCATCTGAAGGACACTGTCCACTTGTCAAACAATTTGGAGTTAGAGATGTTGAATTCTAGAAGAAATGAGAAGGGGTAGGGGTGCTGCAGGTCAGTAGAGGAACTAAGAATGGAGACAGGAGTCTAAATGACCCAAGTTTTTGTTGCATTTTCTTTAAGAAGTCTATTTTTTGATATTTTATTGGGATTTTCTTGATTGGGATTTCCTTAAATCATGAGGAAGGCATTAGGAAGTAAAGACATCTTTAACTGGGTTATCAGGGGTGTTCTTAAGGTTAATCACAATGAATGATTGATTATCTTTGGAGATTCCCAGAAAAACAGATTGGCAGATATTAATGGGCATGTCTTTCACTGTGGGTCAGAGTTTATTTAATTTTGCAATAGATTTTTGTTTGGGGTCAGTTGGCAAATGGTCCACTCTTTAAGTTACTATCTCAGGTATGCCCCACCGCTCCTGAGCCAATAGCCACAGGGAAGGATTGTTTTGTGTGCTGTCCTGTAAGTAGATCTTTTTCAATGTACATTCATGTGCTAGTATTGGTTGTATGTAGTCCTAGCCATGAGTGGAAACAAGTATGTAGCCAATGCAAGGGAATTTAAAAGCAAAACAGTTTGATTGGATAATTAATAAGCAGTAAATTATTTAAATAGTTGTAACATGTAAGAGAATAGAAGATCAAAAGGACAATTTTCTAGGGTGTTTACAATGTCAAAAAGCAGAAATATTTTTGGTTGTGGGCCTACCCTTTAACAGCCGAGCCATCCCTCTAGCCCATTAGTTTTGTTTTGTGTTTGTTTGTTTGTTTTTTCACGACAAGGTTTCTCTGTGTAGCTTTGGAGCCTGTCCTTCAATTCACTGTGTAGACCAGGTTGGCCTGGAACTCACAGAGAGTTGCCTATTTCTGCCTCCCAGTGCTGGAATTAAAGATTTATGTCATTTAAGGTGACATTTGATACAACAGAATGGTTTCACCATGGAAGAAGAGCTCAGGACAGGTGTCATAGGATATCCTGATCAAATTACTTGTGTAATTGAAGCCTTGGGTACAAGGGAGGGAGAATGAGGAGGTAGACACAATCTGAGGGTGAATCAGGTTAGTTACCAGCAGTATTTAATTGAGAAAGATACCCCTTTAAACTGTGTATTTGCACATTTGAAAGGGAGACAAGGGGCCTGTGAGCTGAGGTGTGGCTTGAGATCAGGAGTTGGGAAATCTAGCATTGACCCTGACAACAGGCACCAGTCATATATTAATGGAAGGGCCACAAATTCCTTTGGTAGAGATAAGGAACGTTCCTCAAGCTTCCAAGGGAATGGAGGCCTTACCCCAGTGCCTGACCTTGGGAAAAGAACTTTTGAGGAGCTGAGACACTGTGGAGATTCAGGCATTATGCTGGTCTGCCCCTGTCACCTGGCAGAATGCACTCAGGCAGCACCCTGGTCAGCCCAGGGCTCCATGAATAATAGTCTACATGTGGGTGCAAAGGACCCCTTTAAGAGTAAGGCCTGTGCCCACTTATGTTCTCTTTCCTTCTCTCTTTCCTGCTGCTCTCCTGGGGTAGACAGGACTTTTCCTGTCTCCCTCTTCTCTTCTGTCCTCTGTCTGTCTGTCTGTCTGTCTGTCTGTCTGTCTGTCTGTCTCTGTACCTCTTTACCTCTTTTCTCTTTCCTTCCTTCCCTCCTCCCTTTCCCTTTCTAATAAAACTTCTCACTTAAGCTCTGTCTGCCTGGCATGTTTGTCACTCCACCTCAGTCACCCTCCCCTGCCATGGAATCCACCAAGGTTCTCCACACTCATTATCATAACAGACACTTTATAACAGTTTTAAAGTCTTACTATATGGGCCTGTTCCCCTCATAATGTTCCCAAAAGGGAAGGTCCTGGTTTCTCTGAATTTATTAACTGAACTCTTGCCATTAATGGTCTCAGGCTCTGGATCTGAATTGTGGGCATTTCATCCTTGCGGTCAGGTGTGCCTAGAAAATATCTAACATTCTGTTCTTGGTGTAGTTAGGAGGGCACAGTGGAATTCCTGGTTCCAAGGTGGCAGGAATCTTTTTTCCAAAGAATTATTTTGTTTAGAGAGACTATCATTGTACACATTTTTATCCTTTACCAAAGCCTCCACAAAATTTCCCAAAGGCATTAATATTGAGAATCATTAAAAATGATAGTAGAAAGGTGCTGGAGAATTGTGGTCTACAGTGTTGAAATGCTGGAACTTTGTCAGGCAGCAATAGTCACCATGCCATCCATGACAGCCGACCAAGAAACATTTCCCTTAAGTCCAGCCTCCAAACCAATGAGTCCTTGGAGTTATTTGTAGAAGCACAAATGAATGACTCACAGACAGCTGCAACATCAGAAAGCCCACCACAGTATGGGTGATGACTCAGGAAAACTGTATCCCTGGAGTACCTTACCCAACATAAAGGAATCTCCAGTAGAGAGTCTTCTTGTCCCAGAAAATTGTCCACTGTTGAGGACAACCTTGCACAGGGAGGGTGTTGTAATTTTTAAAAAGTGGCTTGAGAGAGAAAGATGCCATGCAACAGAGTTCAAGCAGAGGGTTTTTATTAAGGGAAAAGGATCATAAAAAGGGGAGAGGAGACAGGGGAGAGGAGAGACTGGACTCCAGGGGCAGGAGCAGTGGGGAAGAGGAAATAGAGACAGAGACAGAGATAGAGTGGGAGAAAGAAGCAGAGAGAGGGGGAACAAACAGAGAGGGGGGGAGAAAGAAAAGAGGGATGGGAGGTGGGTGGGGCTGTTTTAAAAGGGAAAATATTGAATAGGCACAGGTGGTGCTCTTAGTGGCAGCAGCTGAGGGTGTATCTTGTCAGAACTCCAAAGGCAGACCAGTAAAATGCCTAAATATGAACAGAGGGCCCTGTGCCAAGTGTAATGTTCTGAGTTCCCTGGGTCTTCCAAGTCAAGAAGCTTTTTGAGTACCCTTAACTTCATTTGGCCCCCAGGAGGGAATGCTTCAACATGGGATAAGCATCGACGTAACAGGTAGGAGTGCAATAAAAGTCATCAGTCATTTTCTAAGTTAAATACAATTTGGAACTTATAATAACATCCAGAGAGTATTGTCTAGTTCTGGCCTCACTCATAGAAATCCTCCTGCCTCTGCCTCCAGAGTGCTGGGATTAAAAGTGTGTGCCCCACATTCAGCCTCACGTCTCACATTCTTCTTGACTTTATCTACTTATTTTTATCTCTTTTTAAAATGAGACCTTAGAATCTGGGGTTATAACTTGATGGAAAAGGCCTACCTTGATAAAGCCATGGTGTCAATCCCTCCCACCATACTAACAACATACAGTAACAACAATAGTGAACAGAATAAGTAAATAAAAATATTTTTAAAAAATCTGTCTTTATTCCCATGGACTCTGTATTCTATTTGTAGAATTTATCCTAGTTCTCAGACGTTTCATTTAACTAGCAGATGATTGATTGGCATTATGGACAGATTTACTGAATAGCAGATAACTGACACTGTGAATAGACTTACCAAATGCACTGTCTTTTATACTAATACAAAATGTATTTATTCATTTACCAAGAGGTTGCATAACCAAAAACTATCCAGGCAAAAGATGAAATTAACAGTGCTATACTTTTTGAGAATTTAATGATGGCAGAAAAAATATATGAATATATTTATTTATGTACATCATCTTTATTTAATAATATATTAAATAGTATATTTTCATAAAAATATGAAAGACATGAAACCATGTGGTCAGACACCATGAGCAGCAGGCTGCCATGGGATGGGAAGGGCGATGAGGTCTCTTCAAACCACTGACTGGCAGCTGCCAGATTAGTGCCAGACTGATGCTAGTCTTGTGTCTGTGGCAAGAATCCCATCTTATTGTCCATTGCAAGAGTAAGTTTTGCCTTATTTCATGTCATTTCGATCTAAATTTGAAGTACAAAGAATGACCACAGCAAGCTTCATTTTTCTATCTGGCCAAAAAGAAGAAAGGCAAATGTCATGTGCACTTCTTCCTTCTTATAAAACTAGGTATGCGAGAGAGAGAACAGTCCAAAACTGGTGGAGCTGTTACTGAATGCTGGATGCCGTGAGCAAGATGTACGGAAAGCACTGACTGTCAGCATCCAAAAGGGCGACAGCCAGGTCATCAGTTTGCTCCTGAGGAGGCTGGCCCTGGACCTGGCCAACAACAGCATTTGCCTTGGAGGATTTTGCATAAGAAAAATTGATCCTTCTTGGCTTGGTCCTTTATTCCCAGATAAGTCATCTAATTTAAAGAAACAAACAAGTAAGTATCGATAGAATGTTTTGTGTAACTTTCATTGTAAATATAATTAGAAGTATTGCTTTGAACCTAGGACTTGGTTCATGGAGGGCAAACAATATCTCCCTGATCTATTGTGCATGTATTCACTCATCATGATGTTTGGTTTTTTTAAATCTTTTTAGTAGATTATAAGCATGATGAAGTCAATGATAGTTTTGTTCACTGTTTGAATCTTATTATCTATGCTACTGCTCTGCATATAATATATGGTCACTGGATATTTATAAATTTACAGTGACCTAGTAAATGATATTGAAAGTACATGTTATAGCAAGCATTTCACAAATCAACAGTAATTCAAATTGTTCTTTCTGAGAACATTATCATTATCCATTGATGTTTTCAATTGATGTATATATTTTGAATTTTTAAAACTAAAATATATATATAATTATTTGTATGGGGAAACATACTTTTTAAATTTGTGATGTGTTATTAGAGATCCAGGATATAAATTCTTTATACATAAGGCTCTAATAATAATAACAAAAGATGAGGAGGAAACCAGAAACAGAAGAATCATGGAAAAATCACCCAGTGGACTGACTCCTTTGCAACCTCGGAGAAGCATGCAGCAAACTTAGATGTTGGTGAAAATGTGCCAGAGAGGTTCAGGCAGGGTACTCTGAGGCAAGCCCAGGCAGTATAGTGTGAACCTGGTCAGGAAAGGAATAATAGCTGTATGGTATAACAGCATTTTGATTGCTGTTAATTCTATTGAGTTGTGTTAATCATACATATGTGATAATAAAACACTGTATCAGAAAATAGTTCTACAAATAATTCCTCTCATCTCCCCTCCCCTCCCCTTCTTTCTCTGTTTCTCTTCTCCAGCCTTCTCTTTTCCTCCCCAACCCCATTTCTATATCCGGTCTCTTTATACTCTAACTATATAGCCCTGGGAGCTCTCTAAGCAGAGAAGGTTGGAAATGAAATTGTAGTAAACCGACTTTTGTCTTCTGAGCTCTGGGATTATAGATGTGAACCCACCTGCCCATCTTCGTTTTCTGATTTATGATGGAGTGGGATTATGACCCTGCGGGAGATTTAGTATTTCTTTAATTCTTACACTGGCAAGTTTTGATATGCTTCTTAAAATGTTAATGTCATTTAGCTGGACGATTCATTGGTAGTCTGTTTAAAGGAAAACTTTGGATTCATAACTTTACAATATCCAGTTTCTAACTGACTGAATCTTGTATTTATTGTGTGAGCCATGAAAGTAATATTTAAAGAGGTCTTCTAGCATTTCTTTAGATCAACGATGACTGCCAGCACATTTCTGTATAAGATAAACATAAAATACGATGAACAATTGAGAAGATTATTGTCTTAGGGTTAATATTGCTGTGATGAAATTCATCAAAAGCAACTTGGGAAGGAACCCAGAGGCAAGAGCTGATGTAGACAGAAGCCATGGAGGGGTGTTGCTTACTGGCTTTCTCAGCCTGCTCTCTTACAGAACCCAGGGCAATCAGCCCAGAGATGATACCACCCACCATAGGCTGGGTCCTCCTCTATGAATAACTAATTAAGAAAGTGCTCTACAGGCTTGCCTGCAGCCAATTCTTACTGAGGAAATTTCTCAACTTAGGCTCCCTCCTCACAGATGATGCTAACCCATGTCAAGTTGACATTAAATTAGCCAGCATACGTGTTAATTCAAAAATTCCATCATGTGAACCACTAGCAAATTCTATTTGTTTTTTAGCATCTTCTGCATTTTTGTAAGCTTTCATAGACATCATGTTATTTAATTTTTCCCATAATCCTATGCTGAAGTGGCCATATGCACATCCCAGGTGAGCTGGTCAGTCCTGAGAGAGTTTAGGCAATTTGCAAGTGGCGTTGCACAGGTCTGTCTCTGGCTACACAGTCCTGACCCTTCCCTGAATGAAGTAAGTTTCATAATGACTGAAAGTGGCCATTTATACCTGAGCTTCATATCACAGCAGCACATATGCTAAACCTGGAATGATACAGAGAAGAGTGTCATGGCCCTTGCACATTAGGTACTATTATTGTGCCAGTAAAGTGATTCGGGAAAAGGCAAAAAAAAATCTCTAGAAGTTGAGATGTGTCTAAGGAGCTTGGGTAAGGCATGTTTATAAGCATTGATTTCTAAGTTTCCAGTTGTTTTATTTTTAGACAGAGGATCTGTCCTAGCAAGAAAAGTGCTCCGATATCAGATGAAAAACAGTTTGCAAGAAGGAGTGACTTCAGGCAGCGACGGCAACATTTCTGAAGATGCCCTGGCGAAATTTGGTGAATGGACGTTCATTCCCGACTCTTCTATGGACAGTGTATTTGGGCACAGTGATGACTTGGATAGTGAAGGTAATTGTTTTAAATGAAGGTTCACTATATGGCTCACATCTTCACACTGGCATTAAACCCTGGTAACTCACACTAAAGCCTATTTAACTCATTTGAGAAAATGGACAAAAAAAATGGGCTGCTGTGCCTCCCTGTGTAAACCAGAGGACTTGGTCACAGGGTCTCTTACGGTGAGACAGCTCTCACACTGGAGTCGTGGTCCAAACCCTGACATCCACTAGGATTTTGTGGCTGTGTCATTTTTCTATCCTTCCTTAAAGTTAATGATGCCAGCCTTTCAGGATTGCAGGTAGACGATCAACAAAATCTAGGTAAAGGGTCTGAACCACAATAGTTCTTAATTTTATAGTGGTTTAAAAAACATTAATATTTTAATAATTCACTTGACATACTTTTTAAAATTGATAAAACAGGATGTATGATGATGGCAGTTATGGATAACATATTTAATAAAATTCAATATGGTTAAAAATGAGTTAAGGGACTTGTTAATTGTTTACTCATTTTTGCAAATTTTTAGCGTATAGAGCAACGGGCTTCATTATAACAATTTAATTCATCTCTAACTTTGTACTTTGCTCATATTTAACCCCGTTGCCTTTCAGTGTCCCCATCCCCTCTGACTGGTCCACTCACTCCTACACACGCCCCCTCTGCTATGCTCCTCTCCCATATAAATGCAAACAACTTATTTTCATTCTTCTGCGTGGTTAAATAAAACTCCATTCTGAGCTCTCCAAAATTAGCTTTCATTATTCATTTGTGAATTGTTCTATGTAATATTTCTAATATTCGTTCTGCCTATCCATGAGCACGGGAGGTCTTTTCATCTTCTAGTATTGTCTTTCAATCTCTTGACCCAGCATTTTGAAATATTTTTTGTAAAAGTGTTTTACCTTCTTACAGGGGTTTATTCTTAGGCATTTCGTTTTCTTGAAGCTACTGTGACTGGGATTCTTTTGCTGACTCTTCCCTGTCAAGTCTGTGGGCCTCTGAAAATCTAATGATTTTGTATCCATGGTTTTGTATCATGATAGTTTAAAGAAGGGTGCTTATCTGTTGTAAGAGTTTTCTGATGGAGCATTTGGGAACCTTTCATCATCTGCAAATAATAGTTTGACTTCTTCCTTTCTTATGCAACTAAGGGGCTTTTTAAAATTACTATGGTCTGTCTAAGCTTTGGGTGAGAAGGTTCAAAGTTGAACCAAACGACTTATACTTACTGAGCATGGCCACATCTCCAGCCCACTGGGTATCTTTAAACAAAGAAAAATGCTGGAAAAGTAACATGAAAGTCACCATCAAGGCACTTTGCTGATTATGTTAGAAAGTGTTTTGCTAGACCCTTTCCAAACACAGCATGAAGCAATGATGACATGGAATATCCATTACATTGTAGATCATTAAACTATATATTCCCCTTTGTTAACATATTTAATATAACACTGTATCAGTTCTCTGAGATTCCCGCCTACTGTAGTTTGATGATATTCAGCCAACTCCTCTCCTAAATCCTTCCAGATCTGCCTCCATCTCCCTACCTCTCTAACTTTGTGTCCTCTTTTTAAAATTTAGTTGACATATTTAATAAATTTACAGGGTGAGTGTGCCACTGTCCATGTATGGAAGTCAGAAGACCACTTGCATGAATTGTAAATTCTCTATCTATTTACAGTGTGGCTCCTGGGTATCAAACTCAGGTCATCAGGCTTGCTAGCAGGCATCTTTACTCAGTCATTTTTGTCTTTTATTAAAATGATTAATAAAATTATATTATACAATGAGTTAAATATCCAGCTAGAGAGTTAGTGATTATTTTAAGAATGATATTCTATAATATGAAGCTGATATGTTGATGTGTTGAATTTATAATTAACTTTTAGCACCTACAGTTCATTCTTTTTCTTTCCAAGCTAAAAAGTAATAGAATTGAAAAATCCTACTTTCTCCACAAGTATCTCCTCAATGTTTATCCTTGCAAGCATTTTTGAAAACTCATAATTTCAGGTTATCCTCATTTCTTTTTCATAGAAGAATTATTGCTAACCACAGGTATAGCTCAATGATATGTGCTTGCCTAGAATACATTAAGCACAAGACTTTAGGATCAGTCCCCAGTACTGCTAAAAAGCAAACAGGAATGACTTAAAAAAACTGATGTGAGCTAACCCTCCAAATATGAAGTCCAGATGAATTATATTCAAGATTGTTGAGTGTCAAATAATTTAAGGTGTGTTTCCATTATTTAAAACCCAATTTAAAAGTCTGTAAGAAAGAATAGAGAAATGAAAACTTGGTGCTTCCTTCCCTTGCTTCCTGTACTCATGTTTGCTGTTACATGTGTGACTATTGATGTTCTTGATCTTTTCCTCTTGAACCATGGACAACTCCAGCATTGAGTGCCTATCTTTACTGGACACTCAATGTTGAGTCTGCTACAGGTATGCAATCAATAAAAATGAAGGGAAAAAACAGTAGTTGAGTTTTAACTGAAAAGCCAACATCGTTTACCATTTTTATTCTGGTGTTCAAAGGGAATTAGTTGTGAAATTTCTTGTATGTGAGTGTGTGTGTGTGTGTGTGTGTGTGTGTGTGTGCGCGCGCATGCGCACTCATGTATGTATATTGTATGCTTGGGTGTGTTTCCAAGGAAGACAGATGACACCAGGTAGCCTCCTCTTCCGTTGCTCTTTCCCCTGTGTCTTGGGAATAGGATATCTCACTGAGCTTGGAGCTCAGTTTTCCCACTAGGCTGGCAGCCAGTGAGCCCCATCACACCCTCTTGTGCCCCACCCCGAGTGCCGAGTATACACATGTCCTCGGGACCACATGTCTGGTGGTGACTGGTTTTGAAATTCTGGTCCTCATGCCTGTGTGGAAAGCACCCCTTACTCTGAGCTCGTGAAGTTCCTATTAAGTTTCTGTGACCAAGTTATGATGCTCAGTTCTTTTCTCTCACTATGGTGTTAATCTTTCCTTTCAAACCAGGCAGTGAGAACTCATTTCTCATGAAAAGGAAGTCAAATTCGATTAGTGTGGGGGAATTTTATAGAGATCCGGTTTTGCAGCGTTCCTCACCAAATTCACAGAGGCACTCCAATTCCTTGGTAAGTTACATGGCATACATGGCAAGTGTTTGGCCCTCACAGTCTCTTGATAGCTGAACTCCTGCAAAACTAGGTGTGATTAGCAAGGAGTTGCCCAGTACACAAATGTATACATGTGAAAATACATCGGTTTTTAACTTAGATTTGTGCATATATGTATTTATCTTGAGAATTATTTACTTTTATGTACACCATTAGTACTTATTTTCTGAGTTTTTTTTAATTGGGAAGACTCACATTCTCATGAGATGCTTGATATCTCACCATTCTTAGGGTTACTTTGAAAGATTCATGCTAACTTGAGCTTGAATTTTGATCATAATATATTATTGGGATTAAAAATGTCTTTATTATGGAAGTAGCATTTTTGTTATATATATTTAAGGCATATATTATGAAATGATTATTATAAAATAGAGTGAATTAACATGTCTGTCTCACATCATTTACTGCACTGCTGACAGTGACCAAACTACAGTAGTCTCCCTTAATCTGAAAAATTTAACTGGACACTCTTTTTGAAATATTCTTAATAATTTTTGCTTTGCAGTTTGTTTATATGGCAAATTACATTGATAGATTTTCGTATGTTGAACCATCCCTGCACCCCTGGGATGAAGCCTACTTGATCATGGTGGATAATTTTTCTGATGTATTCTTGGATTTGATTAGCTAGTATTTTATTGAGTATTTTTGCATCAATGTTCATGAGGGAAATTGGTCTGTAGTTCTCTTTCTTAGTTGTGTCTTTGTGTGGCTTGGGTACCAAGGTAATTGTAGCCTGGTAAAAAGAGTTTGGCAATGAACTTCCTGCTTTTTTTGTGTGGAACACTTTGAGGAGTATTGGAATTAGGTCTTCTTTGAATTTCTGGTAGAATTCTGCACTGAAGCCATCAAGGCCTGGGCTTTTTTTGGTTGGGAGACTTTTAGTGACTGCTTCTATTTCATTAGGGGTTATACGTCTGTTTATATTGCTTATCTGTTCTTGATTTAATTTTGACAAGTGATTATCTATCCAGAAAATTATCCATTTCCTTTAAAATTTCAAATTCTGTGGAGTTCAGGTTTTCAAAGTATGATCTGATAATTCTCTAGACTTCCCCTGTGTCTGTTTTTATGTCCCCCTTTTCATTTCTAATTTTGTTAATTAGCATGCTCTCTCTCTACCTTTTGGTTAGTTTTGATAAAGGTTTGTCTATCTTGTTGATTTTCTCAAAGAACCAACTCTTTGTTTCATTGATTCTTTGCAATGTTTTCCTGGTTTCTACTTTGTTGATTTCAGCCCTCAATTTGATTATTTCCTGGCATCTACTCTTCCTGAGTGAGTTTGCTTCTTCTTGTTCTAGAGTTTTTAGTCTTATTGTTAATTTTCTAGTGTGACTATTCTCCAGTTTCTTCATGTGGGCACTTAGTGCTATGAACTTTCCTCTTAGCACTGCTTTCAAAGTGTCCCTTAAGTTTGGGTATGTTGTGTCTTCCTTCTCATTGAATTGCAAAAAGTCTTTAATTTCATTTTTTATTTCTTCCTTGACCCAGGGATGGTGCAATTGCACATTGTTCAATTTCCATGAGTTTGTAGGGTTTGTTGTTGAATTCTAACTTTAAATCATGGTGGTCTGATAAGATACAGGGGGTTATTCCAATAGTAAAATATGTTGTATTTTCACATTTAGACCTTTTGGTATCCACTGGTTAGGATTTTATTTTGGTTAAAGAAAATGAAAATCTGGGAAAATAACATAGAAATAATTGTGAATATGGCGCTTCATACTATATGGTTTGCAGCATACTCCTCCCAAGCGTATGGTGGGATGTTACTGACCACAGCCATGCTCCTGTGCATACAGCACAGATGTCCTTTTCCAGCTTCTCTGTGTTTGTACCATGAGTTCGGCTCCCTTTCTTTTTCCTTCCTCATACTTGGGCAACCTCTCTTCTATTCTTTACTTTCTTTTTCATCCTTATTTGTTTTCTTTTTTGACAGTTTTATATATGAATATAATGAACTTTAGTGATTTTCATCCCCTATTGCCTTCTCTCAATTCCCCTCCCCTTTGGCTAAAACTCTTTGTATTCATGTGACACACTGAGTTTAATTAGAGCTGTATACAGGAACCTAGGTAGGAGGTTACTTATTTATGGAACATGCATAACCTATCAGTGGATTTTCCACTGAGGGAAATTACACCCCTTCCTCTACTCACCAATAATTATCAGTCAGTGGCCCTGCAGGGATGAGCAGAGCCTAATGAGACCTTCCATGATGAAATGTAGGCATGCCCAGTCTTGTGCATTGCTTGTGTGGTCAACCACTGCATGTTCATAAGTGCAATGACTGCATCAAACTGAGGTGTCCTTTCAAAGAAACTTGCCCATACTCCAACTCCTTTGTTCTTTTTGTCCTTCTAAAATTTTCCCTGAGTCTTGGAGAGGTGATGTAGATACCCAATTTAGGGTAGGGCACTCAACCATCTCATAGTCTCAGTGCTTTGTTGTAAGTCTCTGATTAGTCACTCTCTACTACAAAAAGAAACTCAACAGGTAAAGGAAATTGCTGTACCCTCCTGTTGATAGCAACTCCTAGGACTCAAACAAAGGTAGAAGGAGAGAGACAGCCCCACTCAGATTTTCTCTCCACACACACGTGCTAGGGCATGTGAACCTCCAACCCCACACATATTGCACAAAATTAATAAAATAGAAAAAGAAGGCTGTCTGAAGACAGCTATCTATGGATACAAACATGTCTATTATGTATTTCTATAAAATCAGTCATTTGAGATCATCCTAAGTAATTTGGTCAGTGTATAATATATATATGTATCACCATATTGTGATAAGCATGATACATATGTATCATCATGCATGTATTTTTAATAATGTGCCAATTGAAATAAAATTAAATAAAAACCAAGTTGTTTAGTTTAGATATGAAGATAAGTACAAAATGAGTGATTATAGCCAGATATGATTTAATTAGGTGTTTGTATTTGGCAGTTATAATTGTGGTACTTAGTTGCAAACGGTGCTTCAGTTGGTCGATGGGACTTTGTAAAAGCTTTCGTCTCAACTTAAGTTTCCTTATACTTAAAACTAAGGACAGGGGTTGGTAACACTTTAAGTTCCAGTACTCAGAAAGTAAAGGCTGGAGGGTTCGAGGTTCTAGGCCAGTCTGGATCGTAGAGTATGATCCTTCTATAAGTCTATGAAACAGAGAGGGAAGGGTCAATACTGAGGCCATTTGAGCAGTAAAGTTAACAGTTTTCTTTTACCTTCATCTTTGAGCTCTCTTACCTATTTACCAATTACCCCAACAATTGTGAAATCCATTTATTCTACTTACATTTCCTGACTGCTTCTATATAAAAATGTTCTGTTCTCGAAATCAACAAAAATGATAGTAATTTTATTTGTCATTGTTTACTTAATAGGGTCCCATTTTTGATCATGAAGATTTACTGAGAAGAAAAAGAAAAATACTGCCTTCAGATGAGTCAGTCAGTAAGTATGGGGAAATAATTCCAGCTAAGTAGATATTTGGGGCAGAATCTGTTGTTTTGTTTAATTCTTTTTGATTATTTAAAATTTCTTGCTGCCTTTTTGAACTCACACAGCTTGCATATGTATTTGCCTAATGATCACAGAGGCTACAGAAAGTTTAGAGTTCTGTCAATCTAAAGATTTACTTTTTATAACTAGTATCAACTCATATTGTTTATGAGCTTTCTGAAATCCAAATTATATTTCCTCCAGTCTCATTCTTCATTTTCTTCTGCAAGTCTTTTGTTTTCATGCCACCCGGTTAAACAATTTTATTTGCTTTTCATCCTCATCTCTAGAACGCACACACCGTAGTTTGGTTTTCTTACAGAGCCTGCCTCCTGGCATGCAGATGCGCTCAAACCACTTTCCCTAGGTGAATTCACTTGTGCGCTTACATGTTCACCCTTTGTCCTTGGAAAAAAAGGGTCATCGAAGCTTCAGTCCCACATGAGGCATTCAGAAAGCTCTTCTTCCCTGGCTTCGGAGAGAGAATACATCACATCATTAGACCTTTCTGCCAATGAACTGAAAGATATTGATGCCCTGAGCCAGAGGTGCTGCCTCAGTGGCCACCTGGAACATCTCACCAAGCTGGAACTTCACCAGAATGCACTCACGGGCTTCCCTCAGCAGCTGTGCGAGGTAAAGTCCCTTTGCCTTGTAATTCCCAAGACCCTGCAGGGCACTGCATGGACATCCATTTTGTGTGGTTAAGGGCATCTGTTTAGACACATTCATATTAACCTCCAAGTACCTGGAATGTGTCTGTGTCACCTTAGGGGAAGATATTAAAAACTTCCTCTTGGAGTGGTTTTACCGAGAACAAGCTCAAGTTTGAATTCTCTGCCTCTCTCCCTCTGTCTTCTGTATTCTCCTTCACAAGGGGCATTTATTCTGTATGTATTGAACAACACAGAAAGTGTCACATGGGAAAAGCAATGAGGGATACTTTCTAAAATCTTTAAGAGTTTTACAAGGAATAAAACTTTATTGACTCCAGCTGACATTACTGACCCAGATAAAAAATGACGCTGCAGACTTATCAACCCATAGCCATGTAGCTTCCAACTTTTAATGTAGAGGTAGTTTATTTTATAAGGTTGCTTTTAATGTATTTCCCATCACTGGCATTTATTACCATAATATACATATAAACATGCATTATTCTTGGGTCAGTGTTACTTTCATGGGAAATCCTAGGCAAGTAAGGTTGGTTGCTATACTGTTCTCTTAAAGCAGCGGTTACCAAACCTGGGGGCCGTAATCTTTAGGGAGTCAGATGACCCTTTCACAGGGGTTGTACACCAGATATCCTGCATATCAGATATTTTCATTATGATTCACTCCATTAACAAAATTAAAGCTATGGAATAACAATGAAAATAGTTTTATTGTTGAGGATCACCATAGCACGAGGAATTATATTAAAGGGCTGCAGCATTAGGAAGGTGGAGAACCACTGTCATAAAGGTAGGTTACACACAAACAGGGTGGATAGACAGTAGGATAGCAATCTTAAGTGTTAAGTGACCTCAAAGTATATTATTAACTCTGGCTATGAGGTTCAGCAAAAGTTCCATTCTCTTACAACGTAAGAGGTATTTTCATAATCCTGTATTAGTATGGTTCAGTCTGTCTTTTAGGTTTGGGACAAAAATTATCCCATTATTGTAGATTTCACACAAGTACCTAAATACCCTTTCAGAAATGGTTGCACATTTTAATATAAATTACCCCCAGGAGAGTCTGTGTCTGAAAGATTTAACCATACAAATCGGATGACATTACAGTAGCCTTGATTCCATCTTGCTCTTCGAAGAAGTAATTTCTAAAAATGAGCTGAATGGAGGCCTCTACTTTGAACATGTCTTTGCTATCACTTATGGAGTTTTTCTTGCTTTAACTCATGCTATAGAATGGAATGCTGTCCTAATCAGTATATTGAAGTTACACTGAGGATTGTGATTTTAATTTTTAAGAACAAAACCCAATAATGCTAGTTAGTTAGGATACCCAAAGAAGAAATAGTGCTGAAGTTATTTCTCCACCATTCAGTTTTAAATATTTAAATTTTATCTTCCCAGACTCTGAAGTGTTTGACACATTTGGATTTGCACAGCAACAAATTCACCTCATTTCCCTCCTTCTTGTTGAAAATGGCATGTATCACCAACCTAGATGCCTCTCGAAATGACATTGGGCCAGCAATTGTATTCGACCCCCTGGTGAAATGTCCCAGTCTCAAACACCTTAACCTGTCTTACAACCAGCTCTCTTCCATCCCAGAGAACCTCACCCAAGTGGCAGAGAAACTGGAGCAGCTCCTATTGGAAGGGTAAGAACTCACTCAGTAAGACAACACACTTACATTCCACTGAACGTAGCATGGACGAGAAAACGTGGTGATATTTCTACAGCAATGAGTTTAAAGCAACATGGCAAAGGGGGGAGGCAATTAATAATTTAGGCAATTTTGTCAGTTGGAATCTTCACAGTTAGTTCTGAAGCTTAAATGTGTCTTGAAGCTGTACTGGGGGGGTAAATTGGTTTCATACCTTTATATTGTACAAGCATTCACATTTTAATCCTCAGTTTTGTGTCTTATAACTAGAAATAAAATATCTGGGATTTGTTCTCCCTTGAGCCTGAAGGAACTGAAGATTTTAAATCTTAGTAAAAACCACATTCTATCCCTACCTGAAGACTTCCTTGAGGCTTGTCCAAAAGTGGAGACTTTCAGTGCTCGGATGAATTCTCTTGGTAAGTACGATGTGCTGACCTCACCCTTACCAGGTCATCAAGGAAGAGACACATAGAGGTGTTTTAGAAGGGAAGTTACTGGTGGCATTTCAGTTAAAATATGCCACAGTTCTAGAAACCAAGTTGGCAAGTTGATGATGAACTGAGTCATCCAGCCAGGGAAAAGCATGAAGAAAAGAATGTAGATGCATACTTAAGTGAAAGAACATCACACTAGCTTGATTCCACTTATAAAACACTCTGGGAAAACTAGGGTGCCAGTAAAAAGTGCCATAATTATCATGAGCTAGAGAAGAGAAAAGGAAGACTAGGTGGTGACTATATGACAGCAATGATGGACAGATACGATGTTTGTCAAAACACAGGGAGAGAATGACCTTAAACTAAACCGTGAATGGCGACACTGCTGTGTCAGTACTGGCCCCTGTTACAGCTGAACTAACACTGGCTTGACAGTAGGAGAAAAGGTGTGTGGGGAGGCAGGCTGGGGAACAGGAAGTGGGTCCATTCCACCCACTTTTTCTGTAAAGCTAAAGCAGTGTAAAGTTTTGTTTTCAAAGATGTCTATAATTTAAAAACATCAGCACATCACTATTGCATAGGAAAAAATAATCACATGACTTGCAAACACTTTTGTTCATCTTTACCTATTGAGCTAAAGAGTGCCATGGCTGCCTACATGCAAAAAAAACTTTCTTAATCCTGTATAATGGCAGAATAGATTTCCCACTTCCTCTAAAATTCACAGCCTTCCTATTCTTTAGTTATTTTATTACATAAATATGCAAAGAAATATATAAACACAGCCCTCTGAATCTATTTAGTGTTTCTTGTATATATGTATGTTTTTAGGACTGACCACTTGGTATTGGATAGCTAGATAAGAAGGATTAATTTCCCTCTCTCAGTAGCTGTTAATTGCTTGTAGTTCTTCATATGTGGATGGGGCCCTGTGAAATTTCTCTCACCTATGTTGAAATGTTAACTGGTTTTGGAGTTGTTCAGGTGCTGTTCAGGCAGCCATGTTGTTGAGATTTCATGAGTATATCTTCTCTGCCATATCTAGAAGACACAATTCTGCAGCAGAGTTCCTGAACCTCTGGCCCTTATGATCCCTCTGCCTTTGCTTCTTAGGTATTCCCTCAGTCTTAAGCACAAAGGTTGTGTTGTAGATGCACGAATGGGGACTAGGTGGCCATGACTAATGTTTAATTGGCATTTTAATTAGTTGTGACTTTCTGTGGTGACCCCTGTCTCCGGCAAAAAGAATCCTTTTTGATGGAGAGTGAAAGCTGCCCCTATCTGTGGATATAAGGATAATTGTATCGAAAGCAGTTAGGAATTACACTGGTTTAGGAAAATCCTCTAAGATTCATGAGTCCACTAGTCATACTTGCTTGACTAGGCTTATAGGGCCAGGCTTTATTTTCCTTCTGTTGAACAGACCTTATGTCCAATTAGACAGCTTGCAGTTACCATCAAGCTGTCCGTGCCATTATTGAATTTTAGGGATAGCTTGCCACACTGTTCATTGTTGCTTGTAGGCATCACAACTAGACAGTACTATTATTCCTCCCTTGTCTGACTGCATTTTACCTTCTGCTGCCATGAAAGCTAGTTCTCAAGGATGGCACTTTAGTGTCAGATCCAGCTGGAATCCTTCAAGCCCTGTGTCCAAAGTAATTGGTGTCTTCAGCAACATGAAGGCAACAGTGACAGCCTATAATGGTTTGGGAGTCTTCTAGACTACACTGACCAACAACCTGAGAGGGGTTTCTCACTCCTGCTGTTCAATAGTCTATGTGGGAGGTATTATCATCCCACATGGCATTACTTCATTTAAACATCCTCTCCCTACCCATATTGTTCAAGATCATTGACACAGGCCTAATTTTATTCTTCTACATGTAGACATCCTATTTTCCAAGCACCACTTGTTGAAGATGCTCTCTTTTATCCAGTGTGAATTTTGGGCATTTTCAACTAATATTAGATGGCAGTGGTTTTGCGCACTCACAGTTGGGTTTTCTATTTTGTTCCATTGAGCTACCTGTCTGTTTTTGTGCCAGTACAGTGAAGTTTTTAGTACTATAGCTCTGTCACATATTTTATCTAGAATGGTAAGCCCCCTTGCACTTCCCCTATTGATTTAGCTATCTGGAGTCATTTAGGGTTACATATGAATGTTAGGTTTGTTTGTTTGTTTGTTTTTGTTTTACATTTCTGTGTTCTTGATTGGGGTTGCATTGTATTTGTATTTGCTTTTGGAAGAATGATCATTTTAACAATATTAATTCTGCCAATCTTATATTGTTATTTAGTGGCCATACTCTTATCTGATGAAGTAAAACTGCTTTATGCAGTTAGTATAAAATGTGACCTGCACAAGTGGTATGTTACTGTTAACTGCTCTTGCTGAGTTTATCTACTTAAGATGAGTGTAAATGTCTATTATCTTGTTTTATTTCCTTAGC